>NC_140992.1:198097582-198785592 GCF_052327205.1 Somniosus microcephalus | reverse complement strand
GGGAGGGGGAGAGGGGGAGGGAGAGGGAGCGGGAGTCGGGGAGAGGGAGAGGGAGAGGGAGAGAGGGAGTCGGGGAGGGGAGAGGGAGAGGGGGAGTCGGGGAGAGGGAGAGGGGGAGTCGGGGAGAGGGAAAGGGAGAGCGGGAGTCGGGGAGAGGGAGAGCGGGAGTCGGGGAGCGGGAGTCGGGGAGAGGGAGGGGGAGAGGGGGAGGAGGGGGAGCGGGAGTCGGGGGGAGCGGGAGTCGGGGGGAGCGGGAGTCTGGGAGGGGGAGCGGGAGTCGGGGAGAGGGGGAGTCGGTGAGAGGGGAAGAGGGGGAGGGAGAGGGGGAGCGGGAGTCGGGGAGAGGGGGAGCGGAAGTCGGGGAGAGGGGGAGGGAGAGCGGGAGTCGGGGAGAGGGAGAGGGAGAGCGGGAGTCAGGGAGAGGGAGAGGGGGAGGCAAAGTCGGGGAGAGGGAGATTGAGAGTCGGGGAGAGGGAGAGGGAGTGAGGGAGAGGGAGAGAGGGAGAGAGGGGAGAGGGAGAGAGTGGGAGAGGGGGAGAGGGAGGGGGAGAGCGGGAGTCGGGGAGAGGGGGAGTCGGGGGAGAGGGGGAGGGGGAGTCGGGGAGAGGGAGAGCGAGAGGGAGAGCGGGAGTCGGGGAGAGGGGGAGTCGGGGGAGAGGGAGAGGGGGAGGGGAGAGGGGGAGTCGGGGAGAGGGAAAGCGGGAGTCGGGGAGAGGGAGAGGGAGTGAGGGAGTCGGGGAGTGAGAGCGGGAGTGAGGGAGAGCGGGAGTCGGGGAGAGGGACAGGGGGAGTCGGGGGAGAGTGGGGGGGGGAGAGGGGGGCAGGGGGAGAGGGAGAGGGGGAGTCGGGGAGAGGGAGAGGGAAAGGGAGAGCGGGAATGAGGGAGAGGGAGAGTCGGGGAGAGGGAGAGGGGGAGAGGGAGAGCGGGAGTGAGGGAGAGTGGGAGTCGGGGAGAGGGACAGGGGGAGTCGGGGGAGAGGGAGAGGGGGGGACGGGAGGGGGAGAGGGAGAGAGGGGGAGAGGGGGCGGGGGAGTGAGGGAGAGGGAGAGCGGAGGGAGAGGGAGTGGGAGTTGGGGAGAGGGAGAGGGGCAGTCGGAGAGGGGGAGTCGGGGAGAGGGAGAGGGGGATTCGGGGAGAGGGAGAGGGGAGAGGGAGAGTCAGGGAGAGCGAGATTCGGGGAGAGGGGGAGTCAGGGAGAGGGAGTCGGGGAGAGGGGGAGAGGGAGAGAGGGAGAGGGAGAGGGAGAGGGAGAGAGGGAGAGAGGGAGTCGGGGAGAGGGAGAGCGGGAGTCGGGGAGAGAGAGAGGGCGGGAGTCGGGGAGAGAGAGAGGGCGGGAGTCGGGGAGAGAGAGAGGGCGGGAGTCGGGGAGAGAGAGAGGGCGGGAGTCGGGGAGAGAGAGGACGGGAGTCGGGGAGAGAGAGGGCGGGAGTCGGGGAGAGAGAGGGCGGGAGTCGGGGAGAGAGAGGGCGGGAGTCGGGGAGAGAGAGGGCGGGAGTCGGGGAGAGAGAGGGCGGGAGTCGGGGAGAGAGAGGGCGGGAGTCGGGGAGAGAGAGGGCGGGAGTCGGGGGGAGCGGGAGCCGGGGAGAGCGGGAGCGGGAGCCGGCGAGAGCGGGAGCCGGGGGGGAGCGGGAGCCGGGGAGAGCGAGGGGGAGAGTCAGGGAGAGGGAGAGTCGGGGAGAGGGAGAGGGAGAGGGAGAGGGAGAGTCAGGGAGAGGGAGAGGGAGAGTCGGGGAGAGGGAGAGGGAGAGGGAGAGCGGGAGTCGGGGAGTTGGAGAGAGAGAGCGGGAGTCGGGGAGAGGGAGAGTCGGGGAGAGGGAGAGGGGGAGTCGGGGAGAGGGGGAGTCGGGGAGAGGGAGAGGGAGTGTCGGGGAGAGGGAGAGGGAGAGTCGGGGAGAGGGAGAGGGAGAGTCGGGGAGAGGGAGAGTCGGGGAGAGGGAGAGTCGGGGAGAGGGAGAGTCGGGGAGAGGGAGAGGGAGAGTCGGGAAGAGGGAGAGTCGGGGAGAGGGAGAGGGAAAGTCGGGGAGAGGGAGAGGGAGGGGAGAGGGAGAGGGAGAGTCGGGGAGAGGAGAGTCGGGGAGAGGGAGAGTCGGGGAGAGGGAGAGGGAGTGAGGGAGAGGGGGAGTGAGAACGGGAGTCGGGGAGAGGGAGAGGGAGTGAGGGAGAGGGGGAGTCGGGGAGGGAGAGCGGGAGTGAGGGAGAGCGGGAGTCGGGGAGAGGGACAGGGGGAGTCGGGGGAGAGGGGGAGAGGGGGGGGAGAGGGGGAGAGGGGGGAAGGGGGGGAGGGGGAGAGGGGGGAAGGGGGGAGAGGGGGAAGGGGGGGAGGGGGAGAGGGAGAGGGGGAGTCGGGGAGAGGGAAAGGGAGAGCGGGAGTGAGGGAGAGGGAGAGTCGGGGAGAGGGAGAGGGGGAGAGGGAGAGCGGGAGTGAGGGAGAGCGGGAGTCGGGGAGAGGGACAGGGGAGTCGGGGGAGGGGGACGGGAGGGGAGAGGGGGGGAGGGGGAGAGGGGGAGTGAGGGAGAGGGAGGGGAGAACGGAGGGAGAGGGAGTGGGAGTTGGGGAGAGGGGGAGAGGGAGAGGGGCAGTCGGGGAGAGGGCGCGCGAGGGAGAGGGGGAGTCAGGGAGAGGGGGAGTCGGGGAGAGGGAGAGGGGGAGTCGGGGAGAGGGAGAGGGGGAGTCGGGGAGAGGGAGAGGGGAGAGGGAGAGCGGGAGTCGGGGAGAGGGGGAGTCAGGGAGAGGGAGTCGGGGAGTCAGGGAGAGGGAGTCGGGGAGAGGGAGTCGGGAGTCAGGGAGAGGGGGAGACGGGGAGGGGGAGAGGGAGAGGGAGTCGGGGGAGAGGGAGAGGAAGAGAGGGAGAGGGAGAGCGGGAGTCGGGGAGAGAGAGGGCGGGAGTCGGGGAGAGAGAGGGCGGGAGCCGGGGAGAGAGAGGGCGGGAGCCGGGGAGAGAGAGGGAGAGAGAGGGCGGGAGCCAGGGAGAGAGAGGGCGGGAGTCGGGGAGAGAGAGGGCGGGAGTCGGGGAGAGAGAGGGCGGGAGTCGGGGAGAGAGAGGGCGGGAGTCGGGGAGAGAGAGGGCGGGAGTCGGGGCGAGAGAGGGCGGGAGCCGGAGCGGGAGCGGGAGCCGGCGAGAGCGGGAGCCGGGGGGAGCGGGAGCCGGGGAGAGCGAGAGGGAGAGTCGGGGAGAGGGAGAGTCAGGGAGAGGGAGAGGGAGAGTCGGGGAGAGGGAGAGTCGGGGATAGGGAGAGTCAGGGAGAGGGAGAGGGAGAGCGGGAGTCGGGGAGAGGGAGAGCGGGAGTCGGGGAGTTGGAGAGAGAGAGAGAGAGAGCGGGAGTCGGGGAGAGGGAGAGTCGGGGAGAGGGAGAGGGAGAGTCGGGGAGAGGGGGAGTCGGGGAGAGGGAGAGGGAGGGTCGGGGAGAGGGAGAGTCGGGGAGAGGGAGAGGGAGAGTCGGGGAGAGGGGGAGTCGGGGAGAGGGGGAGGGGCGAGGGGGAGTCGGGGAGAGGGAGAGCGGGTGTCGGGGAGAGGGAGAGGGAGTGAGGGGGAGTCGGGGAGGGAGAGCGGGAGTGAGGGAGAGCGGGAGTCGGGGAGAGGGACAGGGGGAGTAGGGGGGAGAGGGGGGCAGGGGGAGAGGGAGAGGGGGAGTCGGGAGAGGGAGAGGGAAAGGGAGAGCGGGAGTGAGGGAGAGGGAGAGTCGGGGAGAGGGAGAGCGGGAGTCGGGGAGAGAGAGAGCGGGAGTCGGGGAGAGAGAGCGGGAGTCGGGTAGAGAGAGCGGGAGTCGGGGAGAGAGAGAGCGGGAGTCGGGGAGAGAGAGAGCGGGAGTCGGGGAGAGAGAGAGCGGGAGTCGGGGAGAGAGAGGGCGGGAGTCGGGGAGAGAGAGAGCGGGAGTCGGGGAGAGAGAGAGCGGGAGTCGGGGAGAGAGAGAGCGGGAGTCGGGGAGAGAGAGAGCGCGGGAGTCGGGTAGAGAGAGAGCGGGAGTCGGGGAGAGAGAGAGCGGGAGTCGGGGAGAGAGAGCGGGAGTCGGGGAGAGAGAGCGGGAGTCGGGGAGAGAGAGAGCGGGAGTCGGGGAGAGAGAGAGCGGAGTCGGGGAGAGAGAGGGCGGGAGTCGGGGAGAGAGAGGGCGGGAGTCGGGGAGAGAGAGGGCGGGAGTCGGGGAGAGAGAGGGCGGGAGTCGGGAGAGAGAGGGCGGGAGTCGGGGGAGAGAGAGGGCGGGAGTCGGGGAGAGAGAGAGCGGGAGTCGGGGAGAGAGAGAGCGGGAGTCGGGGAGAGAGAGAGCGGGAGTCGGGAGAGAGAGAGCGGGAGTCGGGGAGAGAGAGAGCGGGAGTCGGGGAGAGAGAGAGCGGGAGTCGGGGAGAGAGAGAGCGGGAGTCGGGGAGAGAGAGAGCGGGAGTCGGGGAGAGAGAGTGCGGGAGTCGGGGAGAGAGAGAGCGGGAGTCGGGGAGAGAGAGAGCGGGAGTCGGGGAGAGAGAGAGCGGGAGTCGGGGAGAGAGAGAGCGGGAGTCGGGGAGAGAGAGAGCGGGAGTGGGGGAGAGAGAGAGCGGGAGTCGGGGAGAGAGAGAGCGGGAGTGGGGGAGAGAGAGAGCGGGAGTCGGGGAGAGAGAGAGCGGGAGTCGGGGAGAGAGAGGGCGGGAGTCGGGGAGAGAGAGGGCGGGAGTCGGGGAGAGAGAGGGCGGGAGTCGGGGAGAGAGAGCGGGAGTCGGGGAGAAAGGGAGCGGGAGTCGGGGAGAAAGGGAGCGGGAGCCGGGGGGAGAGGGAGCGGGAGCCGGGGGGAGAGGGAGCGGGAGCCGGAGGGAGCAGGAGCGGTAGCCGGAGGGAGCGGGAGCGGGAGCCGGGGGGAGAGGGAGCGGGAGCCGGGGGGAGAGGGAGCGGGAGCCGGGGGGAGAGGGAGCGGGAGCCGGGGGGAGAGGGAGCGGGAGCCGGGGGGAGCGGGAGCCGGCGAGAGCGGGAGAGGGAGTCGGGGAGAGAATGGGGGTCAGGGAGAAAGAGAGCGGGAGTCGGGGAGAAATAGAGCGGGAGTCGGGGAGAGAGAGAGCGGGAGTCGGGGCGAGGGGGAGAGAGAGAGCGGGAGTCGGGGAGAGTGGGAGAGAGAGAGCGGGAGTCGGGGAGAGAGAGAGCGGGAGTCGGGGAGAGAGAGAGCGGGAGTCGGGGAGAGAGTGAGGGTCGGGGAGAGCGAGAGCGGGAGTCGGGGAGAGCGAGAACGGGAGTCGGGGAGCGAGAACGGGAGTCGGGGAGAGAGCGGGTGTCAGGGAGAGAGAGTGTAATTAAATGGTCGCCATGCTTCTGATATATGCCTCAGTTGAGGAAGCGCTTCGTCAAGGTGGGGAGAGGGGTTTCCCAGGAGGTCACACTGGAGATGGGTGTCAGGCTCCAAACTTCCACAACACTGAGTATACCTGCTAAAAGTTCCCCCAGACCTGAAACAACAAAGTTCTGCCACCTGCAAATGATCATTGGTGAAAACTCCTTTGTAATGGTGAAGCTGCATCTTTTCATAAGCAATCCACTTGTGAGGCCACCAGCATTACCTGGCATACAAACATAGAACATAGAAGATGGGAGCAGGAGTAGGCTGTTCGGCCCCTCGAGCCTGCACCACCATTCAATGAGATCATGGCTGATCATCCAAATTCAGTACCCTGTCCCTGCCTTCTCCCCATATCCCTTGATCCCTTTAACCTTAAGAAATATATCTAACTCCTTCTTGAATATATTTAATGAATTGGCCTCTACTGCCTTCTGTGGTAGAGAATTCCACAGGTTCACCACTCTCTGGGTGAAGAAATTCCTCCTCATCTCTGTCCTAAATGGCTTACCCCTTATCCTTAGACTGTGACCCCTGGTTCTGGACTCCCCGGCCATCGGGAACATCCTCCTGCATCTAGTCTGTCTAGTCCAGTAGAATTTTATAAGTTTCAATGAGATCCCCTCTCATTCTTCTAAATTCCAGCGAGCATAAACCCAATCGACCCAATCTCTCCTCATACGTCATTCCTGCCATCCCAGGTATCAGTCTGGTGAATCTTCGCTGCACTCCCTCCATGGCAAGAACATCCTTCCTTAGATAAGGCGACCAATACTGCACACAATACTCAAGATGTGGTCTCACCAAGGCTCTGCACAACTGCAGCAAGACATCCTTGCTCCTGTGCTCGAACCCTCTCGCTATGAAGGCCAACATACCATTTGCCTTCTTAACCGCCTGCTGCACCTGCATGCTTACCTTCAGCGACTGGTGCACAAGGACACCCAGGTCTCGTTGCACTTCCCCTTCTCCCAATCTATTGCCGTTCAGATAATCTGCCTTCCTGTTTTTGCCACCAAAGTGGATAACCTCGCATTTATCCATGTTATATTGCATCTGCCATGCTTCTGCCCAATCACCCAACCTGTCCAAATCACACTGGAGTTTCTCGGCATCTTCCTCACAGCACACACGCCCACCCAGCTTTGTGTCGTCTGCAAACTTGTATTCCAGAGGAGGCATGAGGGATGGGGGAAATGACTAAAAATCGGAAATGCCTCTCACAATGGGATTATAGAGGCTATTAAGTGGCTGTTAAGGGCTTTAAGGGCCTATCCCGCCTCCAAGAGGCGGGATGGAAAGGGGGTCAGAAAACACGCTTTTGGGAAAATTGCTCGGAGGCGGTATGGAGGCAAGATCAGGTCCGCCTGCCATTTTTGGCGATTTTAACAACTCACGCCTCCAATCCCGCCTCCTCGGGCCTGGCAAAATCGAGCCCCAAGAGCGAGAGTCGGGGAGAGCAGGAGTCGGGGAGAGAGAGATCAGGTGTCATGGAGAGAGTGTGAGTCGGGGAGAGAGAGCGGGTGTCGGGGAGCGAGAGAGCGGGAGTCAGGCAGAGAGCGGAAGTCGGGGGGAGAGAGCAGGATTCGGGGAGAGAGCGGGAGTCGGGGAGAGCAGGAGTCGGGGAGAGAGAGAGCGGGAGTCGGAGAGCGAGAGCGGGAGTCGGAGAGAGCGGGAGTCGGCGAGAGCGGGAGTCGGGGTGAGTGAGAGCGGGAGTCGGCGAGAGCGGGAGTCAGGGAGAGAGAGCGGGAGTCGGGGAGAGAGAACGGGAGTCGGGGCAAGCGAGAGCGGGAGTCGGGGAGAGCGAGAGCGGGAGTCGGGGAGAGCGAGAGCGGGAGTCGGGGGGAGCGAGAGCGGGAGTCGGGGGGAGCGAGAGCGGGAGTCGGGGAGAGCGAGAGCGGGAGTCGGGGAGAGCGGGAGTCGGGGAGAGCGGGAGTCGGGGAGAGCGAGAGCGGGAGTCGGGGAGAGCGGGAGTCGGGGAGAGCGAGAGCGGGAGTCGGGGGAGCGAGAGCGGGAGTGCGGGAGTCGGGGAGAGCGGGAGTCGGGGAGAGCGAGAGCGGGAGTCGGGGAGAGCGAGAGCGGGAGTCGGGGAGAGCGAGAGCGGGAGTCGGGGAGAGCGAGAGCGGGAGTCGGGGAGAGCGGGAGTCGGGGAGAGCGGGAGTCGGGGAGAGCGAGAGCGGGAGTCGGGGAGAGCGAGAGCGGGAGTCGGGGAGAGCGAGAGCGGGAGTCGGGGAGAGCGAGAGCGGGAGTCGGGGAGAGCGAGAGCGGGAGTCGGGGAGAGCGAGAGCGGGAGTCGGGGAGAGCGAGAGCGGGAGTCGGGGAGAGCGAGAGCGGGAGTCGGGGAGAGCGAGAGCGGGAGTCGGGGAGAGCGAGAGCGGGAGTCGGGGAGAGCGAGAGCGGGAGTCGGGGAGAGCGAGAGCGGGAGTCGGGGAGAGCGAGAGCGGGAGTCGGGGAGAGCGAGAGCGGGAGTCGGGGAGAGCGAGAGCGGGAGTCGGGGAGAGCGAGAGCGGGAGTCGGGGAGAGCGGGAGCGGGAGTCGGGGAGAGCGGGAGCGGGAGTCGGGGAGAGCGGGAGCGGGAGTCGGCGAGAGCGGGAGCGGGAGTCGGCGAGAGCGGGAGCGGGAGTCGGCGAGAGCGGGAGCGGGAGTCGGCGAGAGCGGGAGCGGGAGTCGGCGAGAGCGGGAGCGGGAGTCGGCGAGAGCGGGAGTCGGCGAGAGCGAGAGCGGGAGTCGGCGAGAGCGGGAGCCGGGGAGAGCGGGAGCGGGAGTCGGGGAGAGCGAGAGCGGGAGTCGGGGAGAGCGAGAGCGGGAGTCGGGGAGAGCGAGAGCAGGAGTCGGGGAGAGCGGGAGTCGGGGAGAGCGGGAGTCGGGGAGAGCGGGAGCGGGAGTCGGCGGGAGCGGGAGTCGGCAGGAGCCGGCGGGAGCGGGAGTCGGCGGGAGCGAGAGTCGGGGAGAGCGGGAGTCGGCGGGAGCGAGAGCCGGGGAGAGCGGGAGTCGGGGAGAGCGGGTGTCGGGGGGAGCGAGAGCGGGAGTCGGGGGGAGCGAGAGCGGGAGTCGGGGGGAGCGAGAGCGGGAGTCGGGGAGAGAGAGCGGGAGTGAGCAGGAGTTGGGGAGAGGAGACCTGGAATAATATACAGGTTATCAAGGCTTCACAAAATGATGGCCACTGACCCCGCTCACCCGGGCGGACACTGACCGGGCCTGTAACTCAGGCAAGCACGGGGCCTGTGCGCTCTTATTCGCGGCTTCAGGCCTACACCGGGTGTTTGAGGCCCAGGAGCGAGGACGAGGCCCAAGAGCAAGGCCAGGACCCAGGAGCGAAGTCGGGACCCAGGAGGGAGGACGAGGCCCAGGAGCGAGGACGAGACCCAGGAGCGAGGTCGAGGCCCAGGAGCGAGGACGAGGCCCAGGAGCGAGGACGAGGCCCAGGAGCGAGGTCGAGGCCCAGTAGCGAGGTCGGGACCCAAGAGCGAGGACGGGGCCCAGGAGCGAGGACGGGGCCCAGGAGCGAGGTCGGGGCCCAGGAGCGAGGACGGGGCCCAGGAGCGAGGACGGGGCCCAGGAGCGAGGTCGAGGCCCAGGAGCGAGGACGGGGCCCAGGAGCGAGGACGGGGCCCAGGAGCGAGGTCGGGGCCCAGGAGCGAGGTCGGGGCCCAGGAGCGAGGTCGGGACCCAGGAGCGAGGTCGGAACCCAGGAACGAGGACGGGGCCCAGGAGCGAGGTCGAGGCCCATGAGCAGGGACGGGAGGAGCAGTGAGGTCAGGACCCATGAGCGAGAACGAGACCCAGGAGCGAGGACGGGACCCAGGAGCGAGGTCGAAGCCCAGGAGCGAGGTCGAGGTCCAGGAGCGAGGACGGGGACCAGGTGCGAGGTTGGGACCCAGGAACAAGGTCGAGGCCGATGAGCAGGGATGGGAGGAGAAGCGAGGTCAGGACCCAGGAGCGAGAACGAGACCCAGGAGCAAAGTTGGGACCCAGGAGCGAGGACGAGCCCAGCAGCGAGGTCGGGGCCCAGTAGTGGCGCAGCGTGGACCAATAGCGGGATTGGGAGGACCACACTGCAGCCTATGAAACCCAGGCAGAGAGGACCTGCTGGAAGGAGGGAGGAGGACAGTAGGAGTATGTTTGTGTGTGTGTGCTAGGCCGATGTAGCAGAGCCTGGTCTCCAATCATCTTGGATCCCCTTGACATTGCTCTGTAAAGCCCGTGTGGTAGCTGGTGTGCAACGGCCACCCCACGTTAAAAGAATTCACGCACAGGCATCTTCCACCCTTTAAAATGAAGTTCGGGACCTGGAACGTCAGGACCCTCAGACAACCCCAACAGCGACAGACCGGAACTGCTATCGTTGCTCGGGAGCTCAGACGTTTCAACATAAACAGCGCTGCCCTAAGCGAGACCCGGTGGGCAGGGGAAGTTCAGCTCAAGGAGCAAGGCAATGGTTACACCTTCTCTGGAAAGGCAAACCTGAAGAAGAACGCCGCCTCCATGGGGTAGGCTTCACCATAAAAAATGAGCTAGTTGAACATCTCCGAGACTCCCCTTGTGGAATAAACGAACGCCTCATGACTCTACGGCTCACCCTAGCCCGGAACCAGTGCGCTACAGTCATCAGTGCGTACAACCCAAGCCTAGAAGCCACAGACGAGGCCAAAGAGGAGTTCTACTCCAGCCTCAAACAATCCCTGTCCCGAGTCCCAGCGGGCGACAAGCTGATCCTCCTTGGCAACTTTAACGCCAGAGTTGGAAAGGGCACAGACCTCTGGGGAGGTGTGATCGACAGAGAGGGGATAGGGAAAGCCAACTCCAACAGTACCCTCCTCCTGACGAAATACTTTGAACATGGCCTTGTCATAACCAACACCTTGTTCCTACAGAGAGACAAGTATAAGACTTCATGGCAACACCCTTGCTCCAAGCACTGGCATCTGCTGGACTATGTCTGATACGCTTATCAATTACTTCATAAAAGGTGATGAGTCGAAGAAGAGATGATGAGTCGAAAGAAGAGATGAATAAGGCTTTTATTAGCTAAGAAGAGACCATGCTTCTTCGTGAGTGACTGAACAAGTCTGAACGAAACCCACACAGTGGTGGGTGGAGTCAGCTGAGGCATGCCTCCATACACAGCGCCACCCAGAGGTGGCAATATACAATACAGTGGTTTACCACATTCACCCCTTGTTTAATGTGAAGTCCGGCGGGGTGAAGGGTACTACAAGTTAAGTCTATCAGGAGGCCTTGTCTGACGTCCTGATCGTCGTGGTGGCGGCGGTGGTGTTACAGCATCCGACGTCGGGTCTGGTGTCTGGGTGGTTGGCGAAGATTCCTGGGGCTTTGGCATGCCGTCTGCAGGGGTTGGGTTGGGAGGGGTGGTGGGGGATAACAGTGGTAAGGGGGATAACGGTGGTAAGGGGGATAACGGTGGTAATTCAGGGGTACCCGAGGGTGCGAGATCTCGTATGGAGACCGTGTCCTCCCGCCCGTCTGGGTATGTCACCCAGGCATACTGGGGGTTGGCGTGTAGGAGGTGCACCCGCTCGACCAGGGGGTCCGTTTTATGCGTCCTCACGTGCCTCCGCAGTAGGACGGGCCCAGGAGAAGTCAACCATGCCGGTAGCGAGGTTCCCGATGTAGACTTCCGGGGGAAAACGAACATTTTCTCATGAGGGGTCGCATTAGTGGCAGTACAAAGCAGTGACCGAATGGAGTGGAGCGCTGCAGGGAGGACCTCCTGCCAGCGGGAGGTCGGAAGGCCCTTAGATTTTAGTGCTAAGAGGACTGCCTTCCAAACCGTCGCGTTCTCCCTTTCCACCTGGCCGTTCCCCCGGGGGTTGTAACTGGTGGTCCTGCTCGTGGCGATACCTCTTGTTAGCAGGTACTGCCGAAGTTCGTCGCTCATGAACGATGAGCCCCTGTCGCTATGTATATAGCTGGGGAACCCGAACAGAGCGAAGATGTCATTCAGACACTTGATGACCGTGGTACTGGTCATGTCTGGGCAAGGGATGGCAAAGGGGAAACGGGAGTACTCATCAACTATGTTGAGGAAGTACACATTGCGGTCAGCGGAGGGGAGGGGCCCTTTAAAATCGACGCTCAGGCGTTCGAAGGGGTGGGTGGCCTTGATCAGGCTTGCTCTGTCCGGCCTATAGAAGTGCGGTTTGCACTCGGCGCAGATTTGGCAGCTCTTGGTCATGGTCCTGACCTCCTCGATGGAGTAGGGCAGGTTACGGGATTTGATAAAATGGAAAAACCTGGTGACCCCCGGGTGGCAGAGGTCATTGTGGAGGGACTGCAGCCTATCACTCTGCGCGTTGGCGCATGTACCACGTGATAGGGCATCTGGGGGCTCATTGAGTTTCCCTGGCCGATACAAGATATCATAATTGTAGGTGGAGAGTTCGATTCTCCACCTCAAGATCTTGTCGTTCTTGATTTTACCCCTCTGCTTATTATTAAACATAAAAGCTACTGAACGCTGGTCAGTGAGCAGGGTAAATCGTTTCCCGGCCAGGTAATGCCTCCAGTGACGCACCGCTTCTACAATAGCCTGGGCCTCCTTTTCGACGGAGGAGTGTCTCATCTCGGGGCCCTGGAGGGTCCTTGAGAAAAAGGCCACGGGTCTGCCCGCCTGGTTAAGGGTCGCGGCTAGGGCGAAGTCGGAGGCATCGCTCTCCACTTGGAAGGGGATGGACTCATCCACCGCGTGCATTGCGGCCTTCGCGATATCGTTCTTGATAAGAGTGAAGGCTGCACACGCCTCTGGTGTCAGGGGGAAGGAGGTGGTTTTGATGAGGGGCCTGGCTTTGTCTGCATAGAGGGGCACCCACTGGGCGTAGTAGGAGAAAAACCCCAGGCATCTCTTCAGTGCTTTTTGGCAGTGGGGAAGGGGTAGCTCCATTAGGGGGCGCATTCTGTCGGGGTCGGGCCCGATGACTCCGTTCTCCACCACGCAGCCGAGGATGGCCAGGCGCTTGGTGTGAAACATACATTTTTCCTTATTGTACGTTAGGTTCAGCCGTTGGGCCGTACGGAGGAAATTTGCTAGATTAACGTCGTGGTCCTGCTGGTCGTGGCCGCAGATGGTGACGTTATCCAAATAGGGGAAGGTTGCCCGCAGCGCGTTCTGGTCAACCATTCGGTCCATCTCCCTTTGGAAGACCGAAACCCCGTTGGTGACGCCGAAGGGGACCCTAAGGAAGTGGTAGAGGCGGCCGTTTGCCTCGAAGGCAGTATACTGGCGGTCCTCATGGCGGATGGGCAGCTGGTGGTACGCTGACTTAAGGTCGATGGTGGAGAATACTTTGTATTGCGCAATCTGATTGACCATATCAGATATGCGAGGGAGGGGGTACGCGTCCAGCTGGGTGTACCGGTTTATGGTTTGGCTGTAGTCGATTACCATGCGGCGTTTTGCAGTGGTTTTAACGACTACAACCTGGGCTCGCCAGGGGCTAGTGCTACCTTCGATAATGCCCTCCTTCAAGAGCCGCTCCACCTCAGAGCTGATAAAAGCTCTGTCCCCGGCACTGTACCGCCTGCTTTTGGTAGCGATGGGTTTACAGTCGCGGGTGAGGTTAGCGAACAGGGGAGGGGGGGGGACTTTTAATGTGGAAAGGCTGCAGGTGGTTTGCAGCGGGCGATTTAAAAGTTGTTGGTTGCAGACTGTGAGTGGGGGGAGGGGTCCACCGTATGCTAGTGTGACACTCTTAAGGTGGCGCTGAAAATCCAACCCTAGCAGGACGGCAGCGCAAAGACGGGGCAGGACTAGCAGTTTAAATTTTTTATATTCAGTGCCCCCTACTGACAGGGTCACCACACAGTAGCCGCTGATGTCCATTGACTGGGACTTGGACGCCATAGAAATGCGATGGTGCGTTGGCAGAATCGTGAGGGAGTGGCTACGTACCGTGTCGGGGTGGACGAAACTCTCTGTGCTCCCGCTGTCGATCAGGCAACTGGTGGCGCGGCCGTTTACCGCGATATCCATCATGGAGCTGGATAGATGGTGAGGGAGGGCTTGATCCAGCATCACGGAGGCCAGTATGTGGCTTAGTGAGTCACTATAGTCATCCGCCGAGACGGTGGTCGGTTCCGGTGACGAAATGGCGGTTGAGTGCGTTGGATACGATGGCGGCGGATGCCATGCGGCCGGGGGTACACAAAATGGCGGATAAGATGGCTGCTCCCACGGCCCGCACGCTGCGCTGCTGGCTGGCTTCCCCTTGCAGGCGTTAGCGTAATGGCCTTTCTTCCCGCAGCCCGAGCAGGTAGCTGTCTTAGCTGGGCAGTGCGCTCTGGGATGTTTTAACTGGCCACAGAAATAGCATTTTTGGGCCTGGTTACTGGGCATCGAAGCAGTTCTTACCGGAGGCTGCTGTCTCGGTTGGGTCGCTGCAGCGGTTGGTGCCGGGGGCGGCGGTCCCGTGTCCCACGGTTTCGATTGCCATGTCTCGGCGCCGTTACGGGGGTATGCCTCGAGGTTTCGGTGGGCCTCCTCTAACGAGAGCGCAAGGGCAATGGCCGTCTTCAGGTCGGGTTCCTTGCTTTCTAGCAGTCTCTGCCGGGTGTGGTCTGACTGGAGGTTCCTGACGAAGGCATCACAGGCGAGTCCCTGCGCGTGCTCCACAGCCGTTACCGCTTTACAATCGCAGTCTCTGCAGAGTGCCAGTAGCGCCCGTGCAAATGCCCCTACCGATTCTCCCGGTTGCTGCCTGCGGGATCCCAAGAGGTGTCGGGCGTAAATTGTGTTCACTGGGCGCGTATATTGCCCTTTTCGTAGCTCGAGGGCCGCCACGTACGTATTAGAGTCCCGGATTAGCATATATACTTGATGGCTCACCTGGGCGGTCAAAATTTTCAGTTTGTGATCCTCCTCTGTAACCTGTGAGATTGCGAGGAAGGATTCAAAGCAGCTCAGCCAGTGTTCAAACTTGGCTGATGCACCCACATCTTGAGGGTCGAGGTCCAGGCGTGGTGGTCTGAGGGCTCTCAGCAATGTCTGCTGTATCCGTTGCTGTTGTTGCTCCTCAGGTGTCGCCATTTAACTTTTAGCTAATAAAATTGATACGCTTATCAATTACTTCATAAAAGGTGATGAGTCGAAGAAGAGATGATGAGTCGAAAGAAGAGATGAATAAGGCTTTTATTAGCTAAGAAGAGACCATGCTTCTTCGTGAGTGACTGAACAAGTCTGAACGAAACCCACACAGTGGTGGGTGGAGTCAGCTGAGGCATGCCTCCATACACAGCGCCACCCAGAGGTGGCAATATACAATACAGTGGTTTACCACAATGTCATCGCACCATGACAGGAGCTGAGGACTGCTGGACAGACCACCGCCTAATCTGCTCTGTCATCTCCATCAATGTAGCCCCAAAACAGCGGTGGCAACAGAAGCAATGCCACAGGAAAATCAACACTGGAGCATTCAAAGACCCTGCTAAGAAAGCCCTATTCAGCCTGCACCTCACAACCAACCTGGCAACTCCCAGTGATGCAGAGACACAGAGTGTCCACGGAGCCTGGTCTGCACTCCAGGCCTTCATAATCAGCACCTGTGAAGAGACGCTCGGTCACTCGACCAGGAAACACCAAGACTGGTTCAACGAGAATGACCAGGAGATCCAGGAGCTAATAAGCCGCAAGAGCAAGGCATTCCTGATCTGGAAACAGCAACAGAACTCGAGAGAAAGAAAGCAGCTCTACAGACGCCTGAAGGCTGAAGTCCAATAAAAAACTCGTGACCTAAAGAACAGATGGTGGGTGGAGAAAGCGCAGGAGATCCAGCAGCTAGCTGACAACCACGACGTGCGTGGATTCGTTAGCGCAGTCAAGACCACCTACAGCCCAAGCACCCAAGGTCCTACCCCACTGCGGGCCAAGAACGGAGAAGTAATCATCAAGGACAGAGAGGCAGTCAGTGCCCACTAGAAGGAGCACTTCGAAGATCTCCTTAACCGAGACTCTGTCTTCGATGCGAGTGTCCTCAACTCCATCCCGCAGCATGCTACCCACAACCACCTCAGCACAGCCCCAGCCCGGTATGAGGTTGAAAAGGCCATCCGACACCTAAAGAACAACAAGGCCTCAGGAGCAGATGGAATCCCCGCTGAGGCGCTAAAGCATGGCGGAGAATCACTATTGGCGTGAATACATAAACTCATTTCTCTTATTTGGAAGGAGGAGAGCATGCCAGGGGATCTCAGAGACACCGTAATCGTGACCATCTTCAAGAAAGGTGACAAGTCTGCTTGCGGTAATTACAGAGGAGTCTCCCTGCTGTCTGCCACAGGGAAAGTCATCGCAAGAATCCTCCTCAATTGTCTTCTCCTAGTGGCTGAAGAGCTCCTCCCAGAGTTGCAATGCGGATTCTGCCCACTAAGGGCCACAATGGACATGATCTTCACCGCCCGTCAACTACAAGAGAAATGCAGGGAACAGCACTAACCACTGTACATGGCCTTCTTTGACCTCAAAAAGGTCTTTGATACTGTCAACGGTGAAGGATTATGACGTGTCCTCCTCAAATTCGGCTGCCCTCAAAAGTTGGTCACCATCCTCCGCCTGCTTCATGATGACATGCAAGCCGTGATCCTGACCAATGGATCCACCACAGACCCAATTCACCGGGGTCAAGCAAGGCTGTGTCATCGCACTAATGCTCTTCTCGATCTTCCTGGCTGCAATGCTCCATCTCACCCTCAGTAAGCTCCCCGCTGGAGTGGAGCTAATCTACAGAACAAACGGGAAACTGTTCAACCTCCGTCGCCTCCAGTCCAGATCCAAGGTCGTCCCATGCTCTGTCATCGAATTACAGTATGCAGACGACGCTTGCGTCTGCGCACACTCTAAGGTCGAACTCCAAACCATCGTCAACATCTTCACCGAAGCGTACGAGAGCATGGGCCTTACACTAAACATCCGTAAGACAAAGTCCTCTACCAACCTGTCCCTGCCACACAGTACTGCTCCCCGATTATCAAAATCCATGACGAGGCCTTGAACAACGTGGACCACATTCCATACCTCAGGAGCCTACTGTCAACAAGGGCAGACGTCGCTGACGAAGTCCAACACCGCCTTCAGTGTGGCAGTGCAGCCTTCGGTCACCTGAGGAAGTGAGTGTTTGAAGACCAGGACCTCAAACCCAGCACCAAGCTCATGGTCTACAGAGCAGTAGTGATACCCGCCCTCCTGTATGCTTCAGAGACATAGACCATGTAAAGCAGGCACGTCAAACCACTGGAGAGGTACCACCAACGCTGCCTCCACAAGATCCTACAAATCCATTGGCAGGATAGGCGCACCAATGTCCGTGTTCGTACTCAGGCCAACATCCCCAGCATCAAAGCTTTGATCACGCTCGATCAGCTCCGATGGACGGGCCTCATTGTCTGCATGCCCGATATGAGACTCCCAAAGCAAGTGCTCTACTCGGAGCTCCAACACAGCAAGAGAACCCCAGTTGGGCAGAGGAAACACTTCAAGGACACCATCAAAGCCTCCTTGAAAAAGTGCAACATCCGCACCGACACCTGGGAATCCCTGGCCCAAGACCGCACAAAGTGGAGGAGAAGCATCCGGGAAGGCGCCGAACACCTCGAGCCTCTTCACCGGGAGCAAGTGGAAGCCAAGCACAAACAGCGGAAGGAGCGCATGTCAACCCAAGCACCCCACCCACCCGCCCCTTCAACCACCGTCTGCCCCACCTATGACAGACCGTAGGTCCCGCATTAGACTCATCAGTCACCAGAGAACTCATTTTTAGTGTGGAAGCAAGTCATCCTCGGTTCCGAGAGACTGCCGAAGAAGAAGAAGAGTGGTAATGTCACTGGGCTAGTAATCCAGAGGCTTGAACTAACGATCCCGAGACATGAGTTAAAATCCCACCACGGCAGCTGGGGAATTTATATTCAGTTAATTAAAATAAATCTAGAATAAAAAACTAGTATCAGTAATGGTAACCATGAAACTATCGGATTGTCGTAAAAACCCATCTGGTTCACTAATCTTTTAGGGAAGGAAATCTGCCGTTTTTACCTGGTCTGGTCTATATGGGCTCGATTTTAACAGCCCTGAGGAGGTGGATTTGGAGGCGTGTCAGCTGCTAAAATTGGAAAAAATGGCTTCAGGCACCCAACTCCCATCCATCCTGCCCCCACGTGATTTTCGCGAGTGTCTGTTCAGCTGCTCCCAAACTGACCCGACTCCAACCGGTGGGACAGTTAGTTAAGGCAGTTAAGAGCCTGTTAACTGCCTTGATAATCCTACTTTGACAGAGGTTTCCCATTTTCGTGCCTCTGGCTCCTGTTTCCCGTCGTGTCAGAAATAGTCCTGCTGCAAGGAGACGAGTTGGTGGAGGACATGATCTGTAGTCATTATTGGTGCAGAACTTTAAAAGCACTCCTGTAACATGGCTGGCATTCAAATGCAACAACTTTGTGTTGGAGGTTTGGGATAAGGTTTTGCAAATCTACTGACCTTGTGACTGGTCAAGCTGACACACATCTGCTGTTTGAACTGATTGGAATAATTTCAGGCCACTTTGAGTGTGCGCTTGCAAGCTTCTTGCCTCAACTGAAATCTATTACAATGGGATGGGAACCATTTTCATCCTCTCATCCTGGTTGTCGGATTCGGAGGAAGAGCAGTGCGGCTTAGTGCTGCCGGATGAACAAATGGCTCAGCACACAGCCTCCTTGGAGGAAGATGAAAAGGAAGATGAAGAGGACGATGAAGAGGATGAGGAGGAGGATGGAGAGTAAAGCCTTATGGGGCCGGATGTAGCCAATCCAGCAGCAGGCGAACACATTGCTGGCCGTCAGGCAAGGGATGCAGTCATCCATGCCAGATTCGCGTAAGCTAACGCTTGAACCACATGGAGATGAATATATGTCCGATATTCTCAAAACCCCAAGCATCATCTGTCCAATAAACGGTGATTTGCGCTCAGTGTATTCACCAACATTATACATGGAAATCACCTTGAACCCTCACTCTTGAACTTCCATTTCCCAGAACACAGAGGTCACACTTTAGGTGATCTCAGCAGATCATTAAACCTTTTTCCACACTGAACCCATGTGCGTCTGCACGCAGACCTTGAGCTCACCACCTCAGCAATTTGCAGCCAAGTTGCCTTGGTTTGCTGAGGAGACCTCCTCCTTCCATTTCCAGGGAAGAGGAGCTCCTGACATCCTCTAACTCCCTCAACAAGAACATGGAGAGAGCCCTCATTGAACCTGGGTGCAGCCTTAGTTATTGAGGCTGCCGTTCCTGCAGCAGGCAGCACCTTCAAGAGAAAAAAGCATTAATATTACTAAGTCAATGATTGGAACAAATCTGGCATCTTTTTCTTAGTCAGATAATAAATTGATATATAAAAAAATCAAATATCTTTCTGGAATAATATGGCCAGCAATTTCATTCATTAAATTTTGCTCAGAACAGACACTGTCAACTCCCCTTTCTATATAATACAGCACCAATCCATCCCATTGACATTTTTCCCAAAGGGAACATGGCCCCTTTAAATTTTCATCCAAACAATGCGTCATTAGACGCGAGAAACTGACAGCCTCCAAGCAATTGCCTGGAGGGACCCGCACGTCGGCCGTACCGCGGCCAATCAAGCGAAAATAGTAAGTTCTGGGAGGCGGCAGCCGGGAGCGGGTCGGAAAGCCTCTGAGCAGCGGACCCACACTCAATCCGCCTCCATTAGTAAAATCGGGGCCAATGTGACTCCAGACCCACAGCAATGTAGTGGATTCTTAACTGCCCTCTGAAATGGCCCAGCAAGCCACTCAGTTGTAACAAACCACGATGAAACACAATAATAAGAATAAAACTGGCATCGATCACGGTACTGGCTATGGACACGACAATGGCACACCCAGCCCAGTCGACCCTGCAAAGTCCTCCTCACCAACATCTGTGGACTTGTGCCAAAATTGGGAAAGCTGTCCCACAGACCAGTCAAGCAATAGCCTGACATAGTCATACTCACAGAATCATACCTTTCAGCCAATGCCCCAAACTCCTCCATCAACTGGCGGCACAGTGGTATACAGTCGGGAAGGTGTGGCCCTGGGGGTCCTCAACATTGACTTTAGGTCAAGCATAAGGCAAGGAAACATCCTGCTGATTACCACCCACGTCCTCCCTTAGCTGATGAATCAGTACGCCATGTTGAACACCACTTGGAAGAAGCACCGAGAGTAGCAAGGGCACAGAATGTACTCTGGGTGGGGGACTTCAATGTCCATCAGAGAGAATGAGACTGGGATAGAGAGAGAGAGACTGCAGGAGAGTAGCACCACTACTGACCGAGCTGGCAGAATCCTGAAGGACATAGCTGCCAGTCTGGGCCTACGACAGGTGGTGAGGGAACCAACACAAGTGAAAAACTTACTTGAGCTGGTCCTCACCAATCTACCTGTCGCAGGTGCATCTGTCCATGACAGCATTGGTAGCAGTGACCAACGCACAGTCATTGTGGAGATGAAGTCCCATCTTCAAACTGAGGACACCCTCCATCGTGTTGTGTGGCACTACCGTCGTGCTAAATGAGATAGATTCAGAACAGATCTAACAGCTCAAAACTGGGCGACCATGAGGCGCTGTGGGCCATCAGCAGCAGAATTGTATTCCACCACAATCTGTAACCTCATGCACCTTAAACATTCATTCCCTCCACCACTGGCGTACCATGGCTGCAGTGTGTACCATCTACAAGATGCACTGCAGCAACTTGCCAAGGCTTCTTCGACAGCACCTCCCAAACCTGCGACCTCTACCACCTAGAACGACAAGGGCAGCAGGCGCATGGAAACACCACCACCTCCAAGTTCCCCTCCAAGTCACACACCATCCTGACTTAAAAGTATATAGTCATTCCTTCATCGTCGCTAGGTCAAAATCCTGGAACTCCCTCCCTAACAGCACTGTGGGAGTATCTTCACCACATGGACTGCTGCGGTTCAAGAAGGCAGCTCACCACCAAGATAATTAAATGGAATTGAAGTGCAGATCAGCCACGAGGGGCTGAATGGCCTACTCCTGTTCCTAATGTTTCTATGTTCCTATATAGTCAGTTGTAGATACTTAACCATCAATCTTTCTCAGCTACAACTTTTCTGTTCCAATACTTCTGAGGTGTCCTGAATATCTTCCTTTTGTACTCCACTTTGCAGTTGATACTGGATAAATCTGTTTTAACAATACGCTTTTCTGAAACTACTCAGGCAAGCAGGTATAACACCTCAATCACCTTGAACATCCAATTATAGCAACGTATGATAATGAAGATAAGATAATTTAGTCGTTCTCATTAATCACATTGGTGATCAACACCACTATCTGCAATCCTTCCAAGTGCAGTGAGTGGGAGACACGCGTTCATCCTCTGCACAGTGCCAACCTATATTTGCTGAAGCTGCTGTTATCAGTGGGTTGCCTCCCTTCTGATGGGATTTTGCCATTGCCTCCTACAGTCTACAATAATGTGGAGTCTCCTTGAATAAGTGGACTTTCTGAGATCTCCTTTCTCCCAGTATGAGTGCTCAGAACTCTACATTCCATCATTTATGCACCTTTGGTTATGGTTAACGAGTGAGTAAACTTAATGACATGGATAAAGTCACTCAGCCTGTGCACAAATGTGCTGACCTCAGCAGCTAACTCCGGGTCAGTTAATTTACATAATTTTGTCTTGCTCCAAGTGAGTGACTCGTGACATGCAGGGAGCGCAGGGCTGCATTATCGAGCACCATCTATCTGTCACTGTGTTCCACCAGGCAATTGTCTGGTAAACAGGAAGATACACAAGACAGTGGGAAGGTCCCAGAGTGCTCGGGGCAGCAGGCAGTAACTTGTGAGAATTTATTTTAATCGGGAATGTAGCCTCGCGTTCAGCATCTGATCCTAATGAGTTACTGAAGCTCCAGCTGCATTATGGGGCATAATGAGCCAAGCGCACAGCCTCTGCACGAGCTTCAGCCTCTTCCCACTTGCTCCGCCCCCACCCACCTCGTGATCGGGCGCCTTGGGTGCAATGTAGGCCTCAGGCCACCACACCATCAAATATAATGAATCCTGATTAACACACACTCAGCAAATTAACGCTTGCCCTCTATTGGCTATTTCCTTGTCAGTAACATTCTTTCTTTGTCGTTCTTTTACAGATCTTTAATCCCCTTAATTCTGGAAAATATATTAATGGAAGGAAATTTTCAAGGACAGAGTAAAGTTGGTGAAACAGAAAATATAATATTTTACATTCTAAAAACAGAAACTGAAAATTTCACAGGATTCCAGTTTCCTAATTCAGATACGGTGAGTCTGTTTGGGATTCTTGTGGGGTCAGTTGGAAGTGTGGAGAATGTCACTTGTGGCCCAGTTAGAGGACTTGTGGCAGCAGGAGTATCTGCTCAGCCATGCTGTGATGTATCACTCTTCTCAGTACTGCAGTTTCTTGCTTTAGTTATTATTGATAATAATTTGAATGTCTGATGTTCACTTGCTTTATGCTCCGCCCAGCCCCGCACACACTTCTCTCCCCATTTCTTGACTGAGAAAATGAGTCCTTGTCCCATCCTGAATCAACAGCACTGATATTGATGGGGAGGGGGTTGGGAGGGGAGCTGGGGTGTTGGGGGCGGTGCTGAGGTGTGGGGGGTGGGCTGGGTACGGGAAGCTGGGGGCGGGGAGCTGGCAATGGAGGGGCGGAAGTGTGGGGTGGGTAGGCGGGGGGGCAGGGGGGAGCTGGGGTCGGGAGCAGGGGCGGATGGGGGGAGGTGGGGGGTGGGGGCAGAGAGTGGGAGCTCGGGGTGGGAATTCTGGGTAAGCTGGGGGGAGCGGGGGCAGTTGGGAGCTGGGGGCAGGGGGAGTAGCTGGAGTTGGGGGGTGGGGGAGTGGGTAAACTGGGAGTGGGGGGTCTCCGGGTGGGGGGTGCTTGTAGTGCTGGGAAACCCAGCAGATCAGCAACGGTTTTACACGCTTCAATAGAAAGTAAAATCCAGCGGAATGTAAAACGAGCGGCCGTTTTGCATCATTTTCCCACTAGGCAAGTTAGATTAAACTTCCCCCAGATGTTTTCTCCTGTAGCACTGAACCTGAATCCTACTCCGAGCAGAGCAGAATTCCAGCAGTGAGTTCAAGTGGCTTTGGGGTGATCTCAACAATTATACTTCCGATGTTGTGACCCAACTTCCATTTACTGCTTAAGCTTTCCACTCTCACTTGTCTGACGGCTGTGATCATTTGTCTGGCCTCAGGCCCCTGTTACCAGTCGTGATAAATAACCCTCACAGCAAGTGTCCAAAGTAACCACTTTCACCCAGCCAGACTCTTTGAGCATGTTACTCCTGAATGTAAGAAGTGAAATGTCATTGCAGATTGTAGCCAAGTAATTTATATTTTTATTATTGAACATAAAACGCAGGGGAGTCTTTCTACCTTGGACCCAGCGATTATGATCAAACTGCCGCCAACTCTCCTGCACAACATTCGTAACCACTTTAATACTACTACATCTCGAATCATTGTTACTATATACAGGAATGCAGCACTGTTCCAGGTAACGTTATCAGAATCAGTTACTCTTTTCTAAGTGTGGAATGAGAAGATGGATTTTATCAAATGGCAGTAAGAATATATAACCTTACTGATAATGATGTCAATAATGATATCACTTTCTGCATGCTACTCATTGAGCACTTTAACTGATGAGATATTTTGAGCTATCTGTGCACATTATTGAAACAGCTGTTTAACTCTTGCTGTGCCGAGTTGCTGGATTGACCATGGACTTGAAGGGATCATTACAAGTCCTAGCCCTTTTGGGCTACCCCAGATCAGGCGTATTCCCCAGACGTTCACTTTCAACTTAAGTTAGAGATAGCCGAATTCCATAAGACGATTAAGTGGGTCTAAAGGTTCAGGCTATCTCTCCCTAAAAGAAAGGAACGACTGAAGATGTTACTATAATCCAGATAGTGCTTTTAATAAGTTGAACTAGACTAATGTGACACCCTTATTTAAAAAGGGCAGTAGACAGAAGGCTGGAAACTATAGACCGGTTAGCCTAACATCTGTGGTAGGTAAAATTTTGGAGTCCATTATTAAGGAGACAGTAACAGGACATTTGGATAATCATAATTTAATAGGACAAAGTCAGCATGGTTTTATGAAGGGGAAGTCATGTTTGACAAATTTGCTGGAGTTCTTTGAGGAAGTAACGTATAGGGTAGATAAAGGGGAACCAGTGGACGTAGTGTATTTAGACTTCCAAAAGGCATTTGACAAGGTGCCAGACAAAAGATTATTGCTTAAGATAAAAAATCACGGGATTGGGGGTAATATTCTGGCATGGATAGAGGATTGGCTATCTAACAGAAGGCAGAGAGTTGGGATAAATGGTTCATTCTCAGACTGGCAATCAGTAACTAGTGGTGTTCCGCAGGGGTCAGTGCTGGGTCCCCAACTCTTTACAATCTATATTAACGATTTGGAGGAGGGGACCGAGTGTAACATATCAAAGTTTGCAGATGATACTAAGAAGGGAGGGAAAGTAGTGAGTGAGGAGGACATAAAAAACCTGCAAGGGGACATAGACAGGCTAAGTAAGTGGGCAGAGATTTGGCAGATGGAATACAATACTGGAAAGTGTGAGGTTATGCACTTTGGCAGGAAAAATCGTAGAGCAAGTTATTATCTTAATGGCAAGAAACTGGAAAGTACTGAAGTACAAAGGGATCTGGGGGTCCTGGTGCACGAAACTCAAAAGGTTAGTATGCAGGTGCAGCAAGTGATTAAGAAGGCCAATGGAATGTTGGCTTTCATTGCTAGGGGGATAGAATATAAAAATAGGGAGGTATTGCTTCAGTTGTACAAGGTATTGGTGAGACCGCACCTGGAATACTGCGTACAGTTTTGGTGTCCATACTTAAGAAAGGACATACTTGCTCTTGAGTCAGTACGAAGAAGGTTCACTCGGTTAATCCCGGTGTGGTAAACCACTGTTATCGTTCACAACCGTTCACTATTGTTACACTGTTGTTATCACTGTTTACACTGTTGTTATCACTACACAAGGTTACCTCTTGCCACGCACGCTGTTATACCTAGGCATACCTCAGCTGACTCCGCCCATGGCTCCGCCTGCTTGCCCAGGTATAAAGGTGACCGCTTGGCTAGTATTCTTCCTTGTTGGAACCGATCACCCACGAGGGTGGGCTCTGTTATTTAGCCAATAAAAACCTATAGTTACTATCTTAACTCGTCGCTTTTCATGGAATGAATTGATAGGTATATCAATTTTATTGGCTAAATTTTGAAATGTATGGACCGGAGCAGCCAAACGACCAGCCAAACGGCCAGCTACAACAGCCCCAGCAGCCGACCTGGCTGTGAGCCCTCCGACCGCCGTACCTGGATCTAAATCCACAGGCAGCGAATTCAGCCCTCGACTTCGATTACTGGCTGAGCTGCTTTGAATCCTACCTGGTAGCCTCCGGCGTGCCATCGGAAGCCGACAAACTAAGAGTTCTGACCGCCCAGGTGAGCCCTAAAGTATTTGCACTCATCCGGGACCTTGATACGTACGAGGAGGCCCTCGACCTGCTAAAAGAACAGTACCGGAGCCCAGTAAATTCAATGTATGCCAGACATCTCCTAAGATCCCGCTCGCAACAGCCAGGAGAGTCTGTAGATGAATTTTTACGGGCGCTACAAACACTCGGCAGGGACTGTGACTTTAAAGCTGTATCGGCTGCACAACATGCTGAAGGAAATATCCGTGATGCCTTCGTGAAAGGCCTTCGGTCCGACTACTCACGGCAAAGACACAAAAAAGCTGCAACCCTTAACCAGGCGGGGAGACCTGTGGCCTTCTTCTCAAGGACACTCCAGGGCCCTGAGATCCGACACTCTTCTGTCGAGAAGGAGGCCCAGGCGATTGTGGAAGCGGTACGACGCTGGAGGCATTACCTGGCAGGCAAACGATTTACCCTCCTCACCGACCAGCGTTCGGTTGCTTTTATGTTTAATAACAAGCTGAGGGGCAAAATCAAGAACGACAAGATCTTGAGGTGGAGAATTGAGCTCTCCACCTACGATTACGATATCTTGTACCGGCCTGGTAAACTCAACGAGCCCCCAGATGCTCTATCACGAGGTACATGCGCCAACGCGCAAGTTGATAGACTGCGGACCCTCCACAATGACCTCTGCCACCCCGGGGTCACTAGACTTTACCACTTCATTAAGGCCCGCAACCTGCCCTACTCCATCGAGGAGGTCAGGACCATGACCAGGAACTGCCAAGCCTGTGCCGAATGCAAACCGCATTTCTATAGGCTGGACAGAGCAAGCCTGATCAAGGCCACCCGCCCCTTCGAGCGCTTGAGCATCGATTTTAAGGGGCCCCTCCCATCCTCTGACCGTAATGTGTACTTCCTCAACATTATTGACGAGTACTCCCGTTTCCCCTTTGCCATCCCCTGCCCAGACATGACCAGTACCACGGTCATCAAATGCCTGAACGACCTCTTCGCCTTGTTCAGGTTCCCGAACTATATACATAGCGACCGGGGCTCATCCTTCATGAGCGAGGAACTTCGCCAGTTTCTGCTCGCGAGAGGTATTGCTGCGAGCAGGACCACCAGCTACAACCCCCGGGGGAACGGCCAGGTGGAAAGAGAGAACGCGACAGTCTGGAAGGCCGTCCTCTTAGCCCTAAAGTCTAAGGACCTCCCAACCTCTCGCTGGCAGGAAGTCCTCCCGGCAGCGCTCCATTCCATCCGGTCACTGCTTTGTACCGCCATTAACGCCACCCCTCATGAGCGAATGTTTGTTTTCCCCAGGAAGTCGACTACGGGAACCTCGCTACCAACATGGCTGACTTATCCGGGGCCCGTCCTGCTGCGGAAGCACGTAAGGACCCATAAAATGGACCCCCTGGTCGAGAGGGTGGACCTCCTGCACGCCAACCCCCAGTATGCCTATGTGGCATACCCAGACGGGCGGGAGGACACAGTCTCCTTGCGAGACCTCGCACCCTCGGGCACCCCTGAGATACCCCCGTTATCCCCCACCACTCCCCCAAACCCAGCTCCTGTAGGCAGCATGCCGGAACCCCAGGAGCCTTCGTCGACCACGCAGACACCAGCATTAACATCGGATACTGCACCACCGCCGCCGCTGCTGCGCCGATCAGAAAGGCTTACGAGGCCTCCTGATAGACTGACATACACGAACTGGTAGTACACTTCACCCCGCCGGACTCAATTTTAAACAAGGGGTGAATGTGGTAAACCACTGTTATCGTTCACAACCGTTCACTATTGTTACACTGTTGTTATCACTGTTTACACTGGTGTTATCACTACACAAGGTTACCTCTTGCCACGCACGCTGTTATACCTAGGCATACCTCAGCTGACTTTGCCCATGGCTCCGCCTGCTTGCCCAGGTATAAAGGTGACCGCTTGGCTAGTATTCTTCCTTGTTGGAACCGATCACCCACGAGGGTGGGCTCTGTTATTTAGCCAATAAAAACCTATAGTTACTATCTTAACTCGTCGCTTTTCATGGAATGAATTGATAGGTATATCACCCGGGGATGAGGGGATGGACATATGAGGAGAGGTTGAGTAGATTGGGACTCTACTCATTGGAGTTCAGAAGAATGAGAGGCGATCTTATTGAAACATATAAGATTGTGAAGGGGTTGGATCGGGTGGATGCGGGGAAGATGTTCCCGATGATGGGTGAAACTAGAACTAGGGGGCATAGTCTTAGAATAAGGGGCTGCTCTTTCAAAACTGAGATGAGGAGGAACTACTTCACTCAGAGGGTGGTAGGTCCATGGAATATGCTGCCCCAAATAGCTGTAGAAGCTACATCATTACATAAATTTAAAACAGAAATAGACAGTTTCCTAGAGGTAAAGGGAATTAAAGGTTACGGGGAGCGGGCAGGAAATTGGACATGAGTCTAGGTTCGGATCGGTCATGGCCCTGTGGGTAGCGGAGCGGGCCCAGGGGCCGTGTAGCCTGATCCTGCTCCTATTTCGTGTGTCTAATTCTGTTAGATTCAGGAGATGGTTCTGTGATAGTGGATTGGCAGTTAGGATCAGATCAGCCATGATGTTATTGAATGGCGGAGCAGGCTCAAGGGGCCGATTGGCCTACTCCTGCTCCTATTTCTTATGTTATTATGTACACTTCCAGATATTATGAGGGTCCGGAATACCCCCCCAGAATTCTGCAGAATTTGGGTTCGCGAGTTTATGCAGATTTACTCTGAGACAATTCTAAAAATATAGGCCTAGAAATTCAGTATCGCCATGTTTGGGGCGCTACAGCCGGGCGTTCGCTAAATTTAGCGCCCGGCGCAACTTAGCGCCACCTTCGCCAAAATTGAGTTGCATCGCCCCAAGAGGTTGCTGCTGCGCTAAAGCAGGCGATGCACGACTATCATAAGGCGCTAAGCCGGCGAGCCGAGGCGCTAACACCGAGGGCGGGCGCAGCGCTGGTGCCGTGAGTTGCAGATTGAAGGCAGACAAGCTGGCGCCAGTCAGCTCTTAAAGGGGGAGGGTGGACTTGTTTGGCTGCCACGCCCTGCACACTGCAGCCCTGAAGCAAGGCCTGACCATTGCTGGATCATCATTTCTACGCCCAGGACCATGCAGAAGGCTAGGGAGCGAGCGGAGCGCTTTAGCGAGAGTGCCCTGAGGCTACTGGTTGGCGCAGGCGACCTGTCCTCTTCCCTGACAGTGGGAGGAGGCCACTTCCCAGTGAATACAGAAAAGCCTGGAGGGAGGTGGCAAAGAGGGTGACCACCAACAGCATGGTTGCCAGGACTCCACTTCAATGCAGGAAAAAGTTCAACGACCTCACTCGGGTTGTCAGGGTGAGTACCCTTTCCACTATCCTGTTCATCCCTGCATGTGCACCTCAGTTTCTGGCCAAAGGGCCCTGAAAGCCCCAATGCCCAGCCCTCATCCAAGAGCTATGGGACTCTCATGAAAACCACTTGCACATTCAGCACTTTACACACTGTCAGGGCTATTCCACCATGGGTGGCAGTGCAGGCAAGATCAGGGCTTGACACTGTACTTAGAGGCCGTCCTTTCTCTTGCAGGGCAAGCTGGCCCACAATTGCAGGCAGCAGCGACGGACCGGAGGAGGTTGTCCTGACCTCAAAGATCTCAGCGACCTGGAGCAGCGCGTGGAGCGCATTATGGCAGGCCGGCTGATTGGCCCCGTCGCCAGTGGAGATGCCGACCCTGTTCTGGACAGCAATGGTAAGGTCATCACCATTTTGACACCTCTCTTTCCACTTGTGCCTCACACCAGCATCCTTTGCCACTATTGAACCAATGCAGTGCATAGCAGCACTTATGCCTCCCTCGCTGCCACCCTGTCCTCACTCTAAAGCAACTCCTCACTCTAAAGCAACTCTTGTGCCTCCCTGCTTTCAGATGCTGATTCGCCAGGTGAGGAGGCAGGCACTCAAGCTGCCACTGTCAGTGATTCTGAATTCGAGGAGGAGGAAGAGGAAGCCGGCCCATCAGTGCCACCCTCAGCCGAGGCAGCCCATGGCCATGATGGGGGCAAGTCTTCCCTGGAGGGGAGCAGGGGGAAGGGTCTGAGGAGAGTGAAGCTCCGGGGCCCAGCAGGCTGCAGCAACGTGGGAGGGGTGGGGAAGCTCGGCGGCCTTCTCCCCTGAGGGTGAGTGTGGCCTCCAGTCCTGCTACGATGAGCGCAGAGGAGGTGCGGCTCCTTGGTGATATGGGCGCCCAGGTTGAGCGCAGGCACACTGAGCTCATGGCTGCAGTGGCAAGGATGCCTGACTCCATAGAGTCATTGGCAAGGAGTGCTCAGGAATTCAGGGCAGCACAGGTCAGGAGTCTGCAAGAATTCAGTGCAGCACAGGCAAGGAGTCTGCAGGACTTCGCGGCAGCACAGGCGGCTTCCAGCCAAGTACTCAGTCGTGCCATGCATTCACTGGCTGGTCTGATGCAGACACAGATCAGGGCCACACGGGCACTAACTGCTGCCACCCTTGCTGGATCGGCCAGGAATTGCCAGGGCCCTTGCCGCGCCGCAGCAGCCCAGCAGTCTGTGCTTCAGCAGATTGCTGTGCATGCTGCAGTGCTGGCCTGTGCAAGTGCCAGTGTATCAGCTGACCAGAGAGTGCCTGTGCTCTGTCAGATTGGCAGCATTCCTGCAGCCAACACTGTCACTCCTCCACTGCAGCTGCCACCACCCGTAGGACAGTCTGCTGCCGCCCAAGCAGAGTTGGAGCAGTCAGCAGCCGGGCCCTCCAGGCCCAGAGCTGGTCCAGGCCGTCCCCCAAGGGTATCTGCCGTCTCACCATCTGACCCTCAGCAGCCTTCCCCCAGCCTTGCTGCAGCCACTGGGGTCCAATTGAGGAGGAGCTGCAGGGCAGGAAGGGGCCATTCGCGGAAGCGAGGTGGATCACCCTCACATGAGGAAAAAGTAGAGGATGTGGCCAAATGTAGCGTTTATATATGAAGGCTGAGAATGTTTTCTTTATATATGAAGGTCGAGACTTGTGTTTGTTTTTTATATGAAGGCCGAGGATCATGGTCATTTTTGTTTAACTTTTTTTCATTTTCTGAAGGTTGTGAGAGCCAGTTATGTCTCTGAGTGTTTTTTGGGGGGTTTATCTGAATTAGTTTGTCATGCGGGAAGGGCACAGAGTTTGCACAGTAAATAATTTTCTTTAATCACATTGTCCATGTTTGCACTTTCAACTGTTTGTTGCCTTGACCGGCTGAAGGCTTGCAGAGCGGCTCCATCCATGTTCTTTCATTGGCACAAGCCATTCCCTGAAAGGGGGCCTAGAACCGAGTTGCAATAAGCCGCCGACGGACGGCCCTTGCACTTTGTGCCTCCCTCCCATCTTGGTGCTCCTCCTCCTCCTCCTCTGGTGGTCCTCCAATGTCTGCTGGCAGTGGCTGAGTCCTGAGGATAGCCAGGTTGTGCAGCATGCAGCACACTACAACGAAATGGGAGACTCGCTCAGGCGAGTACTGTAGGGCTCCTCCGGAATGGTCCAGACAGCGGAACCATTGCTTGAGCACGCCAATTGTGTGCTCAATGATGTTCCTAGTAGCTTGATGGCTGTCATTGTATTGCTCGTCAGCAGGGGTGCTGGGCACATGAAGTGGGGTCTTCAGCCAGGTGCACAAAGGATAGCCTTTGTCCCCGAGAAGCCATCCTCGTGGGTGAGCCTGGGCTTCGAAAATGTCTTCCCACAGATGTCTGGCACAGGATGAAGGCGTCGTGGCTGCTGCCTGGAAAGTGGGCATTGATAGCTAGTATGAGCTGACTGTGGTCACACACCAACTGGACGTTGAGCGAATGGTAGCCCTTCCGGTTGCGGTAATCCTTGGCATTCTCTAGAGGTGCCCGCAAAGTCACATGCATGCAGTCAATGGTGCCCTGGACCATGGGGAAGCCCGCTATTCCTCCAAATCCCATTGCATGCTCTTGCTGCTTGTCCAGGGTCATGGGGAAGGAGATGTATTGACGTCTCCTTCTGAAAAGGGCATTGTTCACCTGGCGGATGCAGCAATTTTACGCGAACTGGGAGATGTTGGCAATGTCCCCAGTAGCGGATTGGAAGGAGCCGGTGGCATAGAAGTTGAGAGCCACCGTCATCTTCACTGCCACCGGCAGAGATGTCCTGCTCCTCAGCTGTAGCTGCAGATCTCTGCAAAGCAGGTGGCAGATCTCAGTGACCACCTCCCTTCTGAATCGCAGCCTCCGAACACACTGCTCCTCAGACATGTTCAGATATGAGAACTGCTGGCGGTATACCCTGGGTGGGTAAGGCCTCCTGTGCCGACGCCTGTTGGCCCTTCTCCGTCTGGCCATGACTGGTACTCTCTCACGGCGTCTCTGAGCCCTTTGAATGCAATGCAGTAAGCCAACGTTTCCACCCATTGCAGCCCCCATTATATGTGGCGACTCAAGGCTATGGCACTGAAAGTTAAATCCAAGTGCAAAGCTCTGGCCTGAAGCCAGAAGTACCTGTGCGAGCGCTGAGTCAAAGCAGAAAGCTCTCTCCCTTTGTCTCTCTCCAAATATCCGGCTCTCACACAGAAGGATTGCCACAAAATGGCTGCCACTTATAATGCAGGAGGAGTCCCCTTTAATTAGCGTCCCCCGCGCCCCGCAGCGACTGGGAACCGTTCCCCTCTAACAGTCGCTGGGGGCACCAGGCGCACAGAAGGGCAGCGTCACTGAAGTTCCGGTTCGGGGCGCACCAAGGGCGTTGCACCATGAAATGACATCAGGATCTGCACGCGCAGCTGAGCAGGTGCTGCGGTTTTGTGCCGCTGCTAAATCTTGAGTGAAGTTCGCGAGAGGCGCAGATCGCGCCGCGCCCGGGCGCTAGCCACTTAGTGCCCCACTTCTCCTCCTCCTAAGGCGCTAGTGGCTGGCGCTAACAACTGAATTTCTAGGCCATATAGTTTAATTTAAGAGCCTACTTTCATTTAACAGCTGTTGAATCAGTCGCAACATTAACAATTCAAAATACAGATAGCTTACCTTTCTTATTTCTCAGAGATCCTTATTCTCAAATCTTTACTTAGTTACATTTCTACATTTCTTACTTATTTCTAAATCCAGATTATCCACCAAAATCAATTACTTTGATTTCCCGAGACTCATAGTTAAAAACTTACAGAGCTGCCTCTGAAGAGTTGAGAAATGCTGTGCCCGTTCAGCGAGTTCTGCCTTTCTGTTGAAAAGGTCTTATTTTTATACCCTTTTGGCAGTGGTTTCTTCTTTGAAGTTCTCTGCTGATGTCAGCTAATTGTCTTTATTCATTCTCTCTTTTGAAAGCTTTCTATTCTTACTGTCAATTCAACTATTGCATGCATAATTATGTCTATACCTTTAGGTGTTTCAAAAACCATCATAAAAACAATATGACAGCTATCTTTATTTGATGTCATTCTTACAAAATGCTTTCATTCAATTCTTAATATTCGCTTTACTGGTTTTTAGCAGACATTGTGACTCCGTGCTGCTCCAAGTTCAATACAAACACAATGTAATTGCTTGGTGTCATCTATTGAAGTAATATCTTCAAAGGGTCCTTGTTGGTATCATATTTACCATATGTATAAATTAAAGACACTTCAACTAGGGTGGTTCATGCATTTCTAGCTATCTCAATTGGTTGCATATTTAATCGTGTTTCCTGTCTTCCAAGTTTAACATAAAACTATTTGACCAGCAAGTGTTTCTTTCACTTGATGTCATCTTTTCAAAGGCACTTGGTTCTTTTAATGTTTGTGTTTCTGTTCTACCTGTTAGTTCTTAACACTTTAAACTGGGCAATTTCATTGTGTTGGTTGCAAACCGTAGACATTTTGGAAGCACCAATGGTTTGCTTCAATCTTTCATTGTTTTAGTATTTTTAACTAATTCCCATTTCAAAGCTTGTTTACAACTTTGTTATCAACTGATCTTTATCTCAGAAGCCTGTATTCTGTTTACAGCCTGTGTCTCCAAGGCTTTAGATTTTTAAACCCAGTATATCATGAATTAATAATATCAGTATTCTGTTCATATTATGGTGTATCTTTCTGAGATATGGCGTATTCCCTCACAGAATCGCCAGTGTGTTAGGTTAGTGCACCTTCTTGACTGAGGAGGATAACGTGGGTGGGCAGGGGGTAAACGATGCTGGGGGAAGAAAATGGGGCAAAATTACAATCTGCATTTAAAAATGATCATAAAACTTTTTTTTCCTCAGAATCTTTCTGGGGGCCAGGAATATCAGTCGGTCTGCAGTGCATCACTCCTTAAAACAGGTGACTTGTACATTGTTTGCTAGAGCAAACAGGTACATCACTGTCCTCATGGACGACAGGGAGTAACAGGCCCAAGCTTTAGGTTTCCATCAGATGACAGAACTCCCTAAAGTCCAGCAAAAGCAACTTGCATTTATATAGCGCCTTTAATGTAGAAACATGTCCCAAGGTGCTTCACAGCAGTGTAATCAGCCAAAAAATGTCCAGGGTATCATTGAAGGCACACATTCGTCCTTCATGCTCCTGCAGACAGGGCTGCTCCCTATATGAACTACAAGGGCTCTTAATCAACATTTATCTTGTGTGTGATGATTGGTGCTGGCCCTTGCCAGAGTGCGATGGAGTAAGTCCTCGTGTGAGGACCCCGGAAAAGATTTTGCATCATACCTGCAGAGAAAAAGGGGGTTAAATTGGGTAACCACCAAAAATGGGCACAGGGATCGTGATGCACGATTAACCAGCGCCCGTTGCTTGCAATGCAGGCAGAATGCCAACTTCATGTTGCCCGCTCATTTCCGTGATTTCTGTATGTAGCCTCTCTGTGCTGTTCATTTGCTGCACGTATCAGCAGGGGGCCCAAAATCATGAGTGCCTAGCACTACTTAAAGCTAGCCTGCACCTCTTAAAGGGGGAGATGTATTGTGGCTGCTGGTGGTGCTGAGATCATTCTGACTAATGTGCAGTGGAAGAATCAACAATGGCTGACCATGGGAGAGAGAGCATGCACCAAGGTTTTTGCCGCTGCACTGGAAGTCTTGTTGGAAGTGGTGGAAAGAAGGAGAGATGCCCCTTATCCTCAGAGGGGCCAGAGGCCCTCCAGACACATGCTCAGAAGACAGTGAAAAGAGATGGTGACCAAAAAGTGTAGGCCAAGGACCTGGATGCAGTGCAGTAAGAAGTTTAATGATCTTACACGAGTTGTCAAGGTCAGTGAGTGCATCTTCAAATGTCACATCCCACCAACTGCACCATTAGCCTCATCCACTGCTCAATTCACTATACCCCCATCACTCACCCACCAACAATCTCTATCAATCAGGACTCATACCTAACATTCATATGCTTTACCTCACCCTCACAGACTCAGCACTTTACCTCACACCCACATCTCATGGTTTGCACAAACTTGCAGCTATTCAAACATGACAGCCACATCACCCAAACATATTGCATGACACTCACTGACACACTTCTCTCTTTTTTGCAGGAGAAGGTGGCACACAATAGGAAGCAGCAGGAACTAACGGGAGGGAGACAGGTGCGCCTGCATGTTTTAACCCCCATGGAGGAGAAGGTGCTGGCCATTATGGGAAGCGCCATTGCTGTGGCCACCAGCAGGGCTGAAGCAATTGAAGTTGAGGGTATCCGCATACCTAATCCTCCTTCTCTCATCCCACTTCTCCCTCATCCCTCAATTGCTTCTAACCTACAAGCTGCAGATGGGGTAAACATGCACTTCTTACTTTCTCCTCTCCCCTCACCACAACCCAATCCTTGTCCCTTTTTCATTTCAGATACTCAAGAACTGGAACCTGCCCAGGCAGTGGTAGAAGAGCAAAAAGAAAGTAAATATGAAGGGACACCATCATTCAATTTCACAGTCGCAGCCACCAGCTCAGATACTGACGCTCTGTGTAATTTAGAGGATAGGATAGAGGGGGGTTCTACACATGGTGAGACACCGGGCACAAGTGCGCTGGAGCCAGGGCTGGGGAAAGGATAGCGCAGGTGCCAGCTCGCCAGAGGTCGAGGTCGCACACTAGTTCTGCTGCAGAGGAGTCAGACGAGGCTCTTGATGGGCCAGGCTACAGAAGAAGTCTCCTCTACATTGGGGAGACCAAACGCCTCCGTTCAGTCCGTAAGGGGGACCCCGAGCTTCCGGTCGCCTGTCACCTTAATTCTCCGCCCCATTCCCACTCAGACCTCACTGTACTCAGGCTCTTGCATTGTTCCACGGAAGCTCAACGTAAACTCGAGGAACAGCACCTCATCTTCCGGACTCAACATCAAGTTCAACAATTTCAGATCATAACCTCGGCCCCCATTACATTTTTGCTTATATTTTATCCACATCTTTGTTTTGGCCTTTCCCCCCCCCCCCTCCCTTTTTATTCTTTTCTCCCACATGGCAGCTGTCTCTCATTCTGCCAGAACACTTCACACCTAATCTAGAGCTGTCTTTTGTCTCCATTAGTCCTATCACCATCTCGTCTCGTTTTGAATACCTCTTAATGTCTCTTCACTTTTGTTCTCTTGCAGCCCTGCCTTTTGACCTATTTCATTGCCTTTCCAGTTTTGAAAATGGGTTCACCTGAAACGTCGACTCTATTCTCTCTCTACAGATGTTGCCTGGCCTGCTGAGTTTTTCCAGCATTTTCTGTTGTTATTTCGGATTTCCAGCATCTGCAGTATTTTGCTATCGTACAGAAGAAGGCTGGTGGGTGTATATACCCAAATGCTTGGTGCACTGGGAAGCCAGGGGTCCAGTACCAACTTGGCACAGGGCTTTGTGAAGAGCTTGGAGCTCATCCTTTCCAACATGGAAGGGGTGGCCACCAATGTTCCCTCTAATTTTTTTTGTCCCGCGTGGCCCCTTTAACGAACTGCGCGGGCTGTTCAAAATTCCACACATGCGCGGTTTTTGTATTTAAAAGCTGGGTCACCAGCTGCGCGGGACCTCAAGAGCATTGATGGCCATCTCCATCAACACAGTTGTGGAGCCAACCATGATGCAGCGTCTGATGGCGGATGTCTCAGCTTCCATTGCAGCACAAGTAGCATCCACCCAACATCTGAGTGCTGCAGTGGAAGCTTAGACTGCAGTCATGCAATCTCAGCTTGCTGCCATGGAAGCTCAGACTGCTGTTATCATGGCTCTGGATACCAGTGTACAAAGGGGCGTCCAGGGCATCACAGCACTCCAGCAATCTGTTCTCCAACAGAGTACTAGGATTGCTGAGGCGCTGCCACAGGAGAGTGAAAGTGGCTCCATGGAGCATGAACCTGCTCTCCTTTCTCAGGGTGACATCATTTGTGCTCCCACCCCTGCAACTCCGCCAGTGCCCTTGCTGATGTCTGTCAGCCAGCCAGCCCAGACTGGTGCCACCCATGCAAAGATGATGCCATCTGCAGCTGGGCCTTCTAGGCGCAGAGCTGCTCGAGGGCGCCATCCAAGGCCATCTGCAGTTTTCTCCATTGAAAGTCAGCACCCTTCCACCAGCCATGCTGTAGTCACTGGGGAAGCACATCGTAGGAGCACTAAGACAGGCTAAGGCACATGGAAGAGGCACTAAGGGAATGCACATGGGTGATCAGTTTAGCTTTTCTTGCAATATGGCATTATTTAATTGGTTTGGACTGTGTATTTTGTGTTGGTTTTTATTTTTGCATTGTGGCCAAGAGGATGACGTGATGGTCAGTGACTGAGGAAAGGTAAGGAGTGTGGGACTGTTGGTGAATGTAGAATTGGAGTTTAGGTGACTGGTATCGCTCCTGAATTATTTGTTGATGCAGAGCCCGGGCAGAAAGGGGCCGTCTAGGTTGCAGCCTCCTTTCCTCTTCCTCCTTTTCTGCCTTCTCCTCTTCCACCTCCTGCTTCTCTGCCCCCCTGTCCTCCTCAGCTTCTCACCTGATAGGTGGTGGCAAGGGCTGTTCCCCCACGATGTCAGGTTTGTGCAGCATGCAGTATACCATGACAAATCTTGAGACCCGCTCAGCTGAGTACTGCAGGGCTCCTCCAGAGCAATCCAGGCAGCGGAAGCATTGTGTGAGGATGCCAATGATCTGCTCTATAAGATTCCTTGTGGCAGCATGGCTCTCATTGTAGGCCTGCTGTGCATGTGTGCGTGGGTTCCAGACTGGAGTTATGAGTCATGTCATGAGTGGATAACCCTTGTTGCCCAGTGGCCATGCTTTGATTTGCTGTGGTGGTCGAAATACAGCTGGCACAGAGGACTGCTGCCAGGATAACGGGCATTCACCTGCATGACCCGCTGCCAGTGATCGCACACCAGCTGCACATTGAGGGAGTGGAATCCCTTTTTGTTCAGGTAAATGGCCGAGTTCACATGAGGCACACACAAAGCAATGTGCATGCAGTAAATGGCACCCTCCACCATGGGGAAGCCTGCAATCCATGCAAACCCTCGTGTTCACTCCGTCTCTATGTCTCTGGCTAGAGGGACTGAGATGAATTTGTCACTCTTTGCACAGAGAGCCTCAGTGACCTCCCTTATGCACCACTTCACTGCAAACTGCGAGATGTTTCTTATATCTTCAGCTACAACCTGGAAGGAGCCAGATGCACTAAAGCTCAGAGCCACGGTCACCTTCAGAGCCACAGGCAATGCAATCCTTGCCTGCTCTGAGGTTGGAGTTGTGGCTGCAGCATTGGCAGTTTTCAGTCACAACCTCTTTAGTGAAGCGCAGACATCTCAAACATCGGTTGTTGCTTGTTATGATTAAGGTTTTCCACCAGGTGGTGCTGTAGCCAGTCAAGGTCAGCAAAGGTGGAATGCCAGGATGCAGGATGCAGGCCTGTTTGCTACACAGTTGTTAATAAAGTACTCGTGCTAATTCTAAGATATCGCCTCTTCGAGTTCTTGTTCCACTACATGGATTTATCACATTTGGCGATGAGGTAAAAAGGACCCTGAATAAAGAAGAGACGTCTGCCGGGACCTTTAAACAACAAAATCATGAGCTAAAGTTAGCTACCAGTTGGAAGAGAGCATGGCTGCCACGGTAGGAACGGTCTCCGCTTTTGATATTCGAGCACAAACCTGGGAGGAATACTGTGAAGTGTTGGGTTATTTCTTCGAAGCAAATGAAATAAATGATGCCGGAAAAAGGAAAGCCATTCTGCTTATTTCAGTGGGAAGCCAGACCTACAGTTTGATGAGGAATCTGCTCAGTCCTGAAAAGACTGGAGACAAATCATTTGTTGAATTAGTGGCCTTGCTCAAAAGAACATTTCAACCCCAAGCCTAGTGAGATTGTACAACGGTTCAAGTTTAATTCAAGGAACAGAAAAGAGGAAGAGAGTGTAATGGACTATGTCGCGGTGTTGCGTAAATTAGCACAAGATTGCAATTATGGGAACAACCTGAAGGAAATGCTGAGAGATAGGTTAGTTTGTGGAATAATGGACGACCGAATGCAGCGTAGATTATTATCCGAGACTGGACTTACTTATGAAAAAGCATTGGAACTTGCTCAAGCCATAGAGACAGCGAACCGAGATGTAAAAGAAATACAGGGTTCAGACAGGGCTAATGCTAAGCAAGTTGCAGGTCAGGTTGCTGTGCGCAAGTTAAACATGCATCAGAAACCACAACGTGAGCATGGGAAGGCATGTTATAGATGCAAGGGCGATCACCTGGCGAGTGAATGCTGGTTTCTGGAGGAAAAGTGCCACAAGTGTGGGAAACAAGGACACATAAAACGAGCATGCAGGGCAAAATCACCTGTGGAGGAATCCAAACAAAAAGGGGGAGGAAAGCAAAACCAAGGAAGAGAAGTGAAAAAACAGGGAGCACACCACATCAGCGGGGAAGCTGAGGAAGAAGAGGACATGTTCATAATGTATAGCATGTTAGAGAACACTCCAAAAGTGGCTCCTATCACATTGCAACTGACAGTAAATGACTCTAAGGTGAACTTTGAAGTCAATACAGGGTGCGGTGTAACCATAATGAACAAGGCAGAGTACTCAAAATTGTGGAACCGTGCAAAAGTTCCAGAGTTAAAGTCTTGCTCTCTGCATCTTAAAATATATACAGGTGAATGAGTAGTGACATTAGGTGCAGCTAATGTGACTGTGCAGCCCAGGGACACAGTGGAACAGCTACCTGTAGTTATAGTATTGAGTACCGGACCAAACCTGTTAGGTCGGGGCTGGATAAAATAACTTAAATTAGGCTGGGGAGCAGTAAATCAAATAGATGAGGGCAAACAGTTGACTTTGCAAGAAGTGTTGAGTGAACATGAGAATGTGTTCAAGGAGGAACTTGGCACATTTAATGGCCCCCAGCTAAGATTTATGTAGACAAGGAGGCACCGCCAAGGTTTTTTAAACAACGACCTGTGCCTTATGCCATGTAGCCAAAGGTAGAGGCTGAGCTTGACCGTCTATGGAGAGAGAACATACTGGAGCCAGTGAAATGTTCGGAATGGGCAGCTCCCATAGTACCTGTTTTGAAACCGAACAATTCAGTAATACTCTGTGGAGATTATAAATTGACAGTCAATCGGGTGTCCAAACGAGAGCAGTATCCTATTCCCAAAACAGAGGATCTCTTTGCAAACCTGGCTGGAGGAAAGAAATTCACAAAGTTGGATATGAGTCATGCATACTTGCAGATTACACTGGATGATGAATCAAAGAAGTATGTCACCATAAATACACACAAGGGCTTGTTTACATATAACCGCTTACCGTTTGGTGTCTCATCTACTCCAGCTATCTTCCAGAGGACAATCGAAGGTGTACTGCAAGGGATTCCACATGTTTCCATCTATCTGGATGACATTCTGGTGATGGGAAGAACCGACCAGGAGCATCTGAGCACTCTGAGAGAGGTACAACAGAGATTGGAGAGGGCATGGTTACGACTCAAGAGGAGTAAGTGCACTTTCCTGGGGAATGAGGCAGTGTTCCTGGGACACAGACTGGACGCCACCGGGCTCCATCCACTCAAGGAGAAGGTACAAGCACTGCAGGACGCCCCTGCTCATACCAATGTGGCTGAGTTAAAAGCTTACCTGGGACTGCTGAACTATTATAACAGGTTTTTACCAAACTTGTCAACAGTGTTAGCACCGCTTCACAAACTACTGTGCAAGGAGACACAGTGGCAGTGGGGAGAGGAGCAGGGGGTTTCATTTGAACAGCCCAAGAAATTGATGCTGTCGTCGGATGTGCTGGTTCACTACAATGAAGAGAAAGACATCATTCTCTCTTGTGACGCTTCACCTTACGGGGTGGTGGCAGTTCTTTCACACTGCAAGGAAGATGGAACTGAAAGACCAATAGGGTTTATGCCCCGAACTCTAACACCAGCGGAAAAAAACTATTCCCAGTTAGACAAAGAGGGGTTAACAGTAATGTTTGGGTTACAGAGGTTCCACAAGTACATATATGGCAGGAAGTTCACCATATGCACCGATCATAAACCTCTTGTCTCTCTTTTCAATGAAATGAAAGCAGTTCCACAGATGGTGTCACCCCGGATCCAGAGGTGGGCCGTGACGTTGAGGGCATATGAGTATGTCATCGTCTACAAGGCGGGCAAGTACCATGGGAATGCAGATGCCTTGAGCCATCTTCCACTGCCAGGCATACCTATCCGTGCAGCTCCAGAGGACAGAGTTTTGATGTTGGAGGACACTGACATGGCACTTGTGACTGCAGAGCAAGTAAGAACATGGACAGGTAAAGATCCAGTACTGTCTAGAGTTTGAGAATATGTGGTGAGGGGATGGCCACAGCATCCGGAAGGGGCTGACTTCACACCCTACAGTGTCAGGAAAACAGAGCTGAGTGTGCAGGATGGTTGCGTGGTGTGGGGAGCATGAGTGATTATTCCACAGCCAGCACGACAGTCTATCCTAGAGCAACTACATCAGCGTCATCCTGGGGTCTCGCGTATGAAAGCCTTGGCTAGGAGTTACATGTGGTGGCCAAAGCTAGATGAGGGGATAGAAAATCTAGTCAAGACATGCAGCACTTGTCAGGCACACAGGAAGGCACCAGCAGCGGCTCCTCTCCACCCCTGGGAGTGGCCGGATAAACCATGGAGAAGATTGCACTTAGATTGTGCGGGTCCATTCATGGGGAAGATGATCCTCATAATCATTGATGCACATTCCAAATGGATAGATGTTTATCCTGTTAATTCTGCTTCCTCTACTACTACTACTATAGACTGCCTGCGTCAGAGCTTCAGTGATCAAGGGCTACCGGAGATCGTGGTAAGTGACAATGCCACTTGTTTTGTGAGTACAGAGACAAAAGAGTTCATGAGAAAAAATGGCATAGTGCAGGTGACCTCGGCTCCATATCATCCATCCTCAAATGGACTTGCGGAGAGAGCCGTACAAACATTTAAAGAGATGATGGAAAAAAAAGTGCAGAAGGGAGTTTAGCAGCCAAAGTGTCACGGGTTCTGTTCAGCTACAGAATAACACCTCAATCACCACAGGACTCTCTCCTGCTGAGATGTTATTAGGTCATAGAATACGCTCCACTCTTGACCTTGTCCACCCAGACCTAAAAAGGAAAATGGAAAACAGACAAAACAAACAAAAAGAGAACCATGACAAAAGAACAAAGAGCTGAAGTTTTGGAGAAGGTGATGCGGTCCTTACCAGGAATTTCAGTTATGGACCAAAGTGGATTCCTGGCTTCATAGACTCAATGACAGGGCCAGTATCATACAAGGTCATGTTGGGAGTTGGTAGGGTAGTATGCAGACATGTAGATCAGATACTTCACAGACACGGGGAAATTGAAATGAAGGTTCCAGATGCAATGGCTGAGGACAGGTTTGCCCCCAGTTATCCAAGTGCATCTGTGGTGCCACCACCATGGACAGAGACAATTCCACAGGAACCTATTCTTCAAGAGGAAACCATCATTGCAGAGTCAGATACTCTGAGCACTGCTCAGGAGCAGCTGGTGACTTCACCACAAACAAGCAGGGACTTTACTGTTACACGTTCACAAAGATCTTGCAAGCCACCAGAGAGATTGATACTGACCTGTTAGATTCATCACATATGGAACATAGTGAATGGAGACTTCTTATGTGACCCTTAGGAATGGTTGGTTGTTAACAAATTCATACTGAAATCTTAAGGGGGAAGTTATGATTAAGGTTATCCACCAGGTGATGTTGTAGCCAGTGTTGCCACTAGTTAAGGTCAGGGGGTTGCTTCCTGTCAAGGTCAGCAAAGGTGGAATGCCAGGATGCAGGATGCAGGCCTGTTTTGTTTGCTACACAGTTGTTAATAAAGTACTCATGCTAATTCTAAGATATCGCCTCTTCGAGTTCTTGTTCCACTACATAGATTTATCACATTGCTGAAGTTCAGGTAAGAGAATTGCTCCCTAAACACCCTCTGAGCATATGGCCCTTTGCTGAGAGTCCTTCTCCCCTCCTCTTCCTCCTTCTTCTAGCAGCTTGGCCTGCCCTCTGTGGCCTTTGCTCTTTCTCCCAGGCATGTTCAATTCCAAGAGAAAGGTCTACTAGTGCACCCATGTCTGCAAGCAACTGATTTGTGCACAAGCCTTTAAGTCACCCAAAAAGTAATTTAGTACTAGCCAGAGCACTTCCTGTAGCCTATTGAAACTTTTAACAACTATGGAAAAGCATCCAAAATGCGTAGAACTGCAGCAACAGCCAGAAGAAATAATCCGGCAACTAACCTGTAAGTAGTTCATGATCTTTTTAAGTAGTGCTGATGGGGGTCCTTAATGCTGTTTAATGTCATGTTCAGCTGTGTGAAGTTAAGAGAGTGCATAGGCTGGAGTGTAGAGCTACAGAATGGCAGTGTTGGCGTCAAATCAGTATTACACGCTGATTGAAGTCATGATCTGCCTGCTCTGCATGCTGCCGGTGGTCGTTAGGTGTGCGCGCGAAAATCCCTTGACCAAGATGGCGTCCGACATCCTTGTCATTGAAATTGTGCACGTGCGTCACGAAAGCAATTTTCTTAGTTTAAGAAGCCTCGTAGCTCCCAAAAAATGGGGGCTAGAGAGCCCAATTTCACCCCCAAATAAGGAAATGTGTTAGGCAGATATCCTCAGGACAACTCATTGAACAGAGCCTTTGCCAAACAGTTGGCATGAACCTGCTGATGCATGTAAGGTTGTGAGTCTGTATTTGTATCAGTAAATAGTATGGAGTGTAAAGGAAGGAGTCGTGTTGTACCCACTCTGAGCTGGGTGTGTGCTTCTTGTTTATTCACCTCCTGCCTCCTCCTCTAAGTCCAAGCCCTAAATTTACAGGGCACGCTCCTTCAACAGCACCAGGGGATTCAACATTACTGCCCCCGCCTCACCTCCATTTTCAGACATCTGCCTCCCAATCTATGCTGCTTTGTCCAACAAAAGCCCAAGTATACTTTGAATATATGACAATAGCTGCCTGGCTACTTACTCCCATGTTTGAAGGTGTGGTCCATAGGCTGGGCTTTCTTGGCTGCTGCCCATTCCATTTCTTCGTTCGTTGTTCAAAAGAAATTCTGTTACCATCTATATTTATGCATTTGCAGGATAAAAATCGGAGCGATATTTTAAATAATGTAATTGGGATTCGAGTGGGGAATACAAGCATTGATAATCTGACAGACCCTGTGATAATTTTATTTAACAAAACATCATCGGTAAGGACATTTTTTTAAATTTCCATTATTCAATCTGTTAAAAGAAACTATTTACATTAAGGGCAGTAAAGAATTATTGTTACTCTTTTTCATTTTAGGAAACGTTCATTACAAAATGTGTCTTCTGGGAATTAGAACAAAATGGTAATAAAGGGAGTCACTTTAATCAAATATTTCTATCATGTTGAAACCAAGGAGCAGCTTCTCAGTTAGTAACTTTCCATTACAGAGAACACAAGTATCGGTCACTGGAATGATTCTGGTTGTACAACAGAAAATACAGATAATCAAACCATCTGCAGATGCAACCACCTGACCTTCTTTGCTGTCTTGCTGGTAGGTACAATGCAATGCAATGTTATTTGTCTTTCATCACATTCCAGCTTGGCTGTGAGCAGCAAAAGTACCAGCAACAATCCGTCATTATATATAAACATATACAAAAAGGGATAGGAAAGACCAACTGGTACATTAAGCCTGTCCCATCTCAACAAGGAGCAAGCTGCTCACAGCATTAAACCCTCCCTCTCCCCCAGACTAGAGCCACGCAATCTCCTGGAGGAGGCAAAACAAGAAGAAAAGATCCTAACGCCGATTTAGGAAAAAATACTTTCGGAAGTACCTCTCTGACCCCCACAGGCAAAAAGCAAGTTTCAGGAGACCATGATAACTGGTGGCACAAACACCATTAATCCACTCACTTTGTACAACTGGAGATGTCTTCCACTCGCATAAACTCACCCAGCTCCCTTTGGAATGCTTGCAGCAAATCTCACACTCGCCACACATGCTGGTGACTTATTCCAGAGGTTGATGACTCTCTGAAGAGAATTGCTTCCTAGTATCTAACCTAACTCTGTTTTGTGACTTCGACTGATGATCCACACCTCGCCCCACACTCCCCACCCCACACTCCCCACTCCCATCTTCCTCTGCCTAACCATGTGAACAGGCTCTCAACCCTTCATTATTGTAAACACATTGGCTGGGAATGTCCTCAGATCTGCTCCTGCTCCGCCGCCATAACTTTTCTGGAAATACAGTGGAAACCCCGTTTATGTGCGTAAGTGGGGTTTCCGCTGCACCTCTGTCAAATTTTCATCACACGAGTGGGAGCAACTCTGAGGAAATTCCCAGCCCTCAATCGTATCCCCTCAAAGTCTACACATATTCAAAGTAAAATGTCCCAGTTTGCTAACCCTGTCCTGATATCTACGGGCCCCCAAGCTCAGTAGCAAAAAAGTAGCTCACCTCTGAACCTTTTCCCAGGACTCGATATCCTCCACTATCTGAAGGAACCAAACCTAACGCAGTAGTCTAGATGTGGCCAGATCACAGCCTTGTCCAGGGTAGGGACAGCACTTCTGGTTTTATATTTAACTGTTCTGGCCATAAGTTCTGATATCCTATGTGCTTTCACAGCAGGCTCATAACATTATTCATGGGCCTTCATTCCCATTTATCCTTGTAACCGGTTCATTAATGTTCTTTAGGGAAGGAAACTTGCTTTTGTTGTTCAAAAGAAATTCTGGTACAATCTATCTTGTCTCTTAACTGCTGTCTGAAGTGCCTTAGCGAGGTTCTCCGTTGTACAGGGCAATGAAGGATGCGCAATAAATGCTGGCCTTGCCAGCAACGATCACATCCCCAGAATGATTTTTTTTTAAAGAGCTGTACCACAGAATAGTAGAGCATGTATTTTCTCCCACAGTTCTCCAGATGGTAAGTGTCTGATCTCAGCCCTGCAGCGCTGGGAACTGTGTGGAAGCCAAGCAGCTCCTAGCAGAGGGAGAATCACCCAGTGTGCACCTCATTGTGGCCAACTTCAGATAGGCTTTGGGTAAGGCCTTGGACAAGGTATCCATGTGCCCTCTCGACAGGGGAGAGTAGATATCACAAGGGCTCCCAAGCAAGAGATTGGAGTAAAAATATATTGAAAGAGAGTGTCATTCATTTAAAAGAAAAAATACCCAGTCCTCATAATAATGCTTAGCCTTTTCTTTATAAAGCAAATCGATGGGAGCCAGCCCTTGGATGAGAAGATATTGAAATCACTAACATATATCACACAGATTGGTTGCGGTGTTTCTGCCATTTTCGCAGCAATTACTTTAATCCTCCACTTTATTCTCAGGTATGTGTCTGGCATCAATGCTATAATTTCCTGTAAAAGCCACTTTAAATGAAGTAGCTCTGCAATCTAAATACATAAAAATAACTCTTGAGGATAGAGCCCATGTGCAATTCACAGCAGCAGGTTTATTAAACTTCCATTTGTAGATATATTAATTGTGAGAATGCTGGAGGCAAGAACTGAATTGATTTGCTTTTGATGTTGTAAATCAGTTTGTTGCGTTATCAGTTTGCATCTTCTCCTAAATGCTGTTTCCTTACTGAGATCTTTTTTTAACCCAGAAAAAGACAAAAGGAATTTACCCTCCAGATCCACATGAATCTCAGTGCTGCCTTGTTTCTTCTCAATGTGAACTTCTTCACTAACGCATGGCTTAGTTCCGTTAACATTGACAGTCTCTGTAAAGCCATTGCTGTTTTTCTGCATTACTCACTGCTTTGCAGCTTTACATGGATGGGAATTGAAGCATTTCACCTGTACATCATGCTGGTCAAAGTGTTCAACACTTACATAAAGCGCTACATGCTGAAGCTGTGTCTTGTTGGTTGGGGTGAGTATAAAGTACTCTGTTGCTGTATTAGTTGTATGTACATGGTCTGAATCCTCATTGTATAATACAGCCACATCTATTGTTTCACTACTACAAGAAAATGAACAAAAGTTTCAAACAGTTGTTCTTTGGGGGTTCTGATTGTCTCCTGTCAAAGTTCTGGCAGGAGATCCCCTGTGGAATTTCAGGGGCAGCATGTTTAATAATCAAACTTGGCTACAAAGAGGAACTCACAGTTGGTAAATGCACTGCCCCTTCGTCTAAAAAGCCTGGATTCAAATCCCGAGCCGATGAATGAGAATGGAAGTGATTTTTGATGGTCTAACTTTAGTTCCGAGTGCTCAAAGTTCCCTGAAATTCAACCCTGAACTGGCAATCTGATCAAAGAGGCCGTAAGGATAATTGGATTGAAGAACAGAAACATCACAATGGCCCTCTTCTGAGGGTAGAGTTTAGGCATAATTGATGCAGAGTCTTCCTTGATTAATTAGAGGGAGATTTTCCCAGCAATAAACTATGTCCCTGATTGAAAGCTGGGTTTTAGGCTCCACATTTTTGAACAAAAGAAAACCTTTTTTTTGTTTCTCGCTTCACTGATGCTGCCTGAGCTGCTGATTGTTTCCAGAATTTTCTGTTTTAATTTCAGATTTCCAGCATCAGCAGTATTTTGCTTTTGAAGTAGTTTTCTTCAGGCAGCTGCCTTCTTCCCGCTGCTGTGGTAGGGTCCCAAGGGCTGCGGCAGCGAGTTTCCGTCCCCCAGTCTGGTGCAACTCCCCAGTGGAGGCCGGGCAGCCCACCTCTGCATGCATTCATATTACCCAGAAGGCAGAAATACAACCAGGGTCAGGGGTCACCTCCATGGCAGGCAGAAGTCCTGCCCTGCAGAATGTGGCCCCCAATCAGAAAATTGATGCCCGTGTCAAATGAACAGTTACCTCTCTGCTTAACTGACAGTCTGGCATATTTGTATATAATAACTCTTTATAACCATGATTCTATGTATTCTCAGCCTTTCCAGCTGCTGTACTTTTAATTGTCATTGGAGTAAGCACAAACAATTACGGCCGGTATTCGATTCTTGTCAACAGCAATTACAGCTCCACTACCATGTAAGTTTTAGTGTATTAGTTGTTCTAATAATTATTTGATTCCATATAATCAAAACTATTCTAGTGCAGCAAGATCTAAAATACAACGGGGGTAAATTTCCTTGAGGCTTCCCCCACCGTTGCTGTAACTTCAGCAGAAACTCCAATTATGTGGGTGGATAAGAACGATATTGCTGGACCTCTCCTCCGTTGTCCAGCTCCAGGGGACTGCCCTTGCTTGACCACTCTTACCTATCATAGCCAGAGGATCTCTAGCAACGGCTTCTCTTCCCATCCCTGTAATGTTGCCTCTTGGACCCTTCTTCCTGAACTACATGCTGCCTGACACCTGGTAACATTCTCCTCAGACATGCAGTCACCTAGCTCTACCTCTCCACCACCTCTCTCAAACCCCCACTCTTTGTCTGCTATCAGTTTTCAGCATTCAGTTCTGGATGTGCTCTAACTTCCTCTGGCTAAACATTGGGAAGAGTGAAGTGTCATTTTTGCCCCCGCTCCACAAACTCTGTAATCTCACCACCGTTTCTATCCCACTCCTTGGCCACTGTCTCAGATTGAACCAAATCGTTTGAAACTTTGGCATCCTGTGTGACCCCGAGTTCAGCTTCTGACCGTATACCCTCTCCGTCACAAATACTGCCTACTTGCACCTCCGTAATATTAATCCTCTTCGCTCCTATCCTCTTCGCTCCTATCACAGCCTATCTTCTGCTGATACTCTCATACATCTTCGTTACCTCCAGCCTTGATTATTCCAATATTGTTCTGCACAGCATCCAATTCTCCATTCTCTGTATACTTCAGCTCATCAAAAATTCTGCAGCCCATATCTTCTTCTGCACCGTCCTAATCGCCCATTGTCCTTGTCCTCACTGACCTACTTTGGCTGCTGTTCTTCCTACTCCTCAGATTTAAAATTCTCATTCTTGCATTTAAATCCCCTCAAGGCCTTTCCCCTCCCTATACTGCTGTAACCACCTCCATCCCTGCAACTCCCCTGAACTGTCCATTCCTCTCAGTCTGGCCTCTTGTGCATTCCTCCCTTCCTTTGCCTCACCATTGGTGGCTTTCCACTCTCTGGAATTTCCTCCTTAAGTCCCTCCACCTCTCCAAATCCCTTTGCTTCTTTAATAGTCTGTTTAAAATCCACCTCTATAACCAAACTTTTAATCACACCTTAAATCTCTCCTTTGACTTGACCTTTTTTTATCCACGTCCCTCTGTGAAGCACCTTTGCTTGTCTTTTTTTAAACATGTAGGCCTCATATAAATGCAAGTGGTTGTATGTACAAGAACTCCTGTGAGAGTTAGTGATCCTACTTAAATATGCAAATAAGACATTTAAAACAGCTTACCATAAATTGAAGAGTTTTACAATGCATTCCTTCGAAACATTTTTGCTATCTCCTTCACCTATACTTCCCAATGATGTCTTTGCAGGTATTGAATTTATTTCAAAGACTGATTTTTTAAAAAAAGACATCTCCTATTTAGTATATGTAAAAAACTAACCATAGTATGGTTCCTCTTAAAAATACCTCTTTTCTTTCACTTTATTTTATTTTAACCCATAACCACCCACCCCTCCTGAGTTTGAACAGTATTTTATTTTGGAACAATTAATATTAAAAAGAAATTTATGCTTGTATTTCCTCAGAATATTGCAATCCATTAAAAACTCCCAGGACTATTAAAGAGAAAAACAAGAAAAAGTGGCATTTATATAGCACCTTTCACCACCTCAGGAGATCCCAAAGCACTTTACAACCAATTAAGTACTTAAAAAAAAAAAATGTATTCACTATCATAATGTAGAAAATACAGCAGCCAGTTTGCGCATAGCAAGGTCTCACAACCTGCAATGTGACAATGATCAGATAATTTGTTTTAGTGATGTTGATTTGAGGGATGAATATTGGCTAGGACACCGGGATAACTCCCCTGCTGTTCTTCGAATAGTGCCATGGGATCTTTCACGTCCACCTGCGAGGGCAGCGGTTTAACATCTTATCTGAAAGATGGCACCTCTGACAGTGCAGCACTCCCTCAGTACTGCAATGAAGTGCCAGTTAGATTTTGTGCTCAAGTCTCTGGAGTAGGACTTGAACCAATGATCTTCTGACTCAGAGGCGAGAGAGCTTTTAAGTTAAGGGTATCCATCCAGATTTATTGTTAAAATGTAGCAATCAAAAAAAATAGCTTGAGCATAAGCTTAGCCACAAGTAGTAGTTTTGCTTCTTGAGCCACTTGTCACCATCCTCCTGGAGATTTTTATCAATCACAAGCCGGACATTCTAGCACATCTCTCTTTTTCCATCCGCGATCATACAACTTAGCAGAGAGAATTTGTGACAAGCTCTGGTCTCATTGGGACTCACCGTTGGAGGATATAAGGAGTCCAAGAAGGCTGCTGCCTCCTCTGGTCACTTGTATTCATCTCTGTGCACACATGCAGGTTTGACCTCAGCCTGTACCTGTGCCATTCTTTTCTTTTACTGTCATCTGCTTCTCTGTTGGTTCCATTTAACCTTACACGTTCATATAGGTATACTAGACTATCCTGTGCTAATTTCTGTCTCTCTGCTCTAAAAGTCCAAGGGGTAGATTTGGACTTTGTGTGATAATGTAAAACGGTGATAGCAAATCGACAGCCCGCGTTTCATTTCTCCCGATTTTTATTTCCTTTGACTTCGGTGGAAATAACAGTTAGAACTGTTCACTGTTTGAACTTCCCAGAATGTCCAGCATTAATTTTGTGGGCTTTCCCAAAGATCAGCATGGTTTAAAACACTATTTGGAAGGCCCCTTTTCCTACACGAGACCTGCTTGCATTCAAAAAATCTTAGAAATAAAGTCATAATTGTTTACTGTCTGCATTTTTCAACTACAGACAGAATAAATAATTCTCTTTAAACGGGCACATGTTGATATTATTTTCACAGTGGTATTACTGGCCTTTCATGCACTATGCCAAGCGTGACCTTCATGTTTCTTTTCCCTTGCTCTCTCCCCAAACGTGACCACAGTTTCCTTGCTGCACCTTATTGGTAGAGAAATATCCACATAAGTTGGTCATGAGTAGGTCTTTGACCTGGTAAATGTTAGCAGTCAACCTCCTTTCTCCTCTGGTTCACAACAACACATTTTGAGTAAGCACGAGACTTCGTAGTGGAGTATACGGAACAAACTTTATTGATACACGGTAAAAGGTGATCGGCCTTAACTGCACACAGAGAGTGGCTTTCTCCGGTTTCTGTATCCTTCGAGCACTCTGACCTACTGTTGAAAACCACGATCCTTTACGCACCATATTTTGACTACATCAAAGGAAAATGTCATAGATAAGACTGTATGACGTATCCATTCCCAAACCCTTTGAAAACAGACTATTGATGTAAACAGTTTGCGGTCGTTTACTTCAGAACTACTCCCCCTACACCAGACTTACTGACGTAACAGTTACTAACATCTTTGAAGTAAAAGCTTTACCAACTGTAGCTAATGGATTCCTCCGACCCATGTTTATTACCCTAAAACTAAAGTTACATTTTATTACCTTAAAACTAAACACTAACCACTCATGGGTAACATCATTACTACCACCTATTCCCATACACAGCCACTTCACATCTCCGAAAACAAGCAATGCATTCTTTTTACAACACTTCAAAGTCATCCTGTTTATATATTGGAAAGTCAAGAAAGTGTGTTGCTTCAAGACACAAAGAAGTTCGACTGTTAACCATTAACTCCCCAAGAAGTCCAACATACATATTTCAGGATGTCCAACAGTAAACTACATTGAATTAATAAATAAAGCCCAATATAACCAAAAGGTCACATACTGTAAATGGACCAGGCGTGATTAAATTCCAGTTTTACTTACATGTGTATGTGATCTGTTGTCATCGGTAGATGGTGATAATTCTCAGTCACACAATGTGGTAAACCACTTTTATCGTTCACTATCATTACACTATGGTTATCACTGTTTACACTGTTGTATCACTACACAAGGTCACCTCTTGCCACGCTGTTATACCTGGGCTGACCACAGCTGACTCCGCCCATGGCTCCGCCTGCTTGCCCAGGTATAAAGGTGGTCGACTGGCTGGTATTCCTCCTTGTTGGATCCGATCACCCACGAGGGTGGGCTCTGTTATTTAGCCAATAAAAACCTATAGTTACTAACTTAACTCATCGCTTTTCATGAACTGAATTGATAGGTATATCAATTTTATTGGCTAAATTTTGAAATGTCTACAACGGAGCAACCAAACGACCAGTCAGACGTACAGCCCCAGCCAAACGGCCATCCACAACAGCCCCAGCAGCCGGCCTGGCTACGAGCCCTCCGGCCGCCGCACCTGGATCTAAACCCACAGGCTGCGAATTCAACCCTCGACTTCGAACACTGGCTGAGCTGCTTCGAAGCCTACCTGGGAGAATCCGGCATGCCTCCGGCATCCAAACTAAGAGTTCTGACCGCTCAGGTGAGCCCTAAAGTATTTGCACTCATCCGGGACATTGCCACATACGAGGACGCCCTCAACCTGCTAAAAGAACAGTATCGGAGCCCTGTAAACTCAATGTACGCCAGGCATCTCCTAAGATCCCGCTCGCAACAGCCAGGAGAGTCGGTTGATGATTTCTTACGGGCGCTGCAAATACTCGGCAGGGACTGTGACTTTAAAGCCGTAACAGCTGCAGAACATACAGATGGAAACATCCGAGATGCCTTCGTGAAAGGCCTTCGGTCAGACTACTCACGGCAAAGACTGCTGGAATCAAAGGACCTCAACCTGAAAACAGCTGCTATCCTCGCTCGCTCCTTGGAAGTGGCCCATCGGGACCTCGAGGCATACTCCAGGTACTGTGCTGCGCGACCCTGGGACTCGGGCCTGACCCCGGCCGCAATACCCCTCGCACCGCCGCCTCTGGGACCTACCACAGCGTCGGTGTCCCGGAACCGATCGGGACCGCCACCCCTGGTACCGGCTGCGACATCGGAGCCCTGCGATCGGGCCGCCGGCTGCTTCTTCTGTGGCCAGGCGAAACACCCGAGGGCGCGCTGCCCTGCAAGAAACGCGACCTGCTCCGACTGCCACAAGAAAGGCCACTTCGCGAAGGCCTGCAGGGGGAAAGCCACAGACGCCAGCAGTGCCTCATGCGAGTTGTGGGGGCGGCCATCTTTCATCAAGGCCACAGATGCCAGTATCCCCTCGTATGAGTCGTGGGGGCGGCCATCTTTGATCAAGGCCACCGACGCCGGCAGTGCCTCATGTGAGTTGTGGGGGCGGCCATCTTCTCCGCCATTTTATTCAACGCCGTGGGCGCCGCCATTTTGTTCACCACACTCGACCGCCACCTTGTCTCCAGACCTGACCACCGCCTCACCCGCAGACTACAGCAGCTCGCTCAGCCATACACTAGCCTCCGTCACACTTGACCAAGCTCGCCCGCATCACCTGTCCAAGTCCATGATGGACATCAAAGTAAACGGCCACGCCATGACCTGCCTGTTCGACAGCGGAAGCACGGAGAGTTTCATCCATCCAGACACGGTGAGCCACTACTCCCTCACTGTCCAGCCAACGTGCAACCGGATCTCGATGGCGTCGAGGTCCCATTCTACAGACATCAGCGGCTACTGTGTTGTGACCCTGTCGGTTAGGGGCACGGAGTATAAAAATTTTAAACTTCTCGTCCTGCCCCAGCTCTGCACTGCCGTCCTACTAGGGCTGGATTTCCAATCCCACCTTCAAAGTGTCACTTTGGCATATGGTGGACCCCTCCCCCCACTCACAGTCTATAACCAGCAGCTTTTAAACCGCCCACCGCGTACCACCTGCGGCCTATCCACCCTCAAGGTCCCGCCCCCCTCCCTGTTCGCTAACCTCACCCGCGACTGTAAACCCGTCGCTACCAAGAGCAGGCGGTACAGCGCCGGGGACAGAGCTTTTATTAGCTCCGAGGTGCAGCGACTCCTGAAGGAGGGCATCATCGAGGGAAGCAACAGCCCCTGGCGTGCCCAGGTCGTAGTCGTTAAGACCGGCGATAAACACCGCCTGGTCATCGACTACAGCCAAACCATAAACCGGTACACCCAGCTGGACGCATACCCCCTTCCCCGCATATCTGATATGGTCAATCAGATTGCACAGTACCGGGTATTCTCTACCATCGACCTTAAGTCGGCCTATCACCAACTCCCTATCCGCCCTGAGGACCGCCAGTATACCGCCTTCGAGGCGAATGGCCGCCTCTACCACTTCCGTAGGGTTCCCTTCGGCGTCACCAACAGGGTTTCGGTCTTCCAAAGGGAGATGGACCGGATGGTTGACCAGAACGGGCTGCATGCCACGTTCCCTTATCTAGATAACGTTACCATCTGCGGCCGCGACTGGCAGGACCATGATGTTAATCTGGAGAGATTCCTCCGTACGGCCCAACGGCTGAACCTCGCCTACAATAAGGAGAAATGTGTGTTTAACACCTCGCGCCTTGCCATCCTCGGCTGCGTAGTAGAGAACGGAGTCATCGGCCCCGACCCCGAAAGAATGCGCCCCCTCATGGAGCTTCCCCTCCCCCACTGTCCAAAGGGGCTGAAGAGAACCCTGGGGCTCTTCGCCTACTATGCCCAATGGGTGCCCAATTATGCAGACAAAGCCAGACCCCTCATGAAGTCCACCTCCTTCCCCCTGACGGCAGAAGCATGCGAAGCCTTCTCCCTCATAAAGGGAGACATTGCTAAGGCCACAATGCATGCGGTGGATGAGTCTATCCCTTTCCAAGTGGAGAGCGATGCATCCGACTTCGCCCTAGCTGCAACCCTTAACCAGGCGGGGAGACCTGTGGCCTTCTTCTCAAGGACCCTCCAGGGCCCTGAGATCCGACACTCGTCGGTCGAGAAGGAGGCCCAGGCGATCGTGGAGGCAGTACGACGCTGGAGGCATTACCTGGCAGGCAAACGATTTACCCTCCTCACCGACCAGCGCTCGGTCGCTTTTATGTTTAATAACAAGCTGAGGGGCAAAATCAAGAACGACAAGATCTTGAGGTGGAGAATCGAGCTCTCCACCTACGATTATGATATCTTGTACCGGCCTGGTAAACTGAACGAACCCCCAGATGCTCTATCACGAAGTACATGCGCCAACGCGCAAATTGATAGACTGCAGACCCTCCACAACGACCTCTGCCACCCCGGGGTCACCAGACTTTACCATTTCATTAAGGCCCGCAACCTGCCCTACTCCATCGAGGAGGTCAGGACCATGACCAGGACCTGCCAAACCTGTGCCAAATGCAAACCGCATTTCTTTAGGCCGGACAGAGCAAGCCTGATTAAGGCCACCCGCCCCTTCGAGCACTTGAGCATCGATTTTAAGGGGCCCCTCCCGTCCTCTGACCGTAATGTGTACTTCCTCAACATTATTGATGAGTACTCCCGTTTCCCCTTTGCCTTCCCCTGCCCAGACATGACCAGTACCACGGTCATCAAATGCCTGAACGACCTCTTCGCCTTGTTCGGGTTCCCGAACTATATACATAGCGACCGGGGCTCATCCTTCATGAGCGAGGAACTTCGCCAGTTCCTACTAGCGAGAGGTATTGCTGCAAGCAGGACCACCAGCTACAACCCCCGAGGGAACGGCCAGGTGGAAAGAGAGAACGCGACTGTCTGGAAGGCCGTTCTCTTAACCTTAAAGTCTAAGGGCCTCCCAACCTCTCGCTGGCAGGAAGTCCTCCCAGCAGCGCTGCATTCCATCTGGTCACTGCTTTGCACTGCCATTAACGCCGCCCCCCATGAACGAATGTTTGTTTTCCCCAGGAAGTCGACTACGGGAACCTCGCTACCAACATGGCTGACTTATCCGGGGCCCATCTTGCTGCGAAAGCACGTGAGGGCCCATAAAACGGACCCCCTGGTCGAGAGGGTGGACCTCCTGCACGCCAACCCCCAGTACGCCTATGTGGCATACCCAGACGGGCGGGAGGACACAGTCTCCTTACGAGACCTCGCACCCTCGGGCACCCCTGAGACACCACCGTTACCCCCCACCACCCCACCAAATCCAGCCCAGGTAGACGGCATGCCGGAACCCCATGAGCCTTCGCCGACCACGCAGACACCAGCATTAACATCGGATACTGCACCACCGCCGCCGCTGCTGCGCCGATCAGAAAGGCTTACGAGGCCTCCGGACAGACTGACATACCCGAACTGGTAGTACACTTCACCCCGCCGGACTCAAATTTAAACAAGGGGTGAATGTGGTAAGCCACTTTTATCGTTCACTATCGTTACACTATGGTTATCACTGTTCATATCGTTACACTATGGTTATCACTGTTTACACTGTTGTATCACTACACAAGGTCACCTCTTGCCACGCTGTTATACCTGGGCTGACCACAGCTGACTCCGCCCATGGCTCCGCCTGCTTGCCCAGGTATAAAGGTGGTCGACTGGCTGGTATTCCTCCTTGTTGGATCCAATCACCCACGAGGGTGGGCTCTGTTATTTAGCCAATAAAAACCTATAGTTACTAACTTAACTCGTCGTTTTCATGAACTGAATTGATAGGTATATCACACAATATCAGCAACAAAAGCTTAATACTGTCATTAGACATTCCTCTGTCCATTATTTTAACAGGGACATTAACCTGTTAACGCCTGTGGTAAAATAGCAGGGAGAAGAATGTCATACTCATGCATTAAGCAACCTTCCACTAATATCCAACTGTAATTTCTAGGCCTCTATATAGAAGGGAATGGTTTCACTTATGCTGGGAAGCATGCTGTATCTACGACTAAATGGCAGTCATTGCTTTAATTGTCATTCCTTTATACAGTGAAACTGTTCTGTATGGCTTATGGGCAGTTATTACATTGAGAGTGATTGATGACTTAGTTAACACACTCATGTTAAATTCACAAAAAGCTACTTTAACTAAATCATTAACCCCCTTCAAAATGTTTAATAACTCAATGACTTTGTTTAAAGAATGCACATAGGAATTTTACATGAGCACATTAGCTACCTCTTAAAATAACAGACAAAGGGATATGATTAGTGTTCAAAAGTAATTTCTCCCCATAGAGAGGATTGATCAATTTAAACGTGCGTTTCTCACTTTTGTTGAAAATCGCACCTTGGCATCTTTCTGCACAAATTCTTCTCGTGGTATTTTATGGATATTAGTTAAGCCTTTTTCATGTCCTTTCACAGGTGCTGGATAACAAACAAGACTGTGCATTACGTGACAAATGTTGCCTATTTCATACTTATATTCCTGGGTAACACAATCCTGCTGATAATTCTGTGTGTAAAGGTGATCAGACTGAAAGGAGGTAATAAAAAGAGTATATTCACCGTAATCGGCCTGACCTGTCTGCTGGGCACAACATACGGCATAGCTTTGTTTTCATATGGACCTATGAGTATACCTGCAATGTACATGTTCTGCATCCTCAACCCTCTGCAAGGTTAGTCAGAATAGAAATGGCATTATACGTATTGACCAGACATATAAACTTACAATTTCAGTAGTCAATTGATTTTGATAAATTCTCAGTTGCAAGAAAATTAATAGCCTCCGTTATAACTTAAGCAGAATACAATTAATTGAGTTGTTGGTGGAAGAACATGCTAGTGCTGTTCTATACAGTGGTTGGGCACAAATTTGTGTCATTGATTCCTCACATGGCGAGTTCCCCAACTCTGGTAGGCATTGAGTTGAAGTCTCTTGATTCACCACAGGGAGGGAGGAAAATTGGCAAAACCTGGGCCACTCTGATGTATCTCGTGTTGGGCAATTAGAGAGTGGCACTGGTAAATACGAGAGAGCAAATCATGAGGACACCCTTTTTGGTATGGAGAGTAATAAATCATAAAAGCCTGGAAACACTATGATTAAGCCATGAATGTAAATCCATCAATGGAACAATTTTCCTTGCTGTAGACTACAAAATTAACATTGACCATCACAATTATTTATAAAGCTTTGTAATTATTAATGACTAGAAATATTTACAAAAACGAATAGTTTATATAAACACTGAAACAAGCTACTTAAATAGTTTTTTTCTGTTTTCAGGGTTTTTCATATTCGTGTGGTACTGCATGTTAACACGATCATCCAGTACCACGGCCAGCAAGACATCAAAAACCAGCAAAAGTGCAATTACTAATGAATACAACTGAAACGTCTGCCCATCTACTTCTGAAGCCCAATGGTAAATTTTCATCTTTAGTTCCCTCGTGCAGAGCTTCGCACATCAGAAGCGCATACAGGGAATTCAGGGAGTGCCCCCCCATAACTTTCCATCATGGACAGAAAATTATGTGCCGTGTGTGCCTGAATTCCTGATATGTGCACCTGGCACCTGAAGCTCTGGACTGGGAGTGCTAAAGACGGAATGTCACCCATTCCGTGGACACAAATATGCCATTAAATGATTCCAAACTATGTTAAGGATATTTAAGCTGTGTCTGGTGCCGGAGCTGTCCGGCACTCTGCAAGATTGGGTTATATGAAAATGCAGGGGGAAGGAGACACGTGTGGAGCATAAACGCTGGCATAGACCAGTTGGGCTGAATGGCCTGTTTCTGTGCTGTAGACTCGATGGAATTCTATGTAAGATTGCAGCCTATACTGTTTTTCTGATAAATCCAGAACCAGCCTGGTACAGCTTTTTCTTAAGATTTTTATAAATATTTAGAATGCAAAATAGCAAACATACATAAATACAATCTGCTTTAATCTCCTTTAGGATACAAAATATATTTGACTTATAACTCTGACCTTCATACGTGTTTCACTGATTGAGATAATTTTGTGTACATATATCTTGCTTTAATTTAATGTCCAATCCTGATTCTGGCTCACCTCTGTAACTGGGGGACAATGCCCAGATACAACAACAGCTGTTGTGATTACACATCAACTCATGCTGCAACCTTGGTGATATTTTTACTCTGAAGTTTTTATGTGGTTTATATATTTGATGAAAAGAGATGTCATTGCTAGATCTACAGTCACTGACTAGCTGATTTTATGTGGGAGAATCACTATGGTAAAATGATAGTTATATTATTTGACAATGTTTAGGAATTCTTTTGGTTAAAACTTTTCTTGTGTTCTAATTTAATTTAGATTTTTATTTGCATATTTTTATTTGTGTCTAGGAAATCTATGTAGCATTCTTAGTTTAATGGAAGATGAGAGACCAGATGTGTATGTAGTTGAACCTGGTCACCATTCAATCACCAATCTAAAGTCTATTGACGTTTCAAAACAGATTCCATCCGAGACATTTGGGAATTCAAATGCTATAAAGCAGTGCTACATGTTTGCTCCGAGCAGTTTATTTTTTTGCTATAATGCTTGATGAGACCAGAAGCAGTCTCTTCTGCAGATCAGCCAGTAATTCTACCTGAACTAGTTGCACGCATCCAGCAAGGTAACAGAAGCTATAATCTGTCACTTGCTCTTGAAGATGAGGAGCATATTCAACTGATTGCAGACAAGACATTCACACCAGTGAAGAGCTACAACCTTGCCATTAGTGGTAGGAATGTTAAGGCCATATATCAACCACCACTAGGAAACCTTATACTCCACCCGTAGACCTGATCAACAGAATAAAGCTGACTGCCATTGTTCAGTTACCTTCATAATGTGCTCTGTGATGATCACCTCGTTGATCAGAAAGTGCAAGTGCATAATGGAGTCAGCATGAGACATAGATGCGCTATAGGCATCACATGAAAAAACTCACCGCATTTGACATATATCATCTGTAATCAGTACTGTGCATCAAATGGCAAAACAAGATTTTCCAATCAGAGTTGTTTTCTGGAGGGGAAGCCAGTTAATGTGTTAGAATATACTTCAAGTGAGTGAAACTATAGAAAGTAAGCTTAGGTTAACCCAATTGCTTCAGTTACTGTTCGCTCAAAATCCATTTATTTCAGAAGTTCTGGAGTTCTTTGGTAGTTTCTTGTGTGCTTTGCACAAAAAAGTACCCCTCTATATTCATGCAGTAAACAATTATTTTATTATTGCATTACTTGGTGTGAAACATTGATTATATTTAGCAAAACTACTGCAGAACCTCTCGTGGTGTTATATTGGTGAATTGCATTTTAAGAAATATGACATAATTTATAAGATGTAAATGCTTTCTTAGGTTGATTATATTTTTAGGTGCATATTAAACTTTTAAATTGGTATCATTGCTTTCATTATTTTCAATAGTTGAGTAGATTTCTCATTATAATGTCACCTTGGAATGCTACCTGAAGCACGGGCCACTATCCTATTGGCCTGATATTTACAGGGAGTTGGGGAGGGTGCGGGTGAGGTGAACATGGAAGTCCTGCCGACATTAACGCCAGGGACTCATTTGCATCTTGTATTTCTGCCTCCCGCACGGCAGCCAGAAAAATGGACAACCTGACCGGAGGCCGGGAAGGAACAGCAGTGGCAGGACGTCTTGGGGACGGACCCCAACAATTGGGAGTGGGGGGTGCAAAAATCAGCAAGCGGGAGGAGGGGGAAAGGAAGCTCCAGTCAGCAATCACAAGTGGCGGGGGATGGGGGAGTTGTCAATTGGGGGGCTGGGGGTTGGTACTGGTAAGGAAGCTCCGGCCAGCAATCGGGAGTGAGGGCGATCGGGCGGCTGTAGATTGGAGGTGGAGGAGGCCGAGGGCTTCCTTGAGGGGCCCAGGGAGCACTCCTGCTCTGGGCCCACAAGGAGTGCTAAAAGAGCCACTTACCTTGGGGAGCCGGTATCTCCTGTCCTTGTTTCACTGCAGAGTTTGGTGAGGGCATTGGTGCGCACGAAGTGAGCGTCCGCCAGAAGTATGCAAATCATGATGTCAATCGGTGTGCAATGCTGATTTGACACCAGCGCTGCCATTTTGGAGCTCAGTGCTCCAGCTAATGCCCTCTCTTAAGTTTGCACAGCTGAACATACGTTCAGCAGCCGGAACGACCCGCCTCCAGCACTATTTAAAGGGATCATCAACTACTTACAGGTTAGTTGCTGATTGATTTCTACTGGCTGTTGCTGCGATTGTACAAATGTTTGGTGCTTTCTAGAGTTCTTTATAAGTCGACAGGGAGTGGTGTGGCAGGTGCTGAAGGACTTTGTCCTGACTCCAAGGCATCTGCACAAACAAGTTGCCTCCAGACATGGATGCACTAGTAGGAATTCTGCTTGGAATACAGCATGACTTGGAGAATGAACAGAGGTCACGCAGGGCAGGACAAGCGGCTAGAAGAGGGAGGAAGAGGAGGGTGAGAAAGGTTCTCGGCAGGAGGCCATATCCTCCCAGGGTGTTCAGGGAGCAATTCCCCTCCCTGAACCTCAGCACGGAACAATGTGTGAAACGTCTGTGCTTCACTAAGGACGTCCTCACTGAAATCTGCCACTTGCTGCAGCCACAACTGCAACCTTAGATCAGGGCGAGGACCACATTACCAGTGGCTGTGAACGATAGCAAAATACTGCAGATGTTGGAAATCCGAAATAACAACAGAAAATGCTGGAAAAACTCAGCAGGTCAGGCAACATCCGTGGAGAGAAATTTGAGTTGAAGTTTCGGGTTGGACCCTTCTTCAAAACTGGAAAGAAAAGAAACTAGATCGAAGGCAGGGCTGCGATCGGACAAAAGAATAAAAGAAACAAAAGAAGTAAAAGAGATTAGAAGCTAGACGAGATGGTAATAGGCTGGGATTAGGCGTAAAGTGTACTGGCAGGGCAAAAGATAGCTGCCAGGTGTGAGAGAGAAACAAAAGGAAAGGGGGGGGGAAAAGGAGTGGAACAATTACAAGAGAAAATGAAATAGGGGCCGAGCTTATGATTTGAAATTGTTGAACTCGATATTGAGTCCGGAAGGCTGCAGACTGCCTAATCGGAAGATGAGGTGCTGTTCCTCGAGTTTACGTTGAGCTTCCGTGGAACAATACAAGAGGCCAAGGACGGTGAGGTCCGAGTGGGAATGGAGCGGTGAATTAAAATGACAGGTGACCGTGGCCATGAGCTTTTATGAGTCGGGTTTCTTCCAGGCTGGAGCTGGAGATATTAGCAACATCTCGCAGTTTGCTGTCCACTGCTGTGTAAGGGAGGTCACTGAGGCTCTCTGTTCCAAGAGAGCTGATTACATTTCATTCTCTCTTGCCAGAGAGCAGCAGGCGGAGTGAGCATGCGGCTTCGTGAGGATTGCGGGCGTCCCTGTAGTGTAGGGTGTACGCATGTCGCTTTGCAGGCGCCGCATGTCAACTCTGAGATGTACCACATTCAAAAGGGATTCCACTCCCTCAACATCGAGCTGGTGTGTGACCATAGGCAGTGAATCATACAGGTCGTTGCCCGGTATCCTGGCAACAGTTACGGTGCCTTCATTCTGTGGCAGTCTGCTGTGCCATCTGCATTTGAGCCACCACAACAAGCCAAGGGGTTGTTGCTAGGCGACCTGGTCTATCCGCTGACGATGTGGCTCATGACTCCGGTGTGCAACCCACGCAAATGTAGGCAGCATGCATACAATGAGAGCCATGCCACCACATGGAACGTGATAGAGCACAGCATTGGCATGCTGAAACAATGCTTCCATGGTGAGCAGGAGGAGGGGGAGGAAGAGGAAGGGAGGAGGCAACCTAGAAGTCCCTTTCTGGCCGGACTGTCTGTGAACAACTCATCCGATTGCGACTGTAACGCAACCCCAATTCCCCATTCACCAACAGTCCCACATCTTACAAAAGCAAACTACTGCGGATGCTGGAAATCTGAAATAACAACAACAACAACAGCGAGCACAGGGGAGATGGGCGAACGGGACTTGGTGTGAGTTAGGACATGGGCAGCCGAGCTTTGGATGACCTCAAGCTTACATAGGGTGGAATGTGGGAGGCCAGCCAGGAGTGCGTTGGAATAGTCAAGCCTAGAGGTAACAAAGGCATGGATGAGGGCAATGTTACGGAGGTGGAAATAGGCGGTCTTTGTTATGCTGCGGATATGTGGTCGGAAGCTCATTTCAGGGTCAAATATGACACCAAGGTTGCAAACAGTGTGGTTTAACCTCAGACCGATGTTAGGGAGAGGGATGGAGTCAGTGGTTGGGGAACGGAGTTTGTGGCTTCGGTCTTCCCAATATTTCATTGGAAAAAGTTTTTGCTCATCCAGAACTGTATATCGGACAAGCAGTCTGGCAATTTATAGATCGTGGAGGGGTCGAGAAAAGCGATAGTGAGGTAGAGCTGGGTGTCGTCAGCATACATGTGGAAACTGACGCTGTGTTTTCGGATGATGTCGCCAAGGGGCAACATGTAGATGAGAAATAGGAGGGGGACAAGGATAGATCCTTGGGGGGACACCAGAGGTAATGATGTGGGAGCGGGAAGAGAAGCCATTGCAGTTGATTCTCTGGCTACGGTTAGATAGATAAGAATGGAACCGGGCGAGTGCAGTCCCACCCAGCTGGACGATGGTGGAGAGGCATTGGCGAAGGATGGAGTGGTCAACCATGTCAAAGGATGCAGACAATTCAAGAAGGATGAGGAGGGATAGTTTACCTTTGTCACAGTCACAAAGGATGTCATTTGTGACTTTGATAAGAGCCGTTTCGGTACTGTGGCAAGGGCAGAAACCCGATTGGAGGGATTCAAACATGGAATTGTGGGAAAGATGGGCATAAAACATAAAAACATAAAATGCTGAAAATACTCAGCAGGTCAGGCAGTATCTGTGGAGAGAGAAACAGTTAACATTTCTGGTCGATGCCCTTTCATCAGAACTAGAAAAAGTTAGAGATGTAACAGATTTTAAGCAAGTGCAGGGGCAAGGAAAGGGACGGCGGGTGTGGGGGAGTGTGGGGCGGGTGGTGGGTAGAGGAAAGAACAAAAGGGAAGCTCTGTGATTGGGTGGAAGGCAGGAGTGAAGGCAGTCCCACACCTTACCTTCCTTCTGTTACTGACAATCACAGCGTCCACTTGGCCTTAATGCAAAAATAAATGCCAACACAAAATAAACATTCCAAGCCGAATTTATAAATCAAAGCATGCCATACTGCATACAAACACCAATTAATCACCCTTGTGCATTCCCTTAGTGCTTGTCTTCCGTGTGCCTTAGTCTGTCCTATTGCTCCTATGCAATGCTACTCCAGTGGCTGCAGCATGGCTGATGGAAGGCTGTTGACTTTCAGTGGGGGAGACTTCAGATGGCCTTGAAGGATGACCTCGAGCAGCTCTGGGCCTAGAAAGCCCGGCTTCGGACTGCACCATCTCGGCATGTGCGGCAGCAGTCTAGGGTGGCTGACTGACAGGCAACACTAAGGGCACTGGCGGAGTGGCAGTGGTGGCAGGACGAATGCTGTCATCTTGAGAGAGGTCATCAGGTTCGTGCTCCACGTAGCCACTGCCACTCCCCTGGGGTGGCGTCCAAGCAATCCTAGTTATCTGTTGGAGGACAGATTGCTGGACTGCTGTGACACCCTGCAAGCCCCCTTGAACACTGGTATCCGTAGCTATGAAGGCAGCAAGCTGAGCTTGCATGAGAGCAGTCTGAGCTTGCATTGCAGCACCCAGACATTGGGGGGCTCCTGCATGTGCTGCAATGGAAGTGGAGACATTGGCTATCAGACGTTGCATCATGGTTGGGTCCACAAGTGTGCTAATGGAGTTGGCCATCACTTCCATGCTGGAAAGGATGGATTCCAAGCTCTGCGCAAAGTCTTGTGCCAAGTTGATGCCGGACTCTTCCATGCTCCATGACATTGCAGTCTTGCTGGGAGGCCTGCCAATGCACCAAGCATTTCATTGTGCATACCCATCAGCCTTCTTCTGTAGGCTGCACCATCGAAGTGCTCATCAGAGTCTTCTGCGGCAGAACTGCTGTGCAACCTTGCCCTCTGGGGAGCTTGCACTTGCACTACCCTTGCCCGCCACGGCTATCTGGTCCCACTGTCTTCTGAGAGTTTGTCTGGAGGGCCTCCTGGCCCCCTGTGGATAAAGCACATCTAACCTCCTCTCCACCTCCTCGACCAAGGCCTCCAGTATTGCATCTGAAAATCTTGGAGCCCGATCTCTCCCATGTTGTGCCATTATTGCATCTTTTTCCACATCAGAATGAGTTCCATATCGACTTCCACCAACTACTCCAGCCAGAATGCACTTCACCTTTAAGAGATGTAGGCTGGTTTAAGTAGTGCAGGCTAGCTTTAAGTGCTGCTAACCTCTCACATTTTTGGGCGCCCTGCTGAGGTGTGCAGCCACTCACCAGCATGGTTAGCACTGGCTGCAAGCTGCAATCGTGTTAATTAGTAGGCAGCACCAAGTTGACGTACTGCCTGCATTAGAAGGAACGGGCGTGGGTTAATCCCGCATCACGATCCCTGCACCCATTTTTGGGGGCTGTCCTATTTAGTCCCCATTTATTCAGCTTAATGCTGTTGGATTCCTCCTAAAGTGCTCCCCTGATGCCCTCAGTAGTCAGCAGAAACTAATTAAAGACGTAAAGGATGCTACGGTTAAACACAATTCTTTGACCCTCCAATACTTCTACAGCAGTCAATCTGCTGATCCATTCCCTCATGTCTATCTTTGATGCCTCTGTCTCCAGTTTTACTCTCTCCCATACCGGCCAACCCCTTGGTATGGTCCCAATCTTTGCTGTCCCAAGTCCAAGGGGCGCAGACTTGAGCATATCTGAATCACAACTGGTTTAGCCATCCATCACCAGTTCTGCTGGACGACATCAAGCACGGCCAGGCTTCACTCTCCCATGCCAAAACCACCCGTTACTCCAGGATCATCCTGGAGACCAAACATAATCCCTGGCTTCTTTCTCCACCACCAGCCGTTTCCTAAAACCCCTCTCCATTACCTCCTCCACCCTCAACTCCAACAAGTGCGACGACTCATGGGACTTCTTTATCATTGTGGTTGAGACCATCTATTCCGTTGGCTCTTTTTTAACTGGCAAATCAACTTACAGTTTTTTGTGGAACTGTCTGAGTGCAAAATGACTGCACTTTATGATGCAAGGCACTTTGGGATGTTTGAGAGGCTTGGAGGCTCTTTATAAATGCAACTAATTTCTTTGTAATTAATTATCTTTATGGAGAAAAGTATCTGTTACAGCTTCCTGGTCACTTTTACTGATACCAGTTTTTTACTTCAAATTATATTAAATGGAATTCAATTCTCAAACTGCCATGGTGGGATTATGAACTCACGTTCTCTGGTTTATTAATCCAGGCCTCTTGTTTATTAGTCCAGGCCTCGGGTTTATTAGTCCAGGCCTCGGGTTTATTAGTCCAGTAACATAACCACTACACTACTGTACCCGGTTAGGGCTTTAGATCAATTCTAGAAATTCAAAAGGAAGAATCATGCCTGGCTAGTATCCTCTGACTGCGGGTAGGATATATTGGCTGTGATCTGGGAGTAGACACAATGCCTAGCTTTACAGCGCTAGAGGTGTCAAAAACAGGTGGACCAAAGAAGTCACAGGATAATTGTGAAAAACCGTGAGCTAAACATGATGCTTTCAGTCACTGACATAGTCTAATCAAACAGTTGAAAGCCACATCAGCAGCTGACTTGTGCAGAAGACACAATGAACAGTCCGGCGCAGACACGCTGGGCAGAATGGCCTCCTTCTGTGCCGCAAATTTCTATGATTCTATGAAGTGAAAGGATGACAATTTACTTATTTCAACATTACCTCATGCAGGCAACTGAGTTTTTTTTTCTGAACCCATAAGGGAAGGGGAGGAATATCTGGAGAGTTTACTCCAGAACACAGTCACACCACATAGAGAGATACAGGTACAGGGGGAGTAGTGCATGACTGACAGTCAGGAGTAAGGGGAACCTTGTGGGGGCAGGGAAGGAGGAACCACAGAATCTGGTCCTGTCCAACGGGTACGATGTACTTGCGACCCGTGAGGATAAGGAGAAAAGCAATGAGAAAGGCTACCAGAAGGCTGCAGTGTGAACCATCTACAAGATGCACTGCAGCAACTCACCAAGGATTCTTCGGCAGCACCCCCCAAACCCGCGATCTCTACCACCTAGAAGGACAAGGGCAGCAGGCACATGGGAACACCATCACCTGCAAGGTTTGTGTCAATCAATTGTCACGGGTATGATCTTTGTATTATAAAAAGGGTGCGTTGAGGGACAAAATTCGGCAACTTGCAAAGGAACTGCGGGCGGATTTGATCACCCATACCAATGGAAACAAACTCCTCTGAGTGATCGCCAGGGTGAGTGGTGTTTGAAATTAAAGAGTGTTAAAGGGAACAGTGTATGTGAGTACTGTTTGAAGTTAAAGGGAACAGTGCATTGACGTTTGTATGTTATCCGTAGTACAATAAACAGTTAAAAGAATACTGAGTTGTACTGAATTGTGAGGCTTGACCATTTTACCCCACCCAGACGCGTTCAGGTCAGATTCTGGAATTAGAGTATAAAAGGGAAGGTGCGGGTTCACCTACCTACACCTTCACATCATACACCATCCTGACTTGGAAATATGTCGCCGTTTCTTCACCGTCGCTGGGTCCAAATCCTGGAACTCCCTCCCTAACAGCACTGTGGGAGTACCTTCACCACACGGACTGCAGTGGTTCAAGAAGGCGGCTCACCTTTTCAAGGGCAATTAGGGATGGGCAATAAATGCTGGCCTTGCCAGCGACGCCACATCCCATGAACAAGTAAATTTTAAAAAATACTGGCCAAGGCACGGTGGAGCATGGAGGTGGGGGAGGAGCAGAACAGAAAGGCTGTAGTTATAGGAGATTCAATAATTAAGGGGGTAGACAGCATCCTCTTCAGTCACAATCGAGAGTTACAAAGGCTTTATTACCTACGTGGTGCCAGGGTAAGGGATATCTCAAAGCTGCTGGAAAGGAACCTACAAAGGGAGGGTGTCGTGGTCCATGTCGTGACCAATGACATAGGAAAGAACAGAGAGGAGATCCTGTTAAAAGAGTATCATGAGCTCGGAGCTAAATTACAAAGCAGCACCTCAAGGGGAACGGTATTACCGTGTAGTGGTCATGTCACTGGGCTAGTAATCCACAGGCTTGGACTAATGATCCAGAAATGTGAGTTCAAATCCCACAGCAGCTGGGGAATTTAAATTAAATTAAATAAATCTGGAATAAAAAGCTAGTATCAGTAATGGTGACCATGAAACTATCAGATTGTTGTAAAAACCCATTTGGTTCGCTAATGTCCTTTAGGAAACCTGCCGTCCTTACCTGGTCTGGCCTATGTGACTCCAGACCCACAGCAATGCAGTTGACTCTTAACTGCCATCTGAAATGACCTAGCAAGACACTCCGTTGTAACAAACCGCTGCGAAAAAAAATGAAACCAGACAGACCACCCAGCATCGACCTCGTCACCGGCTAATGGCACACACAGCACAGTCGACCCTGCAAAGTCCTCCTCACCAACATCTGGGGACTTGTGCCAAAATTGGGAGAGCTGTCCCAAACTCCTCCATCACCATCTCTGGGTATTTCCTGTCCCACCGGCAGGACAGACCCACCAGGGGTGGCGGCACAATGGTATACAGTTGGGAAGGAGTGGCCCTGGGAGTCCTCAACGTTGACTCCGGACCCCATGAAGTCTCATGGCTTCAGGTCAAGCATGGACAAGGAAACCTCCTGCTGATTACCACCTACCGCCCTCCCTCAGCTGATGAATCAGTGCTCCTCCATGTTGAACACCACTTGGAAGCAGCACTGAGGTTAGCAAGGGCACAGAATGTACTCTGGTTGGGGGACTTCAATGTCCATTACCAAGAGTGGCTTGGTAGCACCACTACTGACTGAACTGGCAAAGTCCTGAAGGACATAACTGCCAGTCTGGGCCTGCGACAGGTGGTGAGAGAACCAACACGAGGGAAAAACCTACTTGACGTTGTCCACACAAATCTACCTGTCACAGATGCATCTGTCCATTCAGTATTGGTAGCAGTGACCACCGCATAGTCATTGTGGAGATGAAGTCTCCTCTTCACACTGAGGACACCCTCCATCATGTTGTGTGGCATTACCACCGTGCTAAACAGGATAGATTCAGAACAGATCTAGCAGCTCAAAACTGGGCATCCATGAGATGGTGCTGTGGGTATGAGCAGCAGAATTGTATTCCAATGCAATCTGTAACCTCAAGGCCTGGCATATCACTCACTCTACCATTACCATCAAGCCAGGGAACCAAACCTGGTTCAATAAGGAGTGTAGAAGAGCATGCCTGGAGCAGCACCAGGCATACTTAAAAATGAGATGCCAACCTGGGGAAGCTGCAACACAGGACTACATGCATGCTAAAAAGCAGAAGCAACATGCTATAGACAGGGCTAAGCGATCCCATAATCAACGGATCAGATCAAAGCTCTGCAGTCCTGCCACATCTAGTCGTGAATGGTGGTGGACCATTAAACAACTAACAGGATGAGGAGGCTCCATGAATATCCCCATCCTCAATGATGGTGGAGCCAAGCATGTGAGTGGAAAAGAGAAGGCTGAAGCTTTTGCAACCATCTTCAGCCAGAAGTGCCGAGTGGATGATCCATATCAGCCTACTCCTGAGGTCCCCACCATCACAGAAGCCAGTCTTCAGCCAATTCGATTCACTCCACGTGATATCAAGAAACGGCTGAGCCTGCTTGATACAGCAAAGGCTATGGGTCCTGGCTATCGTGCTGAAGGTTTGTGTTCCAGAACTAGCCGCGCCTCTAGCCAAGCTGTTCCAGTGCAGCTACAACACTGGCATCTATACGACAATGTGGAAAACTGCCCAGGTATGTCCTGTCCACAAAAAGCAGGAAAATTCCAACCCGGCCAATTACGGCCCCATCAGTCTACTCTCAATCATCAGCAAAGTGATGGAAGGTGTCATCGACAGTGTTATCAAGCGGCACTTACTCACCAATAACCTGCTCACTGAGGCCCAGTTTGGCTTCCGCCAAGACCACTCGACTCCAGACCTCATGACAGCCTTAGTCCAAACATGGACAAAGGAGCTGAACTCCAGAGGTGGGGTGAGAGTGACTGCCCTTGACATCAGGGCAGCATTTGACCGAGTGTGGCATCAAGGATCCCTAGTAAAACTGAATTCAATGGGAATCGGGGGGAAAACGCTCCACTGGCTGGAGTCATACCTAGCACAAAGGAAGATGGTTGTGGTGGTTGAAGGTACATCATCACAACCCCAGGACATCGCTGCAGTAGTTCCTCAGGGCAGTGTTCTAGGCCCAACCATCTTCAGCTGCTTCATCAATGACCTTCCCTCCAACACCAGGTCAGATATGGGGATGTTCGCTGATGACTGCACAGTGTTCAGCGCCATTCACAACTCCTCAGATAATGAAGCAGTCCATGCCCGCATGCAACAAGATCTGGACAACGTTCAGGCTTGAGCTGATAAGTGTCAGGTAACATTTGTGCCACAGAAGTGCCAGGCAATGACTATCTCCAACAAGCGAGAGTCTAACCACCTCCCCATGACATTCAACGACATTACCATCACCAAATCCCCCACCATCAACATCCTGGGGGTCACCATTGACCTGAAACTTAACTGGACCAGCCACATAACTACTGTGGCAACAAGAGCAGGTCAGAGGCTAGGTATTCTGTAACAAGTGTCTCACCTCCTGACTCCCCAAAGCCTCTCCACCATCTGCAAGGCACAAGGAAGGATTGTGATGGAATACTCTCCACTTGCCTGGATGATTCCAGCTCCAACAACACTCAAGAAGCTCGACACCATCCAGAACAAAGTAGCCCCCTTGATTGGCACCCCATCGACCACCTTAACCATTCACTCCCTCCACCACCAGCATACTGTGGCTGCAGTGTGTACCATCTACAAGATGCACTGCAGCAACTCACCAAGGCTGCTTCGGCAGCACATCCCAAGCCCCTGACCTCTTCCACCTAGAAGGAAAAGTCAGCAGGTGCATAGGAACACCACCACCTCCAAGTTCCCCTCCAAGTCACACACCATCCTGACTTAGAAATATATCGCCGATCCTTCATCGTCGCTGGGTGAAAATCCTGGAACTCCCTACCTAACATTACTGTGGGAGTACCTTCATCACACGGACTGCAGCGGTTCAAGAAGGTGGCTCACCACCACCTTCTCAAGGGCAATTAGGGATGGGCACTAAATGCTGGCCTTGCCAGCGACGCCCACATCCCATGAAAACAAATTTTAGAAAATCTAAGGCTTATTCCCCGAGCCACATGGTAATTGGCATAAGGAGAAACAGATCAGGAAAGTGGATGAAAGATGGGCGTGGGAAAGAGGGTTTCCCTTTCATGGGACACTGGCACTAGTATTAAGTCAGGAAGAAGCTGAACTGCTGGGATGGGCTGCAACTGAACTGGGTGGAGTCCAAAGTCCAAGCTGGACGGGTAAATAGGGCTGCAGAAAGGACTTTAAATCAAAAAGGCGAGTGGGGCAGGGGCAGGGGGTGCGGTGTTCAGCTAGAAATAATAGTATAACTGATAACAACTTAAAGATGAGAAAATGGAGGGATGAGGGGGAAGGTCAGCGTGCAAAAAGATACAAATAATGCAAGTTTAGATAATAGTGCAGGATTTAATAACACACCCAATATAAATAAAATAGGAGTGTTGAAAAATAAGAAAAAGTTTGACAAGTTTAAAAACTGTGAGACAACACCATCAGCTCAAATTGGTAGAGTGGGGACTGTTAAACAAACCAGAGTTTGCAACATTAATGTACGTAGCATAAGGAATGAAAGAAGTGAATTAGAAGCTCAAATTCAGTTCCAAGGGTCGATGGTGGGAGTTGTCTACAGACCTCCTGACAGCAGTGTTCCAGTAGCGGGATGTATAAATACAGACATCAGATCATGTAGCAAAGGCAAAGCGGTTATAATGGGAAATTTTAATTGTTGCATAGAATGGGAGGTGCAAAACAGCTCAAGTAGTAAAGTCAATGAATTCTGTATCCAGGAAGAGTTTACTGAAATAATGGGAGAAATTTTAACATTGAAGAGCGCATGGGTTTAGGTGCAGGTGGGTGGGGGGCCTTTAAATTGGGTGAAAATGTCAACGTGTCTGGAAGCTGGCTCCAACGCACTGACTTGTAGGTTTAGCTCGGGCGCGTTCAGCTGCGTGTGTGTATCCCCCTCCGGAGAGGCGGGTTAGCCATTTAAATAAATGGACAGCAACAATATTTTAAACTCCTTTAAATTCAACAGCACACACGCAGGTTTCCTGAAACTCAGCATTGAAACGAAGGAGAGAACAGAATGGCAATTCATGGGGCTCATTAAAAGTCAGGCAAATACAGCAATAAATACTCAGAGCTCACAGCTGGTTCCTTATCTCCCACTGAGGAAGGGTTTGTTGAGAGTCCTTGTGGTGAGGGGCTAATTTGTGCACTTTGGAGGTTTGGAGATGCCATGGCTGCCTTAGATTGGACCTCAGACGAGGATCAAGATGACCATCAGCAGCAGCAAGAGCTGCTATGGAGACACCTTTAGGTGGTGAGCAGAGAGCAGAGCAGCAGAGAGTTCGAGCTTGCTGGGCCTCCAGGATCTGTGTGGTCCTCTGTTGTGCGGCCTGGTGGGCCTCTTGCAGATCTTGCATGGTCCGCACCAGTTCTCTAAACATTTCCTCCATTGGGGTTGGTCTCTTTCCTTCTCTATTAGAGTCACAGATCCCACTTCTAACACCACATGTTACACGGTCCTACAATCTCAAAGCAGCCTTTCTCCTGCACACTGTAGGACCAGGACCTTCTCCTTACTGCTCTTGAAGCTCACCCTTTTATGCTTCTCCCAGTCCTGTTGCCATTACCGTTTAAAGGCGAGGTTCTTAAAGGGGCCATACCCTTCCTCTTAAAGCTGAGGTTTCTTAAAGGGCCATACCCTTACTCGGGGATCAGGGCCCTCATCAGCCTGCGGCTGACATACTAGCCCTCAATCACTCTGCTACACCAGGATCTCCCAGTTCCCTGCAGTTAAATGCATAAGGCAGGTCACTGATGGATTGTTTGCCAGGGCCGGCAATTATGTCAACTTCGCCTGTGCTGGCGCTAGTCAGAATGAGTGGGTGCTTGGGTTTGCATCTCGAGCTGGTTTCCCACAGGTTCAGTGCGTCATCGACTGCACACGTGGCAATCCTTGCACCCCCAGATCAACCAGGAGTATTGGTAAACTGCAAGAGATTCCATTCTATCAGTATGCAGCTGGTGTGCAACCACAAGAAAATATTTATATAGGTGTGCATCAGATTCCCAGGGAGCTGCCATGATGCTTTAATCCTGTGGCATTCCAAACTCCCCAGCCTCCTTGCACTTGCAAGCAGACTTAAGGGAAGGCTGCTAGGAGACAATGGATACCCAATTCAAAATTGGCTGATGACACCCACCTGACCAATGAAGCCCAAGAGCGGTACAACGACAGCCATATGACAACCAGAAGTGTCATCGAGCAAGTGATCGGCATGCTCAAGATGCGCTTCATGTGACTGAACGGATCTGGAGGTGCCCTTCAATACTCGCCAGCGAGGGTCTCCAGAATGATTGTGGTATGCTGCGTTCTGCACAACATTCTGCAACAGCAAGGATTGGAGCTGTAGAAGGAACAAGCCGCTGACCAAACATCATCTGCAGACAAATCCAATGAAGAGGAGGAGGATGAGGAAGATGGGGACTCCCAACGCAGCACCAGCCGCTCATATTGCTGCCCGGGATGCCAGGAATTCCCTTATAGCTGTACGGTTCAGTTAGTCACTACCACTGGACCGACGTAACAATCACATCCAATGGCCACTCTTTCCCCCCACCCCCAATCCCTCTGACATAAAGCAGTCCTGTAACCAAACAACCATCCATTGCACATCCCATTGCAAATATCGAAAGAAAGCCTAAAAATAAATCCTCATTTAATCTGACAGAATCTGTCCCCATGAAGTCCTTGACTCGAAGGCCCATGGGCTGGGGATTACAGAAATAGGCCACTGGAAGCCTCGGTATCTGTCCCCACTGCAGTGTCCGAGGTCAGGGGCCTGTTTTTTCAATAGAAAGGGCGGGGAAAGTGGCTCTGGCCTGCCCGCCCACCACAGGTGCAAAATGTCAGGCGCCCAATCATGATTCCAGCCTGGACCCCTGGCTGGGCCTCACTCCCACCAGCATGGGCCCTTGGCTGGGCCTCACTCCCACCAGCCTGGACCCCTGGCTGGGCCTCACTCCCACCAGCCTGGACCCCTGGCTGGGCCCCACTCCCACCAGCCTGGACCCCTGGCTGGGCCTCACTCCCACCAGCCTGGACCCCTGGCTGGGCCCCACTCCCACCAGCCTGGTTTAATTTAAAGTAATATTCCGGGTTAACTTTTTCTATCGACTTAACAATCTTGTGTACCTTTGTAAAATCACCTCTCAGACACCTCCTTTCCCAGGCTGAAAAGCCCAAGTCTATCCAATCAACCTCCTGACCCTGGGTATCAGCCTCATGGCTCTTCTCCGCACTGTCTCCAGTGCTTGAAAGTATCTTATTTCTTGGTGGCCAAAACTGGCTGCAGTATTCAAGATGTGGTGTGACCAGAGCACTGTATAGTTTGATCATTACCTCTTCTGACCTGTATTCTGTTCTGGCCTAGTGGATCAACATCTTATTAGCTTTGTTGATGGCTGCTCTGCATTGGTTGGACATATTTTGCACCAAGTCTACGAAGACTCCTAGGCAATGGTCCCTCTAATTTTCTTTGGCCCTGCTGTAACCGCTGTTTGCAGTGGCCAATTTCCTATGGCCCCTGCCGCAATCGCCAATTATTGTAAGTGGTTTCGCCCCGCCCGTAGCAAACCCCCTTACTACAAGTTCTGGACGATAGGGATTACTGAGGACAGATTGGAACGTGGACAGCCTTTTCGGGCTCACCTATACAGTGTTTATTAAGTTTAACAAAAACCACTCCACTCGCATACAGTACGAGCAGTGTGAACACAACAGTACAGTTTAAAACAGTACAACACTGACTTGTCCAACAAGCCCCTGCTGTGCTGACTTACCATGGCCTAAAAACACCCTCCCGTAAACTAGCTATCACAGGACCCTTCCAACGCTAAACCCCCTCAGGTTTGGTAGGAACATACAGGCACCCCCTCACACAGCTAAGTGATCTTGTGGGTGTGTAGGCTTGGCAATGCTCACCTAGATTGCCCTTTTGATCTTGCTTGCAGCTTTCTCCCGTACGCCTCAGCTACCTGGTTCCGTACCGGCCTTGCGGCATGCGAGTCCCAGCCTTAGTCGAAGTCCGTCTCAGTTGGAAGAGCAAGGCTCTGCTCATCTTGATGTTCCGTTGTGTGAAGGGCAGGAGAGAGAGAGAGAGAGCTATCCAAACTGCTCTCCTTTATACCCCTCCAATACACAGACCGCAGTCTGTGGTATTAATGGACACATGGCCTGGGGGAATGGTTTTCGATCTCTTGAATGGTTTGAATGGTTTTTGATCTCTTTTCGATCTTCCTGCCAATGAACTTAATGAGTTCATCTTGACTAGAACAATGAGTCGTCAGCCTTGTTAATCAAGACTTGGGAGTGGGCCTCTCGGGCCATTGTTCCCAGGACAGTTTGTTTCCATACGAATGAGTCATCTCCAGCTTGAGTGGTTTTTCACTGTCCCCCCTCCCCCACCACCAAACAGCCTGTCCAGTTTTAAATAAAGGTAAAAATCCATGAAGTCTGCGCCGACTGCTACATGCCCCCCTTTGATATTTCAACCTTTCCCAAACAGAAATATCATCAAAAGTTCTGTCGTCTTCCGCTGCGGGAGGCGCACTGTATATCCCAACCCAACCGTACAGCAAATTTTACCCCAGGGTCCTGTATCTCACACTTTATACAACAAATCACATCACAGTTACAGGTATATATACGAACAGACAGTCAACTCTGGGCTATTCTTTAATCAAATCTTGCCACTGGTTTCGGAGTGTTTTACTTCGCTTCCTACATGATAACTGGAAAAGGTAAAACACTAACACACATTGCACTACTACAATCACATGAGAAATCGCACGAATCCATGGGGGAATCTCGATATTCAGACCGATGTCCCACCATGGCGGAGAAACCAGGGCCTAGAAATTCAGTTGGTAACACCAACCGCTAGCGCCTTAAGAGGGCGATAAGTGGGGCGCGAAGCGGCTAGCGCCCGGGCGCGGCGCAATCTGCGCCTCTCGCGAACTTGAGTGAAGAATTAGCGGTGGCGCAAAACCGCAATGCCCGCTCAGCTGCGCACGCAGATCCTGACGTCATTTCATGGTGCAATGCCCTTGGTGCGCCCCGAACCGGAACTTCAGTGGCGCCCCCCTCTTTCCGCCTGGCGCTCGCAGCAACTGGTTGAGTGGAACGGTTCCCAGTCGCTGTGGGGCTGGGGGGCTGCTATTTAAAGGGGACTCTTCCTGCATTCATTGTGGTAGCCATTTTGTACCACTCCTTCTGTGTGAGAGAGAGAGATTTGCAGAGAGACAAAGGGAGAGAGCTTTCTGCTTTGACTCAGCGCTCGCACAGGTACTTTTGGCTTCAGGCCAGAGCTTTACAGTTGGATTGATTTTTCAGTGCCATAGCCTTGAGTGGCCACATATAATGGGGGCTGCAATGGGTGGAAACGTTGGGTTTCTGCATTGCATTGAAAGGGCTCAGTGACGCCGAGAGAGAGTGCCAATCATGGCCAGACGGAGGAGGGCCAACAGGCTTCGGCACAGGATGCCTTACCTTCCCTGGGTATACCGCCAGCACTTCTCCTACCTCAACATGTCTGAGGAGCAGTGTATTCGGAGGCTTCCATTCAGAAGGGAGGTGGTCACTGAGATCTACCACCTGCTTCAGAGAGATCTGCAGCCTCAGCTGAGGAGCAGGACGTCTCTGTCAGTGGCAGTGAAGGTGACAGTGGCTGTCAACTTCTATGCCACTGGCTCCTTCCAATCCGCTACTGGGGGCATTGCCAATGTCTCCCAGTTCGTGGTGCATTGCTGCATCCGCCAAGTCACGAATGCCCTCTTCAAAAGGAGACATCAGTACATTTCTTTCCCCATGACCGTGGACAAGCAGCAAGAGCGCGCAATGGGATTTACAAGAATTGCAGGCTTCCCCATGGTCCAGGGCGCCATTGACTGCACGCATGTGGGTTTGCAGGCGCCTCTAGAGAATGCTAAGGATTACCGCAACCGGAAGGGGTACCATTCGCTCAACGCCCAGTTGGTGTGTGACCACAGGCAGCTCATACTAGCTGTCAATGCCCGCTTTCCAGGCAGCAGCCACGACGCCTTCATCCTGCGCCAGACTTCTGTGGCAGACATTTTCGAAGCCGCGACTCACCCAGGAGGTTGGCTTCTCGGGGACAACAGCTATCCTTTGTGCACCTGGCTGATGACCCCGCTCCGTGCGCCCACCACCCCTGCTGAAAAATGATACAATAACAGCCATCAAGTGACCAGGAACATCATTGAGCACACAATCGGCGTGCTGAAGCAACGGTTCCGCTGTCTGGACCATTCCGGGGAGCCCTACAGTACTCGCCTGAGCGAGTCTCCCATTTCGTTGTAGTGTGCTGCATGCTGCACAACCTGGCTATCCTCAGGACTCAGCCACTGCCAGCAGACATTGGAGGACCACCAGAGGAGGGGGAGGAGGAGGAGGAGCACCAAGATGGGAGGGAGGCACAAAGTGCAAGGGCCGTCCGTCAGCGGCTTATTGCAAGTCGGTTCTAGGCCCCCTCTCAGGGAATGGCTTGTGCCACTGAAAGAACATGAATGGAGCCGCTCCGCAAACCCTGAGGCGGCCAAGGCAACAAATAGCTCAAAGTGCAAACATGCACAATCTGAATAAAGACAATTTTTTATTTAACAAACTCTGTGCCCTTCCCGCATGACAAACAAATACAGAGAAACCCCCAAAAAACAGTCAGACACATAACTGGCTCTCACAACCTGGAGACAATGAACAAAACAGTTAAACAAAAAACAACACAACATCCTCGGCCTTCACCAAAAAAAACACAACATCCTCGGCCTTCACCAAAAAAAACCACAACATTTTGCCACACCTCCTACTTTTTGGCCTGCGAGGGTGGTCTGCCTCGCTTGCGAGATTGGCCCCTTCCCGCCCTGCAGCTCCTCCGCAATGGGACCCCAGTGGCTGCAGCAAGGCTGGGGGAAGGCTGCTGAGGGTCAGATACTGAGTCGGCAGATACCCTTGGGGGACGGCCTGGGCCAGCTCTGGGCCTGGAGGGCCCGGCTGCTGACTGCTCCAACTCTGCTTGGGCGGCAGCAGTCTGTCCTACGGGTGGTGGCAGCTGCAGTGGAGGAGTGACAGTGTTGGCAGCAGGAATGCTGCCAACCTGACAGAGCACAGGCACTCCCTGGTTGGACGAGACACTGGCACTCGCACGGGCCAGCACTGAAGCATGTGCAGCAATCTGCTGAAGCACAGACTGCTGCGGCGCAGCGAGGGCCCCGGCGATTCCTGGCCGATCCAGCGAGGGTGGCAGCAGTTAGTGCTCGTGTGGCCCTGATCTGTGTCTGCATCAGACCAGCCAGTGACTGCATGGCACGACTAAGCACTTGGCTGGAAGCCGCCTGTGATGCAGCGACGTCCTGCTGACTCCTGGCCTGTGATGCACCGAATTCCTGTAAACTCTTTGCCAGTGACTCTATGGAGTCAGGCATCCTTGCCACTGCAGCCATGAGCTCAATGTGCCTGCGCTCAGCCTGGGCGCCCATTTCACCAAGGAGCCGCTCCTCCTCTGCGCTCACTGTAGCAGGACTGGAGGCCACACCCACCCTCCGGGGAGAAGGCCGCCGAGCTTCCCTACCCCTGCCGTGTTGCTGCAGCCCGCTGGGCCCCGGAGCTTCACCCTCCTCAGACCATTCCCCCCTGCTCCCCTCCAGGGAAGACGTGTCCCCATCATGGCCATGGGCTGCCGCGGCTGAGGGTGGCACTGATGGTCCGGCATCCTCTTCCTCCTCCTCGCCTTCCGATTCACTCACAGTGCCAGCTTGAGGGCCCGCCTCCTCACCTGGTGAATCAGCATCTGAAAGCAGGGAGACACAAGAGTTGCTTTAGTGTGAGGACAGGGCAGCAGCGAGGGAGGCATGAGTGCTGCAATGCACTGTATTGGTTCGAGAGTGGCAAAGGATGCTGGTGTGAGGCACAAGTGGAAAGAGAGAGGTCAAAAAGGTGATGACCTTACCATTGCTGTCCAGAACTGGGTTGGCACCTCCAGTGGCGACGGGGCCAATCAGCCGGCCTGCCATAATCCGTATCACTCGCTGCTCCAGATCACTGAGGTCTTTAAGTTCAGGACGGCCTCCCCCGGTCCGTTGCTGCTGCCTCCTATTGTGGGCCAGCTTGCCCTGCAAGAGAAAGGACAGGCTCTGAGTACAGTGTGAAGCCCTGATCCTGCCTGCACTGCCTCCCATGGTGGAATAGCCCTGACAGTGTCAAGCCCTGATCTTGCCTGCACTGCCTCCCATGGTGGAATAGCTCTTACAGTGTCAATCTCTGATCTTGACTGCACTGCCTCCCATGGTGGAATAGCCCTGACAGTGTCAAGCCCTGATCTTGCCTGCACTGCCTCCCATGGTGGAATAGCCCTCACAGTGTCAAGCCCTGATCTTGCCTGCACTGCCTCCCATGGTGGAATAGCCCTTACAGTGTCAATCTCTGATCTTGCCTGCACTGCCTCCCATGGTGGAATAGCCCTCACAGTGTCAAGCCCTGATCTTGCCTGCACTGCCTCCCATGGTAGAATAGTCCTGACAGTGTCAAGCCCTGATCTTGCCTGCACTGCCTCCCATGGTAGAATAGCCCTGACAGTGTCAAGCCCTGATCTTGCCTGCACTGCCTCCCATGGTAGAATAGTCCTGACAGTGTCAAGCCCTGATCTTGCCTGCACTGCCTCCCATGGTGGTATAGCCCTGACAGTGTCAAGCCCTGATCTTACCTGCACTGCCTCCCATGGTGGAATAGCCCTCACAGTGTGTAAAGTGGTGAATGTGTATGTGATTTTCATGAGAGCCCCATAGGTGTTGGATGAGGGCTGGGCATTGGGGCTTTCAGGACCCTTTGGCCATAAAGTGAGGTGCACATGCAGGGATGAAGAGGATACTGGAAAGGGTACTCACCCTGACAACCCGAGTGAGGTCGTTGAACTTCTTCCTGCATTGCGTTGGTGTCCTAGGGACCATGCTGCTGGAGGTCACTCTGTGTGCCACCTCCCTCCAAGCTTTTCTATATTCTCTGGGCAGCAGACTCGTGCCACTGTCAGGAAAGAGGATAGGTCGCCTGCGCTCCACAGTGCCAACCAAAACCTTCAGGGCACCCTCACTGAAGCGCTGCGCTCGCTCCCTGGCCTTCTCCATGGTCGTGGGCGTAACGATGTCACAGCAGGTCTGTCCAGGCCTAGAATCAGGGCTCCAATGTGCAGGGCGTCGCTGCAAACCAAGTCGACCCTCCCCCTCTAAGAGCTGACCGGCGCCAGCGTGTCTGCTTGCAATCGATAACTCGCCGCACCTGCGCTGCGCCCGTCCTCGGTGGTAGCACCTCGGCTTGCCGGCGTAGCGCCTTAGGATAGTCCTGCACCGCCTGCTTTAGCGCAGCAGCAACCTCTTGGGGCGATGCAACTCAATTTCGGCAAAGGTGGCACTAAGTTGCGCCGGGCGCTAAATTTAGCGAACGCTCGGCTGTAGCGCCCCAAACATGGCGATACTGAATTTCTAGGCCCAGTTCTTTTATCTCATTCCCCGATTCCCTGTTCAGTTGCTCAAGGGTAAATGCTTTTGGGAGAGTTCAACTTCCTTTATTAATTTTGTGAGGTGTTCGGGCAGAGGAGGAATTTCATACCCGAACCATGTTACGTATTGCTGCAGGTCCTGTACCGTGTCGTTCACCGTTAGGTGTACCGTGGTGGGCTCTGGAATGGGAATGATGTGCTCTTGAGCCACCGGAACTTTTGTGTGGGGTTTGAAGCAGAAAGTCTTATCGGTGACTAGGCGCCAAGTGTCGTTGTGTACCCGGTACTGGTCCACGCTTGTCGTGATGCAGTACGTCCCTCTGCCCGCATATGCTACCTGGGGTGGAACGTGGTTTTGGGCCATCACCTCCATGGTGCAATTAATGGGCTCCGCACCCTCTGATTCAAACCCGCACACCAGCCGATTAAACGCATTCAAATGTTGGGGACACAACACCACATGTGCGCCCCTGCTTTGGCATCCATTGAGGTCAGTGCCGGTCATGGCGTTCTCCCACTTTACAACAAACGGTGGGGCCCCATGATGTCGCACGTGAACCCCATCCCTTAGGACGCCAACATTCTCTACTCGGTATACCGGCGCTGGCCACGGTGACCCGCCCATTACTGGCATCCGGAGTACAATCCCCATTACAGTGTGGTTGGACTGGCCACAGTCAACTGGGACCAGATATGCCTCTGAGGCCTGTCGGAGTTGGCACGGGCTCATTAAATTTTCGTATGGGCTGAGCACAGTGAGGTGTCAGTTGCTGACCCACGAAGGGACGCGACCTTGCTGTAGGTCCTCCAAATTACTGCGGCCTTCGTTCAGCAGTCACGCACCGTACAACACACACGCATCGTTTTTCGCTGCCTGCGCCGAGGCATTCTGATCCTCCCTGATCAAACTATTGATCGTCTGAGCTTGGCTATGATTTCCTTTAAATGTTACGTCATAGCCTGGTCCTCCCATAACTCCGACCCATCTAGCTCGTTACCCTCCCCCAGTATCTTTCGCAGCTGGTCCCTTAAGGGGATGACCTGCATCTGCAACTGTGCATCATCCATACTGTTGATAATGGACGTGCCCGTGCTGAAGGCTGTAGCCGCATCATTAAATACTCCCCGTCTATATCTCCCCGAACCAACGCGATGGTTTACCGTTAATTCGTACAGACTTTCCTGATTCACGTCCCCGTAACTTAATTCATAACATTTCCTTCAACAGAGCCTCATATAATTTTTCCGTTTCTACCGGACACCATCAGGGCAGCTGTATCCGGGTTAAATTTAGAATGACCGATACGACTTCGTAGTGAACATCTTGGTACAAGACCTTGCTGGTCGGGACTAACACTAACCCATTCCTCGGTCCCGGTGTGGTGCCGGAGCAACTAATCTGTGTTTCCTGTACTGGTGGGGCTGTGGGCAGGGGCTTCCTCTCGTGTGCTACCAGTTCTGTGGAATTTACTGTGTTGGGTGGTTCTGGGATCACGCAGGAGTCCCCACTCTGATCCCATCCGATCCCGGCCCTGGAATCCTGCCACCACCGCAAGAAGGCGATCGACACACCTGCTGGGCAGACCCGTTCCGACCCCCACATACACACGTAAATTCCCTGTTCCTCTTTCCACCATTTATTCCAGCACATTTCTAGCCACCCCCCCTCGCCCCCGTAATCTGTCGGTACGTATCATCCCCCAGTTTCTCCCAGTCCGTGGATCTGTTACCCTTGGCTTGGCCCAACTTCTGTAACCACCACCACCGCCCCAAGGGATTGTGTCCCTCACATCTTAGACAGATGCGTATACCCTCGGCCACTCTAACCCGTGTGGCTGTGACCTGCAGTTTGGGACATGGTATGGAAGCATACGTGAAACCCTCGCTGCCAGAGTACTGAGTTGAGTTCGATCCCAGCCACCCTGGCTACCTTCCCTCATGGAAGTAAGTGGCCATTCCTTCCGTGTCCCCTGTCCTACCCCCCTGTGTCACGGTAGACCCGTTCCCTCCTGTGCAGCCGTAGAGGAAGGACACCTCGGTGTCTCCTCTTTCCATGCTGCCAGTCCCAATCATCATTTGGAATAGAAGTACGATATCCATATCCCTTTGTTCCTCCGATCTCCTTTTGTTCCCTGCCAAAACAAGAGCAAAACAGTTCCGCTCCGTGAGAGAGTTTGCCTCCACGGATCTGGTTTTGGTTATTTACAAAATATTTACAGTGTTCCCTGCCGCATTAACGGGCGCCCCATTTAAGAGCTCTCCCATCGGGGCCTCTTGCGGCTCGTGGTCAGCGAGTAGGGAGGTGTCCACGGCACCCTAGGCTGTGGGACCCGACTGCTCCTCCTTACCGCCCCGTCCTCCGGGTCATCATCGTCCCACACCATGGGAGGAAGACCCGCGTCCACCAGGCTCATGACTGTGCCCTGGTGCCTCTTGACCTTTGTTTTCCCCTCCTCGGGGTTAAACAACTTGCACTGGTTTACATGAAACCGTTTTGTGCGTTTCGGGAGTTTTACTGCATATACCACGGGGCTCGCTTTATCCACGATATTATAAGGCCCCATATACAGCGGCTCGAACGCCCCTACTCGGGCGTAATTACGGACCATTACCTGGTCTCCCACCTCCCACTCGTGGGTTCTCTGGGGTTCTAACAGCAGCTGATTTTTCTGGTGCTGGCTCCCCAGGTTACTGGCTGCTTGCCAGTGAATCTGTTTTAAAGTCTCGTACAGATTCTGGACAAACCTGTCTCGGTTTACCTCCCTGACCTGCGCTTCGGTGATGACCGGCGGCAACACATGGGTTGGGGTACGCATAATCCTCCCAGTCATAAGCTCGTGTGGGGAGTACCCTGTGCTTCTGGAGGGACTGGCCCGGACACCCGTTAAGACTAGAGGCAAGACCTCGTCCCATCTCTGTGGGAACGGGCTTATCTCCTTCCTCAGTCTTTCTTTCAGTGTCCGGCTCATGCGCTCCACAACCCCCGATGACTGGGGGTTGTGAGCCAGATGCCACTTCCCTTGTATTCCCAAGAGTTTTAAGGTGGCCTGCATCACCTGCCCCGTGAAATGGCTCCCTTGATCGGACTCCACGACCTATCGTCCTGCCAGCGGTCGCCAAATCTGTAACCGTTTTTTGCGGTGGCCAATTTCCTATGGCCCCTGCCGCAATCACCAATTATTGTAAGTGGTTTCGCCCCACCCGTAGCGAACACACATACCCCCTTACTACAAGCTCTGGATGATAGGGATTACTGAGGACAGATTTGAACAAGGACATTTTCGCGCTCACCCGTACAGTGTTTATTAAGGTTAACAAAAACCACTCCGCTCGCATATAGTACGAGCAGTGTGAACACAACAGTACAGCTTAAAACAGTACAACCCTGACTTGTCCAACAAGCCCCTGCCGTGCTGACTTACCACGGCCTAAAAACACCCTCCCATAAACTAAACTATCACAGGACCCTTCCAACGCTAAACCCCCTCTGGTTTGGTAGGAACATACAGGCACCCCCTCACACAGCTAAGTGATCTTGTGGGTGTGTAGGCTTGGCAATGCTCACCTAGATTGCCCTTTTGATCTTGCTTGCAGCTTTCTCCTGTACGTCTCGGCTACCTGGTTCCGTACCGGCCTTGCGGCATGCGAGTCCCAGACTTAGTCGAAGTCCGTCTCGGTTGGAAGAGCAAGGCTCTACTCCTCTTGATGTTCCGTTGTGTGGAGGGCAGGAGAGAGAGAGAGAGCTATCCAAACTGCTCTCCTTTATACCCCTCCAATACACAGACCGCAGTCTGTGGTATTAATGAACGCATAGCCTGGGGGAATACTTTTCGATCTCTTGAATGGTTTGAATGGTTTTCGATCTTCCTGCCGATGAACTTAACGAGTTCATCTTGACTAGAACAATGAGTTGTCAGCCTTGTTAATTAAGACATGGGAGTGGGCCTCTCAGGCCATTGTACCCAAGGACAGTTTGTTTCCATACGAATGAGTCATCTCCAGCTTGAGTGGTTTTTCACTGCTCCTCCACCCCCCCCCCCCGCCCCAAACAGCCTGTCCAGTTTTTAATAAGGGTAAAAATCCATGAAGTCTGCGCTGACTGCTACACTGCGTGGCCCCTTTAAGGGCTGTGTGGGCTATTCAAAGTGTCGCCCATGCGCGGTTTTTGTATTGAAAAGCCGGCTGCGCGGGTTCCCTGGAGCGTGGCTGCGCAGCTTACAGGGAACATTGCTCCTCAGTTCCTTTCAACTTCATCCTTAACGACATTAGCACCATTCATGGAGTACACATGCTCTCTATTTCTCCTTCCTGTTTGCAGCACTTTATATTTGTCCACATTAAATTTCATTTGCCATTCTGCTGCACACTTATGTTTTGTCCAATTAATTCTGCCATTTCGATGCTACTATTTCCGATTCCACTGTTCCCTCCCTAGTTTGGTATTGTTTGCATCGAGTATCTGAATCCAGATCATTTACATCAATTAGAAACAGTAGTGGTCCCAGCTCCGAGTCCTGATGCACTGCACTCGGCACTTCCCACTACTCCGACCTCTAATGAAAACTTCTTTGGAATCTTTCAGTCAATTTCTTGTCCATTCCCAGGGTTTATCCTAAATTCCCACAGACTTTAGTTCAATTCACAGCCTTTTGTGTGGAATTTTATCAAAGGACTTTTGGAAGTCATGTTACACCACTTCATTGGGCTCACCACCGTCCACTTGGATTGTCACTTCCTCAAAGAAGTCGAGGAAGTTGGTCAGGCAGGATCTTCCCCTTCTGAATCCATGTTGACTGCTATTAACTAGGTAATTATTGTACATATGATCCTCAAGTTTATTCCTGATAATCAATTCAATTACTTTATGTGGAAAGGAAGTAAGACTAATGGGTCTGTATTTGCCCATGTCTGTTTTGTCACCCTTTCTCAATATGGGCACCATATTAACCTGTTTCTAATCTACCGGTACCTCCCCAGTGTCCAGTGAATCCTTCATAGTCATTGTCAGTGTCTCTCAAATCTCCTCCCTTGTCTCTCTCAGCACTCTGGGATAAATACCATCTATTCCTGGGGATTTATTTGTTTTGATCCCATTTAGCCTTTCTGGGACTTCTAGTTTACTTGTAACACTTGGGATATCTTTGGATAAGACAGGTGTCGTTGTCAGATGTAGCAGTAAGGCTTACAGTCTAAATAATGGTGTTTTCTTCTACTGGTGTTTAAAAGGTTACAAACTGGTGCACATTCTGCTTGCATGGAAATATGTTCATAGCCCTCAAATTCCTTGCGTTAGCTCATTGCCATTATTATTCACAGATCCAGGTACTGACCAGAGCGAGTGTAAGGGGCACACTAATAGTGGGAGCAGAAAATTGCATGTAAGTGAAAATTAAATGGAGTGTCACAATGGGGGTGCAATAATTGTGAAAGCCTTCAAACTGGCTGAATGGACATTCCAACTCACTTTCAGTCTTTGGCAATGCTGTAAGGGCGTGGCTTTAAGAAATGACAGACACAAATGGAGGGAAAGGAAACCCCACATGTAGGCTTGAGAGTTCAGCTGATTGGTTCTGTCACTTGCTGTTCCAGCCTGATGTTAACATCTGGCTCTGCCGACTTAGACCTTGTGAAGAACATTTCTCCACAGCTATTGTCAGATACGTGCAACAATGCCTGCAAATATAGTTGGTAGCATCTTGATGGGTGCAGCCAATGGGGCTTTGCTGTCTGATAATCACCCTGGCCTGCCTTCTTTCATGCAGCCCCACGTAAAACATGACAAGCTGTGACTGAGGTGCTTCTGGAGACCGATCCAGTATAATGGTTAGTCAGGTCTTCCAGTATGCCATCTGGCCTGCTGTCAGAACCACCCTTCAGAGCTGAAGCCTCCACATGCGGTTTGCCAAAGTGAAGGTTGACCACCTCTGTCTCCTGGGATTGAGTGACATGCGCAAAGGAGCGGATTCCTGGTATTACTCCCATTTCCTGTGTGTGATGTCACAGGGATTAGCACACTTGGTGTGTTGAGGACAGGCTAATCAACACAAACATATTTTGAGAAAGGCAAAGCCATAACCACAAGTTTGCATCACATTACAATAGACCTCTTAGACTCCATCATGCTGTATTATAGGTTGTTTCTAAGATAGTTGCTGTAGTGACAGTTGTTATGGTACATGGTAGCAATATTATTTCTTTGAAATGCATATAATTTCCTGATGAATATGCAGTGATTAAATCATCTATTTTATAAAACAGGACTGACTTGATGAGAAGACACGTTACAAACCTTTGTTCTTTAGAGCAGGAATCGAGGTGTGCCTCACTTCCTCACAGTGAATAATGGTTTACATCATGTGTCAGAGCATTGAGTAAAAGTTTTAAATTAGGAGTGATACAGTGTCTGTTCTCACTCTCCAGAGCCACATTGACCATTTCATGCAGTGATGTTGTCAGTGTGACTGACCATGTCTGAGAACCGTTCTTCACTGCAACTTCATCACACACTCCGCACACTGCTTGCTTCACGCGCAACACGTCACTTCTGCTCACACAGCGGCATCCCAAGATCACGGAGCACCAGACACCGGATGCAAACCATTCCTGTCCTTCTAGACTATCTGTCAAAGATCAGGGGGTCTGGAGGTGTTTGATTAGAATCTTCCCCTGCATGGTCCTGATGTTTCAGGTAGTGGCCAGGTTATCAACAGTTCAATAGTCACTGCATCTAAATTAACTTATACTTCTTCACTTAACAGGCATACGCCAAAGATTACTATTAGAAATCAATAGCAGTACAAAATTAGCAGACTTCAGGGCAATCTGATTAACCCTTTCCTTACAGTCACCATTTCACATGCTTGTAAACAAATGAGTAAATTATTCCAAACACTTCCTTATGAAACTCTCTCTCCGGTGTTGATGCCATTGTACATCACCATCTCTGCTCAGAGCCTCCGTCAGTAAACCAACATAAAGCTCAACTCAAATACCACATTGTGGAATTCACAGTCAAAAACAGACACTCTGCAATGATCTACAGGCTTCAGAGGTTGTAAACTGTTTCAGGTTTGGCCTGCTGTCTCGGGAACCCCGTCATATTACTGCCCTTTAATCCTTCCATTATTCTTTATATAATGAATAGGTTAGCACTGTGCGTTCACTGAAATCAATAGTTTTAGCGCTTTGCATTCTCTGATCTTGATAGTGTCAGCGCTGTGCGTTCTGTGAACTCAGTAGTGTTGGTGCTGTGCCTGTGGAGAGAGAAACAGTTAACGTTTCAGGTCGATGACCTGTCGTCAGAACTGAAAAAACTTAGAGATGTAACAGATTCTGAGCAGGTGCAGAGGCAGGGAAATGGGGGAGGGGAGGAAAGAACAAAAGGGAAGGTCTGTGATAGGGTGGAAGGCAGGAGAGATTCAGGTCGCGATTTTGCCGCCGCTCAGAGGGCGGGTTTGGAGGCGGGTCCGGAGTTAAAATCAAAATGATTGATGGCGGGTTGCGAACCCGCCGCTACCACGCCTCCACGCAATATTACAAAGTGTCGGGTCTGCGAGCCCCGATCAGACCCGACACCAAGCAGCGGGAGAGGCCCTTAAGGCAGTTAACAGCTTGTTAACTGCCTAGATTATCCCATTTTAAGAGGCTCTTCCCATTTTACTACATTCTCAGCGTGTTGCCCGTCGTGCGACAAACATGCCAGCTGATTTTGCCGGGTTCAGCTACTCGCTGAATACCTGACAGCTGCTCCTGCAGCATAAAAGATGACCTGTAACATGGCTGTATTTCAAATGCCAGAACTTTGTGTTCTGAGGCTTTGGAACACATTTTGCAGGTCTATTGAGCTTGTAAGAGTTTAAGCTGAGATCCATATCCACTGTGACCTCCTTGGAAAACCCTCTCTCCACATCTATTCCTCAACTGAGATACATACCAGCGGAATGGAAACCATTTATACCCTCTCATCCTGGTCCTCAGAATCGGAGGAAGAACCGCCGCGGCAGCAGCAGAACCAGGCACAACAGCAGCAGCAACAACTGGAGTGCCAACCTTCTCCTCAGCCACCTGAGGCTGCACAGGGCAGAGGGCATCAGTGTAGGGCTGCATCGCGCCGCAGGAGATACCCTCAACACAGGGTTTATAGGCCAAGGATGAGCTTCCTCAACATGAGTGAGCAGCAGTGTCAAAGGAGGCTGAGGCTTTCGCGAGAGGTAGTTGCTGACATCTGCACAATGCTGCACCAACACCTGCAGCCCAGAGGAACGGGTGGACATTCCTTACCAGTGGCTGTCAAAGTCACCACCGCATTCAACTCCTTTGCTTCAGGGTCCTCCAGGGATCAGCAGCAGACATCAGTGGCATCTCCCAGTTGGCCGCACACACTTGCATCACGCAAGGGTGCAGGGTATTGTAGACTGCTCACATGTGGCCATTAGTGCACCCCATCACAACCAAGCTGTATTTGTCAACCACAAGGGCTTCCACTCCCTTACCGTCCAGCTGGTGTGTAAGCATGGGAAGTTGCCATGGTTGGTTCATCCTGCGGCAGTCTACTGTGCCTCAGCTGCTCAATCCACCAACCCACTTCCCAGATGGCTACTTGGAGACAAGGGCTATCCCCTGAAGACGTGGTTAATGACACTGATGAGAAGGCCATCAAACAAAGCTGAGGAGCGCTACAATGTGAGCCACATTTCCACCAGAAGCAGCATAGAGCAATCCATCGGCTTGCTCAAAATGCGATTCTGATGCCTCGACAGATCAGATGGAGCCCTACAGTACTCACCAGCCAGGGTCTCCAGAATCATCGTGGTCTGCTGTGCCCTGCACAACATCACACAGCAGCGTGGCTTACCGCTGCCTGAGGAACAAGTGGCTCAGCGCACAGCCTCCTCCTCCTCCTCCTCCTCCTCCTCAGAGGCGGTAGATGAGGAAGACCTTGCGGAGGCGGATGTGCCTATTCCACCAGCACGCGACTGCATTGCTGGCCGTGAGGCAAGGGATACATTAATCCATGCCAGATTCGCGTAACTTTACACAGCAAACACATGTGGCTGGCACATGGAAATGAGCGTTTGGCCGATCTTCTTAACACACCATACAGCATCTGTACAATAAACTGTGGGTTCCTATCACTCTCACCACCATCATTACAGATGAAAAGTACCCTGACCCCTCACTGTGCAACTTCCATTTCTGAGCACACACAGACCAACCCTTTGAACCTTTGCCATCGCATTTCTTTAATAAAATTGAAATAATGATGACAAACATTATTTTGTATGAGATCAAAACATCCAAGTGACTACCCTTGTGACTATTTGTGTGTTAACTTTCTCTTACGCATGCTTCTACGTGGTGCTTCCCCTGTGGCTTCAGCAGTTGTAGAGGCACCTTGCTCCCTTCTATGCTGCGCCTGCTTCAATGCCTTTGGCGGGCAGCTGCTCCTCCTGCGGCTGTGCAGGAGCTGAGATGGCCATCTCAGCTGGGTGAGGAATCTGGGGCTCTGACCGAGGGCACCGCAGTGGCATGGGAGGGTGAGTGCTTGGAGAGGAGCCCCCACTTCCTTGTTGTTGACCACCAACATCCCTCTCATGGGTCACCCGCACTTCACTGCTAGCAAGTAGTTGGAGAGCATCTTGCTGCTCATCAGTGGTGCCATGAGGACCCGTCTCTGTACTGACTGTCCACATGGTTCCTCTTCTCAATAGATGCCCATCTATCCTCCATAGCAAACCATCTATTTAGAAGAGTCAACATGTTCATTTGAGTCTGGCAATTGATGTCCTCCATGGAGGTTGCCATCTTTTCCATGGCAGCACCTACATTCGCCATTGCGTGCACCATGGCATTGCTCGTGTTTGAGATGGATTCTTCCATTCTCTGCAGACTTGCAGTTACAGTGGCTGCAAATGTTGTCAGAGACTCCTGCACTTGTTCCTGAAGCTCCAGCACCACTCTCTTTCTGGATGGCCCAGAGGCACAGCGTCCACATGCAGCTTAGCAGAGCTAGGAGCGTCCAGCACACTCCGACGAGGGCTCTCCTCTGCTGTCCCTGTCTCCACCATCTGCTGATGCTCACTTGTGAGCTGTGATACACCAGGTGACTACACTAATCTAACTCGCAAAGGACCCATCGAGGTGTGCATCTCTGCGCTGGTGCTGGGTGCGCTGAATTCTGCTGACACTGCTCCGTCCGAGGCTGCAGCTTCCTCTGAGGAGTTTTCCGGCTGTTCTTCCTGGACAGTGGGGAGGGGGGCTCTCAATGGTCCTGTGGGGAAGTAAAGGCATGAGTTAGACATGTGATATTAACGTAGCAGACACATCCCATTGTACAGATGACTAAACTCAATGGCCTAGAAATTCATTGTAGCCACTTTTGGGGCGGTAAAGTCGGGCGGCCGCTAAAGTTTGCGCCCGGCTCAAAATCGAGGCCACTTCTCCGATATTCATTAGCTTCGCCCTAAGAGTTTGCTCGAGCGCTAAAACTGGCGCTGCACGCCTCTCTTTAGGCGCTAAGCCGGAGGTGCTGAGCGAGAGCGCCGAGGCCGGGCGCAGCGCAGGTGCGGCCATCTCGTGATTGACAGCAGACACCCTGGCGCCGGCCAGCTCTTAAGGGGGAAGGGTCGACTTGGTCTGCTGCCACGCCCTGGATAGTGGAGCCCTCCAGCTAGGCCTGAACACTGCTGCTGGACCCAAATAGCGCCTGAAGCCATGCAGAAGGCCCGTGAACGAGCGCAGCGCTTCTCAGAGCTTGCTCTGAGTGTGCTGGTTGGTGCTGTGGAGAAGAGGCGCCATATTTTGTATCCAGACAATGGCAGGAAGGCGCCGGTCCACGTCTACCGGAGAGCCTGGAGGCATGTCGCCAGCAAGGTGTCAGCCAACAGCGAGGTCCCCAGGAGCGGTGTCCAATGCCGCAAAAAGTTTAATGACCTCACTCGGATTGTCAGGGTGAGTACCCTTTCCAGTGTCCTCCTCATCCTTGCATGTGCACCTCACATTATGGGCAAAGGGACCTGAAAGCCCTAATGGCCAGCCCTCATGCAGCAGCTATGGGACAGGCATGAACATCAATTGCACATTCTGCACTTAACACACTGGCCAAGCTATTCCACCATGGGAGGCAGTGCACACAAGATCAGGGCTACACACTGGCCAGGCTATTCCACCATGGGAGGCAGTGCACACAAGATCAGGGCGACACACTGGCCAGGCTATTCCACCATGGGAGGCAGTGCACACAAGATCAGGGCGACACACTGGCCAGGCTATTCCACCATGGGAGGCAGTGCACACAAGATCAGGGCTACACACTGTACTTAGAGGCCGTCCTTTCTCTTGCAGGCCAAGCTGGCCAATAATAAGAAGAGTCGGACTGCGACCGGGGGAGGCCAACCCCAGATCCAGCCGCTCACCGAGCTGCAACATCGCGTGGAGCGCATCATGGGTGGCCGGGTGATTGGCCCCGTTGCATGTGGAGATGCCGACCCTGTTCTGGGCACCAATGGTAAGGACATCACCTTTTGGACCTCTCTCGTCCCACTTGCGCATCAGATCTACATCCTTTGCCACTGTCCGACCAATGCGCTGAATGCCACCACTCATTCATCCCTCGCTGACGCCCTCTCCTCACTCTAAAGCTACTCTTGTGCCTTCCTGCTTTCAGATGGTGAGGAGGAGGTCCCTGAACTTGCCAGTGACAGCCCCTCAGAAGAGGAGGAGGAGGAGGAGCAAGAGGAAGGCGGCCCATCAGGGGAACCCTCAGCCGCGGCAACCCATGCGAATGTAGGGGACACGTCTTCCCTGGAGGGGAGCGTGGCGGAAGTGTCAGAGGGGAGGGGAGCTCATGGGACCTGCGGCCTGCAGAAATGCGGGAGGGGGGTGGAAGCTCAGCGGCCTTCTCCCCAGAGGGGGGAAGGGTCAGAGGGGAGTCCAATTGCTGGGCCCAGCGGCGTCCAGCAACGCAGGAAGGGTCGGCCAGCTCGGCGGCCTTCTCCCCAGAGGGGGGAAGGGTCAGAGGGGAGTCCAATTGCTGGGCCCAGCGGTGTCCAGCAACGCAGGAAGGGTCGGCCAGCTCGGCGGCCTTCTCCCCAGAGGGAGAGTCCGGCCTCCAGTCCGGAGATGGTCTTCGCCGAGGAGATGGAACGCCTCGAGGACTTGTCCGTGGACTCGGAGCGCCGGCACACGGAGCTCATGGGGGTAGTGGCACGGTTGCCTGAGGCCATCGAGTCCCTCTCTCGGAGTGTGACCGATGTCGGGGCCTCACAGGCCATCAGCTTGGCGGAATTCGGGGCAGAGCAGGCAGCGAGTCAGGCGGCATTCGGGGCAGATCAGGCAGCGAGTCAGGCGGCATTCGGGGCAGCTCAGGCAGCGAGTGGGCAGCTGATCAGTGGTGCCGTGCAGTCACTGGGTGCTCTGATGAGGTCACTGAACAGGTCAACACGGGCACTCACTGCTGCCACACTCGCTGTGTCAGCCAGGCATCGCCAGGGCACCCGGCGCGCTGCAGCAGCACAGCGGTCTGTCCCTCGGCAGATTGGTGCGCATGCTGCAGTGCTGGCCCGGGCGAGTGCCAGTGTCTCAGGCGACCAGCGAGCGCCTGCCATCCGCCAGCTTGCCCCCATTCCTCCAGCCGCCACTGCCACTCCCCCAGTGGAGCTGCCAGGAGCTGCTGCAGCAACTGATGCTGGCCAGCCACAGCTGCAGCATTCAACAGCCGCCCGCTCGACGGCCAGACCTCGACTAGGCCGACCCCCAAGGGCATCTGCCGTCACGACATGTGCCCCTCAGGAGCCTGCCCCCAGCCTTGCAGCAGCCAATGGCCTTACTTTGAGGAGGAGCAGCAGGGCGGGCAGCGGCCACACAAAGATGGCCAAGGCATCGCCCTAGCGGGCCAAAAAGCCGAATGTGTGGCCAGTTGTGTTTGTTTTTTGAGGCCGAGAATTGGATGTTTGTTTTTTGAGGCCGAGAATTGGATGTTTGTTTTTTGAAGGCCGAGAATTGGATGTTTGTTTTTTGAAGGCCGAGGATGTGATGTTTGTTTTTTACGAAGGCCGAGGATGACGGCCATTTTAGTTGCACTGTTTTGTTAATCCTCTCCAGGTTGTGGGAGTGAGCAATGTGTTTGAGTGTTTTTTGGGGGTTTCGTCTGTTTTTGGTTTTCATGTGGGAAGGGCCCTGAGTTTGTACAATAAAGCATTTTATTTATTAACATTGTCCATGTTTGACCTTTGAAGTGTTTGTTGCCTTAACCGGCTGAGGGCTTGCGGAGCGGCTGCAATCATGTTCTTTCATTGGCACAAGCCATTCCCTGACAGGGGGCCTAGAAGTGACATTCAATAAGCCGCTGACGGGCGGCCCTTGGACCTTCTGCCTCCCTCCTGGGCTGGTACTCCTCGTCCTCCTCCTCCTCATGCTCCTCCTGCTCCTCCTCCTGAGGTGGTGGTCCAACGTGAGGTGGCAGTGCCTGAGTCCTGCGGATAGCCAGGTTGTGCAGCATGCAGCAAACGACGACGAATTGGGAGACTCGCTCCTGCGAATACTGGGGGCTCCCCCGGAGCGATCGAGACAGCGGAACCGTTGCTTGAGGACGCCGATTGTTTGTTCTATGATGTTCCTAGTCGCTTGATGGCTCTCGTTGTATGCCTCTTCAGCAGGGGTCGTGGGCGCGCGGAGCGGGGTCATGAGCCAGGTACACAAAGGATAGCCTTTGTCTCCGATAAGCCATCCTCTTGGGTGAGGCTGTGCCTGGAACATGTCAGCCAAAGTTGTCTGTCGCAGGATAAAGGCATCGTGGCTGCTGCCTGGAAAGCGGGCATTGACAGCTAGGATGCGCTGCCTGTGGTCACACACCAGCTGTACATTGAGGGAATGGTAGCCCTTCCGGTTGCGGTAATCCTCGGCATGCTCCAGCAGCACGGTGGCATAGTGGTTAGCACTGTTGCCTCACAGCGCCAGGGACCCGGGTTCGAATCCGGCCTCGGGTGACTGTCTGTGTGGAGTTTGCACATTCTCCCCGTGTTTGCGTGGGTTTCCTCCGGGTGCTCTGGTTTCCTCCCACAGTCCAAAGATGTGCGGGTTAGGTTGATTGGCTATGATAAAAATTGACCCTTAGTGTTAGGGGGATTAAATATGTGGGGTTACGGGGATAGGGTGGGATATGTGTTGGTGTAGGGGTTACGGGGATCGGGTGGGATATGTGTCGGTGCAGGCTCGATGGGCCGAAATGGCCTCTATCTGCACTGTGAGGTTTCTGTGAGGTGCCCGCAAAGCCACATGCATGCAGTCAATGGCGCCCTGCACCATGGGGAAGCCCGCTATTCTTGCAAATCCCACTGCACGCTGCTGCTGCTTGTCCTGGGTCATGGGGAAGGAGATGAATTGATGTCTCCTTCTGAAAAGGGCATCGGTCACCTGGCGGATGCAGCAATGCACGGCGAACTGGGAGATGTTAGCGATGTCCCCAGCAGCGGATTGGAAGGGGCCGGTGGCATAGAAGTTGAGAGCCACAGTCACCTTCACTGCCACCGACAGAGACGTCCTGCGCATCAGCTGTGGCTGCAGATCTCTGTGAAGCAGCTGGCAGATGTCTGCAACCACCTCCCTTCTGAATCGCAGCCTCCTAACACACATCGCGGCAGACATGGTCAGATAGGAGGACTGCTGGCGGTATACCCTGGGTGGGTAAGGCCTCAGTTGGCGACGCCTGTTGCCCCCTCTGCGTCTATCCAGGGCTGCCACTCTCTCACGGCGTCTGAAAGTCAGCGTTGGCACCCAATGCAGCCCCCATTATATGCTGGCAAACACTGAGCTCTCAATGAAGGCAAAGATAATTGCTAAGCTTTGGCCTGAGCCAAAAATACCTGTCCTAGTGTTGGTCCAAACCAGTAAGCTCTCCTCCTTGGTCTCTCTCCAAAAAACTGTTGCACAAGAGTGAATGCTGCAAAATGGCTGGCCTTTATAGTGCAGTGTAAGTGCCCTTTAATTAGCGCTCCCCGCGGCCCGCCTCGGCTGTGTACCGTTCCACTTCACAGTCGTTAGGGCCGCCCGGCGCACAATGGGCCGGCGCGAGTGAAGTTCCGGTTCGGGGCGCACAAAGGGCGTTGCACTAGGAAATGACGTCATGATCTGCACGCGCAGCAGGGCACGCGCTAAGACTTTGCACCAGCGCTAAATGTGTACTGAAGTTGGGGCGAGGCGCAGATCGCGCTGCGCCCGGGCGCTAAGCGCCTAGCGCTCGAGATCTACTCCTCCTAAGGCGTTAACGGCTGGCGCACCCAACTGAATTTCTAGGCCAATCTGTATGAACATCAGATGCCATATCAGTCACTCATGAAATCTAAATGTGAGGGTTGCAAATCTATTCTGTCACCAGCTTGCTCTACTGCGCCCGTCTCTCTGTCCCCTAATTCCAGCTCCTCTGCACCTCTGACGATGTTGATAGCAGCCTCGTCAGCGGTGGTTTAGTACTGCATGGAAGGTGGCCCTCCTCCTGTCCTCCACCTCTCCCTCTTATTGTGGGCTCTCTTTTCCTGCAATAAAGGACATAAGTAGAGGTTGAGCGAGAATGTTGGAGTGAGTGTAGAGAATCCATAGCATAGCTACTTAGAGGGAGACAAAGGTGGAGTGCGGTGCCAATACCAAGGGCCCTCCCTGTGCATTGTTAGTTGTTGTCATTGCATAACAGTGATAGCGAGTGTGAGGGATGCAGAGTAGAATGGTGGAGTGAGTCTGTACATAGAGAGAGAGGGGTGGTTAAGGGTGCAAGGGATGTAAGGGTAAAGTGGGATGTGCAGGAGTAGGTTGCCAATGCAGAGTGCTGGTGATGAGAAGAGATGGGGAGCAGATTGAAGGTAAGTGTGATGTTATACTCACTTTTGCTGAGCGTAGCAGGTCATTGAACCTTTTCCGGCACTGAACCCAGGTGCGACCACACAAAGACCTGGTGCTAACCTCCTCAGCAATTTACAGCCAGGCTGCCTTTGTTTGCTGAGGAGGCTTCGTCCGTCCATTTGAGGGAACAGAACCTCCTTGCGCCCTCTCACTCCCTCCACAAGGAATCATCACCGAACCTTGGAGAAGCCCTGGCTCTTGAAGCAGTCATCTCGTTATCAGTAACACTGACAAGCAGCAGAATGTGAATGAAACACCACAAGGCTGTGTGGGCCACTTAAATGCAGCTGAATGGAAGACGTCAGCAGAGTCGAGCAGCAGACCCGAACCCATTGATTGGGCCGGGTAACGCGCACAGCAGGCTTAATAAACCCAGTTAAGGCAAAATTGTTATTTTAGAGCGGCTGAAACCGGCAGCAGGGCCGGAACCCGCCGACCAGCCAACCCGACTCCAACCCGCCTCCTATGGCAAAATCGCGGCCTAAATGACAGAAGGAATGATAGTACAAAGCAAAAGGAGATGCTCCTGGGAAAAGTAAAGAAACAAAAGATGAGTCTAGAAGAGGTGTAAATGGGAATGGCAGAAACATCAACAGCTGCCATATGAACAAATAGGATCACTGCCAGCTGTGTCGCCCCAGGACGTGGCTCCAGTGCCCAAAGAAGTTTAATGACCTCAGACTAGTGGTCAAGGTCAGTGAATGCATATCTGACCAACTGCACCACTAACCTCACACACTGCTCAACGTACAACCACCCCATCACTCACCAACCATCAATCTCTACCAAACACGAGGTACACCTCACATTCCTAGCCTCACCTCACCCTCACACACTTACCACTGCTGCAAGCCCCACACTCATATCTCACAGCTTGAACACACTGTCAGTTATTCATCCTTCACAGCCACATCACCCACCCACATTACACAACACTCACTGACACACTTCCCTTTCTCTTCAGGAAAAAGTCGCGCATAACCGGCATCAGCAAACCTTAAGCAGCGGGGGACAGGCTCGCCTGCATCACCTCACTCCCTTGGAGGAGACGGTGCTGGCCATTCTTGGCAGGGGCATTGCTGAGCCCGTGACCAGCGGCGGGGCTGAAAGAATACAAGATGCTGGTATCTTCATACGATATCCTCTTTCACACATCCTATTTCCCCCTCATCCCACAATCTCCTCTGATTTACAATCTACACATGGTGTAAACAGGCACCTTTTTTCCCCGCAACCTTCCCCCCTTATCATAACCCTACCCTTGTGCCTTTCTAATTCCAGGCACCCAAGAAATGCAGCCTGCCGAGCCAGTGGGTCAACAAGGAGAGGGAGAGGAGAGTGAAGAAGAAAAAGAAAGACTGTCACTTGATTTCACACTCCCAGCTCAGACTGCTGCCACCCATGCTGAGGTGGTGCAGTCCGAAGCCGGGTCCGCTGGGCCCAGAGCTCCTCGATTGTCCTGCAAGGCCCTCTGCTGTCTCCCCTACTGAAAGGCAGCAGCCTTCCACCAGCCATGCTGCAGCCACTGGGGTAGCACTGCATAGGAGCACTAGGATAGGCAAAGGCACGCACAAGAACATCACTAAGGGAATGCACAAGGGTGATGAGTTGATGTAGTATTGGATGCATATATGGATAAAGTTAGTTTGGAAACTTTGCTTTGTGGTGGCTTATATTTCAGCATTGTGGCCAAGAGGACGCTGTGATGGTCAGTAACAGAAGGATGGTAAGGTGTGGGACTAATGTTGAAATGGGTGTTGTGTTCACTGCAGGTGAATGATTCAATCCCAGATATCCCAGCCAAAAAAGGGCTGTCTGGTTTCCTCCTTCCTTCTGCTTCCTCCTCCTCCCTTTCCTCTTCCTCCTCTTCCTCTTCCTCTTCTGCTTCTGCTTCTTCCTCTCCCCACCCCCCCATGCTCTTCCTCCTCCTCCTCCCTCTGTGAGCAGCTTCTCCCTTTGCGACCTCTGCTCCATCTCCAGGTCATGTTGCAGCCCAAGGGGGACTGCAACGAGAGCCCCCAGGACTGGGAGCAAGTGGTGTTCTCAGAGGACTTCCGTTAAGAGCCAAAGCCTTGCAAATATCCAGCAACACCTCCAGCAGAATTTAACAATTTTTAAAATGTCTTACACCAAGCCACTACTCAAATAAAATCTACACGATCCATTACAAAAGCAAAATGCAACTTACCTCAAAGTTGTGTGTGTCCCTTTAAGTAGCACTGGTGTGGGGTCGGTCGTGAACGCACGTTCAGCTTTGCCTGCTTTGGAGAGGGCGTAAAGTCGAGCGATGATGCCTGAAATAGTAGGTTGTGCATCAAATCACCGTTGCACGCTGATTGACGTCACAATCTGCCTCATTACTGTTATTATGTTCATAAATAAATAGACGTTTTATTATGAACAGCTAGCTTGTGCTAGTCATTTATTCAGCCATGTTGACTTGTATACAGTAGCCATGTTGACTCTCTCGACCAGTGCCTCGTGTTAAACAAGACAACCCATATAGATGTAGCCCACTACTAAAACATACAGCTACACCTAGTGTACCATTCTAGAATGACATGTTACTGCATATCATTACATCCCCCTTCCTTTGAGGTTAAACAAAATCAACAACAATAAACTTTCAAGAATAACGATAAAGATGATATCAGTAACACTTTTGTTAGTGCTCTATAAACCTTCGAATGAACTTGTTTTTTTTTAACATCTTCACAACAGTCAACACATCTTCAAAGCTTTACTTTATGAACTCTAAGCTTTTCATTCTTTTATTATAGTTTTCTTTTTACTCAAAGATTAAGTCTATCAGGCTTTTTTACTTCATGTGTGGATCTTCTCAGCACAGGCAAGTCTGATGTGTTTGCATGAGAGCCTGTATGTGTGTTTGTGTTAGATTGTAGTGGTGGTGAGTGACAAGATTCAGTTGCGGCATTGTCATCGATTTGCTCTTGGATAGTTTCTTGTGTTTTCAGGAGGGAACGGCGGTTCCTCCTGAGAATCTGTCCTTCCTCAGTTCTAACAGTGTATGACCTTGGTCCTACTTCCTCAAGAACTGTAGCTTTCCTGTTCCATGCATTTGGATCCTCAATCCTGACAACATCATCCCTTGTCAATGGTTTCATAGTTTTGGATGACTTGTCATAGTGTGATTTCTGTTTCAGCTTTAACAGTTGAAGTCTCTGTCTCAGTTCTTTACTCTGCTTTTCTTTTGCACAGCAGGGTAGCGTGGTGCGCAACTTGCGACCCATTAGGAGTTCAGCAGGTGCAGAACCACAGCCTAAAGGGGAGGCTCGGTAGCTCAGCAGGGCGAGATAAGGATCAGACTTGCTTTCTGTTGCTTTCTTCAGTAGCTGTTTGAGAACTTGAACACCTTTCTCTGCCTTACCATTCGACTGAGCATACAGAGGACTGGATGTGATGTGCTGAAAGTCATGATGTGCTGCAAACTGTTGCCACTCCTTACAGTTGAAGCACGGACCATTGTCGCTAACGGCAATCCTGGGAATCCCATGTCTGGCGAACATGGATTTAACATGCATTATGACACTGCTTGCTGATGTGCTTGAGAGCAGCGCCATCTCAGGATAGTTAGAATAGTAGTCAATCACTAATAGATAGTCTTTACCATTCAAATGAAAAAGGTCCATACCAACCTTTTGCCATGGTGCTGTTGGTAAATCAGCTACTATCATTGGTTCCTTTGCTTGTTTGTTTTGGTGTTACTGACATGTCTCACATATGCCTATCATGTTCTCAATGTCCTTATTTATGCCAGGCCAATAAACAGTGTCTCTTGCTCTCCTTTTGCATTTTTCAATTCCGAGGTGTCCCTCATGAATCCTTTTGAGCATGTCTCGATGTAGAGCCTGTGGAATGATTATTCTGTTCTGTCTTAGTAATAGTCCACTTGCGACACTCAACTCTGACCTGATGTGATAGTACTTTGGCCAGGAACCTATTGGCCAACCATGATGAATGTTCTCTATTACTGTTTGTAACACTGTATCTTTTACTGTTTCTTCAGCTATTTGCTTTGATTTTGTGTCTGACACGGGCAGCGCAGCAGTGACCATACTCACATGAACATCCACGTCTTCCTCAGTAGAGCTCACATGACTCATTGTGGGTGCTCGGGATAGTGCATCTGCTAACACTATGTGTTTGCCTGGTGTGTAGATCAGTTCAAAGTCATATCTTTGCAGCTTAATCATGAGTCGTTGAATCCTTGGAGACATCTCATTCAGGTTTTTTTTTTACGATGGCAACCAGTGGGCAGTGATCTGTCTCAACTGTGAAGGTGGGAAGTCCATATATGTAGCCATGGAACTTTTCTAGTCCAGCTACCAAGCCTAGACATTCTTTTTCAATCTGGGCATATTGACACTCAGAATCAGTCATAGACCTGGAGGCATAGGCAACAGGCTTCCAATCTTCACCCTCTGCTTGTAGCAAGACCGCGCCTAGGCCATCTTTTGATGCATCCATTGACACTTTGATTCTCTTTGTTGGGTCAAAGAAGGTGAGTACAGGTGTGGTTGTCAGCACTGTTTTGAGGTTCATCCACTCTTGTTCATGTCTTTCTGTCCATGCGAACTCATTTGTTTTATGTAGCAGGTCTCGCAGACAGGCTGTCTTGGCTGACAAGTTAGGAATGAACTTTCCAATGAAGTTTATCATCCCCATGATGCGTAGCACTCCTTTTTTGTCAGTGGGTCGGGGCATGTTGAGTATGGCGTTTACTTTTTCCATATGTGGCTCTATTCCTTTACCAGATAGATTATCTCCTAGGAAAGTGACTTCCTGGATGCCAAACTGACACTTGGCTTTGTTGAGCTTCAGTCCATTCCGGCAAATGCTCTGTAGCACTTTAGTCAGTCTCTCATTATGTTCTTTCAGTGTGGAGCCCCAGATGATGATGTCATCAACATAGACCCGAACTCCTTCCAGACCTTCAATTATGTGTTCCATCACTCTATGAAAGATTTCAGATGCAGATATTATCCCGAAAGGCATTCTGAGGAAATAATACCTGCCAAATGGTGTGTTGAAGGTACAGTATTTGGTGCTCTCTTCATCCAGATTTAGTTGCCAAAATCCTTGTGAGGCATTGAGCTTTGTGAAGTATCTGGCACCTGACATTTCACTGGTGATTTCTTCTCGCTTGGGAATCTGGTAGTGTTCACGTTTTATGTTTGCATTTAAGTCCTTTGGATCCATGCATACTCTTAGATCATTGTTCTTTTTCTTTTCACATACCATGGAGTTAACCCAGTCTGTTGGCTCTTCGACTTTCCTGATGACTCCTAGTGTGGTCATTCTGTCCAGTTCTTTCTTGAGCCGGTCACGCAGGGGTGCTGGAACTCTCCGTGGAGCATGTACCACTGGCTGAGCATCCTCCTTTAGCTGGATCTTGTAAGTGAATGGTAGAACTCCAAATCCTTTGAACACATCCTGGAAATTACTCACTACAGAATCCACTGAATTGACTGGTCTGCTTATGGCACAGTTTATATGGTAGACTCTCTTGACCAGTTTTAAGTCCTCACAAGCTTTGTCACCTAGTAGTGAATCAAGTCCTTCAGCCACAACAGAAAACATGAGATGAAATCTTTGTCTTTGACTGTCACTTTAAGTCTGCATACACCTAAGCTATCTATTTTCTGTCCGTTATAGACCTTCAGTAGTACTGACTTTTTCTGTATTTTGGGCTTTTCTTTCATATTTTTAATGTCACTCATACTGATTAAGTTTGCTTTTGCCCCAGTGTCTAGTTTCAATGTAACTAATGCTCCATTTACCTGCAGTGGCATCATCCATTTGTCCTCTTTTACTGCATTAACTTTATGTTCAGCATTGTCCATTCCTGAGGGCTGCACATTTTCTGTATCCTTTTCTATATTGTCACATGACACCGTTCCTACAAAAATGTCTCACTTAAATCAGTGTCCTCTTTTACTGCATTAACTTAATGTTATTTCTTTGTTTGTACTTTTGAAAAGCATTGTTTGGCAAAGTGATTCTTTCCATTACATTTTGTACACATTTTCCCAAACGCTGGGCATTGTCTTGACTGGTGCTGGTAACCACAGCATTTACAATTGAAAGTTCCATCCTCCGATTGCTTTGCATTCCTGTTCTGCCCACGTTTCTTCCCCTTGCAGGACACAGCACCGACAGCTGCACTGTCACTCACTACAGTCGCACCATTATTAATTTCACTGAAAGTCTTTGCATGCGGCTGAGCTAGCTCACTGGCATGGCATATTTTCACAGCATCCTCCAATGTTAGTTCAGTTTCTCTCAACAGACGTTCCCTGACCTTTTTATCATGAATACCAAACACAATCTGGTCACGAATCATGGATGATTTCATTTCAGAGAAATTACATGTCTGTGCTTTCAGTTTCAGATCGGTCACAAAGCTATCAAAAGTCTAATTTTGCTGCTGTGTCCGTGAATGGAACACGTACCTCTCATAGGTCTCGTTCTTTTTGGGAGAACAATGTGTATCAAACTTCTTTAGCACGTCGTCCATTTTTTCTCTGTCCTCCTCTTGATCAAATACAAACGTATTAAATACCTCTATCACCTGCGGGCCTGCAACCGTGAGCAGCAATGCTATTTTCCTTGCGTCTGGCTTCGTACCAAACCTGATGGCGGCAATGTAGAGTTCGAATTGTTGTTTGAAAGTCCACCAATTGCAGTCGACATTCCCCGTGAGTTTCAAACCCTCCGGTGGCTTCAAATTCTCAATGTCACGTTTTGCAATATTCAGCAGATATTACCACTCCTGGTACCATGTTATGTTCATAAATAAATAGACGTTTTTATTATGAACAGCTAGCTTGTGCTAGTCATTTATTCAGCCATGTTGACTTGTATACAGTAGCCATGTTGACTCTCTCGCCCAGTGCCTCGTGTTAAACAAGACAACCCATATAGATGTAGCCCACTACTAAAACATACAGCTACACCTAGTGTACCATTCTAGAATGACATGTTACTACATATCATTACAATTACCATTCTTCTAGTGAACGCAGGTAACGGCCGCGCTAACAACCTGCCCAAAATGGTGGCCGCCGGAAGTGGAAGGAAGCGAGGCAGCCACCATTTTTTTGCCGAAACCGGCCTTAACAGCTGGTGCTAAGGTACTGAATTTCATGGCTCTAGTGTGGTAACTTAGAGCCTTTAAGCAAGGCATCAATCTAATGGCTCTCCTCCTATCCTTTTCTAGGGTCTCTATATCATTTATCATGTGAGGGGACCAGAGCTGAACACAGTATTCTAGATGAGGTCTAACCAGGCATATCCACTAGTGCTCACTTTCAGAAGATAGGCCAATGTCTAACTTTGAGTGATTCATTGATTTTCCTCAGATTATAATGGCAGTAAGGTTTGGCTCACTGCGGTTTCACTATGATTAGTTCTGCCAGCAATAGTTTGAGTGACTGTCTGGGATCTTGGTATTTGTCTCGTCATTTGATCACTTATCTGCCATTTTGTAGTTATCTAACAATACCGAGTTCAATATTCGCTACTTGTTGAAATGCTCTATTTTATTCCCTGAACAAAAATGATTTAAACTGTACAAACATATGTTAAAGGCTACATCTGAGGGATAAAAAACCCTTTAATCACTAATGTTCGTTCCAAAGGGAAAAACACCACTGGTGTGTTGACCGTACATTTTCTTCAATCCAATCTGCCAGTACAGGAAACATGTTTGGAACTCGCTCTTTATAGTAGAGCTAAATAGCATGCTCATGTCAATTTGTAAAGTTCATATGTAGATTGTACCTTTAAGCATGGTGGTTATTCACCCTCCTGGGTGTGTGGAACCTTTTCTGGTATGTTCACTCGCATCTAGTGTTATTTTGTACAATGGGCTCTGTGAAGATTCCTTGGGGGGAAAGTTGGCTCGCACCCCCTTTGGGAGTGCCGGGCTGACCGATCGCGGCTGGCCCCCTGCAGCAGGAGGCCAGAGGGGGCAGGTGCTGGCGGGCGGCCCTAAAAAAAGGGCCACCTGGCACCCGTCCTTTAATTATCACTGCCCTTTAATTATCGCAAAGAACGCCCCCCTGACCCTGTCGAACATAGCGTCTGGCTGTAGGTCAGGGGGCATGAGCCAAGTTTGCAGCCGGGACGCGAGTGGGGCACTGCGCACGGTGATGATGTCATCACCGGAGGTGCAGCGCCACAGGGAAGGTGCCCCTCCCTCCCGGAACCACGATAGAGTTCTCCTTGTCCTCACCTTTCACCCTACCAGCCTCCACATTCAACGGATCATCATCTGCCATTTCTGCCACCTCCAGCGTGATCCCACCACCAAACGCATCTTCCCCTCACCTCCCCTCTCAGCATTCCATAGGGACCGCTCCCTCCAAGACACCCTAGTCCACTCCTCTATCACCCCCAACACCCCTTCCCCTTCACCTGGCACCTTCCCATGCAAGCGCAGGAGATGCAACACATGCCCTTATCCCTTCCCCCTTCCCACTGTCCAGGGCCCCAAACACCCCTTCCAGATGAAAGCGATTTACTTGTACTTCTTGCAACTTAGTATACTGTATTCGCTGCTCACGATTTGGTCTCCTTGACATTGGGGAGACCAAACGCAGATTGGGTGACCGCTTTGCGGAACACCTCCGTTCAGTCCGTAAGGGGGACCCCGAGCTTCCGGTCGCCTGTCACTTTAATTCACCGCTCCACTCCCACTCTGACCTCACCGTCCTCGGCCTCTTGCATTGTTCCATGGAAGCTCAGCGTAAGCTCGAGGAACAGCACCTCATCTTTCGATTAGGCACTTTACAGCCTTCTGGACTCAATATAGAGTTCAACCATTTCAGATCATAATCTGGACCCTATCATATATATATTTTTTATCCACCCTTTTTGTTTGTGCCTTCTATTCTTCTCTCCCGCATGGCAGCTGTCTTTCATTCTGCCATTGCAATTTACACTTCATCTAGAGCCATCCTTTGTTTCTTAACCTGTCCCATTACCATCTCCTTTTGCCTTGAATATCTCTTAATGTCTCTTAACCTCTTCTGCCTTCTATCCTATCACAGACCTTCCCTTTTGTTCTTTCATCCCCTCCCCCATTTCCCAGCCCCTACCCTTGCTTAAAAACCTGTTTCATTTCCTGCTTTATTCCAGGTCTGACGAAAGGTCATCGACCTGAAACGTTAACTCTGTGCCTGACCTGCTGAGTATCTCCAGCATTTTGTTTATATTTCAGATTTTCAGCATCTGCAGTATTTCCTTTTTGAGGAAGAATATATAGTTTGGAGGGAGTGCAGTGCAGATTTACTAGAATGATAAGTGAACTCCAAGGGTTACATTACGAGAAGAGATTACATAGGGATATATTGCCAGTAATTTAGAAGGTTAAGGGGTGTTTTGATCGAAGTTTTCAAGATATTAAGGGGAACTGATAGGGTAGATAGAGAGAATCTACTTCCGCTGGTTGGTGAATCGAGGACTCGGGGACATAGCCTAAAAATGAGAGCTAGGCCTTGAGGAGTGAAGTTAGGAAACACTTCTACACGCCAAGGGTGGTAGAAGTTTGGAACTCTCTTCCGCAGAGGGAGCTTTCATCAGAAGCCTGGTGAAGATCCCACCCAAAACATTCTTCTCTCTTTCAGATGCTGGTGATCTGCATTGCTTTTCCAGCAGTTTTCATTTTTGAAGCGTTATTCCTACAGTTAATTGTTCCTTATAAACTGCGGCATAAAGCACTAGAAATGGAGTTTTATTGAGAAAATATTTGGCATGAAATTCTTCATAAATCTCTATAAGGACCCTGGTATACTAGGGCTCAGTTTACTCCGCAGTCTGGCACTCTCAGTGTGGAACTGCCCTGTTCCAATTTTCCCTCTGTGCTCCCACATTCTCCCAGCCAACATGCTCACTCGGAGCGCCAGGAGTGCCAATTCTGTTTCTATGTTCATCTGTCATAGCATCTATCTGTATAGTGTGGAATAGTGTCATCGTATTATGGAGACAGATCATGAGGGGAAAGGAATACAGTCCCAGTTTAATACTGGGATCAGAGAGATAAATTGGGATTTATGATTAAGCTTGGATCTGCAGATCTCCCAGATTGCCACAGACTTAGTCTGCGCCTAACACTGGACCACCAAGAGTCAAATGTACATTCTGACAAAGCTGGTCATGTGAAACAGAAAACGGAAAACAGAACTGAAACTGGAAGAAGCAAAAGTATACTTTGGCTGGAGCACTTTAAATCACATGAACTCTGCGGTGGTAATCAAAAGAAAAAGATTATACAACTCCCGAACTCAAATTAAATCTTCCTTCTGCCAGTAAAAAAACAACCTCTTGGATTCAGAGTATGTGGAGGACCCTGGGTAGAGATACCTGTACACAATATGTGGGGGGTCCTGGATGGAGATACCTGTACAGAGTATGTGGAGGGCCCTGGGTAGAGATACCTGTACAGAGTATGTGGAGGGCCCTGGATGGAGATAACTGTACAGAGTATGTGGAGGGCCCTGGCTGGAGATAACTGTACAGAGTATGTGGAGGGCCCTGGCTGGAGAACCCTGTACATAGTATGTAGACGGCCCTCGGTGGAGATACCTGTACAGAGTATGTGGAGGGTCCTGGGTGGAGATACCTGTACAGAGTATGTGGAGGGCCCTAGATGGAGATACCTGTACACAGTACGTGGATGGCCCTGAGTGGAGACATCTGTACACATAATTTGGAGGGCCCTGGCTGGAGATACCTGTACAGAGTATGTGGAGGGTCCTGGATGGCGATACTTGTCAACAGCATGTGGAGGGCCCTGGGTGGAGGTACCTATACAGAGTATGTGGAGGGCCCTGGGTGGAGATACCTGTACACAGTATGTGGAGGGCCCTGGGTGGAGATACCTGTACAGAGTATGTGGAGGGCCCTGGATGGAGAACCCTGTACATAGTATGTAGACGGCCCTCGGTGGAGATACCTGTACAGAGTATGTGGAGGGCCCTGGGTGGAGATAACTGTACACAGTATGTGGAGCGTCCTGGGTGCAGATACCTGTACAGAGTATGTGGGGGGTCCTGGGTGGAGATACATGTAAACAGTATGTGGAGGGCCCTGGGTGGAGATAACTGTACACAGTATGTGGAGCGTCCTGGGTGCAGATACCTGTACAGAGTATGTGGGGGGTCCTGGGTGGAGATACATGTAAACAGTGTGTGGAGGGCCCTGGGTGGAGATACCTGTACAGAGTATGTGGAGGGCCCTGGATAGAGATACCTGTACAGAGTATGTGGAGGGCCCTGGTTGGAGATACCTGTACACAGTATGTGGAGGGCCCTGGGTGGTGATACCTGTACAGAGTATGTGGGGAGCCCTGAGCGGAGATACCTATACAGAGTATGTGGAGGGTCCAGGTTGGAGATACCTGTACACAGTATATGTGTGCCCCTGGGTGGAGATACCTGTACACATTATGTGGAGGGCTCTGGGTGGAGATACCTGTACAGAGTATGTGGAGGGCCCTGCATAGAGATGCCTGTACACAGTATGTGGATGGCCCTGAGTGGAGATACCTCTACACAGTATGTGGATGGCCCTGAGTGGAGGTACCTATACAGAGTATGTGGAGGGTCCTGGGTGGAGATACTTATATAGGATATGTGGAGGGCCCTGGGTGGAGATAGCTGTACAGAGAATGTGGAGGGCCCTGAGTGGAGATACCTGTACACAGTATGCGGAGGGCCCTGGGTGGAGATACCTGTACAGAGTATGTGGGGGTGCCCTGGATGGAGATACCTGTAGAGAGTATGTGGAGGGCTCTGGCTGGAGATACCTGTACACTGTATGTAGAGAGCCCTGGGTGGAGATACCTGTAAACAGTATGTGGATGGCTCTGAGTGGAGATACCTGTACAGAGTATGTGGAGGGCCCTGGGTGCAGATACCTATACAGAGTATGTGGATGGCACTGAGTGGAGATACCTGTACACATTATTTGGAGGACCCTGGCTGGAGATACCTATACAGTGTATGTGGAGGGCCCTGGGTGGAGATACCTGTACACAGTATCTGGAGGGTCCTGGGTGGAGATACCTGTAAAGGATAGGTGGAGGGCCCTGGGTGGAGATACCCATACACAGTATGTGGAGCGTCCTTGGTGGAGAAACCTGTACAAAGTATGTGGGGGCCCCTGGGTTGAGATACCTGTACGCAGTATGTGGAGGGCCCTGGGTGGAGATTCCTTTACACAGTATGTGGAGGGCCCTGGGTGGAGATACCTGTACACAGTATATGGGGGGCCCTGGATGGAGATCCCTGTACACAGTATGTGGAGGGCCCTGGGTGGAGATACCTGTACAGAGTATGTGGAGGGTCCTGGGTGGAGATACCTGTACACAGTATATGGGGGGCCCTGGGTGGTGATACCTGTACACATTATGTGGAGGGCCCTGGCTGGAGATACCTGTACAGAATATGTGGAGGGCCCTGGGTGGAGATACCTATACAGTGTATGTGGATGGCCCTGAGTGGAGATACCTGTACACATTATGTGGAGGGCCCTGACTAGAGATACCTGTACAGAGTATGTCAGGGGGCCTGGGTGGAGATACCTGTACAGAGTATGTGGGGGGCCCTGGATGGAGATACTTGTAAACTGTATGTGGAGGGCCCTGGGTGGAGGTACCTATACAGAGTATGTGGACGGCCCTGGGTGGAGATACCTGTACACAGTATATGGAGGGCCCTGGATAGAGATACCTGTAAAGAATATGTGGAGGGCCCTGGGTGGAGATACCCGTACACAGTATGTGGAGCGTCCTGGGTGGAGATACCTGTACAGACTATGTGGGGTGTCCTGGGTGGAGACACTTGTAAACAGTATGTGGAGGGCCCTGGTTGGAGATATATGTAAAAACCAGGATGAGGTTCTAAAAGCTGAATATAGGGAGTTAGGAGGTCAATTAAAAAATAGGACCTCAAAGATAGTAACCTCAGGATTGCTACCAGTGCCACGTGCTAGTCAGACTAGAAATAGAAAGATATTTCAGATGAATACATGACTCGAGGAATGGTGCAAGGGGGAGGGATTCAAATTTCTGGGACATTGCAACAGGTTCTGTGGGAGTTGGGACCAGTACAAAATGGACGATTTGCACCTGGGCAGGGCCGGGACCGATGTCCTAGGGGGAGTGTTTGCTAATGCTCTGGAGGAGGGTTTAAACTAAAATGGCAGGGGTTTGGGAACCTGAGCGGAGAGACAGAGGAAAGGGAAACAAGGATAAAAGCAAAAGACAAGAAGGAGAAAAAAAGTGGCAGGCAGAGAAATCAAGGGTTTAAATCAAACATGGCCATAGTAAATAATAATTCTAGAAGATCTAAGAGCATTAAAAAAACAAGCCTGAAGGCTTTGTGTCGTAATAAAGTGGATGAATTAGCTGCGCAAATAGAGGTAAATGAATATGATATGATTGGGATTACGGAAACATGGCTCCAGGGTGGCCAAGGCTAGGAACTCAATATCCCGGGGTATTCAATATTTAGGAAAGATAGGCAAAAAGGAAAAGGAGGTGGGGTAGCATTGCTGGTTAAAGAGGGGATTAACACAATTGTAAGGAAGGATATTAGCTCTGATGATGTGGAATCTGTATGGGTAGAACTGAGAAATACCAAGGGGCAGAAAATGTTAGTGGGAGTGGTATATAGGCCTCCAAACAGTAATGCGGAGGTTGGGGATGGCATTAAAAGGAAAATTAGAGAAGCGTGCAATAAGGGCACAGCAGTTATCATGGGTGACTTTAATCTACATATAGATTGGGCTAACCAAATTAGTAATAATACTGTGGAGGAGGAATTCCTGGAGTGTATACGGGATGGTTTCCTGGCCCAATATGGCGAGGAACCAACTAGAGATCAGGCCATCTTAGACTGGGTATTATGGAATGAGAAAGGACTAATTAGCAATCTTGTTGTGCGAGGCCCCTTGGGTCGGAGCAATCATAATATGATCGAGTTCTTCATTAAGATGGAGAGTGAAATAGTTGACTCAGAGACTAGGGTCCTGAATTTAAATAAGGGAGACTACGATGGTATCAGGTGCGAGTTGGGTAGAATTGATCGGGGAATGACACTCAAAGGGTTGACGGTGGATGGGCAATAGCAAACATTCAAAGATCGCATGGATGAACTACAGAATTTGTTCATCCCAATTTGGCATAAAAATAAAACAAAAAAGGTGACTCAACCGTGGCTAACAAGGGAAATTAGGGATAGCATAAGATCCAAGGAGAGGACATATAAATTGGCCAGAAAAAGCAGTAAACCAGAGGATTGGGAGCAGTTTAGGATTCAACAAAGGAGGACAAAGGAATTAATTAAGAGGGGGGAAAATAGAGTATGAGAGTAAGCTTTCAGGGAACATAAAAACTGACTGTAAAAGCGTCTATAGATATGTGAAGAGAAAAAGATTGGTGAAGTCAAGCGTAGGTCCCTTGCAGTCAAAATCAGGGGAATTTATAATGGGGAACAAAGAAATGGCAGACCAATTAAATACATACTTTGGTTGTGTCTTCACAAAGGAGGACACAAATAACCTCCCAAAGATGTCGGGGAACATAGGGTCTAATGACAGGGAGGAACTGATAGAAATCAGTATTTGTAGGGAAATGATGTTCAGGAAATTGATGGGATTGAGGGCTGATAAATCCCCAGGGCCTGATAATCTACATCCTAGGGTACTTAAGGAAGATGCCCTAGAAATAGTAGATGCATTGCGGGTCATCTTCCAAAATTCGATAGACTCTGGAACAGAACCCATGGATTGGCAGGTAGCTAATGTTACTCCACTGTTCAAAAAGGGTGGTAGAGAGAAAATGGGGAATTACAGACCAGTAAGCCTGACATCGGTAGTGGGGAAAATGCTCGAGTCCATTATAAAGGATGTAAGAGCAGAGCACTTGGAAAAAAGTGACCGGATCGGACAAAGTCAACATGGATTTACGAAAGGTAAAGCGTGCTTGACTAATCTACTGGAATTTTTTGAGGATGTAACTGGTAAAATAGATAAGGGAGAACCAGTGGATGTGGTGTATTTGGATTTTCAAAAGGCTTTCGATAAGGTCCTGCATAAAAGATTAGCATGTAAAATTAAGGCACATGGGATTGGGGGCAAGGTATTGACTTGGATAGAGAACTGGTTGGCAGGCAGAAAGCAAAGAGTTGGAATAAACGGCCCTTTTTCCGAGTGGCAGGCAGTGACTAGTGGGGTACCGCAGGAATCGGTCCTTGGACCCCAGCTATTCACAATATATATTAATGATCTGGATGAGGGAACTAGATGTAATATCTCCAAGTGTGCAGACGACGCAAAGCTGGGTGGGCATGTGTGCTGTTAGGAGGATGCTGAGAAACTCCAGTATGATTTGGACAGGTTGGGTGATTGGGCAGATGTATGGCAGATGCAATATAACGTGGATAAATGCGAGGTTATTCACTTTGGTGTCAAACACAGGAAGGCAGATTACTATCTGAATGGCAATAGATTGGGAGAAGGGGAAGTGCAACAAGACCTGGGCGTCCTTGTGCACCAGTCGCTGAAAGTAAGCATGCAGGTGCAGCAGGCGGTTAAGAAGGCAAATGCTATGTTGGCCTTCGTAGCGAGAGGGTTTGAGTGCAGGAACAAGGATGTCTTGCTGCAGTTGTACAGGGCCTTGGTGAGACCACATCTGGAGTATTGTGTGCAGTTTTGGTCGCCTTATCTGAGGAAAGATGTACTTGCCATGGAAGGAGTGCAGCAAAGATTCACCAGGCTGATACCTGGGATGGCAGGAATGACGTATGAGGAGAGATTGGGTTGATTGGGCTTGTACTCGCTGGAGTTTAGAGGAATGAGAGGGGATCTTATTGAAACTTATAAAATTCTAACAGGACTAGACAAACTAGATGCCGGAAGGATGTTCCCAATGGTCGGGGAGTCCAGAACCAGGGGTCACAGTCTAAGGGTAAGGGGTGAGCCATTTAGGACAGAGATGAGGAGGAATTTCTTCACCTAGAGAGTGGTGAACCTGTGGAATTCTCTACCAAAGAAGGCAGTAGAGGCCAATTCATTAAATATATTCAAGAAGGAGTTGGATATGTTTCTTAAGGCTAGGGAGTTCAAGGGATATGGAGAGAAGGTAGGAACAGGGTACTGAATTTGGACGATCAGCCATGATCTCATTGAATGGCGGAGCAGGCTCGAGGGGCCCAATGGCCTACTCCTGCTCCTATCTTCTATGTTTCGATGTTTCTATACCTCTACACAGTATATGGGGGTCCCTGGGTGGAGATACCGGTACACAGTATGTGCAGGGCCCTGGGTGGAGATACCTCTACACAGTATGTGGAGGGTCCTGGGTGGAGATACCTGTACACAGTATGTGGAGGGCCCTGGGTGGAGATACCTGTACACAGTATGTGGAGGGCCCTGGGCGGAGATACCTGTATACATTATGTGGCGGCCCTGGGTGGAGATACCTGTACAGAGTATGTGGGGTGTCCTGGGTGGAGATACATGTAAACAGTATGTGGAGGGCCCTTGGTGGAGATACCTGTACACGTTATTTGGAGGGCTCTGGGTTGAGATATTTTACAGTGTATGTGGGGGGTCCTGGGTGGAGATACATGTACACAGTATGTGCAGGGCCCTGGGTGGAGATACCTGTACAGAGTATATGGGGTGTCCTGGGAGGAGATACATGTTCACAGTATGTGGAGGGTCCTGGGTGGAGATACCTGTACAGAGTATGTGGGGAGTCCTGGGTGGAGATACCTGTACACATTATGTGGCGGGCCCTGGGTGGAGATGCCTGTACAGAATATGTGGAGGGCCCTGGGTGGAGATAGCCGTACACAGTATGTGGAGCGGCCTGGGTGGAGATACCTTTACAGAGTATGTGGGGGGTCCTGGGTGGAGATACATGTACAAAGTATCTGGAGGGCCCTGGATAGAGATACCTGTACAGAGTATGTGTGGTGGGGGGGGCCTGGATGGAGCTACCTGTACACAGTATGTGGAGGGCCCTGACTGGAGATACCTGTACACAGCATGTGGAGGGCCCTGGGTGGAGATACCTGTACCGAGTATGTGGGGGTGCCATGGATGGAGATACCTGTACAGTGTATGTGGAGGCCCTGGGTGGAGATACCTCTACACAGTATGTGGAGCGTCCTGGGGGGAGATACCTGTACAGTGTATGTGGAGTGCCCTGGGTGGAGATACTTGTACAGTGTAAGTGGAGGTCCCTGGGTGGAGATACCTGTGCACAGTATGTAGAGGACCCTGGATGGCGATACCTGTAAAAAATATGTGGAGCGCCCTGGGTGAAGATACCGTACACAGTATGTGGAGCGTCCTGGGTGGAGATACCTGTACAGAGTATGTGGGGTGTCCTGGGTGGAGATACATATAAACAGAATGTGGAGGGCCCTGGGTGGAGATACCTCTACACAGTATGTGGAGGGTCCTGGGTGGAGATACCTGTACACAGTGTGTGGGGGTCTCTGGGTGGAGATACCGGTACACAGTATGTGGAGGGCCCTGGGTGGAGATACCTCTACACAGTATGTGGAGGGCCCTGGGTGGAGATACCTTTACAGAGTATGTTGAGGGCCCTGGGAGGAGATACCTGTACACATTATATGGGGGGCCCTGGGTGAAGGTACATGTAAACAGTATGTGGAGTGCCCTGGTTGGAGATACCTATACACATTATGTGGAGGGCTCTGGTTGGAGCTACCTTTACAGGGTATGTGGGGTGTCCTGGGTGGAGATACATGTACACAGTATGTGGAGGGCCCTGGATGGAGATACCTCTACAGAATATGTGGAGGTCTCTGGGTGGAGATACCCGTACACAGTATGTGGAGGGCCCTGGGTGGAGATGCCTGTACAGAGTATGTGGCGAGGGGGCCTGGTTGGAGATACCTGTACAAAGTATGTGGAGGGCCCTGGTTAGAGATAATTGTACAGAGTATGTGGAGGGTCTTGGGTGGAGATACTTAACAGATTATGTGGAGGGCCCTGGGTGGAGATAACTCTACACAGTATGTGGAGGGCGCTGCGTGGAGATACCTCTACAGAGTATGTGGGGGGCGGGGGGCCTGGATGGAGATACCTGTACAGAGTATGTGGGGGGCCCTGGATGGAGATACCTGTACAGAGTATGTGGAGGGCCCTGGGTGGAGGTACCTGTACAGAGTATGTGGAAGGCCCTGGTTGGAGATAGCTGTACACAGTATGTGGAGGGCCCTGGATGGAGATACCTGTACACTGTATGTGGATGGCCCTGAGTGGAGATACTTTTACAGAATATGTGGAGGGCCCTCGGTGGAGATACCTATACAGAGTATGTGGATGGCCCTGGGTGGAGATACCTGTACAGAGTATGTGGGGGGCCCTGGGTGGAGAGATCTGTACAGTGTATGTGGAGGGTCCTGGATGGAGATATTTGCAAACTGTATGTGGACGGCCCTGCGTGGAGGTACCTATACAGAGTATGTGGAGTGCCCTGGGTGGAGATACCTGTACACAGTATGTGGAGGGCCCTGGATGGAGATACCTGTAAAGAATATGTGGAGCGCCCTGGGTGTAGATTCCCATACACAGTATGTGGAGCATCCTGGGTGGAGATACCTGTACAGAGTATGTGGGGGTCTCTGGGTGGAGAGAACTTTACACAGTATGTGGAGGGCCCTGGGTGGAGATACCTCTACACAGTATATGGAGGGCCCTGGTTGGAGATACCTGTACAGAGTATGTGGAAAGTCCTGGGTGGAGATACCTGTATAGAATATGTGGAGGGCCCCGGGTGGAGATACCTCTGCACAGTATGTGGAGGGCCCTGGGTGGAGATACCTGTACAGAGTATGTGGAGGGCCCTGGGTGGAGATACCTGTACACAGTATGTGGAGGTCCCTGGGTGGAGATACCTGTACAGATTATGTGGAGGGCTCTGGTTGGAGACACCTGTACAGGGTATGTGGGGGTTCCTGGGTGGAGATACATGTACACTGTATGTGCAGGGCCCTGGGTGGAGATACCTGTACAGATTATGTGGAGGGCTCTGGTTGGAGACACCTGTACAGGGTATGTGGGGGTTCCTGGGTGGAGATACATGTACACCGTATGTGGAGCGTCCTGGGTGGAGATACATGTAAACAGTATGTGGAGTGCCCTGGGTGGAGATACCTCTGCACAATATGTGGAGGGCCCTGCATGGAGGTACCTGCATAGAGTATGTGGAGGGTCCTGGGTGGAGGTACCTGTACACAGTATGTGGAGTGTAAAGTCCGCGCCTCAATAATACACGGACTTCGGGAGAACAGTTTAACAGGTACGTTACTGAACAAGAGGCAGCGTCAAACTGAAACTACAGAAGCCTGCTCGGGCCTTTTATACAGGGGTGGTCACTGCCGGTACTGCAGTCTAAGACCAGTTATTCCCTTAAAGGTACATGCACAACAATTCCTCCCCTTTTAGATAAACAGTACATAACATTCATTTAACTACTAAATAATAACTAATTACAATTACAATTTTCTCAGTAATATATACATCAACTGAAATAGTCATTTATAAGTTCAGTCTTTGAGGAGGTTTCCTGATCCGGACTGGATAGCGCCTTTCCCGAGTATCTTGTTCTGGCGGTGGAGTCAATTCTGGCTCATTGTCATTGGTTGGTTCGTCAGTTTCCAATACCCCTCCTTCTGAGGTAGACGCAATCTGTACTTCGGGCTCATTACCAGGTGCACATGCTTGTGGTACAGGTTTGGCTTGTTCCTGTGACTCTAGAACTTGGTCAGCATGGCGTCTCACGATGCTCTCTCCAACGTCCCCTGTGTACATTAGTGGTCCCTGCTGTGTGCATATCGTGCCTGGCTGCCATTTTTCTGTTCGGTAGTCGCGGGCCAAGACTGGTTGCCCTAACTTAAAGCTCCTGGTTGGCTTCTCATTTATGTGCTGGAACTGCTTATCCTCAACACCTCATCTTATGTTTGGTTTGAGCAAATCCAAGCGACATCTTAGTCTTCAGTTGAAAAACAGTACGGCTGGAGTTTGGTTGGTTACTGCATGTGTCGCATTCCGGTAAGCAAACAGCAAGTTATCCACCTTGTGTTGCAGTGGTATGTCGTCATTATACATTGCCTTTATGGCCTTTTTAAAGGTCTGAACAAACCTCTCAGCCAATCCATTTGTGGCTGGATGATATGGGGCAGATGTGTAATGTTTCACCCCATTATTCTTCAGGAACCTCCGGAAATCCTCAGACACAAACTGTGGGCCATTGTCGGAACAGATCTGTTCTGGCAACCCATTCCTGGCGAAGATTGTCCTTAGGACTGCAATAGTTTTCTCCGTGGTGGTGGAGGACATTTTAATGACCTCTGGCCATTTCGAATGGGCGTCCACAGCGATTAGAAACATTGAGTCCATAAATGGACCAGCGAAATCAATGTGTACCCGTTGCCATGGAGATGAGGGCCACTCCCATGGATGTAGCGGGGCCTGTGGTGGAGCATTTTGGACCTTCTGGCATCCTGTGCATCTCTTGGTCATACCCTCGATTTCTTTATCGATTCCCGGCCACCACACAAACGCCCTGGCTAGGCTCTTCATTTTTACCCCTCCCAGATGACCCTCGTGAAGCTCATTGAGTACTCTATCTCTCAACTTGGGTGGAATTACCACTCGGGATCCACACATCAGGGTTCCCCGGCACACTGACAGCTGTTCCCTCCTTGGCGAGAATGCTGGCAACAGTGAGTCGCCACATGCTGGCCATCCCTTCACCGTCAAATCATAGACCCGAGAGAGTGTCGGGTCATTTCGGGTTTCCTTCTCAATACTTGCGTTTGTAACAGGCAAACATTCGACTATGGTCGCATCGAATATCTCCACAGGGTCCACTGCAGGTGCTTCTTCCGCCGTAGGCAACGGTAGGCGCGACAGCCCATCAGCGTTTCCATGTTGTTTTGTACCTTTGTACTCTATGTCATACTGATGTGCCCCTAGAAAAAGTGACCATCTTTGCAGCCGTTGCGCCGTCATCACCGGAACGCCCTTCTTTGGGTTAAAAATTGAGACCAGGGGTTGATGATCAGTCAGTAGGGTGAATTTCTGCCCATGCAGATAGTGATTGAACTTCTTCACCCCCCACACCAGGCTGAGGGCCTCCCTGTCAATCTGGGCATAGTTACGCTCGGCTGAGGTTAACGAGCGCGATGCAAAGGCTATTGGCCTCTCTGAACCGTCACGGAATTTGTGTGACAGCACCGCTCCAATGCCGTAAGGTGACGCATCACATGCCAACCAAATCGGTAGTGTTGGGTTGTAGTGGGCCAATACTTCTTTTGAAGTGATTTGGCATTTACATTCCTGAAAGGCACGCTTACACTCATCACTCCATTTCCATGTTACACCAGTTTGAAGGAGGGCGTTCAGTGGGTGCAGAATTGTAGATAAATTCGGCAAGAACTTATGGTAGTAGTTCACCAACCCGAGGAACAGTCTCAGTTGCGACACATTTTCTGGTGCTGGAGCCTTGACTACAGCCGCAATATTGTCCGGCGACTTATGCAACCCTTCCTCATCAATCATGTGGCCACAGTACGAGATTTGTCTCCTGAAGAACTCGCATTTGGGACGGTTGGCTCGTAGCCCATATTCCTGCAATCTCGTGACCACCTGTTCCAGGTTGGCAAGGTGTTCATTGTCATTTTCGCCCGTAACCAGGATGCCGTCCAAATAACACTGTGTCCCCGGGATCTCTTGCAGGACTTGTTCCATTGCCCTCTGCCACATAGCCGGGGCCGATGCTATCCCAAATACCAGTCGATTGTACTGGTAAAGGCCTTTGTGAGTGTTTATCGTGAGGTATTTCCTCGATGCTTCTTCTACCTCCATTTGTAGATACGCTTGAGCTAGGTCAATCTTTGTAAAACGTTTCCCTCCAGATAGTGAGGCGAAAATATCTTCTATCCGCGGAAGCGGATACTGTACTGTGTGCAGGACTGGGTTCACAGTCACCTTGAAGTCCCCACAGATGCGAACCTTCCTTGGCTCCCCAGGCGTGCTGCTCAATGCTTTCTTCATTACAGGAATGATGGGTGTGGCCCACTCGCTCCAGTCCACCTTAGACAGCACCCCCGAACGCTCCAGACTCCCCAGTTCAGCTTCCACAGCTGGGCGTATCGCGTATGGCACCGGTCTGGCTTTGAAAAATTTTGGGGTTGCATTATCCTCAATCTTTATGGTTGCCTTTACTCCTTTTAGAGTCCCAAGTCCTTGTTGGAACACCGCTTCCGCGTCAGATAGAATTTGTGACAGACGTCCAGGTGCGACGTCATCATCTTTTTTGTCAGTCACAGTTAGTGCCAGAATGGAATGCCAATCCAATTGTAGTTTTCGGATCCATTCACGTCCCAATAATGGTGGTCCTCCATCTCGTAGTATATACATGTATAGTTTCTGTGTTTCCTTTCTGTTATATTCAACTGGCACCCTTATTTTTCCTCTGGGGTAGACCTTTTGCCCCGTGTATGCCTTCAATACAATGGACGTGTCCTTTAAGGGTATGTGTGAGAATAGCCGCTCATAGTCTCGTCGATTCATGACAGTTAGGGCTGATCCTGTGTCCAATTCCATCTTTACTGGGGACCCTGCTATCATGAGGGTGACCCAAATGGTTCGGTGATCTTCTTTTGCGATCACGTTGTGTAACTTTAAACAACTTAGTCGCCTGCTCCCAGAGTCCTTATCACTCTCCTGATCTTCTGAACTACTATCTGTCAGTTTCTTTACTTTCCTGTACTGTTCCTTAGTAGTTCTTGTCGTGTTGGCCTTCTTTCCCGACCTGCAGACTCTTGCTATATGTCCCATTTTCCCGCATTGCCTGCATATTTTGTCTTTAAACCAGCAGTCCTTCTGCTCATGGGTTGTTCTGCCGCAGTGATAGCACTTTTCGGCTCCATATGCCATTTTGTTAGCGCTGTATTCTTGTGGTTTCTGTTGTATTTTCGCAGCTCCCCGTGCTGCTGCTTCATAGGATACTGCCACGCTGAAAGCCTGTTCTAGCATCAGGTCCTTTTTTGAAAGTAGTCGTTTCTGGGTTCCTTCACTCTGGAGCCCGCAGACAAACTTATCCCGTAAGGTGTCTGCCAGTCCTGCTCCGAACTGGCAGTGCTTCGATAACTTGCGTAGTGCCGTAAGATAGTCAGCATTTCTCTCATCTTTGTGCTGGTTTCTTTTATGGAACTTGAATCTTTCTGCTATCAGCAGTGGTGTAGGTCTTAAGTGGTCCTGTAAGATATGAACAATCTCCTCAAAACTTTTCTCCATTGGTTTAGCTGGGGTAATTAAATTCCGCAGTAGGCCGTACGTACTCGCATCCATCAGATTTAATAATACCGACGCCCTCTTTCCATCAGCCACCTCATTTGCCTTGCAGTACACTTCAATTCTTTCCACATACGTGGTCCAGTCTTCTACCTCGTTGTCGAAAGCAGTGACACTGCCACTTTTCGGCATCTTGGGCGATTTAAAATGGCGCCTCCCGCGCTTTTGCTTCTTCCCCAATGGAATAAAATGGCGCCTCCCGCGCTTTTGCTTCTTCCCCAACGGGATAAAATGGCGCCTCCCGCGCTTTTGCTTCTTCCCCTTACAGCCACGCTACTCCTAGCGTTCTACGGGGTAATGGCGGCGACCCGCAGCTTCGGCGCGTCTCGCGCCCTGTGCGCTCCACCCTCTATCTTTTGTTTTCTTTTCCTGGCAACGCTGCGCGGCCCGATTTGTAGAGCCGCTCGATCGAGCTTGAGCCTGCCGCAGTCCGGAAGGGTCAGCGCGCTACCTGCTACCAGCACGATTCGCTGGAACCACAGTCTCTCCCGCAATTCTCCAAACACCGATGGATTCTTTGGGCGGTTGCCCTCAGTCGACGCCCGTTGCTCAGACTACGACCTTCCAGGACCTTCCTTTCAGGCGAGATCCCCGTGAGATGATGCCACACCGCAGGTGAGTTCGAACTTACTCGTCGCCACTGTAAAGTCCGCGCCTCAATAATACACGGACTTCGGGAGAACAGTTTAACAGGTACTTTACTGAACAAGAGGCAGCGTCAAACTGAAACTACAGAAGCCTGCTAGGGCCTTTTATACAGGGGAGGTCACTGCCGGTACTGCAGTCTAAGACCAGTTATTCCCTTAAAGGTACATACACAACATGGAGGGCCCTGGGTGGAGATACTTAACAGATTATGTGGAGGGCCCTGGGTGGAGATACCTGAACACGGTATGTGGAGTGTCCTGGATGGAGATACCTGTACAGAGTACGTGGAGTGCCTTAGGTGGAGATACCTGAACACAGTATGTGGAGTGCCCTGGATGGAGATACCTGTACACAGTATGTGGAGGGTCTTGGGTGGAGATACCTGTACACAGTATGTGGGGGGCCCTGGATGGAGATAGCTGTACAGAGTATGTGGAGGGCCCTGAGTGGCGATACCTGTACACAGTATGTGGAGGGCCCTGGGTGGAGATACCTGTACAGAGTATGTGGGTGTGCCCTGGATGGAGATACCTGTACAGAATATGTGGAGGGCCCTGGGTGGAGATACCTATACAGAGTATGTGGATGGCCCTGAGTGGAGATACCTGTACAGAATATGTGGGGGTGCCCTGGATGGAGATACCTGTACAGAATATGTGGAGGGCCCTGGGTGGAGATACCTATACAGAGTATGTGGATGGCCCTGAGTGGAGATACCTGTACAGAGTATGTGGAGTGTCCTGGATGGAGATATTTGTAAACTGTATGTGGAGGGCCCTGGGTGGAGGTACCGATACAGAATATGTGGAGGGCCCTGTGTGGAGATACCTGTACACAGTATGTGGAGGGCCCTGGATGGAGATACCTGTACACTGTATGTCAGGGTCCTGGGTGGAGGTACCTACACAGAGTATCTGCAGGGCCCTGGGTGGAGATACCTGTACAGTGTATGTGCCGGGGGGGCCTGGATGGATATACCTGTACAGAGTATGTGGAGGGTCTTGGGTGGAGATACTTAACAGATTATGTGGAGGGCCCTGCGTGGAGATACCTGAACACAGTATGTGGAGGGCCCTGGGTGGAGATACCTGTACAGAGTATGTGGGGGGGGGGCCTGGATGGAGATACCTGTACAGAGTATGAAGAGGGCCCTGGATGGAGAGACCTGTACAGAGTATGTGGAGGGCCCTGGTTGGAGATAGCTGTACAGATTATGTGGAGGGCCCTGAGTGGAGATACCTGTACACAGTATGTGGAGGGCCCTGGGTTGGAGATAACTGTACAGAGTATGTGGAGGTTCCTGGATGGAGATATTTGTAAACTGCATGTGGAGGGCCCTGGGTGGAGGTACCGATACAGAGTATGTGGAGGGCCCTGGGTGGAGATACCTGTACACAGTATGTGGAGGACCCTGGATGGAGATACTTGTAAAAAATATGTGGAGCGCCCTAGGTGGAGATACCCGTACACAGTATGTGGAGCGTCCTGGGTGGAGATACCTCTACAGAGTATGTGGGGTGTCCTGGGTGGAGATACATGTAAGGAGTATGTGGAGGGCCCTGGGTGGAGATACCTCTACACAGTATGTAGAGGGTCCTGGGTGGAGATACCTGTACACAGTGTGTGGGGGTCTCTGGGTGGCAATACCGGTACACAGTAGGTGGAGGTGCCTGGGTGGAGATACCTCTACACAGTATGTGGAGGGCCCTGGGTGGAGATACCTGTACCGAGTATGTGGAGGGCCCTGGGTGGAGATACCTGTACACAATATATGGGGGGCCCTGGGTGAAGGTACATGTAAACATTATGTGGAGTGCCCTGGTTGGAGATACCTGTACACATTATGTGGAAGGCTCTGGGTGGAGATACCTTTACAGGGTATGTGGGGGGTCCTGGGTGCAGATACATAGACACAGTATGTGGAAGGCCCTGGATGGAGATACCTGTACAGAGTATGTGGCGGGGCCTTGGGTGGAGATACCTGTACAGAGTATGTGGCGGGGGGCCCTGGGTGGAGATACCTGTACAGAGTATGTGGAGGGCCCTGGATGGAGATACCTGTACAGAATATGTGGAGGGCCCTGGGTGGAGATACCTGTTCACTGTATGTGGATGGCCCTGGATGGAGATACCTGTACAGAATATGTGGATGGCCCTGGGTGGAGATACCCGTACACAGTATGTGGAGGGCCCAAGGTGGAGATAACCGTACACAGTATGTGGCGGGCCCTGCGTGGAGATACCTCTACAGAGTATGTGGGGGGGGGCCTGGATGGAGATACCTGTACAGAGTATGTGGAGGGCCCTGGATGGAGATACCTGTTCACTGTATGTGGATGGCCCTGGATGGAGATACCTGTACAGAATATGTGGATGGCCCTGGGTGGAGATACCTGTACAGAGTATGTGGAGAATCCTGGATGGAGATATTTGTAAGCTGTATGTGGACGGCCTTGCGTGGAAGTACCTGTACAGAGTATGTGGAGGGCCCTGGGTGGAGATACCTGTACAGAGTATGTGGAGGGCCCTGGATGGAGATACCTGTAAAGAATATGTGGAGCGCCCTGGTTGTAGATACCCATACACAGTATGTGGAGCGTCTTGGGTGGAGAAACATGTAAACAGAATGTGGGGTGTCCTGGGTGGAGATACATGTAAACAGTATGTGGAGGGCCCTGGGTGGAGATACCTCTACACAGTATGTGGAGGCTCCTGGGTAGAGATACCTGTACACAGTATATGGGGGGCCCTGGTTGGAGATACCTGTACACATTATGTGGAGGGCCCTGGGTGGAGATACATGTACACAGTATGTGGAGGGTCGTGGGTGGAGATACCTGTACAGAGTATGTGGGGCGTCCTGCTTGGAGATGCATTTAAACAGTATGTGGAGCCTCCTGGGTGGAGACACCCGTACACTGTATGTGGAGCATCCTGGGTGGAGATACCTGTACAGAGTATGTGGCAGGGGGAGCCTGGATGGAGATACCTGTACAGCGTATGTGGGGGGGCCCTGGATGGAGATACCTGTACACAGTATGTGGTGGTCCTGGGTGGAGATAGTTATACAGAGTATGTGGAGGGCCCTGGGTGGAGATAGCTGTACAGAGTATGTGGAGGGCCCTGAGTGGAGATAACTGTACAGAGTATGTGGGGGTGCCCTGGATGGAGCTACCTGTACAGTGTATGTGGAGGGCCCTGGATGGACATACCTGTACACAGTATGTGGAGGGTCCTGGCTGGTGATACTTGTACACAGTATGTAGAGGGCCCTGGTGAAGATACCTGTACACAGTATGAGGATGGCCCTGAGTGGAGATACCTGTACACATTATGTGGAGGGCCCTGGCTGGAGATATCTGTACACAGTATGTGGAGGGCCCTGGGTGGAGATAACTGTGCAGAATATGTGGAGGGCCCTGGGTGGAGATACCTGTACACAGTATGTGGAGGGCCCTGGGTGGAGATACCTGTACAGAATATGTGGAGGGCCCTGGGTGGAGATACCTGTACACAGTATGTGGAGGGCCCTGGGTGGAGATACCTGTACACAGTATGTGGAGGGTCCTGGGTGGAGATACCTGTACATGTGACAGATCTGTTTTTAGCCATTTGGTTAGGTATCCACATCCTCCAATGTCCGCAATACTAATCCTTTCTCTCAAACGCCCCTGGAATGTTCATTCATGACTGAGAATCAAGATCGAAAGCACTCGCACCCCATATTAAACTAGAGTTGTAGTGTAAATTATGACCTGCCTTTCACAGAAACACTTGGGTCAACCAAATCAGAACTGGCCTGAAATGAGCCAAATTTTTGATCTTTCAAAGAAATGTGAACTTGCCCAGTTTATATCGGGCCACATTAACGGTTTGGATTTGCTGCTTACCCTGATGGATATGTCTTTGTATCTTTTCCCCATCTAATAAATTGAAGTAGCCATCTTTGTTAGGAGTGAACAAGGCTCTTACCGAGTGGAAAAAATTAGCATAGGTCAGTTTCTGTTGCCGTTGGCCATTAAAGATAAAATCAGTTTAGAAGAAAACTGCAGGAAATAAATACAATAAAATGAAAATCTAGGCAAATAAGCATGGAGCTCATGTTCTTACCATCCCTCACTCTGCAAGCTTCGTATTAATTTTAATAGAAGGAGAATTTTGCACAGTGTATCCCCAATTTCCTGATATGAGCAGCCAGCCAGTAGGGCTCCCAGTAGTTGGATAATTAGTCAAACTCCTTCTCTGCTATTTACTTTAAATAGGTAAATTTAGTTCCACTGGTCACTGACCTCCACAGTCCTGCACCTAAAATATTGTTGCCCTGCTTTTCAGATCCTTCCATGATCTTGCCCACCTCATCTGAGTAATCGTACACAGACGGATATTCGAATCTACACCCTCTAATCCTCCGACAATAGATTATTGCCATCCCTTCTCCCTCCACTCTAGATTACTGCCATCACTTCTCCCTCCACTCTAGTTTACTGCCATCCCTATTCCATCCACTCTAGATTACTGCCATCCCTTGGCCCTCCACTCTAGATTACTGCCATCCCTTCTCCCTCCACTCTAGATTACTGCCATCCCTTCTCCCTCCACTCTAGTTTACTGCCATCCCTATTCCATCCACTCTAGATTACTGCCATCCCTTCTCCCTCCACTCTAGATTACTGCCATCCCTTCTCCCTCCACTCTAGATTACTGCCATCCCTTGGCCCTCCACTCTAGATTACTGCCATCCCTTCTCCCTCCACTCTAGATTACTGCCATCCCTTCTCCCTCCACTCTAGATTACTGCCATCCCTTGGCCCTCCACTCTAGATTACTGCCATCCCTTCTCCCTCCACTCTAGATTACTGCCACCCCTTCTCCCTCCACTCTAGATTACTGCCATCCCTTCTCCCTCCACTCTAGATTACTGCCATCCCTTCTCCCTCCACTCTAGATTACTGCCATCCCTTCTCCCTCCACTCTAGATTACTGCCATCCCTTGGCCCTCCACTCTAGATTACTGCCATCCCTTCTCCCTCCACTCTAGATTACTGCCATCCCTTCTCCCTCCACTCTAGATTACTGCCATCCCTTCTCCCTCCACTCTAGATTACTGCCATCCCTTGGCCCTCCACTCTAGATTACTGCCATCCCTTCTCCCTCCACTCTAGATTACTGCCATCCCTTCTCCCTCCAGTCTAGATTACTGCCATCCCTTCTCCCTCCACTCTAGATTACTGCCATCCCTTCTCCCTCCACTCTAGATTACTGCCATCCCTTCTCCCTCCACTCTAGATTACTGCCATCCCTTCTCCCTCCACTCTAGATTACTGCCATCCCTTCTCCCTCCACTCTAGATTACTGCCATCCCTTCTCCCTCCACTCTAGATTACTGCCATTCCTTCTCCCTCCAGTCTAGATTACTGCCATCCCTTCTCCCTCCACTCTAGATTACTGCCATCCCTTCTCCCTCCACTCTAGATTACTGCCATCCCTTCTCCCTCCAATCTAGATTACTGCCATCCCTTCTCCCTCCACTCTAGATTACTGCCATCCCTTCTCCCTCCACTCTAGATTACTGCCATCCCTTCTCCCTCCACTCTAGATTACTGCCATCCCTTCTCCCTCCACTCTAGATTACTGCCATCCCTTCTCCCTCCACTCTAGATTACTGCCATCCCTTCTCCCTCCTTTTGTTGCCTATTCCTCACGTTCTTGCCACTGCCGAAGCACCAGTCCAAAAGTGCCTCTTGTTGCTGTCATTGTTGTCAACAGCAGCAGAGCTGTGGAGAGTAAGTATGTAAAGGCAGCAAAATAGTTGTCTCACTGATGTTAGCTCAGGCTAAAGACTCTCCCGAGCAGAGGTGGACCCTGAATTGTTGAGGCCCTGGGAATCAAAAATATTCGGGGTCCCTTTACATCGCCTGGGCAACCCCCACCCCGATTCATTAAAATGCAAGATGAAATAGGCTGGCAGAATGTTTATCAAAATATTCTACGCTATGATGAACCAGATCCAGCAGCTGAGTGCAGTGTTTCCACATTATGATGAGATTTCTGGGGCACGGGGAAGGCCCGTATTTGTCTGGGGCCCCTGTGCACAGGCCCCATAGGCCCGTGTGTTAATCAGTCCCTGCTCCCAAGTTATTGTGATAAACTAAAGAGAGCCAACTACTTATTCACTGGTCGCTTCCCTCTCTGTTCAGTTGTGATTTGTTGCTGTTTTACGAATCTGAGCCAATTGGCTGCAAGTGTGACACAGATCTTTTATAAATGACAAATTCAAGAGGGACAGATGCCAGACGTTTATAAATACTAATCGATCTCCTGTGCAGTTGTTCACAGTAAGTTGAAAGAGACTCTCTCATAAGAGTAGGAGTGTTATTGAAATGCTGCAGAATGTATTGTTATTATGGCCACTGATTTACAGTGATTGAATAAGTGAAATTGTACTTTTTTGCATGGTAATGTAGGATTTGGACTGGTGTTTTGGGGAACATATTGTGCAATTCTGTACATTGTAATATGAAAAGCATGAATGTATACTTGATTATTGTTATGTTCCTTTATTTATGTAACTATTTTTAAACCTTTTTTAAAAGCCTACAATGTCAGCTGTGACTCAGTTGGTAGCACCATTGCCTCTGAGTCAGAGGGTTGTGGGTTCAAATCCCACTCCAGAGACTTGAGCATCAAAATCCAGGCTGACACTCCAATGCAGTACTGAGGGAATGCTGCACTGTTGGAGGTGCTGTCTTTCGGAGGATACAATAAACCGAAGCCCCGTCTGTTATCACAGGTGGACGTAATAGATCCAATGGCACTATTTTGTAGAGGAAGAGCAGGGGAGTTATCCCCGGTATCCTGGCCAATATTTATCCCTCAATCAATATTACTAAAATAAAACAGATTGGGGGGAAAATTCAGTATCGCCCCGTTTGGGGCACCATTATCAGCCGTGCGCAAAGTTTAGCGCCTGGTGCTAATTATCGCCTCGAATGGCAAACTTGGCTTTTATCGCCCCTGGAGGTGATTGGAGCGCTAAATCAGGCGCTTCACACCTGTCTTAAGGCACAAAGGCCGAGGAGCGAGGCGCTACCTCAGAGCGCTGGCAAAGCAAGGAAGGGCATATCAAAATGAACCTGCAAAGTGCTGCTCAGTACCCAAAACTCCTTCACACAGTGTTGAATCTCTCCAGAAGTCTCTCTCTCTCTCTCTCAGAATGCATGGTGCAAAAATGTCACCAACAAAAAAAGGTAGGAAGCGGTCGCCTTTAAATAGCGCTCCCCCAGTCCCTTTCTGGCTGCAAAACTCTCCCCTCAACCTGTCGTTCCTAGCGGCAGGCAGTAAGGCAGGGGGCGCCACTCAATATCTGGTCCGGGGCGCTACCGGGGCGTTGCACACTTGACTGACATCACGATCTGCCGGCGCAGGAGATCGTGGCGGTAGTGTTTAGCGCCGCCACAAAATGTCTAGTTAATTTCGCGAGCGGTGCAAACATCGCCGCACCCGGGCGCTACTTGCTTTGCGTCCCATTAGCGCCCTCTTAAGGCACTAACGGGAAGCGCAAACCAACTGAATTTTTTCCCCATTATATGCTCATTATCACATTGCTGTTTGTGGGAGCTTGATGTGTGCAAATTGGCTGCTGCGTTTCCTATATGACAACAGTGACTACACTTCAAAAACTACTTCATTGGCTGTAAAGCAATATGGGATATCCGGTGGTCGTGAAAGTCACTATACAAATGCATGTCTTTCTACTTTCTTTAGGATACAGTGGAAAATAGTAGGTGATAGGCAGTATGTGTGGAGTTTAGCAGCAGTGAGAGTGGGTCAGTGGGTAGTTAAAGGAGTAAACTGGGCTTTGGCAGCATTGGGGCTGATCTTGTGGTTTGTCAGTGGTGTGGTGGAGAATGTGGCATTTGTTAACTGAGCGATTGCTGGGATGTGGATATAATCAGGGGGGCTCGATGGTGTGATAACAGTGAGGGGAGTCCCAAAGTATGGGAGTAGTGTTGGGGAGAGGTAGTGAGAGCTGTTAGTATATGGGAACTGGAGGATAGAAGTGTGAGGTAGTTGTGGGGGGGAGGGAGTTGGAGACTAAAGCACTGGGGGCTTATCAGAGATGAGAATGGGGGGTGGGGTGATGTGGTGTGCAAGTTATGGGAGTGGTTCCCAGGGCCTGACATTAATGGGGGTGGAGTTCTGGGGTTTGGTCACAGGGAAATAGGTCCTCGGGTGGGGGGGATTGAGGAAGTGCAGGGCTGTGGAAATAGTTGGGAGGGTGGTCCCAGTGTGTGGGGGAGTTGTCAGGGTTTGAGAGCACTGGTGAAGAAGAATCTGGGAGTAGTTTGGGGAGGGGTGGGGTGGGGTGGGGGCGTACAGAGGTCTGATAGTAAGGGAAGGTGGGGTTTTGCGGGAGTGCTGGAGAAGGAGGTTGCTTTAAGTATAGTTGCAGTAAAAGGACAGCTGGGGTTAAAGCTAGAAAGTGTTGGAAACTGCTTCCGTTGGAGTCAATAGTGTGTGTATTTGAGGCTGGGTCACTGGTGGACTCGGCCTGCCATGAGCAGGGATGGACGGCTGTTTAGGTGAGTGGGGTGATATGGCAGGTATTGTAGCGCTGAACATTGTTCCCTCATTCCATGGATCACTGATGGACAGGTGAGAGGATTAGACGATGGTGCCACTTAGCTGGATGTTATTGGGGCAGGGACGGTAGCTTTCGGAGGCGGTGCAGCGCAGCAGGTTGGAAACACTGAGGAGGGGCCTTCTGGAGTCTGGTGGGAGTGGGGTCTAGAAGCACTGAGCAGGGCCCGAGTCTAAAAGCACTGGGCGGGGGGAGGGGCTCCGGGCCCTGGAAGCACAAGGAAGGACCTACTGATCCTAATAGTTCCATGATTGATATGAACATCAGACGGTTTGGATGGAACAAGGCTCTTACAAAGGACAAAAAATCAGCAAGTACAGCCCAATAATTCAAATTCATCTTCCAACTAGGTTCAAAATCAAAAAGACACATTTGACTTTTAGAATTTTTGAGAATGTTTTTAACAAATAGTCGTTATTTTGAATTTCTAAATCTAAACAATAGAAATCACAGGTTCTGTTAGCTGAGTGTCTATCTCTGTCTGGATGGCTCTGAGATAAAATTAAGCAGTTCATAAGCACTTGATAGTACAACAGCTGCCTGAGAAATATTGAAAATCTGTTCGCCAGCTTGTTTGGAAATCATTTGGAAAAACAAAGTCACTCAGAAATCCCATTACAGGATTACAAAACCCTCTCTTCTATTTGGGCTGAGAGAAACACGATTGCATGTTGGCAAATTGTGCACATTGCAGACACTCAGATTGTGGAATCTCCCTTCAGTTGGCAGAGTAAAGGCTCTGGGCAAAAATAGAAACTTCAACCCCAGACTTTTGTGAGAAGCTGAGGCCTTCAAGCAGAAATGTTAATGAAGGTCCTCAAAGATTCAAAAGCCAACTTTATAGGTAAATGTAATCATGTTATTGTGACATATACTTTTTATGTTTTCTAATGTTACAATCCTTATTTTGACCCTTTAGTCGACAAGTTAAAGAGAAAAAATAGCTCATACATTTTTTTCAAGAAGTGCAATACTTGATTTACCTGCTTCACTTTGAAAGACATTTGCACATGACTGAATTACAATTTAATACATTTGATAGGAATATTATATGATGTAACTTTCATTTAATCAGTAGTGCATTCTTTCTGACTCAACCTGCCTGCGGGAAGGACCTTTCCATCTGATGATGGTAACAACTGCTTGTACAGTCAGCAAGTGGTCCCTCTCCCAGCAATTTAATCCAAATCTCATTTGAAACAGTGCGGTTGAGCTGAGCAGTTGCTGACTGTGGGGCCCAGCTTTTAAAGTGGTCAGTTGGCAACTTACCACTCAATCTTCTGCCACTCAGACAACACTTCATCGGAGCAGTAGATTAGGAACTAGAGTAATTAAATTAGCTGGCACAAAGGGTGGTCACAGTGTTAAGTAGTTGTAGAAAGACAGAATATATTTTGTTGGTGGTGAATGTTATTGTTTAAACTAAACATGGCTTGATCACAAAGTTCTAGTTCATTTCCTTGTCTGCTTTCAACTTTTTGTCATTGAATAAAGGCAGGGGAAATGTAGACTTTTGTTTGATGAAGGACTTGTCAGACTGTTAATCAGCTTGTGAATACTTGCAGTACTTCACAATGTTCTTCCAAGGGAAGAGTGTGAAGACACAAAAACAACAACAGCCGATTTCCACAGAAGTTTTAACAACAATAAAAACAATTATAAAGATGCTCTTTTTTTGAGTTCCTGTGTATTGATTTTTTAAGGAATGTTTAGAGAATTTAGCTGCATTTCTTCAATATTCTTTTAATGAATAATTATATCCACATTGTATTTGGCTAAACTGTTAATCACTTCTGTATCCAGTGTTATCCTCCTCCATGCAAGACTCTCAACTATTGAAATGCTCCTCTGAGACTGTCACAATATTAAAGCCTGGCCCAAGTGTGCCTTACTACATGAGTTACAAAAGTGTTCAGTAACATCAGAAAAATTGCTCTGTCTTGAACTTATTTGGATCCACCTCTTACTTGGCTCAGAGGTTGCTCGTATTCTTTTTGTCCATTAATGGGAAACATTTCCCTCAGGTCGGAGCCCAGATCACAAATTGTGACTTGTCACTAATGCCATCAAACTGAATATTAATGCTACATTTGTCATATTTTGATTTACACTGAGTTGGTGCAAAAATTGCCAACACTCAGAACATAGCTCCCATTGTCACATGAAATCAAGGAAGCTGGTTGTTGATGCAAAATTGACATCACAGGCAAATTTCCAGCACATATAGAACCCCTACATTGTGTGTTCACATACAGTGCCCAGGACCAGCATCTCACAGGTAAGGACTTGATACAGCTTTAATAACATTATTCTATCTGTATTTTGCACTATTTGTGTCTGGGTTGACACAGTTGGATGAGGATTGTAAACCTGCTGGTTTTTATAAACCTAACCTTCCTGAATGAAATGGAGCATTGAACAGTTAGCATGAAGAATGTTATGTTGGGCATGTTTAGAGTTACTCCTACACTTTCCCGCTCATTGCAAACTTCAGAATATAAATACGTGATGTGACGCCAATGGAGATTTCATAATTTTAACCTGAAAGTATTCTGTGTGAAGTATTTTGTGAACCTATATAAGTACTCTGTTTAATGGACTGTTATACACACTGGTCCTGAATTTCCTTGGGCTTAGAGCGTGCCTCCCATTTCCCTGAAGCACTGGCCCTGTCAGAGTTTGCGGGATCTGCAGGAGGGCTCCACGTTTGTACGCAACAGGTCCGTTACTTCAGGTGCAACTCTGGTGTCCGCCTGCCCCATGTTCCCAGAAACCCCTCCGATCCTGTGCCTAGGAGGGGGCGGGGGAGGGAGTGTTGCCCGAACCCGGCAATGTTCCTTTTGGTCTTTGTGGTAGCTGATACGACTCCACTCACTTGGTGTTCCACACTACGCACAAACGCTGGGTCTTGGCTCCGGATCAGGCGCGGATCTCCTAGTTAAGGGAATTCCTGTCCCCTGCCCATCATTTATAAGGGGTAGACGGAAGTCCCAGCACTTCTGAGTCATTGTGGAATCTCGCAGAAACAGCGACAGCCGGTGGAACCAGAGTTAGAATTTCAGGGCCACTGTTTCTATGTTCCTCTTCTGGTCTAGTGTACTTCTGACTAGTGTGATACAGGAGTCTCAAAAATTATGAGGGACATGAGAACTCGCCCAGTGTGGCGCCAAAATTAACGACTGACGGGTTTGAATTCATGTTTTAAGATTTGGGGTCCTGTGAATGTAAAGAGGTTGGCTGGTGATTGGAGAAGAGTTTCCTTTGAACAAGTAGATTGAGACATAAGATTAAATGTAGGCGATTTAGGACAGAGAGCAGGAGATATATTTTACACAGAGGATCGTGAGGCTGTGGAATGCACCACCAGGGTTAGTGATTTAAGTCAACATTTAAGAGTGGTTTCGATAGGTGGGCGAAGGAACAGGGGATATAGGGAAATGGGACTGGGTGGGCACATTGGATTGGGGCTACAAGGATAAACACCATCACCAACTGGACCTCTCAACCACTGGAAACGGTCTGTTTCTATCCACTCTGTCCCCTCCCTTCATAATTCTAAACACCTCTATCAAGTCATCACGTAACTACCTCTGTTCTAATGAAAACAGACCCAATTTTTCAAGTCTTCATATTTGTATTTCCTCACATCAGGCAGCATCCTTGTGAATTTAATCTGCACCCTCTCCAGTGTCTCAATATCCTTCCTATCGTGTGGAGACCAATAGGGCAAACAGATCTCTAACTGTGTGTTACTGAGGTTTTATATAGATTCACCATTAACTTTCGACTTTTATATTCAATGCTTTTTGCCATAAACACAGTATCCCTAAACAAGACCTGTGAATGGGAAATTTGCCTCTATTCCTGCCATCACCAATATGGCGGGCGGCGAAGTTCTGGTGTGGAATGTGCGCGCGAACCCTACCCGCCATATTGGACGCTTAGGCACCTGTTTGATGCCAGGCGTGGTGTGAACAGATTTCTAGGTCTTTCTTTTTACTGTGCTGCTTGACAGACTATTCCAAATGTTTATCGCTCTTTGAATCAAGAAGTTCTTACTAAAATCTGTCTTACATTTATTTAACCCACATTTTAATTTATTCACTCTGGTCATATTCTCAGTTGCATGGCTAGTCTGATTCAATCTACAAATCTTTTGCTGCAGTATATCTTCGTTGTTCTTTTATCATAATATGTAGCATTGTATGGAGTAAAAATATGAGGAGGAATGAAGTATTGCCATAGTACTATAGTTACAAATTTGGATTTGTAATTAAGATTTGGATTGTTTGAATCTAAAATGGATGGAACAGTTACATCATGTTACTATATTTACATGATTTACTTGGAATTCATATTCTGGGTTCACCTTATCTGTAACATTTAATATTTTATATGCATCGATGATATCCTCCCTTTATTACTATTTTAGACTGCAGTTTTGAGTTTCTCGAACCTTTCCTCCTTTAAACTGGGGATCAGTCTGATTGCTGTTCTCTGCACCCTCTCCAATGTATGTAAATGCTTTCTGTGGCATGGTGACCAGAAGTGAACACAATACTCCAAGTGAGATCTGATCAGTACATTTTAAAGCCTTGGCCTAACCTTTCATAGACTTGCATTCTAGTGTTCTGGTCAGATAAACCTGCACTCTGTTAAATTTCTTTTTACATATTGTTCAGACAATTGAAAATGATTCGCAGAGTGTCATTCTCAGATCCCTTACTAAATCTCTTTCAGTTCTGTTCATTATATGATGATGATTCACATTTTTCATCCATTATGCAATACCTTAAAGGATGAGTCAGGTGGCAATGGCATTCTCAATAGCGGCATTAACAGTTTCTGCTATTGACACCTTGCTGTCGATAGTGGTTTCTAACCCTAGCACCAACCATTAGACCTAATACTAGCCCCTAACCTCAACCACTAATCCTTAATCTAAGCCCCAACTCCTAATATTAATCCCTAACCCAAACTTAACTCCCAGCTGCTGACCCTAAATTGGACCACTAATCTTAACTCCTAAACCTAACCCTAACCACTTACCCCAAACCACTAACCCAAAACCCTAACCTTAAACACTAACCCAGACCCAAACCACAAACCGGAACCCGTAAATCACACGTTATCATTAGCAGGATGCTGGGCTGGCTGGGATGTCAATCATCATTGTGTGCTTTATATTGCATTTTCCATCTGCATGGTTGGTCTGTTTACTTAGTTGCATGGCTGGTCCGATTCCTTCCCCAAATCTTTTGCTGCAATATATCTTTGTTCTTCTTTTATCATAATATGTAGCATGGTATGAGGCAAAAACATGATGCAGAATGAAATACTGACATAGAGCTATAGTTAAAGATGAAAACATTTGGTTTTGCGATTAAGATTTGGGTTGTTTGAATCTAAAATAGCTGGAACAGTTACATCATGTTACCATATTGGCATTATTGTGACTGCCTCCCTGCTCAGCCAGAACCTCCTGGGCACTTGTTGAAATATTTTGCCATATTTTGCAGTTGCTGCAGAGACCATTGCATCATTTAAGGGAAAGGTTGATAAATATTTGAAGCAGAGAATGACATATGGCAATAGAGAGGTGTAAAGTCTGTGGGTTGTATTGCAAATAATACACAGACTCCAAGATTAACAAATAAAACAGGTCTTTACTATTCAGAGGTTCGGGCGAATCTGCCCTAGTTAACGTATCACAACCCTTATATACTGGTGTGGTCACTATCGGTATTACAGTATACATGAGCCAACAAATAGTGCCACACCTAAAGTAGTGCTCTTAAAGGCGAACGGTTACATTCTATAATTCCCTTAAAGGTAAACGGGTACATACACTACAAGAGGGAGCAGCTAGTGGGATTATACATTGTTTCAGGCTTTAGATTGATCAAATCGATAAATTGGTGTTAATGTGGAGAAGCTTGTAAAGAGCCAGCATAGACATGATGGGTCAAATTACTTCCTTCTGTTCTGTAATTCTTCATTCCTTTGTGATGTGATGTGCATGGAGTTCACCAGGTGCCCCTACACCCTCTGACCTCCTGGAGTAACCTCTCCTCTTCTAAAAAGGTCATCTAAAAGTGCAATGTATGGTGGACCCACACTGTTACAAACACAAAAATACTGCTTCCTCAACGTTGCTCTTTAGTTCCACTGTGGAATCTTGCCAGCTCCCTCCCTCATTACAGCAGCACCTGCTTTAATTGTGTGTTGTAAATGTACAAATGTGTGAAGTACCACATCACTCTAATTGCCTTTTAACGAAGGTTTAAGAAGCAAAACTACACTTACCCACAGAATCGGGTTACTATTCCTGACCCCAGCTTACACAAGGGTGGAGTTTTGGGGGATGCGGTAAAAGCAGGGACGTGTTGCATGAACTTCATGGACCACAAGCTTCTCCACATTAACACCAATTCGACTATTTGATCCATCTAAAGCCTGAAGCAATGTATAACCCCAGTAACTTTGGATTCCCTGTTTACTCCTGATGGACTATTAGTTGTGATAAAAAAATCAAATTTATTAATTCCTAACGTATTTATTTCTGTTTAGTTTGATGGTCACACTGCCTCCATTTTTATTTCCAGTCTCTGGTCTCCTCAGGTTTTGAATCAACTGCGAAAGAGGATAGACAAACTGCCCCCAGCTTCAATCAAATTGGTAGGATGTGACAAGTGGTGTCCCGCAGAGATCCGTTTGGGGGCCTCAACTATTCACAATATTTATTAATGTTGTAGCTAATTTGGGGCTACGTGGACCAGGTGATATTCTAGGTCGACACGATCCCAACAGAAGCCTTTGGAGTCAAATAAAACTCTGACCATGAGTGAATGGCAAAGTAAAAGAATGCTTTATTGCAGAGCTCTGGGAGAAGCAGCTATACACCCGGTGTGCAATCGCCACACTTCTCATTTTACACACACAAAGCCCCTGCCTATATACAGGGGTCAAAACAAATTACCTCATATTACTAATCACCGCGATACCCCGTGACATCTATAATGGTTACCTATTTTAAGCAAGCGATGGACCCTAGGTCTAAAACCTTTTCGGGACCTTTAACCGCAGACAGGAGAAGCAGAAGTCCAACCTATTTTTCGTTGTAAGGTGACCACAATCGTTCAATAACAAAACTGCAGCTGGCATTATCTCATCCCAGCCTACGTGCGAGCTCAGGGGGCCCCTTTGTCAACCAGTTTAATGTCAAGTATCCCGACAGCCTTTGCAAAAGTCCTTAATACTGAAATTCTCCTCAACAATCCCTCCTTTTGGTGCTGGACCACGATTTTCTTGGCCCAGCTGACCACCAATCCTCTTTCTTCACAGTGTTGTTCCTACAACCACTGCCTCTTCCCGGGGACGCCAGGCGGCTCGGATTCGTCCGTCTTGCCTTGTTCCATAAGCGATAGTTCGTCTGCCTGAATCGCACTGACTGGCATTGTCGCTGTCATCGCCATTTTGCAGCAAACTTGCACTATAGTTAGCAAACAGCATATTGCAACACATATCGCAACGATGATAGCCAATGCATGCATTATCCAGGAACCCCATCCTGTTAGTCCTAGCCACTCCAACCATCCTTCTCCCGGATTGGTATGGACTCTCTTCACTTCATCCTTCATGTGGTTTACTAAGTTTGTGATCTTTTCTGAACTATCAGGGATATAAGTACAGCACTCACTTCCTATCAAGACACAGGTTCCTTCTTGTGCTGCAAGGAGGTAATCTAAGGCCATTCGATTTTGGAGGGTTACTGTTCTAATGGCTACCATTTCAGTACTCATTTCTGTTAAAGCTTCCCCAGTAACATTGGCAACTACCTCTATTAGCCTTGCCAACCTCCTTGTTTCATCCATTAAGTTCATTATTCCATAGGGAGGGTTTATTACACCAAAAAATCTCTGATAAGCTCCTAGCTCTCTTTTAATCCGGTGTTTCTTAAATTCGTGGTGTTTCCCAATCTACTGGTATTTGTTAGTACCAGATAAGGGGGGTTTACACTGGTATTATAGGATGTATAATACCATCCCTCAAACTCGGTCATTTCATAACCCGCCGTCCTGAGGGCGGAACAATTCATTCCAGTAAAAGGGTTCCGTCGGATTGCACCCCTGGTGGCAGTACGGTTTCCGACTGCCTCCTCACATGGTACGTTAGTTTGGTTCTGGTGGTGCATCCATATCAGCATTTGAGTAACATTAAAGGCCACCGGACGAAGGGGTATTCTACCCCTACTATGTATCGGGATGTGGATACAGACCCAACAGCTGGACTGCTCCCTTTTCTTAGCATACTCGTAGGACATATAAACAAAGGTATTTACGTGTAAATTACGCTTACACCGCGGTCTGCCCCGGGTTACCGTAACAATGCATATTATCGCAACTAAACATATTACGGTCTTCATTTTCAATTTTAAGTAAGGACTGCCTGTCTGAAACTGGCTTATGGTTTCTCTGGCCCTCCCGATAACACTCTTGTAACAACACGTTAAGGTAAAAGCACACAAGCACAACCGATGCAATAAGCCACGAAATAAATGCCCACACAGGCAAACAGATCAAAGTATCAGGCATTAATCAGCTGATGTTGACCTGGAAAATAATACAAGGGTGTATTATTAGTAACTTCTATGCACACCCCTTCTGAGGTAGATTAAAGCTTAAAACTTAAAATGGGTGTTGGATGTCAGCAGGTCAGAACGATCCAAACACCATAACAGATCTCGCATAATCGCAGTCAGCTTTCCAAGGCCGAGTACGAGTTCTGTAACCCCGAAGCGTAATCCTTATGCCTTAACCAAACAGTATCAATTCTCAATCTGCGTTGTACGCCCCTACAGATTGAGTCCTTAACACAATACCTTAACAACTTTAATCTTAATTTTATGCTGGTTACATTCATTTAGTCAGTCTTTTCTTTCGTGGTTTCACTCTCCCCGGTAGTCTCCGTCTCAGGAGGCTCCAGGGATGACTTTGGCTCATATATCTTTAGCTGTGTCCAATGTTTCCACACTCCCTTTCCCCGTATGTCTAGACAGGCGCAAGTATCTCCGCTAATAATAACTTCGTAAGGCCCATTCCATTTGGGAGCAAAGCCTGATTTGGTTGGTAATATCTTTAGCATTACCCTAGTTCCCGCTGTAGGGACTTCTGGTAACGGGAAGGGGAATTCCTTCTCGTCCTGCTCCCTCTGGCGGTACCTTACCTGCGTCCGCATTTCTTTTAGTTGTTTACTCATTTCTTGGACATATCGCCGTAGCTTGTCCTTTAAGGGGCCTACATCCACCCCTCCCGTAATTATGCCTTCTGGCAATTGCATTGCTCGTCCTGTCATAAGTTCATACGGGGCAAGGCCTGTGGTACGATTACAGGTGGCTCGTAATTTCATCAGAATGATAGGTAACACTTCCACCCATGTTTTTCCCGATTCCTGCATGGCCTTAGCCAGCGCATTTTTTAGTGTTCGGTTCATTCTTTCTACCATCCCCGAGCTCTGGGGATGGTAGGGTATATGAAACTTTTGCTTAATTCCCATTAACTGGCACATATGTTTGACCACACCTCCTGTGAAGTGGGTCCCTTGATCCGAATCTATCTGGAGCGGCATTCCCCAACGTGGGATTACCTCCTCCGCCAAGATTCGAGCGACTGTAGTGGCCGTACAATTTCTGGTGGGAAAGGCCTCCACCCATCTTGTGAATTGATCAATGATTACCAAGCAATACGTCTTACCCTTTGACATGGGTAGGGGCCCCGTAAAATCAATTTGCAAGTGCTCCCATGGCCCTCGGGGCCTGGGTTGGTGTCCTAATCTAATCTTAACCGGTCTTCCTGGGTTATGCTGAGCGCACACGATGCATCGTTGACAATACTTAGCAATGTCCCGCCCCATACCCTTCCACCACCACTCCTTACCTAAAGTCTGTTGCATCGCCTCCTTTCCAAAGTGGCTTAATCCATGGTGTATTTCGAGTAGGGTATTCTGTATACACTCGGGGGCCATTACCTTGTTATTTATTCGCCATACTCCGTCTGCTGTTGGTCTGGCTCCTTGTTCTTTCCATCTTTGCCTTTCACTAGGTAATATATCCTCGTGTAGCTCAGCGATACTAATTTCATTTCCTGGGCTATCTACACTGGCTACAGGTTCCTCGGGTTCCCATCCTAAGGCTAACTCCGCGGATTGTTTCGCTATCTGCTTTCCTTCCTTCCGTTCTAGGTTTGCTTCTTTCCGTTCCAAGATCAGGGCTGCCTGAGCTGCCCATATAACCCGTCCATTCTGGACTGTCTCTGGCTGGTTCTTTTTGGTGTGCTTTAATCTTTATTACTGCGACCTGTTTAGGCTTATGACTAGCTTCCAGGAGGGCTTCGATTCTTTCCTGATGTCTTATGGGGGTTCCTCCGGTAGTTACAAATCCCCGTCTGCCCCATGCAGTCATGTAGTCATGGACTACACCGAACGCATATCGGCTATCTGTATATATATTTACAATTTTATTCTCGGACTCTTCTAGTGCTACTGTCAGAGCCACTAGTTCTGCTACTTGGGCTGACAAGCCTCCTTCAAGTCTCCCCGATCGTACAGTTCTCATCTGACTATTTACTACAGCCCAGCCCGTACGAGGCTGTCCGTCTATATATTTTCGGGACCCGTCCACGTACAGGGTCTCTTCAGCCCCTGGTAACGGAGTGTCTTTTATCTTGTCTCCCTCTAAGTCAGCATCTACATCTCCACAATCATGGGAAATACCCGACCCCAATACTCCTTCAACGGTTTTGGTTGCTTACAGTCTCTAATAAAGTGTCCTACCTTACCACAATTGTGGCAAGCGCCTTTCGGTTTTGTCCCTGACCCGACATTGTCGGATTGGACTGCACTTACTCTCTCCTTCTTCACTTGCACCTCTTCCTTCTCCCTAGTCTGTAATCCGTCAACGCCACATGCCCATTCAACTATCTCATCATATACTCTGGTAGTCAGTACTCCTAGTTTTAGGATTGCCCCTGATGGGGGGGGGACAGCCCATCTTTAAATGCCTGGATAAAGGCTGGGTCTGTTCTCACCGCGTTTGGCTGTCCAGAGGATTCTCCGTAGACGGCGAACAATCGTTCCCCGTATTCTGAAGAGCCCTCTCCTTTCTTTTGTTTACACGCCGTTATTTTATTCCAATTTGTGGGGGCCTCTCCTAACACCCCTTGTACTGCTATTTTGTATAACTGGAAGGCGGGAGTCATTTCTTCCTTATTCATTTTTAGTGGGCATTGATTCACCCATCTTCCGTTGCGGTAGTCTGTGTTGGCATTGCCAGCGCCTTGGTTTTCAGGTACCAACCGCCATCTGTCCACGGGGCATGCTGCCTGCACTAATTGGTGTACGTCCCTAAGGTGGAGGGAATGACCCTGCCAAACTGAATCCAGCTCCGCCCAAAATTTAGTGTTAGAACTCCGGGTCTGTAGTTTTCCCAGACGGCTCATAACGGCTTCCTTTTCACCTGGGGTAAATGCTTTCCAATCTGCTCTTCCCCTATTAGCAACCACTAGGTCATTCAGTGGGTCTTGCCTTGTCACCGGTGCTACATTATAAACTGGGGGTGCGCTGGGGTTGGTATATGGGGGCAGAGCTTCTTCTCTCCCTGTCTCTCCCCAGGTTTGTCGGTTATATTCTCTCAGCCATTGTTGTTGTCCTTCATTAACTCCTTTGAGGACTTCTATTTGCTTTTTACATCCCTCACACTCTGTTCGGAGGTTATCTATCTGAAGTTGTTTTCCCTTAAGACTCACCGCTGCCTTTTCTGCCTGTTCTATCAATCCTGCCAATTGATGAACCAACAGTACTCCTGCTTTCTTAGTTCTTTCCCTTTTTCTGTGTGTCCCACCATGACCGCTGTCGGTCCAAACCTTTGGATACGTCCCACCCGTCTTCCTGCATTCTTTCAATAAGGGTACATCTATCCGTCATAAAAGTATCGATGAGGGAGCCCGGGGGCCCCCGCTTCAGATCCTTACTCGACATTATGTCCCTTGGTCACTATCTTCGGCCCCCCGATTCTGAGAACACAAATACCTTTCTCTCGGGATCCGTCACGTGTAGGTAAAGGTTGGTCCGGCTCCTTTACCTCTCCTCTCTTCCAGTTCTCCTCCTAGGCTATACCTGGTTTCCCTGGAATCTCCAGTTCTCCTCCCAGGCTATACCTAGTTTCCCTGGAATTACAAGAAATAATGCAGTCTTACGGTTGTTAGTATCCTAGCACAATTTTACATATGCCATCTCACCTCTCTTTTGTTCTTTTAGATCACTTGAGCGTGTGTCCGCTTGATCAGGGCGGCCAGTCACTCGGTGACCCTGCTCGCAGCGCCAATTGTTGTAGCTAATTTGGGGCTACGTGGACCAGGTGATATTCTAGGTCGACACGATCCCAACAGAAGCCTTTGGAGTCAAATAAAACTCTGACCATGAGTGAATGGCAAAGTAAAAGAATGCTTTATTGCAGAGCTCTGGGAGAAGCAGCTATACACCCGGTGTGCAATCGCCACACTTCTCATTTTACACACACAAAGCCCCTGCCTATATACAGGGGTCAAAACAAATTACCTCATATTACTAATCACCGCGATACCCCGTGACATCTATAATGGTTACCTATTTTAAGCAAGCGATGGACCCTAGGTCTAAAACCTTTTTCGGGACCTTTAACCGCAGACAGGAGAAGCAGAAGTCCAACCTATTTTTCGTTGTAAGGTGACCACAATCGTTCAATAACAAAACTGCAGCTGGCATTATCTCATCCCAGCCTACGTGCGAGCTCAGGGGGCCCCTTTGTCAACCAGTTTAATGTCAAGTATCCCGACAGCCTTTGCAAAAGTCCTTAATACTGAAATTCTCCTCAACATTAACGACTTAGATGATGGCATAGAAAGTTGTTGTGTATGTGCCTTTAAGAGAAGAACTGATTCTATACTGCAGTACCGGCAGCGGCCACCCCTGTATATAAAGCCATAGCAGGTTTCTGTATTTAAGTCTTGAATTACTCCCTGTTCAGTAAATACCTGTTTTATTGTTCTCCTGCAGTCTGAGTATTATTGATCCTTGGACACTACACTGGCGACGGGCAGGTTTGAACTCACCTGCAGTACTGCATCACCTCACGGGGATCTTTTCCCTGAAGAGAAGCTTCTTGGAGGTCGAAGTCAGAACGGTGGGCGTCGACCGCGGGCAACCACCCAGGGATCCATCGGGGAGTTGCAGGGGAGGCTGTGGAGAGCTGGGCCTGGCTCCCCAGTCGAGGTGTTCCAGCAAGTTGTGCTGGTAGCAGGTAGTGCGCTGACCCTTCCGGACTGCGGCGGGCTCGGGCTCGATCGAGCGGCTCTGCAAAGGGGCTGTGCAGCGTTGTCGGGAGGAAAAGAGAGAGAGAGAGGGTGGAGCGCACAGGTCGCGTTGTTTGGTGCTCAAGAACAGGGCAGCGTGGAGAGGATAGAACGCGGGGAAGGAAAAGTGAGACGCGCCGAAGCCGCGGGTCGCCGCCATTACCCTGTACAACGCTAGGAGCAGTGTGGCAGCGAGGGGAAGAAGGAAAAGCGCGGGAGGCGCCATTTTATTCCATTGGGGAAGAAGGAAAAGCGCGGGAGGCGCCATTTTAATTCATTGGTGAAGAAGAAAAAGCGCGGGAGGCGCCATTTTAAATCACCCAAGATGCCGAAAAGTGGCAGTATCACTGCGTTCGACAATGAGGTAGAAGACTGGACCACGTATGTGGAAAGAATTGAAGTGTACTGCGAGGCAAATGAGGTGGCCGATGGAAAGAAGGCGTCGGTATTATTACATTTGATGGGCGCGAGAATGTACGGCCTATTGCGGAATTTAATTACTCCAGCTAAACCAATGGAAAAAAGTTTTGAGGAGATTGTTAATGTCTTACAGGAACACCTAAACCCTACACCGCTGCTGATAGCAGAAAGATTCAAGTTCCATAAAAGAAACCAGCACAAAGATGAGAGCAATGCTGACTATCTTATGGAACTACGCAAGTTATCGAAGCACTGCCAGTTCGAAGCAGGACTGGCAGACACCTAGCGGGATAAGTTTGTCTGCGGGCTCCAGAGTGAAGGAACCCAGAAATGACTACTTTCGGAAAAGGACCTGACGCTAGAACAGGCTTTCTGCGTGGCAGTATCCTATGAAGCAGCAGCACGGGGAGCTGCGGAAATACAACAGAAACCACAGGAATACAGCGCTAACGAAATGGCGTATGGAGCAGAAATGTGCTATCGCTGCGGCAGAACAACCGATGTTCAGAAGGACTGCTGGGTTAAGGACAAAGTATGCAGGCAATGTGGGAAAATGGGACACATAGCAAGAGTCTGCAGGTCGGGAAAGAAAACCAACACTACAAGAACTACTAAGGAAAAGTAAAAGAAAGTAAAGAAATTGACAGACAGTAGTTCAGAAGATCAGGAGAGTGATAAGGACTCCGGGAGCAGGAAACTAAGTTGTCTAAAGTTACACAACGTAATCGCAAAGGAGGATCACCGAACCATTTGGGTCACCCTCATGATAGCAGGGTCCCCAGTAAAGATGGAATTGGACACAGGATCAGCCCTAACTGTCATGAATCGACAAGACTATGAGCGGCTATTCTCACACATACCCTTGAAGGACACGTCCATTGTATTGAAGACATACACGGGGCAAAAAGTCTACCCCAAAGGAAAAATAAGGGTGCCAGTTGAATGCAACGGCAAGGAAACACAGAAACTGTATCTATATATACTACCAGATGGAGGACCACCATTATTGGGACGTGAATGGATCCGAAAAATACAATTGGATTGGCATTCCATTCAGCCGCTAACTGTGACTGATAAAAAGGATGATGATGTCACACCTGGACGACTGTCAAAAATTCTGACGCGAAAGAGGTGTTCCAACAAGGACCTGGGACTCTAAAAGGAATAACGGCAACAATAAAAATCGAAGATAACGCAAACCCAAAATTTTTTAAGGCCACCTTACGCGATCCGCCCAGCCGTTGAAGCAGAGCTGGAAAGTCTGGAGCATTTGGGTGTGCTGTCCAAGGTGGACTGGAGCAAGTGGGCCACACCCATCGTTCCTGTAATGAAGAAATCATTGAGCAGCACGCCTGGGGAACCGAAGAAGGTTCGCATCTGTGGGGACTTCAAGGTAACTGTGAACCCAGTCCTGCACACAGTACAATACCCACTTCCACGGATAGAAGATATTTTCACCTCACTATCTGGAGGGAAACGCTTTACAAAGATTCATCTGGCCAAAGCGTATCTACAAATGGAGGTGGAAGAAGCGTCTGGGAAATACCTCACGATAAACACTCACAAAGGCCTTTACCAGTACAATCGACTGGTATTCGGGGTAGCATCAGCACTGGGTACTTGGCAGAGGGCAATGGAACAAGTCCTGCAAGGGATCCCGGGGACCCAGTGTTATTTGGACGACATCCTGGTTACGGGCGAAAATGACAGTGAACACCTTGCCAACCTGGAGCAGGTGCTCACGAGATTACAGGAACATGGGCTACGAGCCAACCGCCCCAAATGCGAGTTCTTCAGGAGACAAATCTCGTATTGTGGCCACATGATTGATGAGGAAGGGTTGCACAAGTCGCCGGACAAGATTGAGGCTGTTGTCAAAGCTCCAGCACCGGAAAATGTGTCGCAACTGAGGTCGTTCCTTGGGTTGGTGAACTACTAACATAAGTTCTTGCCGAATTTATCTACAATTCTGCACCCACTGAATGCCCTACTGCAAACTGGAGTAACATGGAAATGGAGTGATGAGTGTAAGCGTGCCTTTCAGAAATGTAAATGCCTAATCACTTCAAAGGAAGTATTGGCACACTACAATCCAACACTACCGATTCGGTTAGCATGTGATGCATCTCCCTACGGCATCGGAGCAGTGCTGTCACACAAATTCCCTGACGGTTCAGAGAGGCCAATAGCCTTTGCGTCGCGCTCGTTAACCGCAGCCGAGCGTAACCATGCCCAGATTGACAGGGAGGCCCTCAGCCTGGTGTGGGGGGTGAAGAAGTTCAATCACCATCTGCACGGGCAGAAATTCACCCTACTGACTGATCATCAGCCCCTGGTCTCCATTTTTAACCCAAAGAAGGGCGTTCCGGTGATGACGGCGCAACGGCTGCAAAGATGGTCACTTTTTCTAGGGGCACATCAGTACGACATAGAGTACAAGGGTACGAAACAGCATGGAAATGCTGATGGGCTGTCGCGCCTACCGTTGCCTACGGTAGAGGAAGCACCTGCAGTGGACCCTGTTGAGATATTCCATGCGACCATAGTCAAATGTCTACCTGTTACAAACTCAAGTATAGAGAAGGAAACCCAAAATGACCCGACACTCTCTCGGGTCTATGATTTGAAGGTGAAGGGATGGCCAGCACATGGCGACTCACTGTTGCCAGCATTCTCGCCAAGGAGAGAACAGCTGTCAGTGTGCCAGGGGACCTTGATGTGTGGATCCCGAGTGGTAATTCCACCCAAGTTGAGAGATAGAGTGCTCAATGAGCTTCATGAGGGTCATCTGGGAGGGGTAAAAATGAAGAGCCTAGCCAGGGCGTTTGTGTGGTGGCCGGGAATCAAAGAAATCGAGGATATGACCAAGAGATGCACAGGATGCCAGAAGGTCCAAAACGCTCTACCACAGGTCCAGCTACATCCATGGGAGTGGCCCTCATCTCCATGGCAACGGGTACACATTGATTTTGCTGGTCCATTTATGGACTCAATGTTCCTAATCGCTGTGGACGCCCATTCGAAATGGCCAGAGGTCATCAAAATGACCTCCACCACCACGGGGAAAACTATTGCAGTCCTACGGACCATCTTCGCCAGGAATGGCTTGCCAGAACAGATTTGCTCCGACAATGGGCCACAGTTTGTGTCAGAGGATTTCCGGAGGTTTATGAGGAATAACTGGGTGAAGCATTACACATCTGCCCCATATCATCCAGCCACAAATGGATTAGCTGAGAGGTTTGTTCAGACCTTTAAAAAGGCAATAAAGGCAATGCATAATGACGACATACCACTACAACACAAGGTGGATAATTTCTTGTTTGCTTACCGGAATGCGACACATGCAGTCACCAACCAAGCTCCAGCCATAATGTTCTTCAAACGCAGGCTAAGATGTCGCCTGGATTTGCTCAAACCAAACATAAGACGAGATGTTGAGGATAAGCAATTCCAGCACATTAATGAGAAGCCAACCAGGAGCTTCAAGATAGGGCAACCAGTCTTGGCCCACGACTACCGAACAGAAAAATGGCAGCCAGGAACGATATGCACACAGCAGGGACCACTAATGTACACAGTGGACGTTGGAGAGAGCATCGTGAGACGCCATGCTGACCAGATTCTAGAGTCACAGGAACAAGCCAAACCCATACCATGAGCAGGTGCACCTGGTAATCAACCCGAAGTACAGATTGCGTCTACCTCAGAAGCAGTGGTATTGGAAGCTGACGAACCAACCAATGACAATGAGCCAGAATCAACTCCGCCGCAAGAACAGGATACTCGAGAAAGGCGCTATCCAGTCTGGATCAGGAAGCCTCCTCAAAGACTGAACTTATAAATGATTATTTCAGTTGATGTATATAGTACAGAGAAAATTGTAATTGTAATTAGTTATTATTTAGTTGTTAAATGAATGTTATGTACTGTTTATCTAAAAGGGGAGGAATTGTTGTGTATGTGCCTTTAAGAGAAGAACTGATTCTACACTGCAGTACCGGCAGTGACCACCCCTGTATATAAAGCCATAGCAGGCTTCTGTATTTCAGTCTTGAATTACTCCCTGTTCAGTAAATACCTGTTTTATTGTTCTCCTGCAGTCTGAGTATTATTGATCCTCGGACACTACAAAAGTCATATATCCAAATTTGCTGATGACACAAAGATAGGTGGCATTGTAGGCAGTGTAGATGAAAGCATAAAATTACAAAGGGATATTGATAGATTAAGTGAATTGGCAAAACTGTGGCAAATGTGAGGTCATCCACTTTGGACCTAAAAAGGATAGAACAGGGTACTTTCTAAATGGTGGAAAGCTAAAAACAGTGGATGTCCAAAGAGACTTGAGGGTTCAGGTACATAAATCATTAAAATGTCATGAACAGCACAGAAAATAATCAAAAAGGCTGATGGAATGCTAGCCTTTATGTCTAGAGGACTAGAGTACAAGGGGGTAGAAGTTATGCTGCAGTTATACAAAACCCTGGTTAGACCACACCTGGAGTACTGTGAGCAGTTCTGGGCACCACACCTTAGGAAGGATATATTGGCCTTGGAGGGAGTGCAGCGTATGTTTACCAGAATGATACCCGGACTTCAAGGGTTAAGTTACGAGGAGATATTACACAAATTAGGATTGTAATCCCAAGAATTTAGAAGGTTAAGGGGTGATCTGATCGAAATTTTCAGGATATTAAGGGGAACAGATATGGTAGATAGAAAGAAACTATCTCCGCTGGTTGGGGATTCTAGGACTAGGGGGCATAGTCTAAAAATTAGAGCCAGACCTTTCAGGAGTGAAATTAGGAAACATTTCTACACACAAAGGGTGGTAGAAGTTTGGAACTCTCTTCCGCAAACGGCAATTGATGCTAGATCAATTGTTAATTTTAAATCGGTAATTGATAGCTATTTTTTAATCAAAGGTATTGAGGGATATGGGCCAAAGGTGGGTATATGGAGTTAGATCACAGATCAGCCATGATCTCATTGAATGACAGAACAGGCTCAAGGGGCTGAGTGGCCTACTCCTGTTCCTATGTTCCTATCAGTGCTGTTTGACCTGGCCACTCACAGCTGTGTCCGAGCAGCCTGAGGACAGCTCTCCATCTGACCTTTTCTCTCCACCAAAATCTCCATAATTCCCCCAAGCAATTCGCTGATCTCGATGATCACAAGTGTGAACCACATCCTGGGTGTTGGTGCTCCAATGAGAATTAATTATTAAATAAATGTTAATTTTACACATTTGAGATATAACCAACATTTAAGCAGCATTCACTCAGTGCTCTCATGTTCAAAATGTTGATTTTTCCAGAGGAGGAATCCCGTGGAAGATGCCTCCCAAAGCAAGTTCCTTTCACAGACTGATGACCTGTCGATGTCTTCTTTTATCTTTCTTCTGGTTTCACACTGGAAAAGGTAATTCATTTTTCAGCACTTCCTTTGTTTGCATCTTCAAATACCATTTCACTTTTAATGGTTGTACCCGGCTGGTGATCCGGTGGGATACATCTTAGGTTGTGTATCCCAGGATGAACAAGGACACTATTTAATAATAACAGTGTGCAATGGAATTTGTGTAGATTTCCCACGGCCGACTGTCAAAAGGAAAGGCAAAAAATAACACAATTCTAGACTGCTTTATATCAGGTAAAATAACAAAGACAATTACAGAAGCAAAGATATTGGGCAAATGCTACAGAACAATACCTGAATAAAAGATCTAGAAACAGCTCACAAAGGTTCAGTTATCATCTCAAACCGGAGATTTCCTCCAATAAGAGCAAACAGTCCAACAAGCTGTACATCAGCAACATCTTCTAGTTTCATAAAGTCCCCCTTTATGAGAATCGTGTAACAGAAGCTTTTGCTACTGAGTTTCTTCCTTCTGACAGGCTCAGACTAAGAAAGTGAACAGACAAGGCAGGAGAATGGAGAATTGCGCACTTTCTAAACACACTTTTGCCTTTGAGTTTAGGATCTCAATCAAGCTCAGTTCAAAGTAACATATGAAAGTGACAATGCTGTTTTGCCCTCTGGACCCCTCCACCGTCTCTGCATGGCCAGACCACTTGTCCAGCATCCTGTCTCGGATGAGCTGCAACTTCCTCCATTTAAATGTTGGGAAGATTTCGATTTCGGGCCCTGCCACTAGCTTCTTACCCTCGTCACTGGCTCCATTCCCCGCATTGCCCACTGACTGAGGCTGAAGCAGATTGTTCACAACTTTGGTGTTCTGTTTAACTCCGAGCTGAGCTTCTGAATCCATATCCTCTCCATCACAAAGATGGCCTACTTCTACCTCTGTAACATCACCCACCTGCGCTTCTACCTCAGGCCATCTGCTGCTGAATCTCTCAGCCATACCTTTGTCACCTCCAGACTCGAGTACTGGAAAGCTTCCCATCCTCCACCCTTTATAGACTTCAACTCCTCCAAAACCCTGCTACTGGAATCCCACCCTGGACCAATCCTGCTTTCCACCAACACCCCTGTTCTCACTGACCTGCATTGGCTCCTGGTTCCCAAAGCCTCAAATTTATTGACAGGCCCCACCACTACTGGCCTCAAATCCGGATTTAAAGGTTGAGGTGCACTAATCTCGACTTGTCTAAAGAGCTTGATCTCAATAGATGACTGTTCCTAAGAGATGCAGTGACAGAGCTGTGATGAATACTGAAACCTGACCTCCAGTCAGCTCCTCCACAGGCACGTTCCAAAATCCACAGGGAACATTTTCTAATTACATTGAAGAGGTGACATCGCAGAATGTGGTAATGTCAGCTGGGCACTTCAATAGTGCAAAGACCTGTGGGAGTATATTGGCCCTGGTACCATTTCAGCTGGGATTGGTGAATTGGTCCTGATGTGCATAATCGGTTAATAATTGGGATTTTAATTAAACTCAATGTTTATACTTTTCACAGTATGTTGTATTTCTATCACCTCTTATATCCTAAATACAAGCCAATCATTGTAATGCTGTGTTAGATGTGGCTTTAGAGGGTTTGGTGATGCATCCACTGGGAGCACGTTAGGAACTTGCACACACTTCCAACAGACTGAAAGTTGTGGGGTGGGGGCACATGTTCCACACCAGGACAATTTCATAAGATTCCCCTTAGAGCCTGAAACCTATTCATTGTTACTGAACCTAAAGGAAAGAAAGCACTTCAGTTCATATGGTGCCTTTTACATCCTCTGGATGTCCCAAAGCACTTTACAGCCAACAAAAATGACCAGATAGCCTGGTTTTAGTGATGCTGATTGAAGGATAAATGTTATCCAGTGGGGAGAGCTCCCCTGCTCTTCTTCAAATCATGCCATTTGAGGTTTTGCACCCACCTGAGAGGGCAGGCACGGTCTAAGCTTCATGTCTCTCTGAAAGGCGGCACCTCAGAGAGTGCTGCACTCCCGCAGTACTGCAATGAAGTATCAGCTTACGTTATGTGGTCAGGTCTCTGGAGTGGGGCTTGAACCCACAACCTTCTGCCTCAGAGGTGAGAATGCTACCACTGACCCAAGGGTGACATCCAGTTGAATGTAGATTTAATGGAAATTGTTTGATAATATACAGTGATTTTATATTACTTTCAATCCTCTAAATGATCTCTTGTGTGTTATATGATTTGTACCAATATTCTTTGAACAATTTTGATATTAATAAAGTATGTTTATTTTTAAATTTTATATAATCTTATGTTAATTTAGAGTGGGATTTGCAGGTTAAATTGATCACAAAATAGATTTTCCCTGTAACTGAAATACCATAAATAGCTGAAACACAACAAAGTATTATGGTATTTGCTGTCGCCAGGCATCTCCTGATTGGCTGCCATAATTACGTTGGAAATCCTGGTCACGCAATTTATCTGGGATTTCTGTCAATCTTCCGCCAAAATCACAGTGGTTGATCGGGAGAACCCCTGAGGAAATTCTCAACGTGTTTCCAGGAGGTTGATTAATGGTTATCGTGATTATATTTGCAGTGGTATTTGGAGCTGAATTTACATTTTGTGGGTACCTACACCACAGCATTAATAAGTCTCATCACCATATTGAGCCTGGCCTTGGCCCCTGTTCATTGAAAATGTCCATAAACCAAAGAGGCTTCGAAATAAAAGCTCGTCTCATTGAGAACGGCCCATCGATCTCTACGGAAGATATTGCAGCAACTACACCCAATGCTTCGTCAGATGTCTGCATCACTTGGAAAGGACACGTTGGCAAACTGTTCATAACTCGTGGTGATGTCGTTAAGTCGTATTCAACTGCCATGTCCACTAAAAGGAAATGTTGTCCCAATTTCATTCTTACCAAAAGCACTTCAAGTAATAATTCACAGTTGCTGAGCGATATAATTTACATAAATGGATCACACTTCAGTCCTGTTCACATAGAAAATGCTTCTTATTTAGAATTTACTGGATCTGAAGGAGCCTCTGGTAAGTAGAATAATAAATTACACATTGTGAATCTCGCTTACATTTTAAAGAGCTTTAAGATTTATAATACGTAAAGATAGGCCCAGGCTTTCTGTGCCTCTCCCCCTGCCAATGTTTTGGTGGATCCACGGCAGGTGGGGACAAAATATGTGAAGGGTTGTGCTGCTCCTTGTCCCCAACTCTGTGCACCTTCCCCCCAACACCCACCCCACCATTTCCCGGGGGGGTTGATCTGATCATCCCAGAATATTCCTGCCCATATATGGAAGGCAGTGTATAAAGATGGTGCAATTGAGAGAATTATGGCCTCCACCATTTTTCCCGCCATTTCAGCTGTTTGAACACCGGATACAAAGGCTGCCAGTTCGGCCCAGGCATTCAACGCTCACGGTTGGAGGAAAGGGCCAAAAATCAAATCAGTTTGTAAGCAGCACAGAGGCTTTCTGTATTCCAATGCTGTGCAGACTCCCGAAGACCACCACATCAAAAGTATGGTCTCTTTTCGGCAGGACTCCTCGGTGGAGGCCAGGGACCCTGTCTCCAGTATGCTAATGACCCTGAGGTCGGAGAGTTGTCTGGGGTCAGGGGAACAGCTTCATGGAGGGCAGGGCCCCGCCCCTTGGAGATGTGCCCCAGTCAATGGGGAGGAGGATTTGGAAAGCCGAGGCGATGTTATTTAAGCTGCAAAGACCACTGAAAGCAAAACCTTAATTATGAAAACAATAATAATTAAATATTACTGAACAATTCATTTACTGGCCTGTTTAGTGAAAGGCATCGATGGTTCTAAACACAGATTCTGGAATATGCGTTCCTTTAACCTTGAGATTATGTTCCTCAGTAAAAAAATACTCACAGTATTAAAGGAATAATGGTTCCTGCCCAGCCAGAGTTGAACTTGTCTGCTCTAACCAGGCTAATATTTAATCTTTATAAACATGTCATTAGTTTTATTGTGAAGCAATTTAATTGAAGTATTCACCTTAAAAGCAACAAATACAAAATCTTAGTACTGGTTTTCACCATAAAACAGGACTGGTGCTCAGGGCCTAATGTTTCCCCTCTTCTGTCAGGACCACAAGTGATTTACTTTCAGAGCCCGACGCTCTCATTCTCCCATACTTGTATAGTTCCTGTTTCTCCCACTGTGCCTGTCACTGGGCTGAGACCACAGCAAGTTATCAAAATAAATAATGGTTGCAATTAAAATAATCCAAAAATAAATATTAGGGCGGCTAGAAAATAAAACTTGAGAGGAAAGAGTTCTAAAAGGCTCCCCTACAACATGTATTACATCACTGATATAGAGAATGTGAGTCAACTTATACTTGGAACAAGTTACAAGACTGAAGATATTAAAATTAGGAGTCTCGATGCTTGGGTGGATCATTAGAGGAAGGCACCAGTAGGACCCCATTTTACCGTTCTTTGTGGAAGAATAAAGCTAAATACAGGGGAATGTTACAATGGCAGCAATATTGTTATTTTAGAACTGATGAAAGATTGTGACCAACTCCAGGACAGGCAGAAATTTGGTCATTCTCACATATGATGAGATCTTTTCACTGTCTTTTCACTTAGAAACACCATGGTCTGATTGCATGAAACAGAAAAACAAACTGACTCAACTCGCAAAACAAGAAACATTTAATCTAAATGATGCTCGTTATGCAGTGCTAATTACGAGTGGAATCCTGGAGGAATGTAATGCCAGCATTTCAGTCGGGTAAGTGTCAACAGCCTGACATTGAGAAAATGTTTAAAAGATGATGGTTTGGAAAGGACACGTTTTAGAAATTTCAAACACTGGAATTCAGCAGATTCATTGCTGGTCTTTCTGTTTCTCTGTGCTTCTATAACTTGTTCTGCAGATATTGGTCATCCAGTTTTGAGTTTCCCACAAATGGATACAATCTACTCTTAATTCAAAGCTGCTTTATGTTAATTTCAATCAAAATCTCACCAAAGTGTGACCCTTTTAAAATACATTGAAAATGTGTTGCTTAGTTCAAACCTCTTGGCTCTAATTCCTATTCCCACAACAAATGGGCTCTGAACAGTTTATTCTGACACTTTATTCAAATTCAATTCAATTTTATTTGCCATATGTAACTAGTACTAGTACAAGTACAATAGAATGCTTACTCCCCGTAGGGACACGTCAGCTATTCTTACAGCGCCGTGTGCAGAAAATCAATTGAATTGCATCCAGTGGCAGTGGGAGCACGATGTCCCTCAGCCGCTCCATCCTCCTCGTCACCGCGGCCTCCTCCTCACTGTTGCCGGCTCGGCTCCACGTGTGGTGGCCTGCTTCTCCCGCTCACCCTCTGGCCACCATTCCCGGCTCCCTCCTCCCAGTCGGACTGCGGGTCATCGTGGTTGCTGCTGCTGCTCGATGCGCTGCGCTGCCTCCGCCCGATTCGCCGAACACATCCTCTGGTGGCCGTGGCCTCCACCTCACCGTCGCTGGCTCCACGGTCCGACGGCCCGGGGCCTGCTTCTCCCGCTTCCAGTCCGGCCTCTGGCCGCCATGCTCGGCTCCCCTCCTCCCAGTCGGAATGCCTTCCTGCTGAAAAGCTGCCGGCTGACGTGCTCTAGCGGGCCGATGTGGCTGCTGCTGCTGCTCGATGCGCTGCGCTGCCTCCGCCCGACTCGCCGAACACTTCGCTCCGGTTGCGGGAGCGAGCGGCGAGAGCGGGCCGCCCGAAGCAGGGAGAGCGCGCTAGCACCGGACCGTCTCGGTCGCCATCTTGACTCCTATCGCCATCTTGACATCCTTCAACTCCATGATCAACATCAGGTGCCGAGGCGTCACAGCCTTCTCCCAGTGGATGCAGTGCATCATCAGGCGGTGACAAAGCAGTTTGGTGAGTGTGGCTCGCCAGAAGTATAAGATCATCAAATATGTGGAGGAGCGCCCTGGAGACATGAAGAAAGTTGTGGTACAGAAATTGAACATCCCTCCCACCACCCTCTCCAACTACCTGAAACAACAAGGAGGGCGTCTTTGCTGATTGCCAGTGGACTTTTGCAGCCAAAGGAAGAGGACGTGCACTTCAGTTTGTCTCGATGTGGAATCAGATTTGTTGAGCTGGTTCAAGCAGGCAAGAGCAGCTTAGCTTCCTGGACTGTCCTCGTCTTGGTGGGAAAGGTGAATGAATTCACTGAAGAATTTGGAACCAACTCTGTTTCTGCCTCATGGATCAACCACTTTAAAAACAGTCACACAGTCACGTCCACGCCCATACATGGGGAGGCAAGCAATGTTCTCAGAGAGTGTCAGCAACTGGGTGCCTGATAACAAGTCCAGAATTGTTATTTCATTTTAAGCATAAGGACATCTTTAATGCTGATGAAATGGGCCTTTTTTAATGAGCTGTACCCATGCAGAACACCAGCTTTCATGAACAAAAAATACTCAGGTGTGTGTCGATACCTCTTCAAACAGTAGGCGTAGCCATGCATTGTTAGAAAGAGTATCAACATTTTATTAAGCATATAAAATAACAAGTGAACTCCCAGGAGTAATAGGAGCTCCATGAGTCTGCAACCCAACAGGCGCACACAGGAGCGAGAGCGAACAGAGAGGTCACATGCTAGTCACATGACGATGACACTGATGCCACTCACGTACAGCAAACGTGCACCCGGCATCACAAGGTGGAAAAAAGTCAATCAGTGAATTACCATCATAGTTTGCAAAAGCATGACAGGAGAAAAAAGAAAGCCGGCAGTAACTGGGAGTGAGAAAGGGGCTCAAATGAGTGGATCCAGTGAGCAGAGGGAGAGAGGAACCAGTCCCAGTTGTGAAAGGTTGCTGAGGAATTGACTGATGACTAAGCTAAAGGTTTCAATGGAACTTTTTGCGCTACGCAGTGGCTGGTGGGTGGGGAGCCTTGGGGATCATAATGCTCATTTGCAATATGACTGTATGTGACAGGCTTGATGGACCAGCTGGTCTTTTCCTGTTGCTCATTTTTCGTATGTTTGGATATAGAAGAAACAATTTTGTTGATAAATGTGCTGTCAGCAAGAAGCAAACCATAATCACAGAACATTTCACAAAATGACTGAACTTTGCATTGTACACCTTGTACAGTACTCGGGTTTCAATCACATTCATTGAAATAGTTGCTTTGTTGTTTTATGGTGTTTAATGGTGTTCCTGTGGTGTTTTGCTGCCCTGTTTTATTAAAATTGCTTAATTCACACTTGCTGGATTAATCACATTTTTTCCAAGCAAATAACAGCTTTGAATTAAGAGGAGTAGATTGTTCTCCCTGTTTCTTTACAAACTGTCCTCTGTCGATTTGCTACTTTCTTATTTCATGCTCAGAAGTTTCTAATCGCTGTTCCCTGTTGGAATCTCTAATTAAGTTGTAGGTTTTCTGTCCCTTTCCTTCTCATTTCTATCCACAACTAAGAGGTTTCCCCTTTCCATTCTCTTCTTACCCACTCCAATACTCCTGTAAATGAAGAGCCAGGTGATCAGTTGCTTTCTAGTAAAGCCATGCTCATCCTAAATTGTCCTTTTCACCAATTTGCTATCTAGAGTGTTTCCACTTCCAGATAAATTTACATTTTTGAAAAAAAAGTATTTTTATGTCTGAGGCAAAGGAAGCTGTTGAGACAGTATAGTCTTCACCTGAATGAGACTCATGTGGATGACCTTGTATAGAGCAGTGAGAGAAGATTAAAAGTAGTGAGAGGGAGGGGCAAACAGAGCAGACTCCAATATGAGATAAAATGAATACTGGAACTAGAAGAGCTACATAGGCCCAGATGTTATAGAAGAGAAGCGGGGATGGTGGATGTCAGTTAGAGTGCAGACAGTATTATAATAGCAGCTTTCTCAAGATGCGCTCCCGATGAGTGCTGCTCCCTATTGGGAGTGTCATATTGTGGAATTACTCCTGCTACAATGGGACAAAGATGGACTAATTGAGTTGGCAGAACTATGGTTGATGGAGTTCAATGTGGGGAAGTGTGAGGTCATCAACTTTGGATGTGAGAAAGATGAAATGGAATATTTTCTTAATTGTGAGAGTTTAGGAGCTGTGGAGGAGCAAAGGGATTTGAGTGTCTATGTATGTAAATCACTGCTGCCATTTACCCATTTCCTGTTTTCCGCTTAAGCACTTAGTAGTTCATTCTATTTCTTTTCTCGTGTGTGTGTTTAGCCCAGTGATGTGGTGATGGTGCAGCACAAGGCCTGGATCACAACTGTTTCAGCTGTCATTGTGGCCTCTGCTGTGCGTGGCTGCACTGCAGGTGGCCCTGGAATTGCTGCTGGATTCTTTCGTGCTTGCTGCCGTTTTGTTGGGAGTTTCTGTACAGAGCCATCAATGACCCCCAACAACACACGCTCAGAAAGTAACCTTCTCTTAAAAGCTGTGCTGTGGTAATCTGGTTCACCTCACCAGCTGGAGAGGGAGGTGACCTTACCTGCTGGCTAGTGGCTTCCTGCTCCTGTCCACCAATGCTCTGTGACTCCTCACTTATGCTGCCTGTGTGCTGGTTGTCTGAACCTTCGGGTGTGGATGTATTAGAGTTCCTCAATGGGTCGGGTAAGTGTAGTGTTTGGGATGTTAGGTTTGCTGCTACTGATGCTACTTCTCATGGGGCTGTTTTCCAACAAGTCCTGGGAGGAGCCAGCTCTAGAAATCAGAGGAGATCCCACAAAAGCACAAAAAGGACAGTAATACAAAAAGGAACTTAGAATAGTCGTCTTCTTCTTTCGTATGGTAGTAGCAAAGCAAATCAAATGCCAATATCTAAGTCAGATACCCAGGCCAAAGCTTCCGGTGTAACAGCGTGGATACCTTGTAGGCTGCCTGCGAATATCCTCTGAGGGCAGTGCTCACTGATGTGCCCCAGGGTCTGATTAGGAGCTCCACAGTCGCATGATGGGGATGCTTTAATCTTCCATCTATGGAGAAGGTGGCAGCATCTACCATGACCAGTTCTGAGGCGGTTGATGGTTGTCCACTGTTTGCGAGGAAGGTTTGATCCTTCAGGTTGTACTGTGAGGTCTTCTAAACGGGATCCATTCCATATGTTACAGTTCTTTCAAGCATTTCGCCATCGGTCATCAAGGCTGAGGAGAGATCGCTGAAGGGCTTTGGCGATGGTCCAAAATGGCCTTCTAGATTTGAGACGGGTTGGTGGTAGATTGTTCAAGTTGGCCTGGATTGGCATGTCTTTGCTGGTGTAGCGGTTGTATTCTCTGGAGACTGCATATTCATGGTGTGGTAGTGCGATGTTTGCAAGCACGGGCATCCATGGTGTTGGTGTCGATAAAAGCGTACTGGTGATAATTCTCATAGTAGAATTCAGCTGGACATCAACGGATTTGACATGCGGACTTGATAGACATGCCGGAGAGCAGTACTCTGCTGTAGAGTACCCCAGGGCGAGTGCTGCCTTACGGAGGGTTTGAGCGTCAGCTCCCCACGTAGATCCGGCGAGTTTCTGGATCAAGTTGACCTACTCTTTAATTTCTTCCCAAGGTTCTGGAGATGTTGTCTATTCGATAGGGTGCAATCAAGCGTGACTCCTAAATAGGTGGTTTTTTTGGCACGGTTTACCTCTGCGCCGCAAAAAGAGACTTTTAAAGTTTGGTTTGCTTGATGGGTGTTGAGGTGGAATGTCGAGGTGACGGTCTTTTTCGGCTTTGGCCAAAGTCACCATCGACGGAAGTAGGTCTCCATCCTCTGTAAATCACTGGTTAGGGTCTCCTCGGTGATGGGCAGATTCATGTTTTGCGTGGCCAAGACAATGTCATCAGCATATACGAACTTTCGGGACTCTGTTTTGAGCAGGTCACTGGTGTAAACGTTGTATAATATGGGTGCCAGGGCAGAACCCTGTGGAAGTCTGTTGTTCAGGGTCCTATATCTTCTTTTCTGGGTGCCAGAGTACACACAGAAGCGTCGGTTGCTAAGCATGGAGCTGAGAAGTTGGATCGTTGTTCTGCAGGGTAAAATGGTGGAGAGCTTGAAAAGCAGTTCATGCTTCCATACTGTGCCATACGCCGCTGACAGGTCCACGAGTGCTACGGCGGTCTTGAGCTGGTGCTGGAAGCTTGCTTCGATATGCATTGTTAAACTTACCACTTGGTCACAGCAGTTATGACTGCTCCGGAAGCCCGCTTGCTCCTAAGGAATGGTTGGCTCAATGATGGGGCTGGTCTGTGGAGTAGTAACCTCTCCAGCACTTTATAACAAGTGCAAAGTAAGGAGATTGGGCGATAGCTGGAGGTTTCACAAGTATTCTTCCCCAGCTTCAGGAGGGCAATTATTTTAGTCTCCCTCCAAATAGGTGGAATTTTACCGGCTGTCAGTATCTCAGAGAAGGAGGTCAACCATCTCTTCACTTTGGGTCCCAGTGCTTTTAGGAATTCTGGGTAAACACTATCTGGACCAGCAGCTTTTCCAGATTTGGTTGTCGACGGGGCTGCGTTTAGTTCGTCCAAGGTCAATGGATGAGACATAGTTGACGATCTTGGTGTCGCCATTAAGCTTGTCGAAAGCTGCCGCTTCACCTGGTGTCGAAATTCTTTGTCTACTGGAGCCTTTGATCAAGTAGAATAGTAATACTAACATGGTACAGACAAGTATTTCCCATGGTCCTACTGATCCTGGATAGTACAGGTGAGTATATTCAAGACAGAGGTTGATACATTTTTGGAAACAAAGGGAATTAAGGGATATGGGGACAGTGCGGGAAGGTGGAGTTGAGGTAGAAGATCAGCCATGATCTTGATGAATGGCAGAGCAGGCTCAAATGGCCAATGGCCTACTCCAGCTCCTATTTCTTATATTCTTATGATGGGATTTTACCTGGAAGGAGCCTTGGGATAAAAACCCATTTAAGGGATTTGCCTTCCTGCTTCTCCATCTGCTGCATACTCCAGGATTTAGTGTCCTTGGAAGGCAATGGCCCTCTTCTTAATGAGGGTGAAAGTCCATTTTGGCTGTTTACTTCCTCCCGTTGCCAGATGCTGCTTTCTGTTGTGGGCCCCTTTCTCCTCTAAGAAGTTAAACGGGGATGAGGGTTAATACGTTCTGAGCAGTGGCCATTACAAAACCCATTGTGAGAAGTGGTAGGGGTTGGTGAGAAAGTGATGTGTCTCCTGCAGATGAGGAGGTAGACAAGCTTGCAAGCCTTTATCAGTGGGCATTCTGGTGCTATCGGAATGAGCACTGTTCAAAGAAGCTGTAGAAAGGTGAAGACAGGAGAGTTTCAGGACCCACACATAATGTTATAGACTGTGAGGACAAAGTGTATTGAGGTGCACACAACTGTAATGTCCGAGTATAAATAATACTCAGACTGCAGGAGAACAATAAAACAGGTATTTACTGAACAGAGAGTAATTCAAGACTGAAATACAGAAGCCTGCTATGGCTTTATATACAGGGGTGGTCACTGCCGGTACTGCAGTATAGAATCAGTTCTTCTCTTAAAGGCACATACACAACAATTCCTCCCCTTTTAGATAAACAGTACATAACATTCATTTAACAACTAAATAATAACTAATTACAATTACAATTTTCTCTGTACTATATACATCAACTGAAATAATCATTTATAAGTTCAGTCTTTGAGGAGGCTTCCTGAGCCTGACTGGATAGCGCCTTTCTCGAGTATCCTGTTCTTGCGGCGGAGTTGATTCTGGCTCATTGTCATTGGTTGGTTCGTCAGCTTCCAATACCACTGCTTCGGAGGTAGACGCAATCTGTACTTCGGGTTGATTACCAGGTGCACCTGCTCGTGGTATGGGTTTGACTTGTTCCTGTGACTCTAGAATCTGGTCAGCATGGCATCTCACGATGCTCTCTCCAACGTCCACTGTGTACATTAGTGGTCCCTGCTGTGTGCATATCGTTCCTGGCTGCCATTTTTCTGTTCGGTAGTCGCGGGCCAAGACTGGTTGCCCTATCTTGAAGCTCCTGGTTGGCTTCTCATTTATGTGCTGGAATTGCTTATCCTCAACATCTCGTCTTATGTTTGGTTTGAGCAAATCCAGGCGACATCTTAGCCTTCGGTTGAAGAACATTATGGCTGGAGCTTGGTTGGTGACTGCATGTGTCGCATTCCGGTAAGCAAACAAGAAATTATCCACCTTGTGTTGCAGTGGTATATCGTTATTATGCATTGCCTTTATGGCCTTTTTAAAGGTCTGAACAAACCTCTCAGCTAATCCATTTGTGGCTGGATGATATGGGGCAGATGTGCAATGCTTCACCCCATTATTTCTCAGAAACCTCCGGAAATCCTCTGACATAAACTGTGGCCCATTGTCGGAGCAAATCTGTTCTGGCAAGCCATTCCTGGTGAAGATGGTCCGTAGGACTGCAATAGTTTTCTCCGTGGTGGTGGAGGACATTTTGATGACCTCTGGCCATTTCGAATGGGCGTCCGCAGCGATTATGAACATTGAGTCCATAAATGGACCAGCAAAATCAATGTGTACCCGTTGCCATGGAAATGAGGGCCACTCCCATGGATGTAGCGGGGCCTGTGGTGGAGCGTTTTGGACCTTCTGGCATCCTGTGCATCTCTTGGTCATATCCACGATTTCTTTATCGATTCCCGGCCACCACACAAACGCCCTGGCTAGGCTCTTCATTTTTACCCCTCCCAGATGACCCTCATGAAGCTCATTGAGCACTCTATCTCTCAACTTAGGTGGAATTACCACTCGGGATCCATACATCAAGGTCCCCCGGCACACTGACAGCTGTTCTCTCCTTGGCGAGAATGCTGGCAACAGTGAGTCGCCATGTGCTGGCCATCCCTTCACCGTCAAATCATAGACCCGAGAGAGTGTCGGGTCATTTCGGGTTTCCTTCTCTATACTTGAGTTTGTAACAGGTAGACATTCGACTATGGTCGCATGGAATATCTCAACAGGGTCCACTGCAGGTGCTTCCGCTACCGTAGGCAACGGTAGGCGCAACAGCTCATCAGCGTTTCCATGCTGTTTCGTACCCTTGTACTCTATGTCGTACTGATGTGCCCCTAGAAAAAGTGACGATCTTTGCAGCCGTTGCGCCGTCATCACCGGAACGCCCTTCTTTGGGTTAAAAATGGAGACCAGGGGCTGATGATCAGTCAGTAGGGTGAATTTCTGCCCGTGCAGATAGTGATTGAACTTCTTCACCCCCCACACCAGGCTGAGGGCCTCCCTGTCAATCTGAGCGACGCAAAGGCTATTGGCCTCTCTGAACCGTCAGGGAATTTGTGTAACAGCACCACTCCGATGCCATAGGGAGACACATCACATGCTAACCGAATCAGTAGTGTTGGATTGTAGTGTGCCAATACTTCCTTTGAAGTGATTAGGCATTTACATTTCTGAAAGGCACGCTTACACTCATCACTCCATTTCCATGTTACTCCAGTTTGCAGTAGGGCGTTCAGTGGGTGCAGAATTGTGGATAAATTCGGCAAGAACTTATGGTAGTAGTTCACCAACCCGAGGAACGACCTCAGTTGCGACACATTTTCCAGTGCTGGACCCTTGACGACAGCCTCAATCTTGTCCGGCGACTTATGCAACCCTTCCTCATCAATCATGTGGCCATAATACGAGATTTGTCTCCTGAAGAACTCGCATTTGGGGCGGTTGGCTCGTAGCCCATATTCCTGTAATCTCGTGAGCACCTGCTCCAGGTTGGCAAGGTGTTCACTGTCATTTTCGCCCGTAACCAGGATGTCGTCCAAATAACACTGGGTCCCCGGGATCCCTTGCAGGACTTGTTCCATCGCCCTCTACCAAATAGCTGGGGCTGATGCTACCCCGAATACCAGTCGATTGTACTGGTAAAGGCCTTTGTGAGTGTTTATCGTGAGGTATTTCCTAGACGCTTCTTCCACCTCCATTTCTGGATAGGCTTGGGCCAGATCAATCATTGTAAAGTGTTTCCCTCCAGATAGTGAGGCAAAAATATCTTCTATCCGTGGAAGTGGATATTGTACTGTGTGCAGGACTGGGTTCACAGTTACCTTGAAGTCCCCACAGATGCGAACCTTCTTTGGTTCCCCAGGCGTGCTGCGCAATGATTTCTTCATTACAGGAACGATGGGTGTGGCCCACTCGCTCCAGTCCACCTTGGACAGCACACCCGAACGCTCCAGACTCTCCAGCTCTGCTTCAACGGCTGGGCGGATCGCGCAAGGTACCGGTCCGGCCATAAAAAATTTTGGGTTTGCGTTATCTTCGATTTTTATCCTTGCCGTTACTCCTTTTAGAGTCCCAAGTCCTTGTTGGAACACCTCTTTCGCGTCAGTTCGAATTTTTGACAGTCGTCCAAGTGTGACGTCATCATCCTTTTTATCAGTCACAGTTAGCGCCTGAATGGAATGCCAATCCAATTGTATTTTTCGGATCCATTCACGTCCCAATAATGGTGGTCCTCCATCTGGTAGTATATATAGATGCAGTTTCTGTGTTTCCTTGCCGTTGTGTTCAACTGGCACCCTTATTTTTCCTCTGGGGTAGACTTTTTACCCCGTGTATGTCTTCAATATAATGGACGTGTCCTTCAAGGGTATGTGTGAGAATAGCCGCTCATAGTCTTGTCGATTCATGACAGTTAGGGCTGATCCTGTGTCCAATTCCATCTTTACTGGGGACCCTGCTATCATGAGGGTGACCCAAATGGTTCGGTGATTCTCCTTTGCGATCACGTTGTGTAACTTTAGACAACTTAGTCTCCTGCTCCCGGAGTCCTTATCACTCTCCTGATCTTCCGAACTACTGTCTGTCAATTTCTTTACTTTCTTGTACTTTTCCTTAGTAGTTCTTGTAGTGTTGGTTTTCTTTCCCGACCTGCAGACTCTTGCTATGTGTCCCATTTTCCCACATTGCCTGCATACTTTGTCCTTAACCCAGCAGTCCTTCTGATCATGGGTTGTTCTGCCGCAGCGATAGCACTTTTCTGCTCCATACGCCATTTCGTTAGCGCTGTATTCCTGTGATTTCTGTTGTATTTCCGCAGCTCCCCGTGCTGCTGCTTCGTAGGATACTGCCACGCTGAAAGCCTGTTCTAGCATCAGGTCCTTTTCCGAAAGTAGTCGTTTCTGGGTTCCTTCATTCTGGAGCCCGCAGACAAACTTATCCCGCAAGGTGTCTGCCAGTCCTGCTCCGAACTGGCAGTGCTTTGATAACTTGCATAGTTCCGTAAGATAGTCAGCATTGCTCTCATCTTTGTGCTGGTTTCTTTTATGGAACTTGAATCTTTCTGCTATCAGCAGCAGTGTAGGGTTTAGGTGTTCCTGTAAGATATTAACAATCCCTTCAAAACTTTTCTCCATTGGTTTAGCTGGGGTAATTAAATTCCGCAATAGGCCGTACGTTCTCGCGCCCATCAAATTTAATAATACTGACGCCTTCTTTCCATCGGCCACCTCATTTGCCTTGCAGTACACTTCAATTCTTTCCACATACGTGGTCCATTCTTCTACCTCGTTGTCGAAAGCAGTGATACTGCCACTCTTCGGCATCTTGAGTGATTTAAAATGGCGCCTTCCGCGCTTTTTCTTCTTCCCCAATGGAATAAAATGGCGCCTCCCGCGCTTTTCCTTCTTTCCCAATGTAATAAAATGGTGCCTCCCGCGCTTTTCCTTCTTCCCCTTGCTGCCACGCTGCTCCTAGTGTTCTACAGGGTAATGGCGGCGACCCGCGGCTTCGGCGCGCCTCACTTTTCCTTCCCCGCGTTCTATCCTCTCCACGCTGCCCTGTTCTTGAGCACCGACCGCGCCCTGTGCGCTCCACCCTCTCTCTCTCTCTTCCTCCCGACAACGCTGCACGGCCCCTTTGCAGAGCCCAATGCAGTCCGGAAGGGTCAGCGCACTACCTGCTACCAGCACGACTTGCTGGAATACCTCGACTGGGGAGCCAGGCCCAGCTCTCCGCAGCCTCCCCTGCAACTCTCCGATGGATCCCTGGGTGGTTGCCTGCGGTCGACGCCCGCCGTTCTGACTTCGACCTCCAAGAAGCTTCTCTTCAGGGAAAAGATCCCCGTGAGGTGATGCAGTACTGCAGGTGAGTTCGAACCTGCCCGTCGCCAGTGTAATGCCCGAGTATAAATAATACTCAGACTGCAGGAGAACAATAAAACAGGTATTTACTGAACAGAGAGTAATACAAGACTGAAATACAGAAGCCTGCTATGGCTTTATATACATGGGTGGTCACTGCCGGTACTGCAGTATAGAATCAGTTCTTCTCTTAAAGGCACATACACAACAACAACAATCACTCTTTCCTTGGTGAGAAGCATCGGCAGCCAGTGCCCAACATTGCTCCTTCCTAGTGAGCCTCTTTTGGCACTGTCTCCATGTGTGCTGGAACATACAGCTACTTTCAATTCCTTGGGAATTTGCTGCCACGTGTAGCTTCAAGCTGATTTTCAGATTTCCCTGCCTGAGATGAGGAGGAATTTCTTCACCCAGAGAGTGGTGAACCTGTGGAATTCTCTACCACAGAAGGCCATTGAGGCCAATTTATTAAATATATTCAAGAAGGAGTTAGATGTATTTCTTAAGGCTAAAGAGGGACAGGGTACTGAATTTGAATGATCAGCCATGATCTCATTAAATGATGGAACAGGCTCGAGGGGCCGAATGGCCTACTCCTGTTTCTATCTTCTATGTTTCTATGAGTACAGCACCATCCTCCACCTCTCACAGCCTGCAGCAGCACTTCCGTGCTCATCTCATCAAACTGAGATAGTGCTGATACTATCCTATCCTGCTGGAGAAGTAGGAAAACAGTATCAAGAGATGGAACATGAAAAATAGCAGGAGCCCATACAGAAAGAAAGACTTGCATTTATATAACGCCTTTCACAACCACAGAATGTTTCAAAGCGCTTAACAGCCAATTAAGTACTTTTGAAGTGTAGACACTATTGTAATGTAGGAAACATGGAAACCAATTTCGGCACAGCAAGCTCCCACTAACAGCAATTAGTTAATGACCAAATAATCTGTTTTAGTGATGTTGGTTGTGGGATAAACATTGGCCAGGACACCAGGTAGAACTCCCCTGCTGTTTTTCGAATAGTGCCATGGAATCTTTTACAACCACCTGAGAGAGCACATGGGGCCTCAGTTTAACGTTTCATCCAATAGGTGGCACCTCTGACAGTGCAGCATTCCCTCAGTACTGCACTAGAGTGTGAACCTAGGTTTTAAATTCAATCCACAGGATTGGGGCTTGAACCGACAACCTTCTGACTCTGAGGCGAGAGAGCTTTTTTTTAATTGGATTTATGGAATATTGAAACTTTTACAACATTGTGATCATTCCATTGTACCATACAATCACCCTTCACCAGTTTCCAGCAACAGAAACAAAGTCATGACTAAAACATAAACAACCTCAACACCATTCCACCACTCCACATGGCCATTCCTTCACCACATATTAGCTTCAAAAACTTAAGTTTAATTTGTCACCCATGGCATATATTAATCTATTGTGCTTTAAAAACTGATCAAAAATGCCATCCTTAAACTCCTTTCCAAATAAAACATCCACAGAGCCTCATAATGATCTTTTTTTATTTGTTCCTGAGATGTGGGCGTCGCTGGCAAGGCCAGCATTTATTGCCCATCCCTAATTGCCCTTGAGGAGGTGGTGGTGAGCCGCCGCCTTAAACTGCTGCAGTCCTTGTGCTGAAGGTATTCCACAGTGCTGTTAGGGAGGGAGTTCCAGGATTTTGACCCAGCAACGATGAAGGAACAGCAATATATTTCAAAGTCAGGATGGTGTGTAAATTGGAGGGGAACTTGGAGGCGATGGCATTCCCATGTGCCTGCTGCCCTTGTCCTTCTATGTGGTTGAGTTCGCGGGTTTGGGAAGTGCTGCCGAAGAAGCCTTGGTGAGTTGCTGCAGTGCATCTTGTAGATGGTACACACTGCAGACACGGTACGTCGGTGGTGCAGGAAGTGAATGTTTAAGGTGGTGGATGGGGTGCCAATCAAGCGGGCTGCTTTGTCCTGGATGGTGTCAAGCTTCTTTAGTGTTGTTGGAGCTGCACTCATCCAGGCAAATGGAGAGTATTCCATCACACTCCTTACTTGTGCCTTGTAGATAGTAGAAAGGCTTTGGGTAGTCAGAGGTGAGACACTCACCGCAGAATACCCAGCCTCTGACCTGCTCTTGTAGCCACAGTATTTATGTGGCTGGTCCAGTTAAGTTTCTGGTCAATGGTGAACCCCAGGATGTTGATGGTGGGGGATTCGGCGATGGTAATGCCGTTGAATGCCAAATGGCGGTGGTTAGACGTTGTTTGGAGATAGTCATTGCCTGGCGCTTGCGTGGCACAAATTTTACCTGCCAGTTATCCGCCCAAGCCTGAACGTCGTCCAGATCTTGTTGCATGCGGGCATGAACTGTTTCATTATCTGAGGAGTTGCGAATGGAACTGAACACTGTGCAATCATCAGCGAACATCCCCATTTCTGACCTTATGATGGAGGGAATGTCATTGATGAAGCATCTGAAGATGGTTGGGTCTAGGACACTGCCCTGAGGAACTCCTGCAGCAATGTCCTAGGGCTGAGATGATTGGACTCCAACAACTACAACCATCTTCTTTTGCTCTAGGTATGAGTCCAGCCAGTGGAGAGTTCCCCCCCACCCGATTCCCATTGACTTCAATTTTACTAGGGCTCCTTGATGCCACTCTCGGTCATATGCTGCCTTGATGTCAGTGGCACCTCATCTCACCTCTGGAATTCAGCTCTTTTGTCCATGTTTGGACCAAGGCTGTAATGAGGTCTGGAGCCGAGTGGTCCTGGCGGAACTCAAACTGAGCATCCGTGTGCAGGTTATTGGTGAGTAAGTCTATATTTAAGATCCTCTGTTAGGTTTATTTTCCTCCCCTTATAAAACAGAGCATTCCTTCATTGCACATTCCTTTGTTGCACAATCACAATCACAAATCTAGCCACACTGAACACTAAATTAATCATCATGCATGAGACTCGGGCAGGAGGCGAGTGCTACCACTGAGCCACAGCTGACACCTACATTCTAGTGAAGAGTTCAATCAATACCATTTTTTACGAAACCATCAATGAACCGAGGAAAACTTGCTCGACAATCTTTTTTTTAATCATTATTGGGATATGGGCGTCGCTAGCTAGGCCAGCATTTATTCCACATCCCTAATTGCCCTTGAGAAGTTGATGGTGAGCTGCTCTCTTGAACCACCGCAGTCTGTGTGGTGAAGGTACTCCCACAGTGCTGTTAGGTAGGGAGCTACAGCATTTTCAGCCACCGATGATTAAGGAACAGTGATATATTTCCAAGCCGGGATGCTGTATGACTTGAAGTGGAACTCGGAGATGGTGGTGTTTGTAGTATCCGTGTATCAATAATACACGGACTGCAGGAGAACAATAATAACAGGTATTTACTGAACAGAGGGTAAGCTTAAACTGAAAGTACAGAAGCCTGCTATTGCTTTTTATACAGGGGTGGTCACTGCCGGTACTGCAGTATAAAATCAGTTCTCTCTTAAAGGTACATACACAACAATTCCTCCCCTTTTAGATAAACAGTACATAACATTCATTTAACAACTAAATAATAACTAATTACAATTACAATTTTCTCTGTACTATATACATCAACTGAAATAATCATTTATAAGTTCAGTCTTTGAGGAGGCTTCCTGATCCAGACTGGATAGCGCCTTTCTCGAGTATCCTGTTCTTGCGGCGGAGTCGATTCTGGCTCATTGTCATTGGTTGGTTCGTCAGCTTCCAATACCACTGACTCTGAGGTAGACGCAATCTGTACTTCGGGTTCATTACCAGGTGCACATGCTCGTGGTATGGTTTTGGCTTGTTCCTGTGACTCTAGAATCTGGTCAGCATGGCGTCTCACGATGCTCTCTCCAACGTCCACTGTGTACATTAGTGGTCCCTGCTGTGTGCATATCGTTCCTGGCTGCCATTTTTCTGTTCGGTAGTCGCGGGCCAAGACTGGTTGCCCTATCTTGAAGCTCCTGGTTGGCTTCTCATTTATGTGCTGGAATTGCTTATCCACAACATCTCGTCTTATGTTTGGTTTGAGCAAATGCAGGCGACATCTTAGCCTTCGGTTGAAGAACATTATGGCTGGAGCTTGGTTGGTGACTGCATGTGTCGCATGTAAGCAAACAAGAAATTATCCATCTTGTGTTGTAGTGGTATGTCGTCGTTATACATCGCCTTTATTGCCTTTTTAAAGGTCTGAACAAACCTCTCAGCCAATCCATTTGTGGCTGGATGATATGGGGCAGATGTGTAATGTTTCACCCCATTATTCCTCAGAAACCTCCGGAAATCCTCGGACAAAAACTGTGGCCCATTGTCGGAGCAAATCTGTTCTGGCAAGCCATTCCTGGCGAAGATGGTCCGTAGGACTGCAATAGTTTTCTCCGTGGTGATGGAGGACATTTTGATGACCTCTGGCCATTTTGAATGGGCATCCACGGCGATTAAAAACATTGAGTCCATAAATGGACCAGCAAAATCAATGTGCACCCGTTGCCATGGAGATGAGGGCCACTCCCATGGGTGTAGCGGCGCCTGTGGTGGAGCGTTTTGGACCTTCTGGCATCCTGTGCATCTCTTGGTCATATCCTCGATTTCTTTATCGATTCCAGGCCACCACACAAACACCCTGGCTAGGCTCTTCATTTTTACCCCTCCCAGATGACCCTCATGAAGCTCATTGAGCACTCTATCTCTCAACTTGGGTGGAATTACCACTCGGGATCCACACATCAAGGTCCCCCGACACACTGACAGCTGTTCCCTCCTTGGCGAGAATGCTGGCAACAGTGAGTCGCCATGTGCTGGCCATCCCTTCACCGTCAAATCATAGACCCGAGAGAGTGTCGGGTCATTTCGGGTTTCCTTCTCTATACTTGAGTTTGTAACAGGTAGACATTCGACTATGGTCGAATGGAATATCTTAACAGGGTCCACTGCAGGTGCTTCCTCCACCGTAGGCAACGGTAGGAGCGACAGCCCATCAGCGTTTCCATGCTGTTTCGTACCCTTGTACTCTATGTCGTACTGATGTGCCCTAGAAAAAGTGACCATCTTTGCAGCCGTTGCGCCGTCATCACCGGAACGCCCTTCTTTGGGTTAAAAATGGAGACCAGGGGCTGATGATCAGTCAGTAGGGTGAATTTCTGCCCGTGCAGATAGTGATTGAACTTCTTCACCCCCCACACCAGGCTGAGGGCCTCCCTGTCAATCTGGGCGTAGTTACGCTCGGCTGAGGTTAACGAGCGCGACGCAAAGGCTATTGGCCTCTCTGAACCGTCAAGGAATTTGTGTGACAGCACCGCTCCAATGCCGTAGGGAGACGCATCACATGCCAACCGAATCGGTAGTGTTGGATTGCAGTGGGCCAATACTTCTTTTGAAGTGATTAGGCATTTACATTTCTGAAAGGCACGCTTACACTCATCACTCCATTTCCATGTTACTCCAGTTTGCAGCAGGGTGTTCAGTGGGTGCAGAATTGTAGATAAATTCGGCAAGAACTTATGGTAGTAGTTCACCAACCCGAGAAACGACCTCAGTTGCGACACATTTTCCGGTGCTGGAGCCTTGACTACTGCCTCAATCTTGTCTGGGGACTTATGCAACCCTTCCTCATCAATCATGTGGCCACAATACGAGATTTGTCTCCTGAAGAAATCGCATTTGGGGCGGTTGGCTTGTAGCCCATATTCTTGTAATCTAGTGAGCACCTGCTCCAGGTTGGCAAGGTGTTCACTGTCATTTTCGCCCGTAACCAGGATGTCGTCCAAATAACACTGGGTCCCCGGGATCCCTTGCAGGACTTGTTCCATCACCCTCTGCCGAATAGCCGGGGCTGATGCTACCCCGAATACCAGTCGGTTGTATTGGTAAAGACCTTTGTGAGTGTTTATCGTGAGGTATTTCCTAGATGCTTCTTCCACCTCCATTTGTAGATACGCTTGGGACAGATCAATCTTCGTAAAGCGTTTCCCTCCAGATAGTGAGGCGAAAATATCTTCTATCCGTGGAAGTGGATATTGTACTGTGTGCAGGACTGGGTTCACAGTTACCTTGAAGTCCCCACAGATGCGAACCTTCTTCGGCTCCCCAGGCGTGCTGCTCAATGATTTCTTCATTACAGGAATGATGGGTGTGGCCCACTCGCTCCAGTCCACCTTGGACAGCACACCCGAACACTCCAGACTTTCCAGCTCTGCTTCAACGGCTGGGCGGATCGCGTACGGTACGAGTCTGGCATTAAAAAATTTTGGGTTTGCGTTATCTTCGATTTTTATCGTTGCCGTTACTCCTTTTAGAGTCCCAAGTCCCTGTTGGAACACCTCTTTCACATCAGTTAGAATATTTGGCAGTCGTCCAGGTGTGACGTCGTCATCCTTTTTGTCAGTCACAGTTAGCGCCTGAATGGAATGCCAATCCAATTGTATTTTTCGGATCCATTCACGTCCCAATAATGGTGGTCCTCCATCTTGTACTATATATAGATACAGTTTCTGTGTTTCCTTGCCGTTGTATTTAACTGGCACCCTTATTTTTCCTCTGGGATAGACTTTTTGTCCCATGTATGTCTTCAATTCATTGGACGTGTCCTTCAAGGGTATGTGTGAGAATAGCCACTCATAGTCTCGTCGATTCATAACAGTTAGGGCTGATCCTGTGTCCAATTCCATCTTTACTTGGGACCCTGCTATCATGAGGGTGACCCAAATGGTTCGGTGATCCTCCTTTGCGATCATGTTGTGTAACTTTAGACAACTTAGTCTCCTGCTCCTGGAGTCATTATCACTCTCCTGATCTTCCGAACTACTGCCTGTCATTTTTTTTTACTTTCTTGTACTTTTCCTTAGTAGTTCTTGTAGTGTTGGTTTTCTTTCCCGACCTGCAGACTCTTGCTATGTGTCCCATTTCCCCACATTGCCCGCATACTTTGTCCTTAAACCAGCAGTCCTTCTGATCATGGGTTGTTCTGCCGCAGCGATAGCACTTTTCTGCTCCGTACACCATTTCGTTAGCGCTGTATTCTTGTGGTTTCTGCTGTAATTCCGCAGCTCCCCATGCTGCTGCTTCATAGGATACTGCCACGCTGAAAGCCTGTTCTAGCGTCAGGTCCTTTTCCGAAAGTAGTCGTTTCTGGGTTCCTTCACTCTGGAGCCCGCAGACAAACTTATCCCGCAAGGTGTCTGCCAGTCCTGCTCCGAACTGGCAGTGCTTCGATAACTTGCGTAGTTCCGTAAGATAGTCAGCATTGCTCTCATCTTTGTGCTGGTTTCTTTTATGGAACTTGAATCTTTCTGCTATCAGCAGTGGTGTAGGATTTAGGTGTTCCTGTAAGATATTAACAATCTCTTCAAAACTTTTCTCCATTGGTTTACATGGGGTAATTAAATTCCGCAATAGCTCGTATGTTCTCGCGCCCATCAAATTTAATAATACCGACGCCTTCTTTCCATCGGCCACCTCATTTGCCTTGCAGTACACTTCAATTCTTTCCACATACGTGGTCCAGTCTTCTACCTCATTGTCGAAAGCAGTGATACTGCCACTCTTCGGCATCTTGGGTGGTTTATAATGGCGCCTCCCGTGCTTTTTCTTCTTCCCCAATGGATTAAAATGGCGCCTCCCGCGCTTTTCCTTCTTCCCCAATGGAATAAAATGGCGCCTCCTGAGCTTTTCCTTCTTCCCCTTGCTGCCACGCTGCTCCTAGCGTTCTACAGGGTAATGGCGGCGACCCGCTGCTTTGGCGCGTCTCACTTTTCCTTCCCCTCGTTTTATTTTCTCTACGCTGCCCGGTTCTTGAGCACCGACCGCGCCCTGTGCGCTCCACCCTCTCTCTCTCTCTTTTCCTCCCGACGACGCTGCACGGCCCCTTTGCAGAGCCGCTCAATCGAGCTCGAGCCCGCCGCAGTCCGGAAGGGTCAGCGCACTACCTGCTACCAGCACGATTTGCTGGAACACCTTGACTGGGGAGCCATGCCCAGCTCTCCACAGCCTCCCCTGCAATTCTCCGAACTCCGATAGATCCCTGGGCGGTTGCCCGCGGTCGACGCCCGTTGCTCTGACTTCGACCTCCAAGAAGCTTCTTTTCAGGGAAAGATCCCCTTGAGGTGGTGCAGTACTGCAGGTGAGTTCGAACCTGCTCGTCGCCAGTGTAGTATCCGCGTATCAATAATACACGGACTGCAGGAGTACAATAATAACAGGTATTTACTGAACAGAGGGTAAGCTTAAACTGAAAGTACAGAAGCCTGCTCTGGCTTTATAAACAGGTGTAGTCACTGCCGGTACTGCAGTATAAAATCAGTTCTCTCTTAAAGGTACATACACAACAGTGTTCCCATGCACCTGCTGCCTTTGTCCCTCTAGGTGGTAGAGGCTGTGGATTTGGGAGGTGCTGTCGAAGATGCCTTGACGAGTTGCTGCAGTGCAACTTGTAGATAATACGCTCTGCATCGGGGAGAGTGGTACCTGAGTTTTCAGAGACTGATGGATAGAGTGAGCATGGATGGCCCCGATGGTCTTTTCACATCTTTCTTTTTAATGTACATATCTATAAATAACACTTAAGGTGGTGTGACATGGTGAATATAAAATATCTTACAAATGTTTTATTGTAGTGGGCTCTGCCACGGGGGCCCCCAGGACAGGAAATTTGGGCAGTCCCAGGCTTGCACATGTAAAGGAACTTTGGGCGTGCTGTGGGAGCATTTGGTTCAAATTCTGAGCAGTTTAGTTCCAATTTAAAGTTGGAATCTTCATTGTCGGGCAAATCAAGTTATGCTTATGTAGAATATGTTAACATGTTTGTATTTAAAATAAATGTAAGAATTTTATATAATAACATAAATACAGATTATATTATGACAAGGACTGAAGTGTGATAAATAAGTAACATATTTGGAAATCTTTCCCAGGAAAAGACAAATGGTGTAATTATTGCAGCTACTACTTGCCGCACCCTCCATCAGTGTGACGTGTCACAGCAGTGGTGCGAAGTCAATGGGGTGATTTTGACTTTGTGCGATAGTGTAAACCCGGTGAGAGCAAATCGGCGGCCCGTTTTACATCTCTCCCGATTTTTATTCCCCGTTTGACACTAACAGACAAAGTTAAACTCTACCCGAATGAGTAAATTCCTGTTTTTATTATCTGGTCCAGCGCTAACTGTCTGTTTATTTTACAGCCTGGAGTCTTATCTACATAATGTACTGATGAACATGGACTTTCCCGAGGACAGTAAAACCTTTGTAACTCCGAATGTCAAGGCTGCTGTGATGAAAGTGGACCAGTATAGCAATAGCGAATTTGTTGTTTCTGCCAATTTCTCTTGGGTAAGTGTTTCCACGAGGTGGTGATTAAAAGTGCTGGAGAAAGAAAATGTTACACTGTGTGTCTGGTGATAACATTTCTGGACCAGTTACCCCATGGGTAGGAATCACTCAACACTTTGACTGGAACCTCAACAGAAGACTCCATCTGATCATTTATAACTGGATCATTTCTAACAAAGAACAATCGTTAGAAGAAAAGTGCTGAGATGAGCTCTGACCCTACAAGGCCTTTTTGAGGTGATGCCACAACTTGCCTGTATATAAGCACCACTAATGCAGAAGAATGACCTGAGGTGCTTCACAGAGTAATAGAGAAAGAAATGGACACTGAACAAAAGGAGATATTAGGAGGGGTGACAAAAAGCTTGGCCAAAGAGTTGGGTTTCAAGGACACTCTTAAAGGAATCAAGGAAGGTGGTAGGGCTTAGGGAGGGAATACCAGAGTGTGGAGTCCAAACGGCTGAAGATATGGCAGCCATTAATGGGGTGACGTGAGGGGAGATCACGAGGCCAGAGTCAGAGGAATGGAGAGTTCAGGGAAGGAGTTGTAGGGGCGGAGGAGGTTATAGAGATGGGGAGGGCTGTAGCCATGGAGGGATTTAAACACAAAGATGAGAATTTAAAATGTAATGTTGCAAGGAGTGGGTGCAATGACTTGGAGCCAATGTTGGTCAGTGAGGATGAGTGATGGTCGAGGTGGAGTTGGTGTGGGACAGCATACGGGCAGTAGAGTTTGGATGAACTGATGTTTACAGAGAGTAGGGGATTGAAGTGATTGTGTCTGGCAGTGAAAAAGGGATATAGGACGGTTTCAACAGCAAATAGGCTGAGGTTGCAGCAAAGGTTGATAATGTTAAGGAGGTGAAAGTAGGCGGTTTTTGTGATGGAGCTGATATGGGGTCAGAAGCTCAGTTCACGGTTGAACAGGATGCTGAGGTTGTGAACAGCCTGGTTCAGTCTGAGACAGTGGCCGGGGAAGTGGATGGAGTTGATGGTGAGGATATTGTGGCAGAGCCACCAAGGGGACTCTGATCTTATGTACATAATTATCTTTAACTAATTGTTAGCTACAGAATGAATCTGTATCTCTGTTCATATTATCGCATGTACATAGTGCGGTCCCTTTAAGATTGAGACCCAACGCGATGACGTCATCACGTTGATCACGTGATCCTCCAGCGGCGGGAAAATGTGAAGACGTCATGACGTCCGACCAGGGAGGAGCCCTAGTCAGTCCTCGTGGAGCTAGCAACCAGTACAGACCTGTTATCCAGCTTTCTTATGTTTTAGTGTTAAACTCTGTTTATTAGTATTAAACATCGTTTGTTTAATAGATTGACTCGATCTCAGTCCTTTAGTTAGGAATCTAGCTGTTCCTACAGTGGTGACCCCGAATTTTCGTGGACAATTTTCGCGAAAGAAGCGAAACGAAACATGGAAGCACACTCCGTGGCTTTGAAGCTCCCAGTTTTGGGAACAACATGCTGCCTCCTGGTTCGTCCAAGCAGAAGCACAATTCGAACTCCGTAACATCGTCACGGATCAGACCCGTTACGTCCACATGGTCTCCGCACTCGACAGCTCCACGGCTGCATGGATCATCAGCCTGCTCAGAAAACCCCCCAGAGGCCAGCAAGTATGATGCTCTTAAAGCGCGGTTAATACAGGTCTTCGGACTGACGAAGGCAGAGCGGGCCCGACGGCTGCTCGCTATGCCCGGCCTTGGCGATTCCAAGCCATCTGAGTTAATGAGCCAGATGCTCACGCTCCTGGGCTCTGAACCCCAATGTTTCCTTTTTCGGGAGTTATTCCTGAGTCAACTCCCCGAACAGGTTCAAGCCGCTCTCGCTAGATCGGACGCCGCGGATTGCTCAGCACTGGCTGCAGAAGCAGACATGGTTTATGTGGTTACGCAGCAATTCTGCGCCGCCACGAGGCACCCCTCCCCTGCGGATGCCGCCCCGATGCCTCCATCCCCCGGCTTGTGTTTTTACCACACCCGTTTCGGCGCGAAAGCCAGGAGCTGCCGCCCTCCTTGCAGTTTCGCGCCTAAAAAGAAAATCAACCCCGGCAGCAGCCCCAGGAAAGGAGGATTGAATTTAAGGTACAGGCCGCGGCCGTGATGGTGATTGGGAATTCCGGGAAGCTCCTCTACATTACAGATTCCCTTTCGGGCCGGCGCTTTTTATGCGACACTGGGGCGCAGTGCAGCATCCTTCCCGCCTCAGCACTTGACATCCAGTCTGGGAGGCACGGTCCCTCCCTCAAGGCAGCTAATGGCGGGGCCATTCATACCTTTGGCAAACGGCAGGTCCGGGTGCGCTTCGGCGGGCAACGGTTTCAGTGGGAATTTATCACAGCCAAAGTTTCACAAGCCTTCCTCGGCGCGGATTTCTTATGCGCCAACAGCCTCTTGGTAGATGTCCGAAATCGTCGACTGGTCAACGCGGCTACTTTCCATTCCATTCCGTACTTCCGCAGTTCCACACCATCCCATACAGTCTCCTGCGCGTTACCCTCGCCGGACGAATTCACCCGCCTATTAGGTGACTTCTCGGAGCTGACCAAGCCCACTTTCTCCGCCTTGGCAGCTAAGCATGGTGTCCAACACCACATTACTACGACCGGTTTCCCAGTGTACACACGAGCTCGGCGACTGGAACTCGGTAAGCTCATGGCAGCGAAGGCCGAGTTTGCCACGATGGAGCGGCTGGGGATTATTCGCCAGTCGAATAGTCCCTGGTCCTCACCCCTACATATCGTACCAAAGCCCGGCGGCGGATGGCAGCCATGTGGGGACTACCGTCGACTGAATGACGCAACGACGCCCGATCGGTACCTGATCCCGCACATTCAAGACTTTTCCGCCCATTTGGCAGGAAACTCAATCTTCTCCAAGGTCAACCTCATCCGGGGCTACCATTAGGTCCCCGTACACCAGCAGGGCATCCAAAAAACTGCGGTTATTACTCCCTTTGGACTGTTCGAGTTCCTCCGAATGCCTTTTGGGCTCAAGAACGCCGCGCAGGCCTTTCAACGACTCATGGACTCGGTCCTGCGGGATCTTCAGTTTTTATTTGTCTATCTGGACGATATCCTGATAGCCAGCTCCACCAAAGCGGAGCACGTCGAACACCTCCGCACCCTTTTTCGGCACCTCAGCCAGCATGGCCTCATAATCAACCCAGCCAAATGCCAGTTCGGCCTACATCAGATCGACTTCTTGGGCCACCACATTACCCAGGAGGGTGCAATCCCGCTGCAGTCAAAGGTCGAAGCAATTTCGGCATTCCCGAAGCCACAGTCCATCAAAGCCCTCCAAGAATTCCTGGGCATAGTGAACTTCTATCACTGCTTTGTGCCGAAGGCAGCACAACTCATGCAGCCCCTCTACGAGGCCCTCAAAGGCAAGATGGGAAAGGATGCAATAACCTGGACGGTGGAAATGGACGACGCTTTTGACAACACAAAAACCGCTCTAGCCAATGCAACTATGTTGGTGCACCCTCTGCCAGGAGCCACCATCGCCCTCACCACGGACGCTTCCGACTATGCAATAGGTGCCGTACAAGCACAGTGGGTCAACGGCTCGTGGCAGCCACTGGCGTTCTTCAGCCGCCAACTCCGGCGCAACAAAAGCAAATACAGTACTTTCGACCGTGAGTTGCTGGCACTGTTCCTGGCCATTCGCCATTTTCGTTTCCTGTTGGAGGGACGTCCCTTCACCGCGTTTGTAGATCACAAGCCACTGACTTTTGCAATGGCCAAGACCGCCGAACCGTGATCGGCTCGACAGCAGCGACAGCTAACTTACATTTCGGAATTCACGACAGACATCCAGCACGTAGCTGGCAAGGACAATTTGGTACCCGATTGCCTTTCTCACATGTCCGTACGGGCAGTCCAGTTGGGCATCGATTATGCCCTCATGGCCACCGATCAAGCATCCGACCCTGAAACGCAGTCGTATCGCGCCGACACCTCTAGCCTCCAACTGGCCGTTGTGCAATTCCACGCAGCAGGCACCGCGTTGCTCTGCAATGTCTCCATGGGGGATCCTCACCTGATCGTTCCAGCTGTCTGGTGCCGCCAAGTCTTCGATGCCATCCATGGGCTTTCGCACCCGGGTGTGAAAGCATCCCAAAAATTACTGTCGGCTAAGTTTGTCTGGAGAGGAATGCGTAAGGATATCCGCGACTGGTTAACACCTGCGTCGTCTGTCAAAAGTCTAAGGTGCAGCGCCACGTCAGGGCCCCATTGGCCACATTCGATGTACCAGAATGGCGATTCGACCCTGTCAACGTGGACCTCGTCGGACCGCTGCCACCATCCCAGGGTTTCACACACATTCTAACCATGGTCGATCGTACTACCAGATGGCCCGAGGCAGTACCTTTACCGTCTACTACGTCTGCTGATGTAGCCAGAGAGTTCCTCTCCTCGTGGGTCGCACGTTTCGGCGTTCCGGTGGATATTTCTTCAGACCGCGGTCCACAATTCTCGTCCGAGCTCTGGAACGCTGTGGCCCAGGGTCTTGGCACCAAGCTCCACCGCACTATGGCCTATCACCCACAGGCAAACGGTTTGTGCGAACGTTTCCACAGATCGTTAAAGGCATCGCTGAGAGCCAGCCTCCAAGGCGCCGGATGGGTGGATAAGCTTCCATGGGTCATGTTGGAGCTGCGCACGGCACCCAAAGAGGACCTGCAATCATCCGCTGTAGAGCTCGTGTATGGCCAGCCGCTCCGCGTACCGGGAGATTTCCTGCCGCTTCTTATGCGACCAACTCAGCAACCACCGGGAAATGGCCAAGGCTTTCGCGCCTATTCCGACTTTGCATCACGGCCTGCCATCTTTGCACATTCCAGCGGAGCTAAAAAATGCTGAATTTGTGTTCATTTGTCATGATGCCCATAGGGATCCGCTCAAGGCTCCTTACACAGGACCTTTCCGCGTACTGGAGTCCGGCGACAAGAGTTTCTCGGTAGACATCGGTGGTAAACCAGACCACATATCCATTGATCGTCTCAAACCGGTGCTTCTGGACATCGACCGGCCAGTAGAGACTGCACAGCCGCCATGCCGTGGCTGCCCTCCCGCTGCATCCACACCAGACCGAAGACTCCCCTCCGCCAGCCCACCCGCTGTTCAACAACGTTCACTCCGAGAATACAGGAGTCGCTCTGACAGGCTTGTCAGACCTCCTAGTCGATTGACTTTTACAGTTAAAGACAATTCTGGGGGGGCGCATGTGGCAGAGCCACCAAGGGGACTCTGATCTTATGTACATAATTATCTTTAACTAATTGTTAGCTACAGAATGAATCTGTATCTCTGTTCATATTATCGCATGTACATAGCGCGTTCGCTTTAAGATTGAGACCCAACGCAATGATGTCATCACGTTGATCACGTGATCCTCCAGCGGCGGGAAAACGTGATGACGTCATGACGTCCGACCAGGGAGGAGCCCTAGTCAGTCCTCATGGAGCTAGCAACCAGTACAGACCTGTTATCCAGCTTTCCTATGTTTTAGGGTTAAACTCTGTTTATTAGTATTGTTAAACATCATGGCCTAGAAATTGGGTTTTGGCTTAGCCAGGGCTTTAGCGCCGGAAGTTAGTGCCGGCGCTAAGTCCCCCTGCGCGCGGCAAAAATTCAGTAGCGCCGCGCCCAAACGGCTGCTGGCGCTACTGAAGGGTCTTAGCGCCTGGAAAAGGGCGCTAACTGCCGTTTAGTGCCGCAATTCCGGCGCTGCGGCACCCGATGCGGTGCGGCAGGCTGGGGAAGTGCAGGCCTCCTCCTTCCGTTAAGGAGGAGCTGCCTGCACCCGGCCGCGGCCCGCGCAAATCTGTTTAAAAATGAGCCCGGCACCTCGGACAAGTGCCGGGCTTGCATCTGTTCCGGGGGGGGGGGGAGAAGTCCGGGGAGGGAGCTGCGGGCAGGCGGCCGGTGGGAAAGCGGCCGGCCGCCGCGGGGCCTTTAATGCGCCGGCGCAAACACATGTTGGACTCTGTTGCCAGAGTCTTAGTTGCGGCTGCCACGGGCGAGGCGGCCGCAACTGAATTTCGGCGCTGGGGCCCGTTGGCATGGCAACCGGGACGCTGCGCACACCGATGACGTCATCGGTGCCGGCGCAGCGCTACTGGTGCAACGCCGCTTTAGGGCCCCAGGGAATTTTTCAACTGGCCATAACTCTGGCGCTAGTCCCTCTAGCGCCTCAAAAGCGGCGCTAAGGCTAGTGAATTTCTAGGCCCATTTGTTTAATAGACTGACTCGATCTCAGTCCTTTAGTTAGGAATCTAGCCGTTCCTACAATATGAAGTTTTCGGCAGGTCTGATCATGGTTGTTGAATTCTGGTAGAGTCCAGAGGATGGTGGTGGATGAGGTGAGCAATCCTTCAATAGGTGGACTGAGAAACACTTCAGTGAGAAGAGGCCTGGTGCGAATTGTTAAGCTGCTTTATTTTAGATAGCAAATTAACATACAGAGTAACAGGAATGAGATTCTACGGGCTGGATTTTGCCAAATGGGGGCAGGCTGAGTGCGTGTCAGGTGGTCGGCGGTTCCTGACCCCACCTCTGATGTGATTTGTGACAATTGGCCGAATTTCCCCTAATTGGGCACTTGATTTCCAGCGTGTGAAAACCCCTGGCCCAATGAGTCTTTTCATACAGAAACTCGCCTCCAATGACGTCATCTATGCAGCTGGATTTAAATCCTGCAAGCAGCCTTGCTTCTTTTTCAGCCTTCCAACTTTATGACCATTCTTCTGAGGGATTCCTTCTGCAACCAGACCAAAGTGTGCACCCAGATTCGATGAGGCCTCCCTCCAAGCTCTGCTGGAGGGATCAAGAGCAAATAAGGAAGTGCTCTTTCCTTCCTCAGGGAGGAAAAAGCCTCCACAACAGACTAAAGCTGTGTGGCTGCAAGTGGCACAGGAGGTCAATGCTATTTCTATGTGAAGCAGAACCTGGCTGCAGTGCAGAAAGAGGTTTCATGACCTTCTCCGCACAGGAAAAGTGAGTATTACATTCCCATCACCCTCAATCTGATCCCCATAGCCTCTCATCACCAGCACTCTGCTTTGTCAACATCCTCCTCCACATCCCATTTCACCCTTACATCCCTGCACCCTTACCCATTCCCTCTCTATATGATCACATTCACTTAACTATTTGACAATGCAGCCCTCACACTCCCTATCTCTGTAATGCAATGACAACAACTTACAACACACAGGGAGGGCCCTTGGTCTTGGCACCTCGCTCCACCTTTGTCTCCTTCTTAGCATCAATGCTATGGATTTTCTACACTCACTCCTTCATTCTCACTCAAACTCCACTTGTGTCCCTCATTGCAGGAAAAGAGAACCCACAATAAGAGGGAAAGGGTGAGGACAGGAGGAGGGCCACCCTCAATAGCCCAGCTCAACAATGCAGAGAAGGCGCTCCTGGAGACCGTGGGAGTGGAGGAGGGTGCACAAGAGGGGGACGGACAGGCGGGCGCATCACAGCAAGCTGGTGACAGAATAGTTCTGCATCTCTCTCATTGACATTGTATGAGTGAATGATAATGATTCTGATGCTCTAACAGATTGACTTATGATCGTCTGCACAATTCAATGCGCATGCAACCTTCATGTCACATCTCTAACTCTTCCCTTTAGACCCCCACAGGACCATCGAGAGCCTCCGTCCCCACAGTCCAGGGGGAACAGCCTGAGCCTGAAGCCTCCTCAGTGGAAGCTGCAACCTCTGAGGGCATAACATCAGCAGAATTCAGCGCACCCAGCACCAGCGCAGACACTCACACCTCGGTGGGACCTTTGCGAGATAGAATAGTGTTGTCACCTGGTATATCACAGCTCACAAGTGAGCATCAGCAGATGGTGGAGACAGGGACAGCACTGAAGAGTCCTCATCGGAGGGTGCAGGACTCTGCCAGCTCGGCTCAGCAGCATGTCGACCCTGTGCCTCCGGGTCCATCCAGAAGGAGAGCGGTGCTGGAACTCCAGGAACAGGTGCAGGAGTCTCTGGCAGGTTTTGTCTCCAGGGTCGCTGCGAGTGTGGAACGAATGGAGGAATCCATCGTGAACATGAGCAGAGCCTTTGTGGAAGCATTGGCGCATGAACACATCACCACGGTTTGGGTTCTGCCAGGACCACTCGGCTCCAGACCTCATTACAGCCTTGGTCCAAACATGGACAAAAGCGCTTAATTCCAGAGGTGAGGTGAGAGTGACTGCCCCTGACATCAAGGCAGCATTTGACCGAGTGTGGCATCAAGGAGCCCTAGTAAAACTGAAGTCAATGGGAATAGGGGGGAAAACTCTCCACTGGCTGGAGTCATACCTAGCACAAAGGAAGATGGTTATGGTGGTTGGAGGTCAATTATCACAGCCCCAGGACATTGCTGCAGGAGTTCCTCAGGGCAGTGTCCTGGGCCCAACTATCTTCAGCTGCTTCATCAATGACCTTCCCTCCATCATAAGGTCAGAAGTGGAGATGTTCGATGATAACTGCACAGTGTTCAGTTCCATTCACAACTGCTCAGATAATGAAGCAGTCCATGCCCGCATGCAACAAGATCTGGACAACATTCAGACTTGGGCTGATAACTGGCAGGTAAAATTCGTGCCATGCAAGTGCCAGGCAATGAGTATCTCCAAACAGCGAGCGTCTAACCACTGCCGCTTGACATTCAATGGCATTACCATTGCCGAGTCCCCCACCATCAACATCCTGGGGGTCACCATTGACCAGAAACTTAACTGGGCCAGCCACTGTGGCAACAAGTGCAGGTCAGAGGCTGGGTATTCTGCGGCGAGTGTCTCACCTCATGACTCCCCAAAGCTTTTCCACCATCTACAAGGCATAAGTCCGGAGTGTGACGGAATACTCTCCACTTGCCTGGATAAGTGCAGCTCCAACAACACTCAAGAAGCTCGACACCATCCAAGACAAAGCAGCCTGCTTGATTGGGACGCCATCCACCACCTTAAACATTCACTCCCTCCACCACCAGTGTACCGTGGCAGCAGTGTGTACCATCTACAAGATGCACTGCAGCAACTCGCCAAGGCTTCTTTGGCTGCACCTCCCAAACCCGCGACCTCTTCCACCTAGAAGGACAAGGGCAGCAGGCGCATGGGAACACCACCACCTCCAAGTTCCCCTCCAAGTCACACACCATCCGGACTTGGAAGTATATCGCCGATCTTTCATCGCCACTGGGTCAAAATCCTGGAACTCCCTCCCTAACAGCACTGTGGGAGTACCTTCACCACATGGACTACAGCGGTTCAAGAAGGAGGCTCACCACCACCTTCTCAAGGGAAACTAGCAATGGGCAATAAATTCTGGCCTGGTTAGCGACGTCCACATCCCTCAAACAAATAAAAAAAAAGTCACTGTCTCAAGCTGAGCCAATCTGGGTATCCTATTCAATCCTGATTTGAGCTTCCAACCACATATGCTCTCCATTACAAAGACCGCCTACATCCACCTCGCTAACGTCAACCACCTCCACCCTGCCTCAGTCCATTTGCCGCTGAAACTATCATCTGTGCCATTGACACCGCCGAACTTGATTGTTTAAGCACTCTCCTGGCTGGCTTCCAATCTTCCACCCTCCATAATCGGCAGCTCATCAAAACTCTGCTGCCCGTGTCCTGTCCCGCACCAGACCCAGCTCACCTATCACCCCTGCTGTACAAACTGACATTGGCTCCCAGAGCCCCAACGCCTCTAATTTAAAGTTCTCATCCTCCTGTTTAAATCTCTTCATGGCCTCACCCTGTAATAAATCCGACCCTGACACCTTATGGGTGGTGACGAGATCTTTTATTGAGTTGCTCAAATCAAGCACAAATTAAGACAATTACAATTCTTAAGCGATAGTTGTAAGAACAGAACGATATTACCCCATTCCCTTCTTGAGTATAGTCGTAACCCGACTGATATTCTCTTCTCCTCTGTAGCTTTACCTCTACTACTAACCTCTTACACCTGTACTTATACTGGTCTTGTAATCGGTACCAGCCTTACCCTTGCACCTGGAACCTTGAAATGCGAATTGCTGCCGCAAAGTACATGGACAGGACAGCTTGTTCAATGAGCGGTTCACCAATAGGATAGTGTGGGTCCTCTGGCTCCTACCTGTGCGATGGTTCACCAGCTCTCATGTGGCCATAGAATGGTCAGTACGTTCACCCAGCAGCTTGAAAGTCTAATCCAGTTCACTCCTTCTATCCATTTTTTAAAAATTTTAAATTTTGTATCTGTGAAATTCCACACAGTGGGTCGGGCCTCATCTGCTCCAATGAGACATGAGCTGCACCCACTGATGGCCTGGAGAGATATTTACACGTGAACTTCCTGGGTTGCTTCATGTACCTACCCATTGGAGCAGTGATTGGTGTTTAACCTGTGTAAAACTGGTGTAATCTGCTGGGGTGCATGGAAATTAGAGTGCAGCCTTTAAAAAGCTCATTCTGTCTGAAGATTGCTCCAGCAGACTGGGAGAGGAACAGATAAGTAAGGATTAGTAATAACAACAGAAAATGCTGGAAAAACTCAGCAGGTCAGGCAACATCCGTGGAGAGAAATTTGAGTTGACGTTTCGGGTTTGACCCTTCTTCAAAACTGGAGAGAAAAGGAACTAGATCGAAGGCAGGGCTGCGATCGGACAAAAGAATAAAAGAACCAAAAGAAGTAAAAGAGATTAGAAGCTAGACGAGATGGTAATATGCTGGGATTAGGTGTAAAGTGTACTGGCAGGGCAAAAGATAGCTGCCAGGTGTGAGAGAGAAACAAAAGGAAAGGGGCGGGGGAGGAAAGGAGTGGAAAAATATAAGTAAAAATGAAATAGGGGCCGAGGTTATGATCTGAAATTGTTGAACTCGATATTGAGACCGGAAGGCTGCAGACTGCCTAATCGGAAGATGAGGTGCTGTTCCTCGAGTTTACGTTGAGCTTCTGTGGAACAGTACAAGAGGCCAAGGACGGTGAGGTCCGAGTGGGAATGGAGCGGTGAATTGAAATGACAGGCGACCGGAAGCTAGGATTAGTGCTTGCCTCAGACAGTTAACTCTCAGCTGGCTTAACTGTATCTCTCTTGACTGTTTTTGTACAATATTACAAAGAATGTCTAACACAAAACAACCTGGTCGAGGCAGGCAAACAAAGGACAAAGGCAAGGTATAGAGGCTGAGAAGACACAGCAAAATTCGACACCTTAGCGCCGGCATTTTAGGCCAGTTTGGAGACAAAAATGGCGGCCACCTCACTTCTGCCCACGTTGAGTGCGGCCTAGCTGGTCGCCATCTTAGTGAGGGCGATAGCGCAGGTGGGACATGTGTGCGACGGCAGTATGCAGAGTAGGCAGATCGTGACATCAGTCAGCATGTAACACTGATTTGATGCGCAACCTGTCATTGTGGATGTTGCTGTTCCAAACAATGCTCTCTCCTAAACACGCACAGCTGAACGTACAGTCAGCTGCCCGAGGGACCCTCCACCAGCGCAATTGAAAGGGATACATCCAACTTGTAGGTAAGTTGATTATTTCTCTTGTACTGGCTCTTGCAGAGTTTATATCAATACTGGCATGCTAGAAGACATTTATAATGTTAAAGTGTGCAGGCAGTGCTGGTGGCTGTTGGGAAGGCGTTGGCTGCTACCGGAAGGCCTCTGAGTTCACCACTCGCTCCCAGTCATGGGGGCTTTACTTGCAGTCCCCCTCACGCTGCAGCATGACAGGGCGATGGAGCAGAGGCAGCAAAGACAAGCTGCTCGCAGAGGGACGAGGAGGGCTCTCAGCAGGAGGCCTTACCCACCTAGGGTCTTCAGGGAGCACTTCTCCGACCTGCACCGAATGCGGCTGCACTTCACCAAGGAGGTGGTCACAGAACTCCGCCGCCTCTTGGAACCAGACCTGTAGCCTCATAGCAGTGCGACGACGGCTCTGCCAGTGGGCCTGAATTTTTTCACTAGCGGATCCTTCCAAGCTGGAACAAGCGACATAGCTAACACCTTGAAGTTCACCGTCCATCGCTGGATCCGGAAGATCAGAGAGGCTCTGCACTCCAGGAGAAGGGACTTCATTGTCTTCTCTCTGAACAGAGAGAAGCAGGAGGAGCGTGCACGTGGCTTTGCCAGGATATTGGGCTTCCCCCTGGTGCAGGGCGCCATCGACTGCACACACGTGGCTTTTTGGGCACCGCACATCAATGCTGAGATGTACCGTAACCGCAAAGGCTACCACTCACTTAACGTGTAGTTTGTGTGTGACCACGCCCAGCACATCATGATGGTGAATGCCCGCTATCCTGGCAGCAGTCATGATGGCTTCATCCTGCGCCAGTCCGCTATGCCAGCAATCGTCCAGCCATCACATCGAACTTGAGGGTGGCTGCTCGGTGACAAGGACTATCCCATTCTACACCTGGCTGATGACTCCCCTCCACAACCCCACCACTCGTGGCCAGCAATCACATAATGACAGCCTTGCTGCCATGAGGAACCTCAATTGAGTAGACCATTGGGGTGCTCAAGCAACGATTCTGCTGCCTTGCCCGCTCAGGAGGAGCTCTCCAGTACTCACCGGAGCGGGTGTCCCAATTTGTGGTGGTCTGCTGCATCCTCCACAACTTGGCCATCATGAGGGCGCAACCCTTGCCAGCACGGGTGCCTCGACCACCTCAGGAGGAGGAAGAGGATAAGGAAAAGGAAGAAGAGGAGTTGGAAAAAGAAAAGACCTGCATTTATATAGCGCCTTTCACAACGTCAGGATGTCTCAAAGCACTTTACAGCCAACGAAGTACTTTTTGAAGTGTAGTCATTGTTGTAACGTAGGAAACACAGCTGCCAAATGGTGCACAGCAAGCTTCCACAAATAGCAATACGAAAATGACCAGATAATCTGTTTTTTAGTGATGTTGATTGAAGGATAATTATTGGCCAGGACACCAGGGATAACTCCCTTGCTCTACTTCAAAATAGTGCCATGGGATCTTTTACATCCACCTGAGAGAGCAGATGGGTTTAACATCTCATCCGAAAGACGGCACCTCCGACAGTGCAGCATTCCCTCAGCACTGCACTGGAGTGCCAGCCTAGATTTTTGTGCTCAAGTCTGTGGAGTGGGACTTGAACCCACAACCTTCTGACTCAGAGGGGAGAGTGCTACCAACTGAGCCACGGTTGGCAGGGGGAAGGGAGGAGGCAGCCTGCAAATCCCCGTTCTGGACGCACTGTCCATGAACGCATCATCAGACTGCGCTTCCCCTGAATGAAACCCCAGATCCCCGTTGATCAACACTTCCCCACCTGACAATCCCTCTATCACGGAACCTCACAGTATCTTAACCACACTACTGAAATGAAAGCCACCACAAAATAAACATTACAAACATAATTGATAAATAATTAATTCCAATATTACATTACAAAGTCAACTAATCACCCTTGTGCATTCCCTTAGTATCTGTCTTTCGTGTGCCTTTACCTATTCTAATGATTCTACAAAGTGCTACCGCAGTGGTTGTAGAATGGCTGGCGGAAAGTTCCTGACTTTCTATGTGGGACACTGCAGATGGCCTTGCAAGACAACCTCGAGCAGCTCTGGGTCTAGAGGTCCTGGCTGTAGAATGCACCACCTCAGCATGGGCGGCAGAAGTCAGGACTGGCTGCCTGAGAGGCAACTACAATGGCATTGGCGGAGTGGCAGTGTTGGAAGTACAAATGCTGTCATCCTGAGAGAGATCAGCAGGTTCGTGCTCCACGGAGCCACTGCCACTCCCCTGGGGTGGTGCCTCAGCATTCCTAGCCATCTGCTGGAGGACTGATTGCTGGACTGTTGTGATACCCTCGTAAACCCAGCCGCAATGGCAGCAAGCTGAGCCTGCATGACAGAAGTCTAAGCTTCCACTACAACACTCAGACGTTGGGTCACTTCCACTTGTGCTGCAATGGAAGCTGCGACATCGGCCATCACACCCAGCATCATTGTTGGGTCCATAAATGCTCTAATGGAATCGCCCATCACTTCCATCCTGGAAATCATGGGCTCCAAGCTCTACGCAAAGCCATGTGCAAGTTTGGAGCTGGACTCCTCCATGCTCGTTGACAGTTACAAGAGGCTCTCTGGCAGGCCTGCCATTGCACCAAGTATTTCTGTGTGCATGCCCATCACCCGTCTTCTGAAGGTCGCCCCATCAAAGTCCTCTGCAGCAGAACTTGTGTGTGACATCGTCCTCTGGGGAGCTGGCACCAGCACTACCCTTTCCCCCTGACCTGGCTGCAGCCCATTTGTGCTCGGTGACTCGTTCACGTGCAGATCCCGACTCTACACTACCCTCTAAATTTCTTGCAGGGCCATTTTCTGAGCTGGTGCCTGGGAGTGTCAGATTGCGTGACGGTGCCTCTTCTTCTCCATAACGCTCCTCCTCCACTTCTTCCTGTACAGGCTGGGCTGCTGGCAGTTCTTGGGTATCTGAAAGGAGAAAGGCACAAGGGTTGGGAGGTTGGGAAAGCAAAATGTGCATGTTTACACCATCAGCAGCTTGTAAGTGAGAAGATATTGTGGGATAAGCGGGAAGTGAGAAGAAGGATTAGATATGAGCATACCGCCATCATCAATGCCTTCAGCCTCGCTAATCGCCACGGACTCAGTGATGGCCCTTCCAATTATATCTGGAACAGTCTCCTCCATCTGGGTCAGGTTCTGCAGCCATGCTTGCCCCCTGCCTGTTTGTTCCTGCTCGTTGTGAGCCACCTTGGCCTGCAGGAGAAAGGGAAGTGTGTCATTGAGTGTGGTAATGTGCTTGACATGGTTGAAAAGCTGGTTGAATGTGTAAGGTGTGAGATGTGGGTGTGAGGCTTGCAGCAGTGGTAAGTGTGTGAGGGTAAGGTGAAGCTATGATTGTGAGGTATGAGTCGTGATTGTTAGAGATTGTTGGTAGGTGACTGATGGGGTGTAGTGCATTGAGCAGTGTGTGAGTCTCGTGGTGCAGTTGGTGGGATATGGCATTTGACGATGCATTCACTCATCTTGACCACTTGTGTGAGGTCATTAAACTTCTTCTGGCACTGTATCTATGTCCTGGGGGTATCACTGTTGGCACTGATGGCTTCAGCGATAATCTCCCACTGCCTTCGCACAGTGTGTCTGGAAGGCCTCCTGGCCCCCTGTGGGTAGAGGCCCAGTCTCCTTCTGTAGACCACTTGCATCAAGTCCTCCAGTGCTGCATCCGAGAACTGAAACATAGAAACATAGAAGATAGGAGCAGGAGTAGGCCATTCGGCCCCTCGAGCCTGCTCCGCCATTCAATGCGATCAGGCTGATCATCCAAATTCAGTACCCGGTCCCTGCTTTCTCCCCATACCCTTGATCCCTTTAGCCTCAAGAAATATATCCAACTCCTTCTTGAATATATTTAATGAACTGGCCTCCACCGCCTTCTGTGGTAGAGAGTGCCACAGGTTCACCACTCTCTGTGTGAAGAAATTCCTCCTCATTTCTGTCCTAAATGGCCTACCCTTTATCCTTAGACTGTGTCCACTGGTTCTGGACTCCCCGACCATCAGGAACATCCTTCCTGCATCTGGTCTGTCCAGTCCTGTCAGAATTTTATAAGTTTCAATGAGATCACCTCTCATTCTTCTAAACTCCAGCGAGTACAAGTCCAATCGACCCAATCTCTCCTCATACGTCATTCCTGCCATCCCAGGTATCAGCCTGGTGAATCTTCACGGAACTCCTTCCATGGCAAGAACATCCTTCCTCAGATAAGGCGACCAGAACTGCACACAATACTCAAGATGTGGTCTCACCAAGGCCCTGTACAGCTGCAGCAAGACATCCTTGTTCCTGTACTCAAACCCTCTCGCTACGAAGGCCAACATACCATTTGCCTTCTTAACCGCCTGCTGCACCTGCATGCTTACGTTCAGCGACTGGTGCACAAGGACACCCAGGTCTCGTTGCACTTCCCCTTCTCCCAATCTATTGCCATTTAGATAATAATCTGCCTTCCTGTTTGTTGCCACCAAAGTGGATAACCTCAAATTTATCCACGTTATATTGCATCTGCCATGTTTCTGCCCAATCACACATGTCCAAATCATCCTGGAGTTTCTCGACATCCTCCTCACAGCACACACGCCCAACCAGCTTTGTGTCATCTGCAAATTTGGAGATATTACATCTAGTTCCCTTGTCCAGATCATTTATATATATTGTGAATAGCTGGGGTCCAAGGACTGATCCCTACGGGACTGCACTAGTCACTGCCTGCCATTCAGAAAAAGACCCATTTTTATTGCAACTCTTTGCTTTCTGTCTGCCAACCAGTTCTCTATCCAAGTCAATACCTTGCCCCCAATCCCATGTGCCTTAACTTTACACGCTAATCTCTTATGCGGGACCTTATCGAAGGCCTTCTGAAATTCTAGATACACCACATCCACTGGTTCTTCCTTATCTATTTTACCAGTAACATCCTCAAAAAATTCCAGTAATTATTCAAGCACGATTTACCTTTTGTGAATCCATGTTGACTTTGTCCGATCCTGTCACTGTTTTCCAAGTGCTCTGCTATTACATGTTTTATAATGGACTCTAGCATTTTCCCCACGACCGATGTCAGGCTTACCAGTCTGTAATTCCCCGTTTTCTCTCTACCACCTTTTTTGAATAGCGGGGTAAGATTAGCTACCCTCCAATCCATGCGTACTGTTCCAGATTCCATCGAATGTTGGAAGATGATCAGCAATGCATCTACTATTTCTAGGGCCACTTCCTTAAGTACCCTAGGATGTAGATTATCAGGCCCTGGGGATTTATTGGCCTTCAATCCCATCAATTTCCCTAACACCATTTCCCTACAAATACTGATTTCTTTCAGTTCCTCCCTTTCATCAGACCCTATGTTCCCTGGCATCTCTGGGAGGTTATTTGTGTCCTCCTTTGTGAAGACAGAATGAAAATATGTATTTAGTTGGTCTGCCATTTCTTTGTTCCCCATTATAAATTCCCCTGATTCTGACTGCAAGGGACCTATGCTTGACTTCACTAATCTTTTTCTTTTCACATATCTATAAAAGCTTTTACAGTCAGTTTTTATGTTCCCTGAAAGTTACTCTCATATTCTATTTTCCCCCTTCTTAATTAATCCCTTTGCCCTCCTTTGTTGAATCCGAAACTGCTCCCAATCCTCAGGATTATTGCTTTTTCTGGCCAATTTATATATCCTCTCCTTGGATCTTATGCTATCCCTAATTTCCCTTGTTAGCCACGGTTGAGTCACCTTTTTTGTTTTATTTTTATGCCATACTGGGATGAACAAATTCTGTAGTTCATCCATACGGTCTTTGAATGTTTGCCATTGCCTATCCACCATCAACCCTTTGAGTGACATTCCCCAATCAATCCTACCCAACTCGCACCTCATAGCATCGTAGTTTCCTTCATTTAAATTTAGTACCCTAGTCTCTGAGTCAACTACTTCATTCTCCATCTTAATGAAGAATTCGATCATATTATGATCGCTCCGACCCAAGGGGCTTTGTACAACAAGATTGCTAATTAATCCTTTCTCGTTACATAATACCCAGTCTAAGATGGCCTGATCTCTGGTTGTTTCCTCGACATATTGGTCCAGGAAACCATCCCGTAAACACTCCAGGAATTCCACCTCCACAGTATTGTTACTAATTTGGTTAGCCCAATCTATATGTAGATTAAAGTCACCCATGATGACTGCTGTGCTCTTATTGCACGCTTCTTTAATTTCCCTTTTAATGCCATCCCCAAGCTCCGCCTTACTGTTTGGAGGTCTATATACCACTCCCACTAACGTTTTCTGCCCCTTGGTATTTCTCAATTCTACCCATACAGATTCCACATCATCAGAGCTAATATCCTTCCTTACAATTGTGTTAATCCCTTCTTTAACCAGTAATGCTACCCCACCTCCCTTTCCTTTTTGCCTATCTTTCCTGAATATTGAATACCCCTGGATGTTGAGTTCCCAGCCTTGACCATCCTTGAGCCACGTTTCCGTAATCCCAACCAAATCATATTCCTTTACCTCTATTTGCGCAGCCAACTTATCCACTTTATTACAAATGCTCCTCGCATTAAGACACAAAGGGGGAGAAATTCGGTTGTTAGCGCCACCGATTAATGCCTAAAGAGGCCGAGAAGTGGGGCGCTAGCCAATTTCCGGGCGGGCGCAAGGTGCCTAGCGCCTCGCCCCATATTGAGCATGCATTTAGCACCGGCGCTAAATCTTAGCGCCCGCTCATGGGCGCAGGCTGATTATGACGTCATTTGAGTGTGCAACGCCTTTTGGGCACCCTGGACCGGAAATTCAGTGGCGCCCCCCCCCCCCGTAACGCCTGGCACTAATAGTGACAGCTTACCTGGACCTTACCAAGTCGCTCTCGGGCTGGAGGAGTGTTATTTAAAGGGGACTGGTGTGTTTTAAAAGCGGCAGCCATTTTTGGAGCACAAATTCCTCGAGAGCTACAAAGAGTTGCTGAGCTGCACACTGAGAGCCATTTGACCACTGAGCCAGCGCAAGCAGGCGATCTTCAGCCTTCTGACCATCACCTTGCTGTTGGTGAGCCTTGGCAATGGGGAACCTTCCTGTGGGCACTTATTATGGGGGCTGCATTGGAGGGGACCATCCTGCTACTGAATCATCTGGAAAGGGCACTGAGACGCTGGGAGAGGGGGGCGGGCATGGCCAGATGGAGGAGGGCCAACAGGCATCGCCACAGCAGACCTTACGCTGGCAGGGTTTTCCGACAGCAGTTTTCCCACATGAACATGCCGGAGGAGCAGTGTGTCAGAAGGCTGCGATTTAGAAAGGAGTTGGTGACTGAGCTGTGCTTGCTGCTTCAGCCAGATCTGCAGCCTCAGATAAGGTGCAGGACATCTCTGTCGGTGGCTGAGAAGATGCCTGCTGGCCTGAACTTCTACGTAAGCGGCTCTTCTCAGGCTGCGCGTCAGAGGCTGATCAGAAGTAGCTTCTAGGCCCGTCTCACGGAATGCTTGCTGCCATTCCAAGAAGAGGAATGGAACCGGTCTGATACCCCCAAGCCTGTGAAGGGCAAGATGCATGTAAATAGCAGGCATGGCCATTGTAAATGAAGAAAGTGTTTCATTACACAAAATGTGGTTCCTTCAAACATGAGAAAGCTATGGCAACAGAAAGCAAAACTAATACACTGACACATAACTGACTCTCACACCCGGGAGACTGTCCAAAACATAAATCACATTCCGACCATCTTCCTTGGCCTTGATTCCACTGCGCCAACCAAAGCATCCAATGCCCCATCAGTGAGGCGTTCCGCCCTCTGCCTCACCCTTTCCATGTCTTGCTAGGCTGGTGCGTCACAGGTAGGCTCCCACCGCTTTGAAGGCCTACAAGGCAGTGAGTGTGTCTGGTGATGCCAATTGACCTGCCCCTTTAAGAGCTGGCCGGCGCCTGTGTGTCTCAGGGAAAGTGATTATTGACAGCACCTTCGCTGCACCTCGCCGCCGCGAAATTGGGTTGCGCCGCCGGGTTAGCCCCTTAAGAGTAGCGTGCAGCGCCTGATTTAGCGCTGCAATCACCTTTAGGGGCGCTGCAACCCAATATCGTGCTAGGTGGCGCTAAATTGTGCCTGGCGCTAAACTTTGCGCATCGCCAGGACTAGCGCCCCAAACGCAGCTATACTGAATTTCTAGGCCTAAGCCTTCAGGCTTGCTTTTTTTAACGCTCTTAGACCTATTAGAATTATTATTTACTGTGGCCATGTTTGATTTAAACCATTGATTTCTCTGACTGCCACTTTTGTTTTTCTCCTTCCTATCTTTTGCTTTTATCCTTGTTTCCCTTTCCTCTGTCTCCCTGCTCAGGTTCCCAACCCCCTGCCATTTTAGTTTAAACCCTCCCCCAGAGCACTAGCAAACACTCCCCCTAGGACATCAGTTCCAGCCCTGCCCAGGTGCAAACCGTCCGGTTTGAACTGGTCCCACCTCCCCCAGAACCGGTTCCAATGTCCCAGGAACTTGAATCCCTCCCCGTTGCACCATTCCTCTAGCCACGTATTCATCTGAAATATCCTTCTATTTCTACTCTGACTAGCACGTGGCACTGGTAGCAATCCTGAGATTACGACCTTTGAGGTCCTATTTTTTAATTTACCTCCTAACTCCCTATATTCAGCATTTAGGACCTCATCCCGGTTTTTACCTATATCGTTGGTACCTATATGCACCACGGCAACTGGCTGTTCACCCTCCCCTTCCAAGATGTTCTGCAGCCACTCTGAGACACCCTTGACCCTTGCACCAGGGAGGCAACACACCATCCTGGAGTCTCGTTTGCGGCCGCAAACTGAGGTGCCCTTTCTCTCCCCTGTTGTGATGTTGCTAATTTCCCATTTGCTTAGCTCCAGTTAGAATGAGGTACTTCTGTAACAAAGCACCTCCCCTGTAAGACGTGCAGACAGTGTTTCACTCTGCAGGCAACCTTTAAATACAGAGCAGACTTCCCACGATATTGAACCCCTGCTGAGCGCGAGCCAACCAACAGCGCATTCAGTGCTGGGCTCAGCCCTTTAATCATGTTAATGAGCAGGCAGCACGAATTTCACGTGTTCACCCATAATTTCACTGAGTCCGACCTGAAAAACCCCCTCAATGAAATAAAAAAGAGGAGAGACAGAGTGCGGGTTGTCCATGACAGGAAACCTATCACAAAGGTCACTCGTGCCATGAGGAGGGAGGCAGCACTGACATTGAGTGCCAGAGTGACCTGAGCAGAGCAGGCAAGGTAACACACTCGTGCTTTTCTTACTTCGCCTTGAGTTCCAGCGCTCTCTTTGTCATCTAAAAGTAACAGCTGGACAACTAACCCTCACAGTGCACTCTGCTTAAAGGAGAAATAACTTATAACTGAAAAGTTACTGAGTTGCACCACTGTGCACCCACCTTGTGCCATTTCTAATTTCCCTTTGTCCTATTCTATCACTTCTAAGTGCCACCTGAGGGCCTGGAGTCAGAGAGCTGGATGCCTACTCTATATCACTATGAGCTTCTTGGGATGGAGGTGGCCCTCGTTTCAGGGCCTTGGAGTCCTGTGGTGGAACTGTGACAGATGCTTCTATGGGCTTGCAATCTTCACAGCCTTGGCCTTCTGACATTCTGCCACCTGTGAAGACATACCTGGGCAATCTTCCACAATGTCAGCTAGATTCCAGTGTCACATTTACACTGAAACAGCTGGGCTGGGGGAGCAGCTTGATCTGGTGCACAAATACAGCTGGAACTTTGTCAGGCTCCATAGCCTTTGCTGTGAAAAGTGCACTCAGTTACTTCTAAATATCACATGCAGTGAACCAAATTGGCTGGACATTGGCATTTATGATGATGAGAACCTCGTGAGGAGGCTGAGTAAAATTATGCACTTGGTGCTTTGGTGCTGGGCTGCACCATGGTTGAGAATGGGGATGCTCACAGAGCCTCCTTCTCTTGTTAGTTGGCTGGATGTCCACCGCCATTCTCGACTGGATGTGGTAGGGTTCCAGAGCTCTGCTCTGGTCTGTTGGTTGTGGGACTGTTTAGCTCTGTCTATAGTCCTGTATAGTAGCTTCACTAGCTTCATACCTCATTCTAATGTATGCCAGCTCTTGCTCCTAGTATCCCTGCCACTCTGCATTGAACCAGGTTTGGTCTCCTGTCTTGATAGTGATTGAGGTGTCAACCATGGCTCAGTTATAGCACTCTCGCCTGAGAAAAAAGGTTGTGGGTTCAAATCCCACTCCAGGAACTTGAGCACAAAATCTAGGTTGAAACTCTGGCGCAATACTGACTGAAAACAGTCTTTCAGGTGAGACGTAAAACTGAGGGACCATCTGCCCTCTCAGGTGAACGTAAAAGATCCCATGGTACTAGCTCGAAGAAGAGCAGGGGAGTTCTCCCCGGTGCCCTGGCCAGCCTTTAACCAACATCATTAAAACAGATTATCTGGTCATTATCACATTGATGTTTGTGGGACCTTGCTGTGCTATTGTGGTCAGTCGTGTCTGTGACAGGTAGATTGCTCAGGACAAGGTTACACCCTCGTGTTGGTTCCATCTGACACAGGCGCAGTCTGGCAGCTATGTCCTTCAGGATTCGGCCTGCTTGGTCAGTGGTGGTACTACTGAGCCACTCTTGATTGTGCTCATTTAAGTTGCATGATTCTTTGCAAAGTGTACATCTGCGTTCTTCTATCCTGCGAACTGGTTTGGACATTGTCAATGGGCTGGTGAAAGTGGTGAATATCTCGGCAGTCACTGGGATTGTGTTAGGACTGGAAGAGCATCTGCTTTGTGTGGCTGACTTGTCCTCTGATGTAGAGATTGAGAACAGGTTCTATAAAAGGTCTTGCTGCCACAGCACTATGTGCAATGATGTGTGTCCTTTCTATGGTATATATTAATGGAATTTCGAATCAATATTTTCATACCACATGAAACTGACATGATGCCACATTCTAATCAAAAGAACATTCAAAGGATGAACAGTCGATACCCACAATTCACAACAACAAACTAATGAGCAATTCAGCTGTATTTTACTTCCAGCTGCATTGAACCAATCCACAGAGGGAGACTGCACCATTCAACACCACTTTTACCTCATTACCTTTGCTTGATTATTTTTTGGCACATGGTACAAACAGAATATATTCTTCCGAGATGCCTCAGTTGGTAAAGACACAATGGGTTGGATTTTCCTCCGCTATCCAACCCCAAATCAGGCAGCGCGGCAGTGGAATAGGCGGGAAAATTGGGTGGCGAGGCCTACCACCACATTCCCAGCCTGACCTCAATTTACCTCCCCACGTCCCAGCTGGGAAGGCCGCCAGCTGCCTCTTCGCCACCCATCACATGGAAATGCCAGCAGGGAGGTGGGACCTAGCAATCTGCCTGATTCCCCTGCCTTCCACCTGTTAAATCCGTGTATCTTGAGGTTGGTGTCCTTCAATAACTTGACAAGAGACTGCAGGGAACAATCAACAGGTGTTTACTGGATGAGGGTTACTCTAAAACTAAACGTACAGATCCCTACTCAGGGTTTATATACAGGTGTGGTCACTGCTGGTACTACATTATACAGGAGCTGTAAAAAGTAGTTCTCCCCTTAAAGGTACATACACTACAATTCCTCCCCTTTTAGATTAACAGTACCATAACATTCATTTAACAATTAAATATCAACTAATTACAATTAACACTTTTAACATGCAACATTAACTGAAAATAGTCCATTTATAAATTCAGTCTTTGGGGCGGCTTCCTGATCCTTTCTGGATAGCGCCTTTCCCGAGTGTCTTGCTCTTGGTGCGGAGGCGATTCTGGCCCCCTGTCGTCGGTTGGTTCATCAGCTTCCGATGCTACTGTTTCTGGGGTAGGTGCTACCTGTATGTCGGGTTCACCACCAGGTACACGAGACATGGGGTTGACTCGTTCCTGTGACTCGAGGATCTGGCCAACATGGCGTTTCACAATGTTCTCCCCAACATCCACTGTGTACATTAGTGGCCCCTGCCGTGTGCATATCGTTCCTGGTTGCCATTTCTCTGTTCGGTAGTCACGGGCCAAGACTGGTTGCCCTACATTGAAGCTCCTTGTCGGCTTCTCATTGATGTGCTGGAATTGCTTATTCTCAACATCTCTTCATACATTTGGTCTGAGCAAATCCAGACGAGATCTCAACCTTCGGTTAAAGAACATCATGGCTGGGGTCTGGTTGGTGACTGCATGTGTCGCATTTCTGTAGGCTAACAGGAAATTGTCCACCTTATGCTGCAGTGGAATGTAATCATCGCACATGGCCCTTACTGCTTTTTTAAAGGTTTGTACGAACCTCTCAGCCAATCCATTTGTGGCTGGATGATACGGGGCGGATGTGTAATGCCTTACCCCATTCCTTTTCATAAATTTCCGAAACTCTTCGGACACAAACTGTGGTCCGTTATCAGAGCAAATCTGCTCTGGCAAGCCATTCCTGGCAAATATGGTCCGTAGGACTGCAATAGTTTTCTCCGTGGTGGTGGAGTACCTTTTGATGACCTCAGGCCATTTCGAGTGCGCATCCACGGCTATTAAAAACATTGAGTCCATGAATGGACCAGCAAAATCAATATGCACCCGTTGCCATGGAGATGAGGGCCACTCCCATGGGTGTAGAGGGGCATGTGGTGGTGCATTTTGGACCTTCTGGCATCCTGAGCAGCTCTTTGTCAGGTCCTCAATTTGCTGATCGATCCCCAGCCACCACACATAAGCCCTAGCAAGGCTTTTCATTTTCACCCCTCCCAGATGACCTTCGTGAAGCTCATTGAGCACTCTCTCCCTTAACTTGGGTGGAATTACCACTCGGGATCCACACATCAAGGTCCCCTGGCATACTGACAGCTGTTCTCTTCTGGATGAGAATGCTGGCAACAGTGAGTCGCCATGTGCTGGCCATCCCTTCACCGTCAAGTCATATACCCGAGACAGTGTCGGGTCATTTCGGGTCTCCTTCTCTATACCAGCGTTAGTTACTGGCAAGCGTTCAATTATAGTCGAATAAAATATTTTGACAGGGTCCACTGCTGGTGCTTCCTCCGCAGTAGGCAGTGGCAGGCGTGATAGCCCATCAGCATTTCCATGCTGTTTCGTGCCCTTATACTCAATTTCATATTGGTTCGCCCCTAGAAAAAGGGACCATCTTTGTAGCCGTTGCGCAGTCATCACCGGAACGCCCTTCTTTGGATTAAAGATGGAGACAAGTGGTTGGTGGTCAGTCAGCAAGGTGAACTTCTGCCCATGCAGATAGTGGTTGAACTTTTTCTCTCCCCACACTAGGCTGAGGGCCTCCCTGTCAATCTGGGCGTAGTTACGCTCGGCTGAGGTTAGTGACCGAGACGCAAAGGCTACTGGCCTCTCCGAGCTGTCCGGGAATTTGTGCGACAGCACCGCTCAAATGCCATAGGGTGATGCATCACACGCCAGCCGAATTGGTAGTGCTGGGTTGAAATGAGCCAACACCTCTTTGATCAATTCTTTGCACTTCTGGAAAGCTCGTTTACATTCGTCATTCCACTTCCATGGTACCCCCGTTTGCAGTAGGGTGTTTAGTGGGTGTAGTACTGTAGACAAATTTGGCAAGAACTTATGGTAGTAGTTCACCAGCCCGAGGAACGACCTCAGTTGTGACACATTTTCCGGTGCTGGAGCCTTGACTACTGCCTCAATCTTTTCAGGGGACTTATGTATCCCCTCTTCATCAATAACGTGGCCACAATACGAGATCTGCTTCTGGAAAAACTCGCATTTGTGGCGATTAGCTCGAAGCCCATATTCCTTCAATCTAGTGAGCACCTGCTCCAGGTTGGCAAGGTGAGCACTGTCATTTTCGCCCGTGACCAGGATGTCATCCAAATAACACTGGGTCCCTGGAATCCCTTGCAGGACTTGATCCATTGCCCTTTGCCAAATAGCCGGAGCTGATGCTACCCCAAACACCAGCCGGTTGTATTGGTGGAGACCTTTATGAGTGTTGATCGTGAGGTACTGTTTCGAGGCTTCTTCTACCTCCATTTGCAGGCACGCCTGGGCCAGATCAATCTTAGTGAAGCGTTTCCCTCCAGATAGCGAGGCGAAAATATCTTCAATCCGCAGAAGCGGATATTGTACCGTGTGAAGGACTGGGCTCACTGTCACCTTAAAGTCCCCACAGATGCGAACCTTCTTTGGTTCCCCAGGCGTATTACTCAACGACCTCTTCATTACAGGAATGATGGGTGTAGCCCACTCGCTCCAGTCCACTTTGGACAGTACTCCTGAACATTCCAAACCTTCCAGCTCTGCTTCGACGGCTGGGCGGATCGCATAAGGCACTGGTCTGGCTGTAAAAAACTTTGGGCTTGTATTTTCCTCTATTTTGATTGTCGCTGTTATGCCTTTTAGTGTTCCGAGTCCCTCCTGGAACACTTCTTGTGCGTCAGTTAGCATTTTTGACAGTCGTCCAGGTGTGACGTCGTCATCCTTTATGGCATCTACAGTCAGTGCTTGTATGGAATGCCAATCTAGCTGTATCTTCTGGATCCATTCACGTCCTAGTCATGGTGGTCCTCCATCTGGCATTACATAAACGTCCATTTTTGGTGTTTCCTTGCCGTTATATATAACGTTCACCCTTAATTTTCCTTTGGGGTAGACTTTTTGCCCCGTGTACATCTTCAAGACAATCTCTATATCTCTCAAGGGTATATGTGAGAATAGCCGCTTGTCGACCCTTCGGTTTATGACTGTTAGGGCTGATCCTGTGTCCAATTCGATTTTCACTTGGACTCCGGCTATCTTGAGCGTGACCCAGATAGTTTGGTGATCCTCCGTTTTGATCACATTATGTAGTTTCAGACAACCCAGCTCCTTGCTTCCAGAGTCTGTATCACTTTTCTGTTCGTCTGCACTACTCTCCGTCGCCTTATGTATCTTCTTGTACTTCTCCTGTGGGGATTTCTTGCTGCTGGTTTTCTTTTCCGACCTGCAGACTCTTGCTATGTGTCCTACTTTTCCACACTGTCTGCACACTTGGTCCTTGAACCAGCAATCCTTATGGTCGTGTGTTGTTCTGCTGCAGCGATAGCACTTCACTGTTCCATATGACATTTCATTTGTGCCATATTCTTGCGGTCTCCATTGTATCTCTGCCACGCCCCGTGCTGCTGCTTCGTGTGATACTGCCATGCTGAAAGCCTTGTCCAGCGTAAGATCCTTTTCTGATAGAAGCCGTTTCTGGGTTCCTTCACTTTGAAGCCCACACACAAACTTGTCCCTTAAAGTATCTGCTAGTCCCGTTCCAAACTGGCAGTGTTTCGATAGCTTGCGCAGTTCCGTTAAAAACTTAGCATTACTTTCATCTTTATGCTGGTTCCTTTTGTGAAACTTAAATCTTTCCGCTATCAGCAGCGGTGTGGGGTCTAAGTGGTCCTGTAGGATTGACACTATGTTTTCAAAATCCTTTTCCACTGGCTTCTCTGGGGTTACTAGGTTTCGCAGTAAGCCATACGTTTTTGCACCCATTGAATTCAACAATACCAGCGCTTTCCTGTCATCTGGCACTACATTCGCCTTGCAGTACACTTCTATGCGTTCGACCTATGTCGTCCAATCTTCGACTTCATTGTTGAACGCTGTGACACTGCCACTCTTCGGCATCCCTGGGTGTGGTTAGACTGGCTCAAAATGGCGTCTCCTGCGCTCTCCCTTCTTCTCCGCTGTGGCTCAAAATGGCGTCTCTCGCGCTTTCCTTTCTTCCCGCGCTCTCCCTTCTTCTCCGCTGTGGCTCAAAATGGCGTCTCCCGTGCTCTCCCTTCTTCTCCGCTGCAGCTCTAAATGGCGTCTCCCGCGCTTTCCTTTCTTCCCCGCTGACGCTGCTCGCCCCCTGAACACCGCCTCTCTCTCTCGTTGATGCCGCTCGGTCCTGAACAGCGCCTGCGCCCTGTGCGCTCTACCCTCTCTCTTCTCACGCCAACGCCGCTCGGTCCTGAACAGCGGCTGCGCCTTGTGCGCTCTACCCTCTCTCTTTTCCCGTCGACGCCGCTCGGTCCTGAACACCGGCTGCGCCCTGTGCGCTCTACCCGCTCTCTGCTCCCGTCGACACTGCTCGGCCTTTTCCTGTGCCATCGGTCGGCTCTAGCTGCCGCTGTGCGGGAAGGGTCTGCGCCATACCTGTTGCCAGCCCGTTTCGCTGGAGTCTCCGTTGGATGGTCGACGCCCGTGCTTCTGGAATCTCTGAAGAAATAGCAGTATGTTCTTCACTATCTCCTTGTCAAAGAGCCGTTTACAACAGAATTCACAGCAATGATGGAATTTCCTTCTGCAGAGTTGCAGGTAGGTTCGAATTTTCTCGTCGCCAATGTTAAATCCGTGTATCTTGAGGTTGGTGTCCTTCAATAACTTGACAAGAGACTGCAGGGAACAATCAACAGGTGTTTACTGGATGAGGGTTACTCTAAAACTAAACGTATAGATCCCTACTCAGGGTTTATATACAGGTGTGGTCACTGCCGGTACTACATTATACAGGAGCTGTAAAAAGTAGTTCTCCCCTTAAAGGTACATACACTACACCACCGCTACTCCTCGCCAACCCAAGGACCACCAGGAAAATGTGTTGGTGGTCCCTGGGGCAGGGGCAGAAGGCCCATTGTGCCCCTCTTGGAGGTTGGGGGCCCAGCAACAGGCACAACTCACTCCACTCATGCCTCAGTGACAGGCCCAAGCTGAATGCCAAAATAAATTCCTCCCCCATATTCGGGACTCCTCCCCCCTCCTTTAAGTGGTCTCCTCCTGTTCAGGTGGTGCATCAGTGGTCCCACCGCAGAAATGGCTGGATATTCCAGTCTGGCAGTGGCTGCTCCCTCTTTGTGTTGGGGCTCCCACTGACAGCCTGCACTCCATACTTAATGATCCTCTGAAAGCTGCTATGGAAATGCAAGTTCTTTCTTTCCTTCATTAGTAATGTACCTTTCAGTTACAGGGTGTCGAATCTTTTAAAGTTCACTGCCTGCCTCCTTCAGCTTGTCCCCATGGATTTATAAAATGCAGTATTTCATTGTCAGTGGGTTATTCAGCAAAATGCAATCATAAGCATTAAAAATATTGTTATAATTGTTGTACAGGTGGGCCCTGATGACCAGACAATGATTGCTGCTGTTCGGGTTAAATTGCCGTACAGGTATCATCAGTTGGACGAATCTCCTAAAGCCGTTGTCACTCAGTTCAAGAACAAAACCTCATTCCAGGTAATAGAGCTAAACTACTCCATCTGAATCTGCAATGATATGGATTCCACACTGTCAGTGTTCATATTTGTTATTAAGTTTGGGGTTTAAGTCTGGGTATTATTCACTCTTTAAGTGTAACATGCTGTTTGTGCAGTATTTTAGGAGTGGCTTCTACTTACTTCAGCTAAAGTCAGTGTTTAATTCATGGGTTTCAAGAGAACAAGGCCTTAAATTTTCAAACTTCCCACATCATCTGAGCTCTGTACTTCCACCCCATCTCCTTCCATATACCACGAGAATATAGCTGTGTACCCACAAAACATCTACCTACAGGAGCATATTATTGATTCGGAAATGGTTACGACACCCAGTACAGAATCAGGATTTTATTGAATGTCCATCTTAATAAAGAATTCTATCATATTATGATCGCTCCTCCTCAAGGGGCCTCGCACAACAACATTGCTAATTAATCCTTTCTCATTACATAATACCCAATCTAAGATGGCCTAATCTCTAGTTGGTTCCTTGTCATATTGGTCCAGGAAACCATCCCGTATACACTCTAGGAATTCCTCCTCCACAGTATTGTTACTAATTTGGTTAGCCCAATCTATATGTAGATTAAAATCACCCATGATAACTGCTGTGTCCTTATTGCATGCATCTCTAATTTCCCATTTAATTCCATCCCCAACCTTAGCATTACTGTTCGGTGGTCTGTATACAACTCCCACGAATGTTTTCTGCCTTTTGGTGTTTCTCAGCTCTACCCATACAGATTCTACATCATCAGAGCTAATATCCTTCCTTACTATTGTGTTAATCTCCTCTTTAACCAGCAATGCTACCCCACCTCCTTTTCCTTTTTGCCTGTCCTTCCTGAATATTGAATATCCCATGATGTTGAATTCCCAGCCTTGGTCACCCTGGAGCCACGTCTCCATAATTCCAATTACATCATATCTGTTTACATCTATTTGCGCAGCTAATTCATCCACCTTATTACGAATGCTCCTCACATTAATGCACAAAGCATTCAGGCATGTTTTTTTTAACACTCTTAATCCTTGTAGAATTATTATTTACTGTAGCCCTGTTTGATTTACACCCTTGATTTCTCTTTCTTCCACTTTTGCTTTTCTCCTTCCTGTCTTTTGTTTCTATCCTTGCTTCCCTTTCCACTGTCTCCCTGCACAGGCTCCCAACCCCCTGCCATTTTAGTTTAAACCCTCCCCACAGCACTAGCAAACACTCCCCCTAGGACATCGGTCCCGGCCCCGCCCAGGTGCAAACCATCCAGTTTGTACTGGTCCCACCTCCCCCCAGAACCGTTTCCAATGTCCCAAGAATTTGAATCCCTCCCCGTTGCACCATTCCTCTAGCCACGTATTCATCTGAAATGTCCTTCTATTTCTACTCTGACTAGCACGTGGCACTGTTAGCAATCCTGAGATTACTACCTTTGAGATCCTATTTTTAAATTTACCTCCTAACACCCTATATTCAGCTTTTAGGACCTCATCCCATTTTTTACCTATATCGTTGGTACCTATATGCACCACGACAACTGGTTGTTCACACTCCCCCTCCAGAATGCCCTGCAGCTGCCCCGAGACATCCTTGACCCTTGCACCAGGGAGGCAACATACCATCCTGGAGTCTCGTTTGCGGCCGCAGAAACGCCTATCTATTCCCCTTACAATAGAATCCCCTATCACTATAACTCCCCCAGTCTTTTTCCTCCCATAAGGTGCAGCAGAACCACCCATGGTGCCAGGAAGTTGGCTGCTGCTGCCTTCCCCCGATAAGTCATCTCCCTCAACAATATCCAAAGTGGTATATCTGTTTGAGAGGGGGATGGCCCAGGGGACCCCTGCACTACCTGGCTGTGCCTACTACTCTGCCTGGTGGTCACCCATTCCCTTCCTGCCTGTGCAGCCTTTACCTGCGGTGTGACCAATTCCCTAAACGTGCTAGCTACGATGTCCTCAGCATCGCGAATGCTCCAGTATGTATCCTTTCGCAGCTCCAGCGCTGCAATGCGGTCTGTCAGTAGCTGCAGCTGGATACACTTCCTGCAAACATGGTCATCAGGGACACAGGAAGTGTCCCTGATTTCCCATATAGCGCAGGAGGAGCGTGCCACGGGGCCAAGCTGTCCTGCCATGACATACCCTTTAATTATTTTAAATTAATTTAAATCAAATCAATACCACTATTTATACTACAATTAAATGATATACTCAAGGGCCCTTGGTTACTAGCACTCCCCGATACACAACAGAGACCTTAGAAACTATAACCACAAAAAATAAGACCTTCTAAATTTTATAAACTATTAATCTTAACTGTCAAACTATAGAGTAGTATAAATAATTACCTGGCTGTACTCACCCAATCAGCTGCTTCCTCTTGCCCGCATCACTTTTTGAATCGTGATGTGGCTCCGGAATGCCGCTGCTGGTCTGTGAGATTGGTAAGCCTCTGTAAAAAAGCCCGCGAAAGTGAGTTTAAGTACTCACTGTACTGCCGCTCTCTGCTCCTCCCAACACCGGCCTCTGTAAAAAATCCCGCAAAAGTGAGTTTAAGTACTCACTGTCCCGCCGCTCGCTGCTACTCCCGACACTGGCCTCTGTAAAAAAGCCCGCGAAAGTGAGTTTAAGTACTCACTGTCCTGCCGCTCTCTGCTCCTCCCGACACTGGCCTCTGTAAAAAAGCCCATGAAAGTGAGTTTAAGTACTCACTGTACCGCCGCTCTCTGCTCCTCCCGACACTGGCCTCTGTAAAAAAGCCCGCGAAAGTGAGTTTAAGTACTCACTGTACCACCGCTCTCTGCTCCTCCTGACACTGGCCTCTGTAAAAAAGCCCGGGGCGGGGTGGGTGGGAAGTCCAGGGCTGGAGAGGCGTGTGGAGAGGTCGGAGTTGGGGAGGTTGAAGGCTTCCTTGTGCTGCCTGGGATTAGCACTCCTCCCCCTCCTGGCCCACAAGGAGCTTAAAACCAGGCAAAGTTCTAAAACATACCCGGGCCGCTTCTGGCCAGACGTCTCCTCCCGCCGTGTTGCTGCTGCCGGGCGTCAGAGAGTGCAGGACCCCCCCTGTGCTGAGGTTAAAAATAAGTCACGGCACCGATGACATCATTAGCCAAGGCTTTTGCATGTTGATTAGCCTCGTCTGCTTTTAGCGGGAGCCTCGTCCAGGGCCTGAATTACAGTAAATATTATGGCGGCTGAGAATAGGGTTGGATTGCTCGTTTCCGATACCTGCCCTCGACCCTCTTCCGCCCATCGAGGGGGGTGGAGTTAAAATCGAGGCCAGGGTATCAATTTTCCTGCACATTAATTTTTGTTGTTTGGTGCTCGGGAGAGTCCTTTACTGTCCTGTTTTGGCAGCTCTGCAGAAAGTTCTGGGATACAGTATATGAATAATCTGAAACTTGACATGCGGTTAGTGTTGCATGCTTGGAAGGAACGCGTGACGTTGGACATATGGGGGGAAAAATTGAGTGAGTAGCGCCACCTGTTAGCGCCTAAAGAGGCAGTCAGTGGCTGCAGCGCCACTGGCTGCGCCTCCCGCGATATTCAGCAGGGGCGCTAATGGTGGCATTAGCCAATTGCGCTGCGCCGCCACCGATGGCGTCAGCGGTGTGCGCAGCGCCCCATTCGCGCCCCGTTCGCGATATTTGGTAGCGAACGCCGCAGTTGCGCCGTTCGCTACCCGCGCCCGGTTCACGGGGCCTTACTGTGCTGGCAGCAGTGCAAGTTAAGGTGGAGGTGCGGGGCGGCCGCCTTTTTCGGCGGCCGCCTGCCAGCACCTCCGTCCCCGGCCTCCTAACCCCCCCTCGCGGCATTGCCGGCTGTTTCCCGAGAGCCCGGCACTTCTCCTTGGTGCCGGGCTCGTTTGCCGGCACTCGCGAGCGGGGATCGCGTTGTTGCTGGCCCCTCCCCCTTAACAGTGGGAGGAAGGCCTGCAGTACCGCAGCGTGCCGTGCCGCAGCATGTGGCGCTGCGGCACGTTGCACTGCGATATTCAGTTTCAGCGCCCTAAGAGGGACGCGGAGCGCCTCGAGCCTCGCCCCGTGTCCCTCGAGGGGCAATGAAACTGAATATCTGACGATCGCTAAAGCCTCGAGCGCTGCGCTAAATTCTGCGCTCAGGCGACTTTTGCGCCACTTTGGTGCCCTAACCGAATTTCTAGGCCATGGTTCCCAAAGCTCTCCATCACTGGGTTTTCCCCGCGTCATGTCTGGGTCTGTTCTAAAATAATTAATATAAAAATCAATACGAAGAAATGTTATAGTTACATTCGGAAAAAGACAGTGGTCAGGAACAATGTTGGCCCATTAAAAACTGAAAGTGATGATATTGTCAATGACAATGGGGACATGGCGGACATGTTGAATAATTAGTTTGCATCAGTATTTACAGTAGAAGAGGATAGAATGCCGGAAATCCCAAAGAAACTAATATTGAATCGGGGACAGGGACTCCATAAAATTAACGTGGGTAAAATAACAGTAATAAAGAAAATAATGGCACTAAAGAGTGACAAATTCCCAGGGCCAGATGGTTTCCATCCCAGGGTTTTAAAGGAAGTAGGTGAGCACATTGCAGATGCCCTAACTATAATCTTGCAAAGTTCTCTAGAGTCAGCAACCGTCCCTTTAGATTGGAAAATTGCGCATGTCACTCCGCTTTTTAAGAGTGCCGAGAGCGGGAAACCATGGAATTATAGAACAGTTAGCCTAACATCTGTTGTGGAGAAATTGCTAGAGCCTATAATTAAGGATAGTGTGAATGAACACCTCGAAAATTTTCAGTTGATCAGAGAGAGCCAGCATGGATTTGTGAAAGGTAGGCCATGCCTGACAAACCTAATTGAATTTTTTGAAGAGGTGACTAAAGGAGTGGACAGAGGAATGTCTATGGAGGTTATTTATATGGACTTCCAGAAGGCATTTGATAAAGTCCCACGTAAGAGAATGTTAACTAAGGTAGATGCCCATGGAGTTGAGGGCAAATTATTGACCTGGTTAAATTGGCTGAGTGGCAGGAGACAGAGAGTAGGGATAATGGGTAGGCACTCAAATTGGCAGGATGTGATTAGTGGTGTCCCGCAGGGATCTTTGTTGGGGTCTCAACTATTCGCAATATTTATTAACGACTTAGATGATGGCATAGAAAGTCATATATCCAAATTTGCTGATGACACAAAGATAGGCGACATTTTAGACAGTGTAGATGACAGCATAAAATTACAAAGGGATATTGATAGATTAAGTGAATGGGCAAAACTGTGGCAAATGCATTTCAATGTAAGCAAATGTGAGGACCTAAATAGGATAGAACAGGGTAAAAAGCTAAAAAGAGTGGATGTCCAAAGAGACTTAGGGGTTCATAAGAACATAAGAAATAGGAGCAGGAGTAGGCCATACGGCCCCTCATAGATCATTAAAATGTCATGAACAGGTCCAGAAACTAATTAAAAAGGCTAATGGAATGCTGGCCTTTATATCTAGAGGACTAGAGTACAAGGGGGTAGAAGTTATGCTGCAGCTGTACAAAACCCTGGTTAGACCACACCTGGAGTACTGTGAGCAGTTCTGGGCACCACACCTTAGGAAGGATATATTGGCCTTGGAGGGAGTGCAGCGTAGGTTTACCAGAGTGATACCCGGACTTCAAGGGGTAAGTTACGAGGAGAGATTATACAAATTAGGGTGTATTCCCTAGAATTTAGAAGGTTAAGGGGTGACCTGATCAAAGTTTTCAGGATACTAAGGGTAACAGATAGGGTAGATAGAGAGAAACTATTTCCGCCGGTTGGGGATTCTAGGACTAGGGGGCATAGTCTAAAAATTAGAGCCAGACCTTTCAGGAGTGAAATTATGATACACTTCTACACACAAAGGGTGGTAGAAGTTTGGAACTCTCTTCGGCAAATAGCAACTGATGCTAGATCAATTGTTAATTTTAAATCGGGAATTGATAGCTTTTTGTTAACCAAAGGTATTAAGGGATATGGGCCAAAGGCAGGTGTATGGAGTTAGATCGCAGATCAGCCATGATCACATTGAATGGTGAAATAGGCTCGAGGGGCTGAATGGCCTACTCCTGTTCCTATGTTCCTATGATAGAGCTTGATTGCTGTGATCAGTCAACAACTCCATTAACTTTGTATCATGTGACCACCAGGGTGTGAGATGGTGAACTAGATGGACCTCGGTCTTTATTTCATCCAGTAATTCCTATGTACTGTTTTGGACTGCAGACATTAATTTCTGAATGGGAATCCCTTTATTCCTAGATTCTGAAGAAGGGGAGGATGAGGAGATGGAAGAGTCTCAATTGGAGGCTCTTAGAGTGAGGCATCACCGAAGACAATTGCTCCCCACACACACTGCATTTACAGACTAAGAAATATCACTTAGATTGCTCAGCATGTCACTGCTTCAGAAGGCTGTGCTTCCCCTCAGGGGAGAATATGTCAATTGCTGGCTGAAGACCTGCAGTCTACTTCCACCAGGATAACAGCATTGCCTGTATCAGTGCAAGTCACTATTGCCTTGAGTTCCTTTTCAATTGGAACTTTTCAAGCAGCGTCTGGTAATCTTCGGCACATTAGTCGAACTGCAGCTCACTATTGCATTAAGAAGGTCATTGACACTTTCTTCTGGTGGGTTGTGCATTTCACATCCTTCCCAATGGAACCAGAGAAACAAAGGGGTCGATATTAATCCCCAGCGATGGGCGGGAGAGGGTCATGGGTTAAAAATTAAACATCTCGAAACATGACACCAACCCGCCACGTAAATGCCTGCTGCTATTTTTACAGTGGTGGGTTGCATGGCGCATCTGTGTTCCGTCTTGGAGAGGCGGGAAACCTCATAATAATATTTAAAACAGGCTCCCACATTGCAGTTGGAAGCCTGATTTAAATTTAACAGTTGCCGGCCGGGTTTTCCAGGGCTCGGGAAACCCGGCAGTGAAATGGAGACGGGAACAAGTAAGAGATTTTTAGAGCACTCATTTTTGATTTTTTTCATTCACGGGATGCGGGCATTGCTGGCAAAGCCAGAATTTATTGCCCATCCCTCGTTGTCCTTTAGAAGGTGGTGGTGAGCCGCCTTCTTGAACCACAGCAGTCCGTGTGCTGAAGATACTCCCACGGTGTTGTTAGGTAGGGAGTTCCAGCATTTTGACCCAGCGACATAGAAGGAACCAAGTCAGGATGGTGCGTGACTTGCAGGGGAACTTGGAGGTGGAGGTGTTCCCATGTGCCTGCTGGCCTTGTTCTTCTAGGTGATAGAGTCGCGGGTCTGGGAGGTGCAGTCGAAGAAGCCTTGGCGAGTTGGTGCGTTGCATCTAGTAGATGGTACACACTTGCACTGGTGGTGGAGGGAGTGAATGTTTAAGTTGGGGATCGGGTGTCGGTCAAGCGGGCTGCTTTGACCTGGATGATGTTGAATTTCTTGAGTGTTATTTGAGCTGCACTCATTCAGGCAATGGAGATTATTCCATCACATTCCTGACTTGTGCCTTGTAGGTGATGCAAAGGCTTTGGGGAGTCAGAAGGTGACTCACTCGCCGCAGAATACCCAGCCTCAAACCTGCTCTTGTAGCCATAGTATTGATGTGGCTGGTCCAGTTAAGTTTCTGGTCAATGGTGACCCCTGCAACATGTTGATAATGGGGGATTCAATTATGGTAACACCATTGAATGTCATGGAGAGGTGGTTAGACTCTCGTGTTGGAGATAGTCATTGCCTAGCACTTATGTGGCAGAAATATTACTTGCCATTTATCAGCCTAAGCCTGGATGTTGACCAGGTCATGCTGCATGTGGGCACGGGCTGCTTCATTATCTGAGGAATTGAGAATGGAGCTGAACACTGTGCAATCGTCAGCGAACATCCCACTTCTGACCTTATGATGGAGAGAAGATCATTAATGAAGCAGCTGAAGATGTTTGGGCTTAGGATACTGGCCTGAGGAACTCCTGCAGCACTGTCTTGGGACTGAGATGATTGGCCTCCAACAACCACAACCATGTTCCTTTGTGCTAGGTATGACTCCAGCCAGTGAAGAGTTTTCCCCTGAACCCCACTGACTTCAATTTTACTAGGGCTCTTTGATGCCACACTCAGTCAAATGCTGCCTGGGTGTCAAGGGCAGTCACTCTCACCTCACCTCTAGAATTCAGCTCTTGTGTCCATGTTTGGGCCAAGACAGTAATGAGGTCTGGAGCCGAGTGGTTCTGCTGGAACCCAAACTGAGCATCGGTGAGCAGGTTATTGGTGAGTCAGTGCCTCTTGATAACACTGTTGACAACACCTTCCATCACTTTGCTGATGATTGAGAGTAAGCTGACAGGGCGGTAATTGGCTGGATTTGATTTGTCCTGCTTTTTGTGGACAGGACATACATGGGCAATTTTCCACTTTGTTGGGTAGATGCCAGTGTTGTAGCTATACTGGAACAGCTTGGCTAGAGCCACGGCTAGTTCTGAAGTACAAGTCTTCAGCATGAGAGCCGGATGTTGTCAGGGCCCAAAGTCTTTGCTGTATCCTGTGCGCTCAGCCATTTCTTTATATCACGTGGAGTGAATTGAATTGGCTGAAGACTGGCATCTGTGATGCTGGGAGCCTCAGAAGGAGGCCGAGATGGATCATCCACTCGGCACTTCTGACTGAAGATGGTTGCGAACACTTCAGCCTTGTCATTTGCATGCATGTGCTGGATTTTGCCATTGTTGAGGATCGGAATAGTCATGGAGCCTTCTCCTCCCATTAGTTATTTAATTGTCCACCAGCATTCACGATGGGATGTGGCAGGACTGCAGAATTTTGAACTGATCTTATGTTCTTATGTTTAGCATGCATGTAGTCCTGCTTTGTTGCTTCATCAGGTTGGCACCTCATTTTCACTACGGCTGGTGCTGCTCTGGCATGTTTTCTACACCCTTCCTTGAACCACGGTTCATCCCCTAGCTTGATGGTAATGGTAGAGTGAGGGCTATGCCATGCCATGAGGTTACAGATTGTGGCAGAGTACAATTCTGCTGCTGCTGATTGCCCACAGCGCCTCATGGATGCCCAGTTTTGAGCTGCTAGATCTATTCTGAATCTATCCCATTTAGCACGGTGGTAGTGCCAGTCAACATGATGAAGGCTGTCCTCAGAGTGAAGATGGGACTTCTTCTCCACAAGGACTGTGCGGTGGTCACTCCTACCAATACTGTTATGGACAGATGCATCTGCGACAGGTAGATTGGTGAAGACGAGGTCAAGTAGGTTTTTCCCTCGTGTTGGTTCTCTCACCACCTGACACAAGCCTAGTCTGGGAGCTATGGCCTTCAAGAATCAGCCAGCTCGGTCAGTAGTGGTGCTACAGAGCCACTCTTTGTGCTGAATATTTAAGTCCCCCACCCAGAATATATTCTGTGCCATTGTTACACTCAGTGCTTCTTCTAAGTGGTGTTCAACACGGAGGAGTACTGAATTATCAGCCGAGGGAGGGCGGTAGTTGGTAATCAGCAGGAGGTTTCCTTGCCCATGTTTGACCTGATACATTGAGAATTCATATGGGATGGAGTCAATGTTGAGGACTCCCAGGGCCAATCCTCCCGACTGTATACCACTGTGCCACCAACTCTGTGGGTCTGTCCTTCCGATGGGACAGGAATTGGGATGGAGGAGTCTGGGACATTGCCTGGAAGGTATGATTTTGTGAGTATGACTATGTCAGCCTGTTGCTTGACTAGTCTGTGGGACAGATCTCCCAATTTTGGCACAAATCCCCAGATGTGAGCCAGGAGGAGCAGGAGTGCTCCCCTCGGCCACTCAAGAAAACTTTTTGTTGATCACAACTTCTCCTCGCGGCTGCGTTCGACTGACTGGCCGCCACCACCCCCAGCCCCCACCATCCACCCTGCTCCTGAAATTCCTGCCCCACCATTCCCCGACCCCCACCACCAACCGCCGATCTTTCCCTCCCTCCTCATTGCCAGACTCCAATCCCCCACCACCAACCCCTGATCTTTCCCTCCCTCCTCATTGCCAGACTCCGATCCCTCCCACCAACTCCCAATCTTTCCCTCCTTCCTCATTGCCAGACTCCGATCCCTCCCACCAACCCCCGATCTTTCCCGATTGGGGACCATTCCATGTTTCAGTCATGGGGTAATAATGCCTCTTGTTTGTCCTTACCCAATATGGTGAGCGGCGCACTTCTGGCTGTAACTATACCCACGCTTCCTTCCCGCCATATAGGGGCCTTAGTAGTCCGAGCAGAGCCTGAAAAACATGGCGCTGCGTGGACCAATTTCTAGGCCTGTGTCTACTCTGTGCCACTAACTTACTTTCTCTAGCTCCTAGTCTATTACTTCTATGAGGTGCTCCATGGGTAAGATGAGGTTGAGCAGTGGGCGGCTGGGATGATTCTCCTGGTGCCCTAGAAGGCTGAGGTGATTCTCATCTTAGCGAAGTGTATGTTCCAGAGCGACCAGCCTTTCTTCTTGAGTGTCAAGTGTTACCAGGTCTGACTCTGAAGCTCCTTCATGTGCGGGTATTGGAGGGAAATTTAAGAAAGCAGCTTCATTGCCACTCTCCAGGGAGACAGCAACATCTGTGACCACTTCTTTCTTCCCAATGGTGCCAGAGGTGCTACTGGTCAGTGTCATTAAAATATTCCCAACCAAGTCTTGAGAGTGCTTCATAAGTGTGACAGTCAGGCTGAGCCTCAAGGCATCTATTGAAACAGTGGTAGCTGCCACTCCGGAAGCTACCAATATCTTTACTACTTCCTCCAGGTACCTCGTTAATGCAAAAATCCCCATGACTGTCACTGTCTCCAGGATGTTCTGCATATTGTGAGAAACTTCCTGCATTGTGTTGCAGATGTGTCGTGGACTCCTCTCACTTCTTCACCATCTCCACTGCCTGCACATGAAATCCATGCTCCCAAATCATAGTTCTTTTCAATACTGGGCTCCTGAGATCTGGATCCCTAGACTCCTGAGCTGAGGGTAGTTGTCTCTCCACAGTGCAGAAATGGCACTCTCCCTCTCTCCCACTACCAGGTCCTCATGCTCACTACTGCTCAGTGCTTCACTCAATCAAAACCCTTCTGACTCACTAACTCTATCGCCCGGCTGAGTGTCTCTGTGCTGGCACTTGCACAGGTAAGATGTCATGACGGTGACATTTGTACATGATGAAATGGCATGGAGGCTTGTTTTCCCCATTATGAGCGCATGATGATGGAAGGTGCGAGGACATTGTCCCTTTAAATGAACAGTCCTTGAAGACAAGCAGAACCCCTTGTGGAGGACTATGTGAGTTGACAGAGTGACTGTGAGTGCAGTTGGTGCTTGAGTGTTTGAATAGGTTACCCAGGTGATGAGAGGGGTAAGGAGATGAGTGAACCCTCTATCAGTGGCACAGGATGTGGATTGACAACTGTTCCTTACCTTATCTTGGCCACCCATGTGAGGTCACTGAACCACTTTCTGCACTGTGTGGCAGTTCTTGGAGTGGTGGAGGTTTCACTGACTGTCTCAGTGACCTTGTTCATACAGCCTGAACCACTCAATTATGGGGCTCACTGCCCTCGGAGCTCAACAGTCGATCCCTTGTTAGCTAGCAACACCTCCACGGAATCATCAGACAGTCTGTGCACCCTCACTGCTGTTGACCTCCTGCAAGGCTGCCGTTCCTTGAGACATTCTAGTAGTTGTGTTTCCTGCCGCTCAAAAATTGATGTCACCTCTAATTAGTTGCTGCCTTTTAAAGGCTGCAAAAGCCCTGCACTTTCACCCCTCCCAGTAGCGCTAGCCCAGCGAGGGACAGTATCACATAGGAACATAGGAACAGGAGTAGGCCACTCAAACCCTCGAGCCTGTTCCGCCATTCAGTGAGGTCATGGCTGTTCTGTATCTTAACTTCATCCACCTGCCTTGGCTCCATATCATTTTATACCCTTATCGAGCAAAATTCTATCGATCTCAGATTTTAAATTATTAATTGAGCTAGCATCTACTGCTTTCTGTGGGAGAGAGAGCCACACTTCTACCACCCTTTGCTTGAAGAAGTGTTTCCTAACTTCTCTCCTGAATGGCCTGGTTTTGATTTTAATGTTATGTCCCCTTGTCTTAGATTCTCCCCACCAGCGGAAAACATTTATCTCTAACTACCCTATGAATTCCTTTCAAAATCATAAAGAGCTCAATTAATCCACCCCTTAATCTTCTATATTCCAGGGAATACAAACCTAGTTTATGTAATCTCTCCTCATAATCTAACACTTGGAGCCCTGGTAACATTCTGGTGAATCTGCACTCCACTCCTTCCAAGGCCAATATATCCTTTCTAAGATGCAATGTCCAGAACTGAACAGAGTACTCCAGATGTGGTCTAACCCAGGCTTTGTACAGCTGTATTAAAGCATCATCCCCTTTATATTCTTGCTCTCTAATTATAAAGGTTAACATTCCATTAGCCTTTTTGATTAATTTTTGTACCTGACATTAATGTTCCCTTTAAGCTGGGTGGCCACACAGCACTCTGCAACTCCCACGTAGATGGCTCACCGGCTTTTAAATAGGAAAAACCGTGCATGCGCGGTATTTTGAATGGACCATGCTGCACCTTAAAGGGGCCACGCACCAAAAAAATATTAAAGGGAACATTGCCTGACATACATTTGAGTGATCTGTGTACATGGACCCCAAAATCTCTATGGACCTCCACTGTTCCTAGGTTTGCACCATTTCAGTAAAGCTATCCTAACCCGACCCAATTCTCATGCAGACAGAGCGGACGATCATCCGCTCATCTAAAATGTAGTAGGGAAGCAGGTAATCGATCATATTGGGGATTGATCACATTCCAGAACATAGGAACATAGGAACAGGAGTAGGCCATTCAGCCCTTCGAGCCCATTCCACCATTCAATGAGATCATGGCTGATCTGCGATCTAACTCCATATACCTGCGTTTTGGCCCGTATCCACGTTTTGGTTACTAAGAAGCTATCAATCCCCGATTAAAATTAACAATTGATCTAGCATGAATTGCTGTTTGCGGAAGATAATTCCAAATTTCAAATTTCTACAACCCTAATTTGTGTAATCTCTCCTCGTAACTTAACCCTTGAAGCCTGGGTTTCATTACGGAATCATTCTGGTCAACCTACGCTGCACTCCCTCCAAGGCCAATACATCTTTCCTAAGGTGTGGTGCCCAGAACTGCTCACAGTACTCCAGGCGTGGTCTAACCAGGGTTTTGTGCAGCTGCAGCATAACTTCTACCCCCTTGTACTCTCGTCCTCTAGATATAAAGGCCAGCATTCCATTAGCCTTTTTTTATTATTTTCTGTACCTGTTCATGACATTTTAATGATCTATGTACCTGAACACCCAAGTCTATTTGGACATCCACTGTTATTAGCTTTTCACCATTTAGAAAGTACCCCGTTCTATCCTTTTTAGATCCAAAGTGGATGATCTCACATTTGCTTACATTGAAATCCATTTGCCACAGTTTTGCCCATTCACTTAATCTATCAATATTCCTTTGTAATTTTATGCTTTCATCTACACTGCCTACAATGCCACCTATCTTTGTGTCATCTGCAAATTTGGATATATGACTTTCTATGCCATCATCTAAGTCGTTAATAAATACTGTGGATAGTTGAGGCCCCAACACAGATCCCTGCGGGACACCACTAGTCACATCCTGCCAATTTTTCTAACCAGGTCAATAATTTGCCCTCAATTCTGTGGGCTTCTAACTTAGGTAACAGTGCAACTTTATCAAATGCCTTTTGGAAGTCCATATAAATAACATCCATAGACATTCCCCTGTCCACTATTTTAGTCACCGCTTCAAAAAATTCAATCAGGCTTGTCAGGCATGACCTACCTTTCACAAATCCATGCCAGGCAGCTCCTTTGGGAGTTACAGCATTGGGCCACTCTGGTGTACAAATGTGGCCGCACAGCACCTGATTTTCAGGCTCTAACTGGCCCACTTAGCCCTCTTTATGGCGGGCAAGAATTGCGCCGCCTGCTACATTGGGAAAGGAAAAAAATGGTGCCCCGGGCCCACGCCTGAAACAGACGTTGGACCATTTACATATGCAAATCAGGGGCCTAACGCCTGTTTGAGGCCCTCACTTCAGGATTATTTTGCTCTGAGGCAGCCAGCGCCAGCTGCACTCAACAAAACCAGACCTTGGGACCTCCTGCGACACTACAAGGTAAGTTTTTCACATTTACTTACCTGAATATGGAGCCCGGAGGAACAGGATTGCACCTCCTGACACACATTTTACAAAAGCTCACAACCGCTCCCTCCACTCTGGTTACCGCCACTCCAGACCCCACCACCGGCCCCCCTCAGCGTCTGAGTCCAACCCCAGATCCTCTGGCCCCTGACCTCCGATCCTTCCCATCCGACCTCCGACCCGATTTATGGCTTCACTTACCTGAGGCTCACTGCGACTCGACCAATGGCCTGATCTGGGTTTCCACTTCGCCAGGTGACTGTTGCCGGCTTCTTTGCAATGAGGCCTGAGGCTCAAAATCGGGGGCACCTCGGGCCTTACCATTAGGAAGCAGGCCATGCACCTTGCACCCCCACAGGTGCCCAAAAATGGGTGCACCCGAATTTCTAGACCTGTGTCTGGGCATGGTGTCACTCTGACTTTCTGGGCCGGACTGGGGTGGGCATCACTGATGTGCTTTTACATGTTATTGACCCCATTACCGCAATTTGGGACAGGGTCTACAGAAAGCTTCATGGGTGACTTGGAGTTGTGGTTCACCGCACCTCTGGCGGCAAGGCAGCCTCCCAGAATTTCAACCCCAGAGGAAATATTAGTTACAATGACAAAACCTGCACTGCTCACCATCACCTCAGAAATGAACATCATTGAAATGATTCTATGTGTAATGTAAATCCTAAATCATTAGATTTTCAGTAATTAATTTTTTGTGTTGTTATAGGGTCAGGAGAGGAGCCCTGTTTCATCCAATGTTACAATTAAAGTGGGGAGTTCAAGTGTTGATGACCTCACAACCCCTCTGACAGTTAAATTTCAAGGCGTGTTGCAGTGGGAGGTAAGACAAAACTGATCAATATCATCGAGCTCTAACAGTGCGCAGCCATTTATGGGATTGGAGTTGTGCAGCACAGTCTGTATTCTCTCCAGTGTAGATGTGGAAGTTGGGCTGAATGACCCTGAAATTCCTGGTCCGAGGGCTGTAAATGGAGCTCTTTCTGGGCAGGTGGGCAGAATGTGGAGCAGATCTCCTTGTCTCTTTAATGCCCATCAGAACTTCCGATCATGATGGGGGTGCGGGCATAAAATGATGCCATGCCAATGAGGAAAATTGGGTCTTGTGACATATTTCCCTTCACTTGCGCCCTGAAATTCCTATGGAGGATTTATAGGGAGGATCTGGGACAGGGCAGAACTTTTGCTCACCCCATGGATGCGGCCCTGGCCCCAACCAAAATCCTGGGGTCGGGGGCATTTACTTATTGCAGCTGGGCACCACAACATTCTTGGTACAACAGGTTGCCCACCTCAGGTGAGGTGCCCCTGTTTAATCAGGCTTGTGGAGCTGTGGGGAAATTGTTTTTATTGGAAATGGTTACGTTCTGGTTTTGCCTCTTTTTGAAATGCAATTGATCACAGAACATCCCTTGTACTCAGTATTACTGGGGCACAAATAGAAGAACGTACTTCAGTGATGTATTTTCCTCATTTGCGTGGCATCAATCGGCCCGACCCCACAAGGGCAAGAACTTCAGACCAGCAGATGAAGGCCAGGGGCTCGGTGTAACCAGGTGCTGCCCCCTTTTTCATCCCGTCCACCCAAAAAACACTCCATTTACAGCCCGAGGGACACTGAGTTTTGGAGCCGTCATCTTTCCTTCAGTAGCATGTTCCCCATTTCAGTAAAATGGCTTCCCCACGTTCCATAAAGACACTGTCCACATTCTGTGGTATTAATGAAAATACAGTAACACTTATTTCACAGCCAGAACTCGATTTCCCCCTAACTCTATGCTTCACCCCGTCAGACAAGAAAATGAAAAATGTCTAACTGTTTAAGCACTCACACAGCTGATTAAACTGATTTAGTGCTGGTGTATCTAATGGTAGATTTATCTTTTTCTTTTTAGCCATATTCTACATGGTGCAGCGCCTGGGCTACTGGTCATAATGGTAAATAAAGAGTTTTATAAAATGCTGACATCAATTAGTACTGGAATGTGTAAATGAGGTAATGATTCTGATAATTAGGAACTTTCCATTACAGACATGTGGGATCAGAATGGATGTAACATTGAGAAAGGAGACAATAACATCACCTGCAGGTGTGATCGTTTGGGCTTCTTCTTTGCTGTAACACTGGAATCGAAGGTATGAATAATGCTCACCTTTACAGTTTAAATAAACTTCAATATAACTTTACATTTGCCTGGGAGATCAGACTGGTTTTCACCTTCTCACTGCAGTCCAGTAGGGCTCTGCCCAGGTCTTAAAGATGCCTCTGCAAAATATTTTATAGCCCTCCCACCCCAATTTCTGCAATGTTTACGCCATTGCCATTGAGGGCGGCTCGGCCATTAGAGAGACCCACGGAAAGGCCAGGCTGGGTTATACTTAAATAAAATGTCCGTTTTCAGATGGGCTTGAGACGGTCTGGTGAGCATAATGGGTGGGAGAGGCCCTCTGCTGGAACTCTGGCCTTAATAAAATGGCCAACTTGATTTTCCTCCTGTGACCCTGCTGTGCCTCTGATCCACCCGCCAGAAACGCATCCCACTGCATTTAAATGAAGCAGGGACATGGCCAAGTATCCTCCGAGATTTCCCTGCATTTCCGCCCATTCATCACAACGACAATAAGAACAACAACTTGCCTTTATATAGCGTCGTTAATGTAGTAAAACGTCCCAAGGCACTTCACAGGAGCGGAATCAGACAGAATCTGACACCAAGCCAAAGAATGAGTCATTAGGACAGATCACCAAAAGCTTGGTCATAGATGTATGTTTTAAAAAGCAGCTTAAAGGCGGGGAGGTTTAGGGAGGGAATTCCAGAGCCTAGGGCCAAGACAGTTTAAGGCACAGCTGCCAATGGTGGGGCGAAGGAAGTCGGGGATGCACAAGAGACCTGAGTTAGAGGAACATAAGAGTTCTTGCAGGGTTGTAGGACTGGAGGAGGTTACAGAGATAGGAAGGGGAGCGGCCATGGAGGGATTTGGATGTGAAGATGAGAATTTTAAAATTGAAGCGTTGCTGGGCCGGGAGCCAGTGTAGGTCAGTGAGCAGAGGGGTGATGTGTGAACGGATCTTGGTGCCCCTTTGAATCACCACTGTTGAAAAGATGGTGGTGCTGAGCATGTAGGGTGACCCACTGGCAGTAACAGATTGGGAAGGTGAGCCGTCACACAGGAGTGCAATTCTACACCATTGTTTTGACTAGGAGTCACTTCCACTAGTTTGAAGCTGCAGTTTCTGAGCATTGAAAGGTACTTGGGAAACTTGCTGGGAATTTAAATGGAGCTCTGCATAACAAAGTAATGGATTTGTCTCTGAGGATTCCATTGTTCCTGAGCTTTGAGGAGGATGACATAGAGGAGCAAAGGATGGAAGCCAAGAGAGTGCAGCAGCATGTATGAAGGCAACACCCGACCTGCTGGTATCCACATCACAGGGTCTACAGACTATGGAGGACCTGTCTGGATTTATCCTACAGGCAGTGTCTGTGAAGGCTGCATTTTCCTTCTGACACCATCACAGAGATATGCCAGCTGTTGGAACCTGACTTGCAGACTCTTTCCACCAGGGCACTGCCTTGTCTGTGGCTGTGAAGATCAAAACAGCAGAGACTAGAGAGAAAATCAGATTAACATAAGGGAGCAGCCAGAGAGAGAGAGAGAGAGAGAGAGAGAGATAGAATCAGATTAACATGAGGGAGCAGCCAGAGAGAGCGAACGAGAATCCAGGATAGCTGTACAGCTCAGCCACAGCACGTGACCAGGGGAACCCGCTTCAGCCTTTTTGGGAATCCAAGACAGTGGCTGGAAACAGGTTCACTGAGGCCTTGGGTGCTACCAGGATTATTGTGGAGCACCATCAAATTGCTCATGTTCCGCTTCCGATGCCATGACAGGTCACATGGAGCCCTGCAGTATAGTCCAGCAAGGGTTTCCTGAAATGTAGTGACTTCCTGTATCCTCCATATTATGGGCATCACAATGGGATTGGGCTTTCCAAGCATTGAATATCGAAGAGGAAAATGGTGCTGGAGACCAATCCCCTGCTCACGACAAGGAAGTGTGTGCACGTGTACTTTAACCTTTTTGCGCATTTGTTGGTAAAATGGCAAGATGAAAAGCAGAGAGTGTGAGTTTTGCTGATCGTTGGGAGTGCTTTACTTCCTTGGTTACTGGATGGTGATATGCTTGTTAAGCAAATATACACATGTGAAATACATTGACCTGTATGGTGGGAGTGTTTATAAGGCAGCTTCTACTATAATTAGTGCATGTGGCTAAATTGGTGTCACCATGACTACACGTCATCAATTTCTATTGGACAACGCTGGACTAATTTACAATGTCCAGATACCCAGCAGTCTGCAGGCACACCCTGGTGAACATACTCTCAGATGCAGGCAATGCAGTAATCTCTTCCCTTCTCACACAAATATTTCAGGGAAAGTAATCTGGGACCCACAAGGGGGGGTTGGTGGGGGTCGCTTGTGCCTATTAAGGTTCACTTTCATTTCTTCCTTTACACTGTGTGGTAATGACTGTTTGGTGGTGAGCCATGTTTCCAGCAGTATCTTCGCATCTGCATGGGCACTTGCTCCTTCACTTAACTTGGCCAGCCTGGTGAGGTCATTAAAATGTCTCTGGCATTGAATCCTGGCATTGAATAGCCGTTTGTTGGAGTTGTAATGATATCAGCAAATAGAGATGGTATTTGCCTGTTCGATTATGATGCCTTAACAGCATGTTTGCATGTATTGATTGCTTGTGCCTGACCAGCAGAGGGCATGTGACCGAGACAAGCAAGGCAGTTTAGTTTGGTTTCAGTTTCGTTCTAGATGCATCACTAGCATCGTGTCTCCTGTGAATGCTGTATAAAGAGTTGAACAGACTGAGATTAAAAGACATCTTCTTTCATAAATGTCTCGTCATTGAACCCACAAAGAAATCGATACATGGTGTCAGAAGTGATTGAAAGAGATGAAGAGAAAAAATCTGAAGTTAAATCAGCTCTCCACAGATTAGCAAGCCAAAAGAGAACATCGTTACTTACCATTAGAGAATAGCTAACGAAGTGAAAAATGGAAGGTTTACTCCCACCGGCGACGCTTCAGTTGACAGGTAATGTGGCTGAAAATTGGAGAAGGTTCAAACAACGTGTGGGGTTGTATTTATCAGTAATCGGAGCTGACGAGAAAAGTAATAAAAGGAAATCGTCACTGTTCTTACATGTCGTGGGTGATGAAGCGCTGGAGGTGTATAATAACTTCACATTCGCTGCTAATGGAGACAAAATGAAGCTAGATAAAATAATGGAACAGTTTGAGGCCTACTGCACACCTAAACGTAACGTGACGTTTGAGAGGCACACATTTTTCACATGTGTTCAGAAAATGGGTGGGACTATTGATCAGTATGTGATTGAACTGAGAAACAGAAGCAAATCGTGTGAATTTGGGAGACTGACAGACTCGCTGATAAAAGACAGACTGGTGTGTGGTATTCCAGATAATGGTCTAAGGGAAAGACTGCTAAGAGAGCAAGATCTAGACCTGGGAAAAGCCATAGCACTGTGTAGGGCTACAGAGACTGTGAAGTTGCAGGCAAAGGAGCTGTTCAGTGACAATAGCTGCAACGTGGATGCAGTGAGAAAGAACGGATACAAACCATTTAACAAAACGAGCGCCAATGTGAAAAAAGAGGCGTGGCCAGCGAACGAAAATGAAAGGGACAATCGAAAGACATGTAGTCGATGCGGTACACAGCATCCACCAAGAAAGTGTCCAGCATATGGTAAAACATGCAATAGTTGCAACAAAAACAACCATTATGCCCGTTGCTGCAAGAACCAAGCGCAACAAAGCAAGGTCCACACAGTAGATGAAAGCGAGATAGAGGAGTTCAATGTAGATGTTGTGTCTGAAAACAAAAAAGAAGAAAGAGACTGGATGTTGACACTAAAAGTGAATGACATACACATTCCATTTAAATTGGATACTGGAGCACAAGTTAATGTGATATCAGAGACTGATTTTAAGAAAATTAGACCCAGACCAAAGATACATGGAATCAAAGTGAAAGTGACAGGATACTCAGGTACTGAAATACCAGTGAAAGGAAGATACATTGTCAAAGTAACACACAAGGACAGAGAGCACACGCTAGCATTAATCGTGGTGCCAAAGGATGTGCAAGCCATACAAGGTTTAAAAGCCTGTGAGAGACTGAACCTGGTAAAGAGAGTCCTCGTTGTGGAAAGCGAAGGAGAGACAGTCTATGATGAACTCATGAAAGAGTACAAAGACCTATTTAAGGGTCTAGGCTGCATTCCAGGAGAACACACGATCAGAGTAGATAAAAGTATGACACCGGTCATACATCCATGCAGAAAAGTTCCGTTTGCTCTTCAAAAGCAACTGAAGGCAGAGTTGGACAGGATGGAAAGCCTGAACGTGATTCGGAAGATAGATGAGCCAACTGAGTGGGTGAGTTCCCTCGTCGTTGTGGACAAAAAGAATGGAAAGCTCAGAATTTGCCTGGATCCAAGAGATCTAAACAGAGCAATAAAGAGAGAGCACTTCAAGCTTCCTACACGTGAGGAAATCATGGCACAGTTTGCAAATGCAAAGTATTTCAGCAAGTTAGATGCATCATCAGGATTTTGGCAGATGAAATTGGACGAAGCAAGTTCAAGACTGTGCACGTTCAACAGTCCATTTGGCAGATACAGATTCCTAAGGTTACCATTTGGCATTGCCTCAGCTCCTGAAGTGTATCACAAGACTATCCATATGATCTATGAGCACCTGGAGGGAGTTGATACATCAATGGATGACATCATAGTATGGGGAACCACGAGAACTGAGCATGACGAGAGACTGACAAAAGTGCTGGAAGCAACAAGGAAAACAAACCTGAAGCTGAATAGAGAGAAATGCCAGCTCGGGGTGACAGAACTGACATTCGTGGGAGATATCCTTAGCAGTGAGGGCGTCAGACCAGATCCCAGAAAGGTGTCCGCCATTGAGAATATGCCAAAGCCACAATGCAAAAAGGACGTGCAGAGGTTTAATGGAATGAGCAACTACATGGGGAAATTCATATCCAACCTCTCAGAAAAGATGGCGCCACTGAGAAGACTAACTGAAAAGAACATAGAATGGGAATGGAATCATGAGCATGAGAAGTCATGGAGCGATCTAAAGAAACTGCTCACAGAGGAACCAGTTCTGAGGTTTTATGACCCAGCGAGACCCAACAAGATATCATCAGATGCATCACAGAGTGGGCTCGGTGCCGTTCTTCTGCAAAAATATGACTACTGGCAACCTATTGCATATGCATCGCGCTCAATGACAGACGCGGAGACGCGATATGCTCAAATAGAAAAGGAGCTGCTCAGCATCACATACGCCTGTGAAAGATTTCACCAGTTTGTGGCAGGACAAGCAATCAGTGTAGAGACTGACCATAAGCCCTTGATTGCATTGTTCCAAAAGCCACTAAATAGCTGTCCGCTTAGAATACAAAGAATGATGATCAGGCTGCAACGCTATACACTGAATGTTGCGTACACACCGGGTAAGCTGATGTATACAGCAGACACGTTGTCCAGAGCTGTTGACCCAAGTGAGCCCACAAACACCACAATGGATGAAAAAGTGAACGCCTACGTGGACATGATCACAAGTGCACTGCCCATAGCAGATGCAAAAATGGAGCTCATAAAGACTGAGACAAACAAAGATGAAACAATGAGACGACTGAGGAAAAGCATCTTGGATGGATGGCCCAACATGAAGCAAGACTGCTCACCTGACATGGCAGAGTACTGGAACTGCAGGGCGGAACTATCAGTGGTCGAAGACATCATCTACAAAGGAAGTAAAATAGTTATCCCAAAGAGTCTGAGAAAAGAGATGTTAAAAAAGATCCATGGAGGACATCTGGGAATCGAAAAGTGTAAGAAAAGAGCACGAGAGGTGATGTACTGGCCACGAATCAACCAAGATGTGACAAATGAGGTGTCAAACTGCACAATATGCCTGAAATATCGAGCAAGCAATCCAGTAGAACCACTAAAGCCACACCCAGCACCAGACAGACCTTACCAGAAGGTAGGCGCTGACCTATTCGTATGTCAAGGGAAGGACTATCTTGTAGTCACAGACTATTACTCCCTGTATCCAGAGGTTTGTAGACTGTACACCACCACTGCAGATGCTGTGATAACATGTATGAAAGCCATATTCTCCAGACATGGCGTGGCAAGCGAGGTCTTCACAGACAACGGACCCCAGTTTTACAATGCAAGTTTCCGACACTTTGCCAAAGAGTGGGACTTTGTCCACACAACGTCAAGTCCTCACTATCCACAGTCCAATGGACTAGTGGAAAAATCGGTCCAGACAGTGAAAAGGCTGATGTACAAGGCAAAAGACAGTGGAACTGACTTCTACCAGAGCATGCTTGTATATCGCACAACGCTGCTCGAGTGTGGTATGTCACCAGCCCAACTCCTGATGGGACGTCGGCTAAGGTCAAACCTACCCATCCCGGAGAACCTCCTGAAAACAAAAGAGGGGGAGAAAGTGAGGAAGTTCAAAGAACAACAGAAAGAAAAGCAAAAGTACTACTATGACAGAGGAACACAAAACCTACCTGAACTCCACACTGGTGACCAAGTAAGGTTAAAAGACAAAACAAACACATGGACTCAGAAGGGAACTGTCCTGAGTGAAGTTCAACCAAGATCATACACCATTCAGACAGATGAGGGTGCTGTTCTGAGAATAAATCGTCGAGATCTTCTCATGGGACCAGCCACAGCAGGTCAAGAGACTGATACTGTTGAACAACCTGATCACACAGCTGAGAACACATCATCTGAGGCAACAACTCAGATTCAAGGACAATCAATCAGAAAATCCTCAAGACACGTGAAGCCTCCTGAGAGACTCATTGAGCATATTTAAGGACTATTGTTATAGAAGGAAGTAATGTTATCTTATTCTTTCTTCACGTTCTAGTATATTGACATATTTCATGTGAACACACAAAGCAAGGTTAAAAAACCTTGATCATGATAATGATAATGTAAGTTCATTAAGTGTTACAGTTAAAATGCAGATTAATACAAAGAAAATATGTTGTTAGTTAAAAGTAAATTACTTTTGTTTTAAGAAAAGGAGATGTAATGATATCAGCAAATAGAGATGGTATTTGCCTGTTCGATTATGATGCCTTAACAGCATGTTTGCATGTATTGATTGCTTGTGCCTGACCAGCAGAGGGCATGTGACCGAGTCAAGCAAGGCAGTTTAGTTTGGTTTCAGTTTCGTTCTAGATGCATCACTAGCATCATGTCTCCTGTAAATGCTGTATAAAGAGTTGAACAAACTTAGATTAAAAGACATCTTCTTTCATAAATGTCTCGTCATTGAACCCACAAAGAAATCGATACAGGAGTCATAGAGTTGGAAGTGGCTGATGGTGGCACCTCCCTCCAGACTGCCAGCACACCCTTTTTCTGGAGCACAACTCCCTGGCTCTTATTTCTGGAAGCAATATCTCCACTGCAGCTTCTGAGTATCTTGTGGACTTGGTCATTACAGATCTCTAGTTCCAGATAGTCCTCTTCCTTCTGCTATTGCATTTCAATGTTCAACTGCAGCTGCAGCTCTGTCTCTCTTGCTCCCCTGCAGCAGTCTTTTACCTGCTGTAGCTAGTTCCACATTCCCTCCCTCCCAGCGGCAAAGACCCAACCAGGAGCAGGATTCTTGCTGAAATCCCAGCTTGAATATTCAATGAGGCTGCCCCAAGGAGAATGCGAGTAGGTGCTAGTGGGATCATGTGGGTGGGCCGGACTCTTTCCCTGGCATAGGTTAGAAAAATTCAGGCCAACCTCTTTTAGTAGTTCTCTGACCCTGTAGTGATGGAGAACTGCTTGGATTACCGTACTGTCATCATCGAATGTGGGGCTGCCACCAGCAGCAGCTAAGTAAGCACCCGAAATGTTAGTGCAGTCCGAAATAAACAATTGCTGATCATCATTTCCTGAGAACCAATTGTGCAGACAATAATACTGCAAAAGAATTGACCCACGTTGCCTCTGTAGACAAGAGCTGAGGTAGCAGCCTCACTCAATGACTAGAATGAAATCTTCTTGTGGTTGTAATGTATAGTAGAAGTACTAATGTCCTTTAATTTACTAATTCATTTTGCTTATACATATAAATACGTAGAGGTTACAACATGGAAACAGGCCATTTGGCCCAACCTGTCCTTGTTGGCGTTTACCGTCCACGTGAGCAAATAGTTCGAATCACGTTTACCTGCTCTCTTCCCATATCCCTTCAACCCCTTTTCCTTCATCTCTCTATCCCTGTTGACATTGTTTCTGCTTCAACCACTAACCATGGAAACGAATTCCACAGCCTCACTACACTGCTCTCTGTTCTAAATCTCTTGCATTTAGTCTTGTATCTATGGTCCCTCATTTTTGACCCCTCATCTACTGGAAACAGCCTGTTTCTATCTGCACTGTCCCATCCTTTCATAATTTTAAACATCTCAATCATATCATCCCATAATCTACATTGTTCTAATGAAAAGAAGACCCAATTTTCAAGCCTTTTTTCATATTTGTATTTACTCTTGCCAGGCAACACCCTAGTGAAACTGCATTGTATCTTCTCTAAAGTCTCCTCTCTAAAGGTTAGATAATTGGGGAGCAGGTGAATGTGGTGTATTTGGATTTTCAAAAAGCATTCGATGAGGTGCCACACAAGAGGTTGTTATACAATATTAGGGCTCATGGGAATGAGGGTAATATATTAGCATGGATTGAGGATTGGTTAACAGACTGAAAACAGAGAGTAGGAATAAACAGGTCATTGTTGGGTTGGCAGGCTTGAACTAGTGGGGTGCCACAAGGACCAGTGCTTGGGCCTCAGCTATTTACAATTTATATTAATTACTTAGATGAAGGGACCGAGTGTGATGTATCCAAGATTGCTGACGATACAAACTAGGTGAGAAAGTTAGTTTGTGAGGAGGTTGCAAAAAGCTGCAAAGAGATATAGACAGGTTAAGTGAGTGAACATGAACATAGCAGATGGAATATAATGTGGATAAATGTGAAGTTATCCACTTTGGTTGGAAAAATAGAAAAGCAGAATATTTTTTAAATGGTGAGAGATTGGGAAATGTTGGTATTCAGAGGGACCTGGGTGTCCTTGTACACAAATCACAGATAGTTAACATGCAGGTACAGCAAGCAATTAGGAAAGCAAATGGTATGCTAACCTTTATTACAAAAGGATTGGAGTATAAGACTAAAGAAGCATTACTGCAATTAGATGGGGCTTTGGTGAAACCACACCTGGAGTATTGTGTACAGTTTTGGTCTCCTTACCTAAGGAAGGATATACTTGCCTTAGAGGGAGTGCAACAAAGGTTCACCAGACTGATTCCTGGGATGGGGGGATTGTCCTATGAGGAAAGATTGAGTGGACTAGAACTATATTCCCTGGAGTTTAGAAGAATGAGAGGTGTTCTCATTGAAATGTATAAAATTCTTAAGGGGCTTGACAGGGTAAATGCTGGGAAGATGTTTCCCCTGGCTGGGGAGTCTAGAACTAGGGTCACAGTCTCAGAATAAGGTGTCGGCCAATTAGGACTGAGATGAGGAGAAATTGCTTCACTCAAAGGGTGGTGAATCTATTGAATTCTGTACCCCAGAGGGCTGTGGATCCTCAGCCCTTGAGCATTTTCAAGACAAAGATCGATAGATTTTTGGATACTTAGGGAATCAAGGGATATGGGGATAGTGCAGGAAGGTGGAGGTGAGATAGAAGATCAGCCATGATCTTATTGAATGGCAAAGCAGGCTTGAAGGGCCGAATGGCCGGCTCCCACTCCTATTTCTTAGGTTCTTATGTTCTTGTGTCTCAATATCCTTGCTATAGTGTGGATGATAATATTGCACACAAGACTCGAACTGAGGTCTTATTAAGGTTTTATATAGGCTCATCATTACCGCCTTACTTTTATATTCTATGGCCTAGAAATTCAGTTTGGGCCCGCCAGCTGGCGTGCGCCCAAATGTTAGCGCTGCGCGCGGTGCCAGTTGCGCCCGTGAGATATTCAGTTTCTGCGCCCCAAGTCGGAACCGGGCGCTGTTCCAGGGTGTGCCCGCCTGCGCTTGGGGCGCTGAAACTGAATATCAGCACGCTAGGTGCCGCTGCGCCACCCGATGCGGTGCGGCAGGCTGCGGTACTGCAGGCCTCCTCCTTCTCTTAAGGTGGAGGAGGCTGCAACGGGGAGATCGCTGCTGGATTGTGCCGGCAAATGAGCCTGGCACCACGGAGAAGTGCCGGGCTCGCGGAAAGCAGCCGACAATGCCGCAGGGGGGGTGGTGGAGGAGGCCGGGGAAGGAGGTGCGGGCAGGCGGCCGCCGAAAAAGCGGCCGGCCGCACCTCCACCTTTATGCGCCCCACTAAGGCTGCAGGAAGGCCCTGGTCTCCGGATGTTAGTAGCGGCCGCCACGGAGGAGGCGGCGGCTACTGAAGATGGGGGTCGGGGCGGTAGCGGGGCGGAACCGGGGCACTGCGCACACCGATGATGTCATCGGTGCCGGCACAGCGCTACCGGCTACCGCCGCCATTACCGCGGCACTCAATATCAGCGCTACCACCCCTACTGGCGCAAAAGCCCTCTTTGGGCGAAAACTGGGCGCAAAGCCAACTGAATTTCCAGCCCATAACCTCTTGCAATAGAACTTAAAATGTCATTAATTTTTTTTATAGCCTGAACAATCTGAGCTGCTGCTTTTAATGTCCTGTGAACTTGTGCCCCCAAATCCCTCTGTTCTTCCACAGCTCCGAACCTACTTCCATTTAGAGTATAATTACTGCTTTAATTTGTTTTACCAAAATGCTTCACCTCAAACTTACTGACATTGAATTCCATTTGCCACTTTTTAGCCCATTCCCCCATCTTGTATAAATCTCTTTGCAGCTTTCTTTGGTCATCTGAAGAATTAACTATACCTCTTAGTTTGCTTTCATCTGCAAATTTGGAGGTGACCCCCTCTAGGCCTATGTCCAAATTACTGATATGCAGTGAACAGAAGTGACCCCAGAACTGAACCCTGTAGAACATCACTAGCGAATTTTAACCACTCTTGAGAAACTGCTCTTAACTCCTATTCTCTTTTTTTCCCAAATAATTAATTTTGAATCCAATTTGTTATCCTCTCCCTAATTTCATATTCCTTAACCTTCTCCAGTAATCTCCCACGTGGTACCTTGTCAAATGCTTTGCTAAACTCCATGTGAACTAAATGCTCTGCATTCCCCTCATTTACCATGTCTGTTACCTTCTCAAAGAATTCTATGAGCTTTGTCAGTTATGTTAGCTTGTCTGTAATTACCCGGATGAGCTCTGGCTCCCTATTTTTAAATGGGTGCAGTCCGCACCGCTTATAGCGAGCGCGTTCGTGTGCTCGTGATTTTCCTGTCATAAGCGATGGCCGGTATAACACATACATTGTCTATGGATCGTGTTAGTGACCCTGTGCTGGCAGCCTCAGGGCCCGCTGCTGATGCCCGACACTAGACAGCCAGTCTGCACGACCCCGCTTCTCCCCTTCACTCACCTGCAATGTTCGCACGGTGCCGCCAGCACCATTCAATTATGTGGTGTATGTAGAATCCATCCCATTGAATTCTGTACTCATTCACTTCATTCCTCGTTGAAGTTTGAATAAAAAGCTCTGGACACTGGCAGCAGATTATATGAGTGCTACAAGAATTTCTCCCTGAGATAATACACTGCCTGATTTGTCCTTCAGTTTTTGGTGCTTAGTTCAGCTTCTTGCAATTAACTGTTTAAAAGCCAATACGTTTTGTGCATGAAGTGTTATTTTTGTTAAATAACATGCATCAGTTTTTCATGTGCACTTCATTCATACAATATCTCAGGTGAGTAAGCACAGCAGTTTCTGCCCAAAATAAAAGGAGGAATTAAGATTTTATAACCAGCAGACATTAATGCAAATCGCTAATAGTTATCAGGATTTGGCCAATATAAGCATTTGCTCATTTTAAACAAGGACGTTTGAAATAGGCCATTCAGCCCCACGAGCCACTATTCAATTAGATCATGACTGATCTCCACTTCAACTCTATTTACCCGCCTTTTCTCCATACCACTTGATACCCTAAGCTAACAAAAATCTACCAATCTCCTTCTTGAAAATGTCAATTGATGCCCAGCATCCACAGCCTCTTGGGGAAGCAAGTTCCAGAGCTCCAGTACCCTTTGTGTGAAAAGGTGCTTCTTCATTTCACACCTAAATGGATTAGCTCTAATTTTAAGATTATATCCCCTTGTTCTGAAATCCCTCGCCAGAGGAAATAGCTTCTGTGTATCTACCCTATTGAATCCCTTTATCATTTTAAACACCTCAATTATATCACCCCTTGGCCATCTAAACTCAAGGGAACAGAAAGCCAAGTTTATGCAACCAGTCCTCATAATTGGGGGTTATAGTTAATAATGAAGAAGACTGTGACAAATTACAAGATAATGGGCCAAAAATTGCAGTCGGCGGCATGGCTCCGGAGTACACCACCGACCTGTGAAAAGATTACACACTTACCTCGTGCGAGGCCCGGAACGGAGACTTCCTCTTCAGCACTGCAGCGTTCTGCGCAGCGTATGACATGAGGAAGGCCAGGAGCGCAGCGTACAGCCTATGGGTAAGGGAAGACACGCCCACAAAAGCTGTCAACACTAAGCCATGCCCACAGAAATTACTCTCAGTCTTTTACATTGAAATTACATTTTAAAACCTTTCAAAATCTTTTACTAAAACTGGTATGTGGACTTAATTCAGATACAGCATTTTGGGTTTTTTCATCCAAACTCACAATTTATTAGACTCAATGTATACAACTTCCTGTTTAGTGAGTCAGTAAAGGTTTAACACTCCGACAAGTAATGTTGTTGAACTTCAGAAGGAGATTCCCAGCCACATAGTCAATGTTAATTTTCAGGATTAAAATATATTTTTCAGACCTCATTTAATGGCCTGGAATTTGCAGTTCTGATGATGATATACACACAGCATACGCTGTCGTAAACCTTCAGAAAGGCCCCGCAAGTTCTGGGTGTCCACATGTGCTGCGCATACACAAAAACTCTTAACTTGGGATCTGTCAAGGTTCGCCCTGACAGATCATACGAACTGCCTAGAAAATCACTTTCACTGATGCAGAGTAGGGATATTTGCCCAACTACTGCCCAGCAAAAACCCACAAAACCCTTACACCTGGTAGAGCAGGCATAGGGCCTGTTTACACCAGCGTAAGGGTTAATGTAAATCATCAATTAAAAATTTGAAAATAAAAAATCATGCACAATCACTTAAAACTAGTTTGTGTAAATTATGGCCTGGATTGAAATGTTTAAAATTATTTTTCAAAAAATTAAATTTTTGTTGTAAATGCTTTATTGAAGGGATCTTTAATTAAATTTGAAAATGAGAACTTTTTTTTTATTGCAGCTGTCTAAATTATTTAATTATTTGGCGATTCCTAATATGCTTCTGGGGATTCTGTTCATAAATGGAAACCACATAAGCCTATGAGGAATCCTCCTTTCTGATTGGAGGACAGGGCCCATGTGTTCACAGGGATCCTGCTGAACCGCCTGTGTCCCTGGTGTAATGATCAGTAACCTGTCATTCTGGAATGGTACACTAGGTGGTGCTTTATGAATATAAGAGTGGGCTACCCATGATGCACTAGGCTACCCACAAGGCAGCAGTCAAGATGGAGGCCTCTACAGATATTGTACCTAGTCCACATGTGCTCAATAAAGTGTCTAGCAAAAGCTAGCTGTTCATAATGAAAATGACTAGTTATTAATGAACATAACATGGTACCAGGATTGGTAAGATCTGCTGAATATTGTGCAATGCGACATGGAGAATTTGAAGCCACCAGAGCATTTGAAACTCATAGGAAATGTCGACTACAATTGGCAGGCTTTTAAACAACAATTCGAACTCTACATTGCTGCCATCGGGTACGGTACGAAGCCAGACGCAAGGAAAATAGTGTTGCTGCTCACGGTTGCAGGTCCACAGGCGATAGAGTTATTTAATACATTTGTATTCAATCCAGAGGATAACAGAGAAAAATTAGACGATGTGATAAAGAAGTTTGATACACATTGTTCTCCCAAAAAGAATGAAACCTATGAGAGGTACATCTTCCATTCTCAGACACAGCAGCAAAATGAGACTTTGATAGCTTTTTGACTGATCTGAAACTGAAAGCACAGACATGTAATTTCTCTGAGCTGAAAGCATCCATGATTCATGACCAGATTGTGTTTGGTATTCATGATAAAAAAGTCAGGGAACGTCTGTTGAGAGAAGCCGAACTAACATTGGAAATTGCTGTGAAAATATGCCAAACCAGCGAGCTAGCTCGAAAGCATGCGAAGACTTTCAGTGAAATCAATAATGATGCGATTGTAATGAGTGATAATGCTGCTGTCGGTGCTGTGTCCTACAAGGGGAAGAAACGTGGGCAGAACAGAAATGAAAAGCAATCGGAGGATGAAATTTTTAATTGTAAACGCTGTGGTTGCAAACACCAGTTAAGACAATGCCCAGCATTTGGAAAAATGTGCACAAGTGTAATGGAAAGAATCACTTTGCCAAACAATGCTTTTCAAAAGTAAAAACAAAGAAAGGGCAACGAGTTAATGTGATTGAGGACACTGATTTAAGTGAGACATTTTTTGTAGGAATGGTGTTATGTGACAATGTCAAAAATGATACAGAAAATGTGCAGCCCTCAGATATAGACAATGCTGAACATAAAATTAATGCAGTAAAAGAGGACAAATGGATGATCCCACTGCAGGTAAATGGAGCATTAGTTACATTGAAACTAGACACTGGGGCAAAAGCAAACTTAATCAGTATGAGTGACATTAAAAATATGAAAGAAAAGCCCAAAATACAGAAAAAGTCAGTACTACTGAAGGACTATAATGGACAGAAAATAGATAGCTTAGGTGTATGCAGACTTAAAGTGACAGTCAAAGACAAAGTGCATCATCTCACGTTTTCTGTTGTGGCTGAAGGACTTGATTCACTACTGGGTGACAAAGCTTGTGAGGACTTAGAACTGGTCAAGAGAGTCTACCATATAAACTGTGCCATAAGCAGACCAGATGACTCAGTGGATTCTGTAGTGAATAATTTCCAGGATGTGTTCAAAGGATTTGGAGTTCTACCATTCACATACAAGATCCAGCTAAAGGAGGATGCTCAGACAGTGGTACATGCTCCACGAAGAGTTCCAGCACCCCTGCGTGACCGGCTCAAGAATGAACTAGACAGAATGACCACACTAGGAGTCATCAGGAAAGTCGAAGAGCCAACAGACTGGGTTAACTCCATGGTATGTGTAAAGAAATAGAACAATGATCTAAGAATATGCATGGATCCAAAGGACTTAAATGCAAACATAAAACGTGAACACTACCAGATTCCCAAGCGAGAAGAAATCACCAATGAAATGTCAGGTGCCAGATACTTTACAAAGCTCGATGCCTCACCAAGATTTTGGCAACTAAAACTGGATGAAGAGAGCACCAAATACTGTACCTTCAACACACCATTTGGCAGGTATTGTTTCCTCAGAATGTCTTTCGGGATAATATCTGCATCTGAAATCTTTCATAGAGCGATGGAACACATAATTGAAGGTCTGGAAGGAGTTCGGGTCTATGTTGATGACATCATCATCTGGGGCTCCACACTGAAAGAACACAATGAGAGACTGACTAAAGTGCTACAGAGCATACGCCGGAATGGACTGAAGCTCAACAAAGCCAAGTGTGAGTTTGGCGTCCAGGAAGTCACTTTCCTAGGAGATAATCTATCTGGTAAAGGAATAGAGCCAGATATGGAAAAAGGAAACGACATACTCAAAATGCCCCGACCCACTGACAAAAAAGGAGTGCTACACATCATGGGGATGATAAACTTCATTGGAAAGTTCATTCCTAACTTGTCAGCCAAGACAGCCTGTCTGCGAGACCTGCTACGTAAAACAAATGAGTTCGCATGGACAGAAAGACATGAACAAGAGTGGATAAACCTCAAAACAGTGCTGACAACCACACCTCTACTCACCTTCTTTGACCCAACAAAAAGAATCAAAGTGTCAACGGATGCATCAAAAGATGGCCTAGGTGCGGTCTTGCTACAAGCAGAGGGTGAAGATTGGAAGCCTGTTGTCTATGCCTCCAGGTCTATGACTGATACTGAGTGTCGATATGCCCAGATTGAAAAGGAATGTCTAGGCTTGGTAGTTGGACTAGAAAAGTTTCATGGCTACATATATGGACTTCCCACCTTCATTGTTGAGACAGACCACAGCCCACTGGTTGCCATCATAAAAAAGAACCTGAATGAGATGTCTCCAAGGATTCAACGACTCATGATGAAGCTGCAACGATATGACTTTGAACTGATCTACACACCAGGCAAATACATAGTGTTAGCAGATGCACTATCCCGAGCACCCACAATGAGTCATGTGAGCTCTACTGAAGAAGACGTGGATGTTCATGTGAGTATGGTCACTGCTGCACTGCCCGTGTCAGACACAAAATCAAAGCAAATAGCAGAAGAAACAGTAAAAGTTACAGTGTTACAAACAGTAATAGAGAACATTCTTCATGGTTGGCCAAAAGGTTCCTGTCCAAAATATTTTCACATAAGGTCAGAATTGAGTGTCGCAAGTGGACTATTACTAAAACAGAACAGATTAAGATTCAGATTCAGATTCAGATTAGATTTATTTGCCATATGTAACAAGTACAATGGAATGCTTGTTCCCCGTAGGGACGCATCAGCTATACATACATACAGCGCCGCGTTCAGAGTCAATACAATACAGAATAGTCATTCCACAGGCTCTACATCAAGACATGCCCAAAAGGATTCATGAGGGACACCTCGGAATTGAAAAATGCAAAAGGAGAGCAAGAGACACTGTTTATTGGCCTGGCATAAATAAGGACATTGAGAACATGATAGGCAAATGTGAGACATGTCAGAAACACCAAAACAAACAAGCAAAGGAACCAATGATAATAGCTGACGTACCAACAGCACCATGGCAAAAGGTTGGTATGGACCTTTTTCATTTAAATGGTAAAGACTATCTAATAGTGATTGACTACTATTCTAACTATCCTGAGATGGCGCTGCTCTCAAGCACCACAGCAAGCAGTGTCATAATGCATGTGAAATCCATCTTCGCCAGACATGGAATTCCCAGGATTGCCATTCGCGACAATGGTCCGTGCTTCAACTGTAAGGAGTGGCAACAGTTTGCAGCACATTATGACTTTCAACACATCACATCCAGTCCTTTGTATGCTCAGTCGAATGGTAAGGCAGAGAAAGGTGTTCAAGTTCTCAAGCAGCTACTGAAGAAAGCGACAGAAAGCAAGTCTGATCCTTATCTCGCCCTGCTGAGCTACCGAGCCTCACCTTTAGACTCTGGTTCTTCACCTGCTGAACACCTAATGGGTCGCAAGTTGCGTACCACACTACCCTGCTGTGCAAGAGAAAAGCAGAGTAAGGAACTGAGACAGAGACTTCAACTGTTAAAGCTGAAGCACAGTGGCATAGTGGTTAGCACTGTTGCCTCACAGCGCCAGGGACCCGGGTTCAAATCCGGCCTCGGGTGACTGTCTGTGTGGAGTTTGCACATTCTCCCCGTGTTTGCGTGGGTTTTCTCCGGGTGCTCCGGTTTCCTCCCACAGTCCAAAGATGTGTGGGTTAGGTTGATTGGCCATGATAAAAATTGGCCCTTAGTGTTAGGGGGGATTAAATACATGGGGTTACGGGGATAGGGCTTGGGTGGGATGGCTGTCGGTGTAGGGACCGGGTACTAGTGTTTGGATGATCAGCCATGATCTCGTTGAATGGCGGAGCAGGCTCGAAGGGCCGAATGGCCTACTCCTATCTTCTATGTTTCTATGAAACAGAAATCATACTATGACAAGTCATCCAAAACTCTGAAACCATTGACAAGGGATGATGTTGTCAGGATTGAGGATCCAGATGCATGGAACAGGAAAGCTACAGTTCTTGAGGAAGTAGGACCAAGGTCATACACTGTTATAACTGAGGAAGGACAGATTCTCAGGAGGAACCGCCGTTCCCTCCTAAAAACACAAGAGACTATCGAAGAGCAAATCGATGACAATGCCGCAACTGAATCTTGTCACTCACCACCAGAACAATCTAACACAAATACACATACAGGCTCTCATGAAAACACATCAGACTTACCTGTGCTGAGAAGATCCACACGTGAAGTAAAAGAGCCTGATAGACTTAATCTTTGAGTACAAAGAAAACTACATTGAAAATGTATTGACTGTTGAAGATGTTTATGTTGTTATTGATTGATACTGATTTTGTTTAACCTCAAAGAAAGGGGGATGTAATGATCAGTAACCTGTCATTCTGGAATGGTACACTAGGTGGTGCTGTATGTATATAAGAGTGGGCTACCCATGATGCACTAGGCTACCCACAAGGCAGCAGTCAAGATGGAGGCCTCTACGGATACTGTACCTAATCCACATGTGCTCAATAAAGTGTCTAGCAAAAGCTAGCTGTTCTTAATAAAAATGACTAGTTATTAATGAAGATAACACCTGGGATCCGTGGGCCTTTACGCAGGCAGATGCCTGCAGGCTCAGGTCCCGAAGTCTCTACATCCCGGGAGCCTGAAGGTAACTGCGGATATTTTTAGCCGTCGGAGTCGTGTTCCGGAGGTACGCCGCCAACCGCAAATTCTGGGCCAATAAGTTTTTGGGAAAATATAATTAACCGGCCAAAATATATATACTGCTAAAATTGCTTGCTTTGTTAAGAAAACATGTAAGGGCAGACTAATCATTTTGCAATGCATTTCCAATCAAAATCAATTGATAAGATTGTAAACGGTGCAATCCTATGTTTGGCTTGGTATCAGGGAAATGCAAACTGCTGTTTATTCAACTGCAAATCTTCTTTTATGTTGTGTTTTGAGCATTAAAAAATAATGTTGTCAGGATCACTGATTTCTTTTGCCTATCACCTAACTCCCAAAAAGGCTGACACTGTTTGCTCTTGGCATGTGTCTAGAACAAAAAATAGTCCATTGTGGTTCTAACCATGGCTGCATTTTGGGGTAATAATTAATGAAGCAAAAGACAGCGGAAATGAACTCGGTATCTGGAGAGGCAGCTTTTGGATTTTAATGGCTTTAGCAGCTGCTATTAAACTGTAAAGTGATTTACCTTCTTGCTCCTTTTCTTACACTGTAAATCTACAAGGCCCTTGTGCACAATGCCAGGGTAGACGTAGGGAAGATGTCTGCACTTGTGGGGGAGACCAAAACTAGGGGCCATAAATATAAGATAGTCACTAATAAATCCAATAGGGAATTCAGGAGAAACTTCTTTATCCAAAGAGTGGTTAGAATGTGGAACTCGCTACCACATGGAGTGGTTGAGGTGAACAGCATAGATACATTTAAGGTGAAGCTAGATAAAGACATGAGGGAGAAAGGAATCAAAGGTTATGCTGATAGGGTTAGATGAAGAGGTGTGGGAGGAGGCTTGTGTGGAGCAGAAACACTGGTGTGGACAAGTTGGGGCAAATGGCCTGTTTCTGTGCTGTACATTCTATGTAATTCTAGGTAACACTCAAGTTCCTGGTATCATCCTAGTGGATCTTCGCTGTACCCCCTCCAAGTTATCTTTCCTGGGGTTCAGTGTCCAAAACTGAATGCAGTGCTCCAAACGAGATCTGACAAGGTCGCTATACAACTGAAGCATAACCCTCACTTTTGCATTCCAATGCCCCTTGAGATAAAGGCCAGCATTCCATTAGCCTTTTTGATTAGTTTTTGTACCTGTGCATTTCTACCACTTCTGATCATCTTCTACAATTTGGCAATCCTCTCCTCTCAGGTCCTGCCTCGCTTTTAACAATTCTCTTTTTACTGATATATTTGTAAAATACTTAACTGTTCCTTTTGATGTTTTTTTAATTATTTTTCTTCATATTCTTTATTTTTCCTTATCCCACTCAAACACTTTTCTTACTTTCTCATTTTATCCATTAGTTTATTCATCATTCTTATTCTTATAGTCATCATCGGTCCTCTTCTTCAGCTTAATTGGTTTCTAAACTCTTTAATCATCCATGGCATCCTAAAACTACTGGTAGTTTCCTTCTTTTCCAATGGAATGTACGTTTTCTGTCAATATTTAAGATTAGATTGGATGGGTGGATGAAAGGAAAAGGGTTAAAGGGATATTTACAAACTTCAATCAACAAGGCTAATGGAATGTTGGTCGTTATCGCAAGGGAGCTGGAATACGAAAGGGAGGAAGTTATGCTTCAGTTGTATAGAACCTTGATCAGATCCCATCTGGAGTACTGCGTTCAGTTCTGGGCACCGCACCTCAGGAATGATATACTGGCCTTGGGGCAGTTGCAGTGCAGATTCACCAGAATGATACTGAGGCTTAGGGGCTAAATCATGAGGACAGGTTACATAAGCCTGGCTCGTACTCCCTTGAGTATAGGAGATTGAGCGGTGATCTGATAGAAGTGTTTAAAATGTTAAAAGATTTTGATAGGGTTGACACAGAGAAACTATTTCCTCTGGTGGGGGAATCAAGAACTAATCTTAAAATTAGAGTCAGGTCATTCTGGATTGAAATCAGGAAGCATTTCTTCACACAGTGGGTAATAGAAATGGGGAACTCTTACCCCAAAAGGCTGTGAATGCTGGTTCAATTGAAGCTTTTAAGACTGAGTGCAATAGATTTTTGTTAGGCAAGGGTAGCAAGGGATATGGAGCAAAGGCGGGTCAATGGGTTTGAGGTGCGGATCAGCCATGATCTAATTGAATGGTGGATCAGGCTCGAGGGGCTGAATGACCTCCTCCTGCTTCTAATGTTCCTATGAAAATGCAATTTCAGCATTTGTTTGGGAATGCTATTTTTGAATATGTTTTTAATATTTAATTACTTTTCTTTAGAACTGAAGAGCACATAAAGATCTGTATCAGTCCCACGTGTGTATCCACAATGATGTGGCTTTGTTTGAAAGTTTCATTCCTAAATTGAACACCTCCTCCCAAACCATCCCCAGCTTTTCTCCACTACTCTCTTTTCCAAATATGCAGACTGGTCCTGGGGTATGAAATACATAGAAATACATAGAAGTTACAACACAGAAACAGGCCATTCGGCCCAAACAGGCCATGTCGGCATTTACCCTCCATGTATGAACATAGAAACATAGAAACATAGAAGATAGGAGCAGGAGTAGGCCATTCGGCCCTTCGAGCCTGTTCCGCCATTCAATGAGATCATGGCTGATCATCCAAATTCAGTACCCTGTCCCTGCTTTCTCCCCATATCCCTTGATCCCTTTAGCCTTAAGAAATATATCCAACTCTTTCTTGAATATATTTAATGAACTGGCCTCCACCGCCCTCTGTGGCAGAGAATTCCACAGGTTCACCACTCTCTGGGTGAAGAAATTCCTCCTCACTTCAGTCCTAAAGGGCTTACCCCTTATCCTTAAACTATGACCCCTGGTTCTGGACTCCCCGGCCATCAGAAACATCCTTCCTGCATCTAGTCTGTCCAGGCCCAACATAGGAACAGGAGTAGACCATTCAACCCCTTGAGCCTGTTCCACCACTAGATTTTAGTGATTTGTATACATTGACACCTAAATCTCTTTGTTCCTCCACAGATACTAGATTCTCACCCTTTAGAAAATACTCTGATTTTTCTTGCTTGGATCCAAAGTGGATAACCTCACACTTCCCCACTTTGAACCCCATTTGCCACAATTTTGCTCACTCATTTAATCTGTCTATGTCCCTTTGTAACTTTTATGCTCCTATCTGCATTATTTACTGTGCCTCCCAACTTAATATCATCTGAAATACAATCCTCTATTCCCTCATCCAAGTCATTGATATATATGGTGAAAAACTGAGGCCTCCGGTACAGATCTCTGGGGAACATCACTGGTCACATCCTGAGTCAGAGTACGTACCCTATATCCTTACTCTCTGCCTCCTACCTCCCAACCAATTTCCAATCCATGCTACAAGGATGCCTCCAATTCCGTGTGCTTTTATTTTTGATAATCTCTTGTATAGAACCTTATACAAAAGCCTAATGGAAGTCCATATAGACAACATCCATCAGCACTCCCTTTAGCCACCATGTTAGTGACCTCTTCAAAAAGTTCAACTGAATTAGTCAGACATGACTGACTCTTCACAAATCCATGCTGACTCTCTCTGATTAGCTCAAAATTGTCCAAGTGCTCAGACCCGAATGACAGATTCTAGTAATTTCCCTACAATTGACATTAAACTGACAGGTCTGTAGCTATCTGTTTTTTCTCTCCAACACTTCTTAAATAATGGGAGAGACATTTGCAATTTCCAATCCAATGTCACAATTCCTGAATCAAGAGAGCTTTGGAAGATTATTATTGATGCATTTGCAATTTCCTCACCTACTTCTCTTAATAGCCTGGGGTGGAAACCATCAGGCCCATTAGTTTCCCTTGTACCCGTTGGTATTTTATCCTCTTCCTCTACTGTGAAGATGGCTGCAACGTACTTATTTAACAAGTCTGTCATTTTTTTGTTATTGATTACACTATCACCTACATCTGTCTTAAATGGCCTCAATTTTCCTTTAGCTGCTCTCTTTCTCTTAAATATACTTATATAAAAGCTTTTATTGTTAGCCTTAACACCCCTTTTATTGGTATTCCCTTTTTGCAGTTCTTAATACTTTCTTTGTATCTCTTTATTGCTTTCTATATTTCTCCCAGTCTGCTGGATTTCCACTTTTCTTTGCATTTCCATCAGCCTTTTACCTTTACACTGAATCTTACCTCATTTGTTGACCATGGTTTCCTAACTACACCAGTTGAGCTTCAGCCTTTTATGGATTTGTACAGGTTTTGTGTTGTACCAAATTCTCTTTGAATACCTCCCACTGTATGTTGGTTTACTCATTAACAGTTCAGCCCAGGTTACTGTGGCCAGTTTATGTCTCATTCTTTCAAAGTCAACCTTATTTAAATGTGATAGCAAAATACTGCGGATGCTGGAAATCCGAAATAACAACAGAAAACGCTGGAAAAACTCAGCAGGCCAGGCAACATCTGTGGAGAGAGAAACTGAGTCAACGTTTCAGGTCGAAACCCTTCTACAGAACTGAGAAAAAAGGCAGGAAATGAAAAGATTAAAAGGCAGTTTTTAAATACATTATTTAAATGTATTACCTTAGTTTGTGATTCCTCCTTCTCCCTCTCAAACTTTATATCAGATTTGATCAGGTTCGCAAGATATTGCCTTACCGTCAGATTGCTTACTCGGCCTGGCTCCCTCGTCATCACTAAATCTAGTACGGCCTGTTCCCTTCTCGGTACTAAAACATATTTTTCCAGAAAACTGTCCTGAATATCTTCTAGAAATTCACTGCCTTTACGACTTGTGCTGTTCTGCTTCTCCCAGTCCATGTGAAAATTAAAGTTTCCCATTATAACCACTTTGCCTTTGCTGCATGTTTCTCTGGTCTCTGTATTTATGCATCCTCCTTCTATATCACGACTGTCAGGAGGTCTGTAAACAACTCCCACCAGAGCCTTGCATCCTTTGCTGTTTCATGATTCTCCCCAAAGTGTTTCCACTGCCTGCTCACCTTTACTGATATCCCTTCTTTCAACTGCTGTAATAGTCTTTAATCAATATTGCTACTCCTCCTCCTTTCCCAATTTCCCTGTCCTTTCTAAAGACCTTACAGCCTGGGATGTTTAGCTCCCAGTCATACCCAGCTTGTAGCCAGGTCCCTGTAATGGCTAAATTTGAGCTTCTAATTTGCTTGTTTTAGTCCTTATGCTACATCCATTCTTATGCTAGGATGGCAACCTCCATGGAAAGGATGTCTACCTCAGTGGAAAGGATGGCTACAGCCATGGAGGAAATAAGTCCCCAGAGTCAGGAAAACATGGTGACTGTTCAGAATAGAGTGACATCTCTGGAGGAGCGATGGGCAGCTATTGAGCAGAGAGACCAGAGTGTTGTGTTTGTACCGCTATACAGAACTACATAAAATAATAAAGTAGCAGAGACTGAGAGTAACTTCAAGTAATCTTTACTGGGTAACTGTGGTGATTATTCCTTGTTTAATAAAAGTATTGTGATTGGTTGTTTGTTAACTGCCTTGGGATATATGTTGTAATCTCATTGGTAGTTGATGATCACATGATGTGTTGTGGCCACCTTAAATTCAGTTCTTTTCCAGCTTTGGTTGGGACTGGATGTGGGAAGATGTGCTGCAGATTTTAAAGTTAATAAAGCCTAGCTTTGGAAGGCAAATCTATTCTTTATTTCAGTAACTGAAACTTCGGCACTGACTGTACAAATCGATACGCGTCTGTTATATACGCTCGCAACTAAGGATATACATCCGCAATACAAAGTAGTCCCTTCAATGTTGTATACATTACATTTCCTCCCCCTTTAGTTTAATAGTATATTAACGCAAAATTTCTATAATTAACATACAGAGCCTGTCTTTACAGTAACAAAATTCAAATTCCAACATAACATTTTATTTTGTCAACAGCCCTTTTACAAGTCAAGTCTCTGGGGAGGCCTCCTCTGCCTCTCTGGGTAATGTCTCTCCAGACTCTTTTGCATTGGGGAATGAGACTCTACAGGTACAGTTGCATCAGATGAGCTATCAGCACAGGTAGAGCTCTCAACTGAGGATGAGGCTGGTGCTGATGCTAATGAATCAGGAGTGTCTGTTTCCATGTCAGGTGAGTCTGGGTGAGGTATAGGGGTGTTTTCCACCTGAACGTCCAGAATTTGGTCCACATGACATCTCAAAACGTTCTCTCCCACATCCACAGTATACATCAGTGGTCCCTCTCTTGTGGATATTGTACCTGGTTGCCACTTTTCCGTCCGGAAATCACGAGCAAGAACTGACTGTCCCACACTGAAGCTTCTTGTTGGCTTAGCAGTCAAATGTTGGAACTGTTTGTTCTCTACATCACGACGTACATTCGGTTTAAGAAGGTCCATGCGAGATCTCAGGTTCCTGTTCAGAAACATCATCGCTGGAGTCTGATTAGTGGCTGCGTGTATTGCGTTCAGATAAGCAGAGGAATTTGTCTATCTTGTGTTGCAGTGGTAGATTCTCGCTGTACATTGCTTTGAAGGCCTTCTTGAAAGTCTGTACGAATCTTTCTGCCAAGACATTTGTAGCTGGATGGTACGGGGCAGATGTGTAGTGCTTGATTCCATTTTTCCTCATGAACCTTTGGAATTCGTCAGAAACAAATTGTCGTCCATTGTCTGTGCAGATTTGTTCTGGTAGTCCATTTCTAGCAAACATGGTCCTCAGAACTGAAATGGTCTTTTCAGATGTGGTTAATTTCATTTTAATGACCTCGGGCCATTTGGAATGTGCATCGACTGCAATCAAGAACATGGAGTCCATGAACGGTCCAGCAAAGTAGATGTGCACATGTTGCCATGGTGATGAGGGCCATTCCCATGGATGGAGAGGGGCTTGTGGTGGTGCGTTCTGGACCTTTTGACATCCTGAGCAGCTCTTTGTCAGGTCCATGATCTGTTTGTCAATTCCTGGCCACCACACGTAACCACGAGCAAGGCTTTTCATCTTTACCGTACCTAAGTGGCCTTCATGCAGTTCATCTAGCACTTGGTTACGAAGCTTGGGAGGAATCACAACTCGTGAGTCGCACATCAGTGTTCCCCAACACACTGATAACTGCTCCCTCCTAGCTGAGAATGCTGGAAACAATGAGTCACCATGCGCTGGCCATCCCTTCACAGTGATGTCATAAACTTTTCACAATGTAGGGTCATTGCGTGTTTCTCTTTCAATGAGGGAGTTTGTCACTGGTAGCTGCTCAACTATTGTTGTGTGAAATACCTCTGCTGAGTCAACTGTTGTAGTTTCCTCTGAGGTCGGCAGTGGTAAACGTGACAAACCAATGGCGTTGCCATTTTGCTTGGTCCCCTTGTATTCAATGTCATACAGGTGAGCCCCTAGGAAGAGTGACCATCGCTGTAGCCATTGTGCCGTCATCACTGGAACGCCCTTCCTTGGGTTGAAGATTGAAACGAGAGGCTGGTGGTCAGTTAACAGTGTAAACTGTTGACCATACAAGTAGTGGTTGAATTTCTAAAGCGCCACGTGCTGCTGCTTCCATTGAAATTGCAATACTTAGAGCCTTCTCCAAGGTGAGATCTTTTTCAGACAGGAGCTTCTTTTGTGTGCTTTCACTTTGCATACCACACACAAATCTGTCTCTCAATGCATCTGATAAGCCCACTCCAAATTGGCAATGCTCTGATAATTTGCGCAACTTTGCCAAATATTCAGAAATGCTTTCATTTTTGCTCTGGTTCCGTTTATGGAATTTAAATCTTTCGGCTATGAGCAGTGGTCTGGGGCTTAAATGGTCTTGGAGCGTATCCACTATTTGTTTGAATGTTTTGTTTGCTGGCTTTTCAGGGGTTAATAAACTACGTAGTAGCCCGTGTGTCTTTGCACCCATAACACTCAGCAAAACAGTGGCTTTCTTTTCTACCTCCACTCCGTTAGCCTCACAGTACAACTCCACTCTTTCAACGTAAGTTGCCCAGTCTTCAATGCTGCTATCAAATGCTGCAATCGTGCCAATCATCGCCATTTTTTTTTTCCAAACCCGTTTTTCTTTCTTTACTAGTTAGCTACCATCATGCAAGTCCTGTGCACTTTTCACTTGACTTACATATCCCCTGCCTAACTTAGCAAGCGTGCTTCGTTTTCTCTACCTTCTCGCTCCTTTCTTCCAAATGTCGGTGTCCTCTGGATGCGATGCCAGAATAGGAAGACGTAGGTCATAATTCTCGTCGCCAATTTGTTGTGTTTGTACCGCTATACACAACTACATAAAATAATAAAGTAGCAGAGACTGAGAGTAACTTAAAGTAATCTTTACTGGGTAACTGGAACTTCGGCACTGACTGTACAAATCGATACGTGTCTGTTATATATGCTCGCAACTAAGCATATACATCCGCAATACAAAGTAGTCCTTTCAATGTTGTATAAATTACACAGAGCTTCATGGACGTCCTTTTGAGGAGGACTGCCAGTGAAGATACGGGCCCTCATGGCCCGCCTGAAGTGCAGCAAGGTGCTCTCCTGCCACTTGGCAGGACAGAAGGATGTGTGGGCTCCTCTCAAAGCGCTCGCACGACCATGCCACTGTTGGTCAGGGAGCCACTTTGCAGAGACAACTGAGATGGCCATTTCAGCCCCTGCACAACCGCAGGAAGATCAGACTGTGGAAGAGCCCTCCCAGGCACCCAAACTCAGAGGACACCCACTAATGGCGTCTAAGCAGGCGCAGCACCCTAGTTAGCAAGGTGCCTCTACATCTGCTGAAGCCACAGGGGAAGCACCACGTAGAAGCACGCGTAAGAGAAAGATTAAGCACCTATACTCAGAAGGGGATTCACTTGGGTGATGTTTCTTTTTTCTTCTGACTCTTGCTGGTATATTTTGTCATGTGTTAAAGATAGTTTATGTCAAACAGTTGATTGTGTGGCCTGTGTGTTCTGGGAAATGGCAAAAGCGCATTGAGGGCTCAGGGCAACTTGCATTTGTAATGCTGATGGTAAAAGTGATAGGAAATAACAGGATATAGCAGAGATGAAGTATGATGTTGGACAAGTGTCACCTGCAATTACAGAGCCATATGGTGGCCACCTATGGTTGAAGAGTAAGCTTATGGTAGTGTGGCATGGCAGTGTGCATACCCTGGTTGACGGGCAGCAGTGAACTGGAGGGATGCTGCATTGGTCACAACAGGGCATGCAAGGCTCCCCTCATCCTCCTCTTACTCCTCTTCCCAGGAAGATCTGCGCTGAGCCACGTGGCTGCTACTCCCCAGATTATGAGGACCAGGGTGAGAGGGCATAAATGTTTCCCATCCCCTTGCTATAGATGTCATTTGAGATAACAAGCTTGCAAGCGCACTGTTGAAGTGGCCTGAAATATTTCCATTCATGACACTGCAGATGGGTGTCAGCTTGAACAGTAAGAAGGTCAGTAGATGTGCAAAATGTTATCCCATACCTACAACAGCAAAGTTGTTGCATTTGAATGTCAGCCATGTTTCAGGGGCACTTTTAAAGCGTTCCACCAATGTATACAAATCATGTCCTCCAGCAACTCATCTCCTTGAAGCTGGCCTGTTTCTGACTAGTCGGGAAACAGAAGCCAGAAGCAAGAAAATGGGAAACCACTATGAAAATAGGATTAGCAAGGCAGTTAACAGGCTGTCAACTGCCTTAACATGGAAACATAGAAACATAGAAGATAGGAGCAGGAGTAGGCCATTTGGCCCCTCAAGCCTGCTCCGCCATTCAGTGAGATCATGGCTGATCATCCAAACTCAGTAATGCCTTCTCCCCATATCCCTTGATCCCTTTAGCATTAAGAAATATATCTAACTCCTTCTTGAATATATTTAATGAATTGGTCTCAACTGCTTTCTGTGGTAGAGAATTCCACAGGTTCACCACTCTCTGGGTGAAGAAGTTCCTCCTCATCTCTGTACTAAATGGCTTACCCCTTATCTTTAGACTGTGACCCCTGGTTCTGGACTCCCCCGCCATTGGGAACATTCTTCCTGCATCTAGTCTGTCTAGTCCTGTTAGAACTTTATAAGTTTCAATGAGATCCCCTCTCATTCTTCTAAACTCCAGCGAGTATAAGCCCAATCGACCCAATCTCTCCTCATACGTCATTCCTGCCATCTCAGATATCAGTCTGGTGAATCTTCGCTGCAATCCCTCCATGGCAAGAACATCCTTCCTCAGATAAGGCAACCAAAACTGCACACAATACTCAAGGTGTGGTCTCACCAAGGCCCTGTACAACTGCAGCAAGACATCCTTGTTCCTGTACTCAAACCCTCTCGCTACGAAGGCCAACATACCATTTGCCTTCTTAACCGCCTGCTGCACCTGCATGCTTACCTTCAGCGACTGGTGCACGAGGACACCCAGGTCTCGTTGCACTTCCCCTTCTCCCAATCTATTGCCATTCAGATAATTATCTGCCTTCCTGTTTTTGCCACCAAAGTGGATAACCTCGCATTTATCCACATTATACTGCATCTGCCATGCATCTGCCCAATCACCCAACCTGTCCAAATCATACAGTAGTTTCTCGGCATCCTCCTCACAGCACACACGCCCACCCAGCTTTGTGTCATCTGCAAACTTGGAGATATTACATCTAGTTCCCTCGTCTAGACCATTAATATATATTGTGAATAGCTGGGGTCCTAGGACCGATCCCTGCGGTACCCCACTAGTCACTGCCTGCCACTCGGAAAAAGACCCATTTATTCCAACTCTTTGCTTCCTGTCTGCCAACCAGTTCTCTATCCAAGTCAGTACCTTACCCCCAATCCCATGTGCCTTAACTTTACACGCTAATCTCTTATGCGGGACCTTATCGAAAGCCTTCTGAAAGTCCAAATACACCACATCCACTGGTTCTCCCTTATCTATCCTACCAGTTACATCCTCAAAAAATTCCAGTAACTACCTGTCCCACCAGTTGGAGATGGGTCAGTTTGGAAGCGACTAAACAGACACTCAGGAAAATCAAGTGAAGGCGGGTTGGGTGTCTGAAGCCATTTTTCCCAATTTTCCCAACAGACTCGCCTCAAAGCCGCTTCCTCAGGGGTATTAAAATCGAGCCCAATACTCCAGTTGAGGGCGAACCAGTGTTTTGCTAAGGGAATTATGTTCTTCCTATCCACTCTATCTGGGCCCCTCATAATTTTATGCATCTTCTACCTGTTCTATTTCATTACTCATAACCAGATCTAGGAATGCTTCCACCCTTGTAGGCCTATTAACATACTGCTTGAGGAGGAAGTCCTGTACATATTTTAATAATTCCACTCCTCCATTTACTTCCTCTCTGTCCCAATCGATATCATTTTAAAATCCAGAATGACAATTTTGTTATTCCTACACATTGCTCTATCAGACAGCAGATTTTCTCTTACATTTTCTTCCCATAATTTGGAGGTCTGTCATACATCTCCACTAATGTATCATGAACTTCAGCCTTTTCCCCCATTCATAGATAGTCCATTTGATTTAATTCCTCTACTCCATGTCCCTCTTGCTAAATAGTTTTGGCAGGAATATTATCCTCATCTATTTCCCCCTTCACTATTAGCTGATCTTATCAAATCATAGAATGGCTACAGCACAGGAGGAGGCCATTTGGCCCGCCGTGCCCGTGCCAGCTCTGTGCAAGAGCACTTCAGCTAGTCCCACTCACCTGCCCTTTCCCCACAGCCCTGCAATCTTGGTTGGTTTTATTATCCCTGCCCCCCTCCCTTCCTTCCTAATTTAAATGCCTTGTAATTTCCCTCTTTAACCATTTTGCCAGTTCATTAGCACACTGCTTGTTCAGATATAGCCCGTCTTTGGACAATGGCTCCCATCTGTTCCAGAACTGGTCCTAATGCCCAACAAAATGTAATCCCTCTTCCTGACAACACACATTTGACCATGTATTGAGTTCCTCAATCTTCCTTTTCTAGCACATGGCTGGAGAAGCAATCCTGAGATTACCATCTGTAAAGTCATGTTCCTAAGCTTGTCTCCTTTAGTTACATTTAACAGAGAGTCATGACATCAATAGGTTTATAAAATATCAGGTACAAAAAATTGTAGAGTTGATTCAACAACCCTGGCTGGTGCCATGAGCTCAGTGCTCCAGTAATAGAGAGCTGACCTCACTGAATTCATATCCTTGAACGTGCCCTTGATGTATTTTTATATAAGTGCAGGACCCACTGTGATTCATGTGGTCAAAAAGGTGGTCTCATGTGGTCAGCGGATGGTGGAGACAGGGACAGCAGTGGAGAGTCCTCGTCAGAGGCTGCAGGGTGCTCCTAGCTCTGCTCAGCTGCACGTGGACCCTGTGCCTCTGGGGCCATCCAGAAAGAGAGCAGAGCTGGACTATCAGGAACAAGTGCAGGAGTCTCTGACAGGTTTTGCATCCACGGTAACTGGGAGTTTGCAGAGAATGGAGGAGTCCATCCCAAACATAAGCAATGCCATGTTGGAGGCAATGGGGCATGAACATGCCACCATGGAGAGGGTGGCAACCTCCTTTGAGGTCATAACTCGCCAGACTCAACAGAGCATGGTGACTCTTCTAAATAGATGGTCTGTTAAGAAGGATAGATGGGCATCTATTGAGGAGAGACACCAGATGTACATGGATGTTGTTACGTCCGTGTATAATCAGACACAGACTGCGGAGAACGGTACAAACGGTGTTTACTCAATGTGGCTCAGGCTGCAACTGATCTGTACAGATTACTACTCAATGTTATATACAGGTGTGGTCACTGCCGGTACTACAGTATACATGAGCTGTAAAAAGTAGTTCCCCCCCTTAAAGGTACATACATTATAATTCCTCCCCTTTTAGATTAACAGTGCCAGAACACTCATTTAACAATTAAATATCAAACTAATTACAATTAACACTTTTAACATGCAACATTAGCTGAAAATAGTCTATTTATAAATTCAGTCTTTGTGGAGGCTTCCTGATCCTTTCTGGATAGCGCCTTTCCCGAGTGTCTTGCTCTTGGTGCAGAGGCGAGTCTGGCCCCCTGTTGTCGGTTGGATCATCAGCTTCCGATGCTACTGTTTCTGGGGTAGTTGCTACCTGTACGTCGGGTTCATCACCAGGTACGTATGGGCGAGGCATGGGGTTGACTTGTTCCTGTGACTCTAGGATCCGGTCAGCATGGCGTCTCACGATGCTCTCCCCAATGTTCACTGTGTACATTAGTGGGCCCTGCCGTGTGCATATCATTCCTGGCTGCCATTTTTCTGTTCGGTAGTCGGTTGCCCTACATTGAAGCTCCTTGTTGGCTTCTCATGGATGTGCTGGAATTGCTTAATCTCAACATCTCTTCGTACGTTTGGTCTGAGCAAATCCAGGCGAGATCTTAACCTTCGGTTAAAGAACATCATGGCTGGGGCCTGGTTGGTGACTGCATGTGTCGCATTCCGGTAGGCGAACAGGAAATTGTCCACCTTGTGCTGCAGCGGAATGTTATCATTGTACATAGCCTTTATTGCCTTCTTAAAGGTTTGTACGAACCTCTCAGCCAATCCATTTGTGGCTGGATGATACGGGGCGGATGTGTAATGCCTTACCCCATTCTTTTTGAAGAACCTCCGGAACTCTTCGGACACAAACTGTGGTCCGTTGTCAGAGCAAATCTGTTCTGGCAAGCCATTCCTGGCAATAATGGTCCGTAGAACTGCAATAGTTTTCTCCGTGTTGGTGGAGGACATTTTGATGACCTCAGGCCATTTCAAGTGCGCATCCACGGCTATTAAAAACATTGAGTCCATGAATGGACCAGCAAAATCAATATGCACCCGTTGCCATGGAGATGAGAGCCACTCCCATGGGTGTAGAGGGGCTTGTGGTGGTGCATTTTGGACTTTTTGGCATCCTGAGCAACTCTTGGTAAGGTCCTCGATTTGTTTATCGATTCCCGGCCACCACACATAAGGCTTTTCATTTTTACCCCTCCCAGATGACCCTCGTGAAGCTCATTGAGCACTCTATCCCTTAACTTGGGTGGAATTACCACTCGGGATCCACACATCAAGGTCCCCCGGCACACTGACAGCTGTTCTCTCCTTGTCGAGAGTGCTGGCAACAGTGAGTCGCCATGTGCTGGCCATCCCTTCACCGTCAAATCATATACCCGAGACAGTGTCGGGTCATTTCGGGTTTCCTTTTCGATCCAAGCGTTAGCTACCGGTAGGTATTCAACTATAGTCGAATGGAATATTTCAACAGGATCCACTGCTGGTGCTTCCTCCGCAGTAGGCAGTGGCAGGTGTGATAGCCCATCAGCATTTCCATGCTGTTTCGTGCCCTTATATTCAATCTCATAGTGGTGCGCCCCTAGAAAAAGTGACCATCTTTGTATTCGTTGCGCAGTCATCACTGGATTGCCCTTCTTCGGATTAAAAATGGAGACAAGAGGCTGGTGATCAATCAGCAAGGTGAATTTCTGCCCGTGCAGATAGTGATTGAACTTTTTCACTCCCCACACTAGGCTGAGGGCCTCCCTGTCAATCTGGGCGCAGTTACACTCGGCTGAGGTTAGTGATCGTGATGCAAATGCTATTGGCCTCTCTGAGCCGTCTGAGAATTTGTGCAACAGCACCGCTCCAATGCCGTAGGATGACGCATCACATGCCAACCGAATTGGTAATGCTTGGTTGTAATGGGACAATACCTCTTTCGATGTGATTAGTGTTTTGCTCTTCTGGAAAGCTCGTCTACATTCGTCACTCCACTTCCATGGCACCCCAGTTTGCAGTAGGGTGTTCAGTGGGTGTAGTATTGTAGACAAATTTGGCAAGAACTTATGGTAGTAGTTTACCAGCCCGAGGAACGACCTCAGTTGTGACACATTTTCCGGTGCTGGAGCCTTGACTACTGCCTCAATCTTCTCTGGGGACTTATGTAACCCCTCTTTATCGATAACGTGGCCACAATACGAGATCTGTTTTCTAAAAAACTCGCATTTGGGGCGGTTAGCTCGGAGCCCATATTCGTGCAATCTAGTGAGCACCTGCTCCAGGTTGGCAAGGTGATCACTGTCATTTTCGCCCGTGACCAGGATGTCGTCCAAATAACACTGGGTCCCTGGGATCCCTTGCAGGACTTGTTCCATTGCCCTTTGCCAAATAGCCGGAGCTGATGCTACCCCGAATACCAGCCAGTTGTATTGGTAGAGACCTTTATGGGTGTTGATTGTGAGGTATTTTTTTGATGCTTCTTCTACCTCCATTTGCAGATATGCCTGGGCCAGATCAATCTTAGTGAAGCGTTTCCCTCCAGATAGCGAGGCGAAAATATCTTCAATCCGCGGAAGTGGATATTTTACGGTGTGAAGGACCGGGTTCACTGTTACCTTAAAGTCCCCACAGATGCAAACCTTCCTTGGTTCCCCAGGCGTGCTGCTCAATGACGTTTTCATCACAGGGATGATGGGTATAGCCACTCGCTCCAGTCTACCTTGGACAGTACACCTGAATGTTCCAGACTCTCCAGCTCTGCTTCGACGGCTGGGCAGATCGCATAAGGTACCGGTCTGGCCTTAAAAAATTTTGGACTTGCGTTTTCTTCAATTTTAATCATCGCTGTCATGCCTTTTAGTGTTCCGAGTCCTTGCTGGAACACTTCTTTCGTGTCAGTTAGGATCTTTGATAGTCGCCCAGGTGTGACGTCGTCATCCTTTTTGTCAGCCACAGTCAGTGCCTGTATGGAATGCCAATCCAGTTGTATTTTCCGGATCCATTCACGTCCCAGTAGTGGTGGTCCTCCATCTTGCAATACATACAGGTCTAGTTTTGGTGTTTCCTTACCATTATATATAACGGTCACCCTTATTTTTCCTTTGGGGTAGACTTTTTGCCCCGTGTACGTCTTCAAAATAATTTTTGTGTCTCTCAAGGGTATGTGTGAGAATAGCCGCTCGTAGTCCCATCGGTTTATGACTGTTAGGGCTGATCCTGTGTCCAATTCCATCTTTACCTGGACTCCTGCTATCTTGAGAGTGACCCAAATTGTTCGGTGATCCTCTGTTGTGATCACATTATGTAGTTTCAGACAACTCAGTTCCCTGCTTTCGGAGTCGTTATCACTCTTTTGTTCGTCTGAACTATTCTCCATTATCTTATGTACCTTCTTGTACTTTCCTTTGGTCGGTTTCTTATTGCTGGTTTTCTTTCCCCAACCTGCAAACTCATGCTATGTGTCCTACTTTTCCACACTGTCTGCACACTTTGTCTTTGAACCAGCAATCATTCTGGTCGTGTGTTGTTCTGCCGCAGCAATAGCACTTCTCTGCTCCATATGCCATTTCATTGGTGCCATATTCTTGTGGTCTCTGTTGTATCTCTGCAGCGCCCCGTGCTGCTGCTTCATATGATACCGCAATGCTGAAAGCCTTTTCCAGCGTAAGGTCCTTTTCAGATAAAAGCCGTTTCTGGGTTCCTTCACTTTGAAGCCCACACACAAACTTGTCCCTTAAGGTATCTGCCAGTCCCACTCCAAACTGGCAGTGTTTCGATAGTTTGCGCAGTTCTGTTAAATAATCAGCATTGCTTTCATCCTTATGCTTGTTCCATTTGTGAAACTTGAATCTTTCTGCTATCAGCAGCGGTGTGGGGTTTAAATGTTCCTTTAGTATCGTTACTATGTTTTCAAAACTCTTTTCCATTGGCTTCGTTGGGGTTACTAGATTTCGCAATAACCCATACATCTTTGCACCCATTAAATTCAACAATACCGACGCTTTCTTGTCATCTGACACCCCATTTGCCTTGCAGTACACCTCTATTCGTTCGGCATATGCAGTCCAATCTTCGACTTCATTGTCAAATGCGGTGATACTGCCACTCTTCGGCATTTTGGGTGTGGTTTAAAATGGTGTCTCCCAATGACTTATAATGGCATCTCCCGCGCTTTCCTTCCTCCCCCGCTGCTGCCGGTTCTCGTGGCAATGACGGCGCCCTGTAGGTTTCGCACGCTTCTCCTGCGTTGCTGCCAACGCCACTCTCGGCAGTCCTCGTGGCAATGGCGGCACCCTGTAGGTTTCGCGTGCTTCTCTCTCCCTCTCTCCGACGCTGCTCAGCCCCTGAACACTGGCTGCACCCTGTGCGCTCTGCCCTCTCTCTCTCTCCCCCATCGACGCTGCTCGGCCCTTTGCTGAGCCGCTTGGTCGGGCTCTAGCCCGCCGCTGTCCGGGAAGGGTCTGCGCACTACCTGTTGCCAGCCCGTTTTGTTGGACCACCTCGACTGAAAAGCCAAGCCTGGCTCTCAACAGCCTCCCCCACAATTCTCGAGTCTCTGCTGGATGACTAGGCGGTTGCCCGTGGTTGACGCCTGAGTCTCTGGCCTTGACCTCCAATCCACTGATCTCCAGGAACGAATCCCCGGGAGGTGATGCAGAGTTGCAGGTAGGTTCGAACCTGCCTCGTCGCCAATGTTACATCCATGTATAATCAGACACAGACTGCGGAGAACGGTACAAACGGTGTTTACTCAATGTGGCTCAGACTGCATCTGATCTGTACAGATTACTACTCAACATTATATACAGGTGTGGTCACTGCCGGTACTACAGTATACATGAGCTGTAAAAAGTAGTTCCCCCCCTTAAAGGTACATACATTACAGACATCACCGTTATGAGTACTGTCAGTACAGAGACAGGTCCTCATGGCCCCACTGATGTGCAGCAAGGTGCTCTCCAGCTACTTGCTAGCAGTGAAGTGCGGATGACCCATGAGTGGGATGTTGGTGGTCGACAACTAGGAAGTGTGGGCTCCTCTCCAAGCGCTCACACTCCCATGCCACTGCGGAGCCCTCGGTCAGAGCTCCAGAATCCTCACCCAACTTAGATGGCCATCTCAGCCCCTGCACAGCCGGAGGAGGAGCAGACTGTTGCTGAGCCCTCCCAGGCTCACAAACCCAGAGGACACCCACCAAAGGTGTCGAAGCAGGAGCAGCATGAAAGTGAGCAAGGTGCCTCCACAACTGCTGAAGCCACAGGGGAAGCACCACGTAGAAGCATGCATAAGAGAAAGTTAACACACAAAAAATCACAAGGGTAGTCACTTGGGTGTTTTGATGTAATACAAATTGAAGATTATCATCATCATTTCAATTGTAATAAAGAAATGTGATGGCAAACATTCAAAGAGTTGGTCTATGTGTGCCCAGAAATGGAAGTGTCACAGTGGGGTGTCAGGGTGCCTTTTATCTGTAATGATGATGGTGGTGAGAGTGATAGGAACCCACAGTTTATTGTACAGATGGTGTATGGTGTGTTAAGAAGGTGGCAGCCACATGTGTTTGCTTCATAAACTTAAGTGAATCTGGCATTGATTAGTGCATTCCTTGCATCACGGCCAGCAATGTGCTCGTGTGCTGGTGGAACTAACACATCCGCCTCCATAAGATCTTCCTCCTCCTTCTCTGAGGAGGAGGCTGTGCGCTGAGGCACTTGTTCCTCAGGCAGCGGTAAGCCACGCTGCTGTGCGATGTTGTGCAGTGCACAGCAGACCACGATAATTCTGGAGACCCTAGCTGGTGCGCACCTGATCTGTTGAGGCATCTGAATCACATTTTGAGCAAGCTGATGGTTTTCTTGATGATGGCTCTGGTGGAAATGTGGCTGGAATTGTAGCGCTCCTCAGCTTCGTTTGATGGCCTCCTCAATGGCGTCATTAGCCACATCTTCAGGGGATAGCCCTTGTCTCCAAGTAGCCATCCGGGAAGTTGGGTTGGTGGATTGAAGAGCTGAGGCAGAGTAGACTGCCGCAGGATGAACGAGTCATGGCAACTGCCAGGGAACTTGGCACAAACGTGCATAATGTTCTTCCTGTGGTTACACAGCAGCTTGATGTTAAGGGAGTGGAAGCCCTTGCGGTTTACAAATACAGCTGGGTTGTGATGGGGTGCCCTAATGGCTACATGTGTGCATTCTACGATGCCTTGCACCCTTAGCAAGCCTGCCATATTTGCAAAGCCAACCGCACATGTGGTTACACTTGCTTCATCCATGGAGAAGTGGATGTAATTGTGCGCCTTTGCAAAGAGGGCATCGGTAACCTGCGGGATGCAAGTGTGTGCGGCCGACTGGGAGATGCCGCTGATGTTTGCTGATGATCCCTGGAAGGACGCAGAAGCAAAATAATTGAGGGCGGTGGTGACTTTGACAGCCACTGGTAAGGAGTGTCCACCCACTCCTTTGGGCTCCAGGTGTTGGTGCAGCATTGTGCAGATGTCAGCGACTACCTCTCGCGAAAGTCTCAGCCTCCTTTGGCACTGCTGCTCAGTCATGTTGAGGAAGCTCATCATCTGCCTGTAAACCCTGTGTTGGGGGTATCTCCTGTGGCGCGGTGCAGCCCTGCGCGGATGCCCTCTGCCCTGTGCAGCATCAGGTGGGTTAAGAGGAGGTTGGCGCTCCTGTTGTTGCTGTTATGTTGTGCCTCATTCTGCTGGTGCTGCGGCTGCTCTTCCTCCAATTCTGAGGACCAGGATGAGATGGTATAAATGGTTCCCATTCCACTGGTATATATCTCAGTTGAGGAATAGCTGTTATAAGCGCACAGTCAATGTGGGGTTCCAAGGAGGTCACAGTACATATGGATCTCAGCTTAACCACTTACAAGCTTAGTAGAGCTGCAAAAAGTGTTCCAACACCTCAAAAACAAGGTTCTGTCATCTGAAAGTCAGCCATGTTACAGGTCTGCTTTTATGCTGCAGGTGCAGCTGTCAAGAATTCAGGTACTTGCTGAACCCGGCACAATCAGCTGGTGTACTTTGCGAACGGCTGAAAATGTCCTAAAATGGGAAGAGCCTGCTAAAATCAGATTATGTAGGCAATTAACAAGCTGTTAACTGCCTTAAGTGCCTCTCCCACTGTTTGGTGGTGGGTCTGATCGGGACTCCCAGAGCCAACACTTGGCAACGTTGCGTGGAGGCAGGTTGACGGCGGGGTCGGAACCCGCAGTCAATCAAAATGAATTAACCTCTGACCCGCCTCCAAACCTGCCCTCTGAGCGCTGGCAAAATCACAGCCTTGCATTTTATAAGGTTTCTACCAAGCAATTGTAAACTAAAGATACTAAACATTGCAAAGAATAAAGGTAGAAGGTTACCAAAGTTGAAAGGTCACGTTTGTTCAGCGTCTGAATTAAATTTTTAAAAAGCCCAGTTTTATGTTTGTATTCTCTTTCTTGCCCAAGTCAATAGTTTAATGATACTGTTGAAGGTCAATATTTCTCCTTGGGTAGTGATTAAGGAGAAGTATTAAATCAAGCAGAGAGATCTAACAACGCGGCTTCTTGCAGTTTCTAGTTATTCTAATTAATCACTGTACGCAGCACCTAGATTCTCTGTAAACTGATTGCTGAAACAAAGTGAAATTGCTTCTAAAATATTTAGATTTTAATTCTTTGTTATAGGTGTTGACATATGCATAGTATTTAAGAGAAAACAAATGGTTGTGAAAAATGTGGTACAAAAATCATTGCGAACCTTTTAGCAAAACCTATCTTCAGGTGTATTTCTAATGACACTGCAGGGGAGACTATAGATCTTTTAAGATGTGAAACAGGCCCTGCGCTGCTTTCACTAGCCATAAAGGGCCAGTAATTCCAGTCCCAACGCATGAGTACGGACGGGGTACTCACGCGTGGGCCCGTTGGAAGTGCCGGATTTCAGCATGCACAGCGCATGCGCGGGAAACCGGCATTTCCTCTCCATCGAACTAAGGGGTTAAGAGGTCCAATGCGTGCGCGCAGGACACTACGCGCACGCGTTGAACTTCCTTCGTTTTTACAGGATTGCGCGTGTGCAAAGGCCAGAACTTTTTAGAAATGAAAAAAGGAGGCGTAAGGAGTGGATTCTTGAAGTTAAGTGGTCTATTATTTAAAATTATTACATTTTTTCCACAGCTTCATTGTTTTTAAGGACTTTACAGTAAGGTAAGTTTATTTTTAGACCCGATTTCGTAAAAAATTATTTTTTTCAAAAATTTTATTAATTGTTTTAAATAGTTTTTTAAAGTTATTTATAGTTTATTTAATTATTGGGATGCTTTTTAAAATTTTAATTAAAGTTAAACTAGTCTTTTGGGCGCCCGTACTTTTCATGAGTTTGACAGTCTTTACTATCAAACTCATGAGGCCTCCCCTGATTGGCTGCAGAGTGCTCACCTGATCCCAGCCGGCACATCGCACTAACTACGCCGCTGGACCAGGTAAGCACATCGCGCCGACATCTGAACCGGGCCAGTGACAGGAAATGCAAGCAGGCCCGGGCTTCAGATGTCAGCGCGCAGGGTAAGTGCAGATTGGGGGCTTGCACGCGCGGCAAGCACCCGATCCTAATTTCTGGCCCAAAATGTTTGGACGTAATTGCTGGGCAGTTGGTGGGCAAGTAGCCCAACTCTGCGCCAGCAATTGTGATTTCCAAGGCGGTGTGGATAATCTGTCAAGCCATATCTTGACAGATCGCAAGTTCGGGATTTAGTGAATGCGGATGCGGATATTCCGAACTTGCGGTATATTTCAAAGGCGGGTATGGCGGCGTACTCTCAGTCATTCCCACCGGAAAATCCAGGCCATGGTGTAGGATACCCAGAGAGCAGCAACTCTGAAAGGGCTTTCACTTAAAGCCCGCTGTTTTTTGACTGTAGGAAATCTCCCATATCAACAATGGAACGTCGACAAAGGAATGTGTCTAGAAATGTCCCTTTTGATGAAGAGAGCTTAGATATTCTGTTGGAAGAGGCGCAGCAGAAGAGGACAGTCTTATTTGTGTCTCAGTGGAACCCCTCTCCATGCCACAATGTGCTACAAGCATTGCGGAAGACGGTTAATTGAGTCAAACACTGTCTCCCACATCAAAGATCATGGCAGCAGATGAAGAAAAAGTTCTATAGCATGAGGAAGTGTGTCAAGTTATGTATGGCCGCAGCTTGCCAATTCCAAATAGGTCTCTGACCATAGCATACAAGCCACAAGGGAAGCTCTGACAGAACCTTTCACATCAACACTTCACATGTCCATCTAGCTGAAGGGTGAACTTTTCTTTGTTGCAGGCACCAATAGAATGTATGGTAGCTTCATTGGAATCTGCAGCAGACCCTCACCTTAGAGGCAGCCAAGGACCAGTCAGTGATTCCACCTCCACAGAAGCACAGGCTGCAGCTCTGGTGGCAATAGGGAATGGAATACACAGCACCCTGCATCGTGGCTTCCTGACCATGGCGACTGTGGTCTCTCAGAGCTCCAGAATCTGATAGCTGCCATTAGATCAGCCATTGCACTGATCAGTAGGGACACAAATCTAAGGTCAGTAGGATGGTGATGGCTGGAGTCTACTGCCAGATACTGCTGTCTCTCAGGACAGCAGCGCATGCCAGGCCTCTGGCCTCCTCCCTCAGAGCACCACGCCAGTGCAATGTGGGGGGCTACACCAGATTGTCCAGGAACAAGCTCCAGAGATGTCGCCAGCAGTGGCTCCCTGCCAGCAACAAGCCACCATGCGAGGAGGACCATCTCAGATCCATGACCCTTTTGTAGAGCATGAACAGCCAACCACCTCTGGTGACATTGGCTCTCCGGTTAGACCCAAGGGAAGCACTAGAATAGGTGTCAAAATGACACATGCGGCCACCCAGGGAAAGCACAATGTTCAGAAAGAGTAGGTTGGCTGCTGTTCACTTTGGACTTTACTGTAATAAAATAGAATATGCAATGACATTGTTATCCATGAAGGTCACAGTCATGCAGGAAAAGGTGCCCTTAATTACCCAGGCCATGATTACTCGAACGTTCATGTAGAGGCAAAGAGGGCTGGTGTGTTGTCATGTTGTAGGTTGAGTACTGGATTGGGGGATTGTCCTTTCATTTAAAAGTGAGGGAGAAGGAGGTAAGGGTCTGGTGTCCGAGGTAGACTGCATTACACAGAAAACTTCAGTGATGAGATGTGATCTGATGCTCCTTGCAGCACTCACTGAGGAGTCCTCGGAGTGCAGCTCTCCGCCACGTCGTTCTGCCTCCAATGGAGCCAGGTCCTCTGTGCCAGCAAAGAGACAGCACTTTTAGTATGGCGAAGCTGTGAAGGGCAGAGCAGGGTGCAACTATGCAACCTAGAGCCCCTCCTGACCTGTCCATGCAGTGAAAGCCGATGATCCTCTCAATAGCCACTCTTGTAGAGACATGTCACTCGCTGTAGCACTCCTCACCTATTTGGGCCACTCTTAGTGGGGTCATTATCTGGGGGTAGGCGTTAGCAACCACAATCCATCTGTTGACATGATATTCTGAACTGAAATGTCAGGGTGGGCTGAATATTGAAGGATGAATGCATTGTGAAAACTTCCAGCATATCTGACGTGTAGCATCCTCTGAGTGCTGTCACTCACAATCTGTACACTGAGGGAATGGAGTTCTTCCTGTTGAGATAGTTAAGGGGTGTTCTGTAGGTGATATAGATTACACCCCAGGCTTTGAGAAGACCAAAACCCTGTAAACTGGATGGCCCTATCTTACCTCATCTTTCGATTAGGCACTTTACAGCCTTCCGGACTCAACATAGAGTTCAACAATTTCAGATTATAACCTCGGCCCCTATCATATATATATATATTTTTTATCCACACTCTTTCTGTCTTTTTTTCTTCTCCCCCACATGGCACCTGTCTTTCATTCTGCCAGCGCAATTTACACTCCATCTAGAGCCATCCTTTGTTTCTTAACCTGTCACATTACCATCTCCTTTTGCCTTGAATATCTCTTAATGTCTCTTAACCTCTTCCACCTTCTATCCTATCACAGACCTTCCCTTTTGTTCTTTCATCCCCTCCCCCCTTTCCCAGCCTTTACACTTGCTTAAAAATCTGTTCCATTTCCTGCTTTTTTCCAGTTCTGACGAAAGGTCATCGACCTGAAACGTTAACTCTGTTTCTCTCTTCACAGATGCTGCCAGACCTGCTGAGTTTCTCCAGCATTTTCTGTTTTTATTTTGGCCTTATCTCACAGTTACCACAGTTGCTGTGATGTGAAAGGTGATCAAATCCCCAGCTCTTCTGTAAAGTGCATCAATCACCTGATAAATCCATGCCTATACTGCATCCTGACTGATGGACCAGAGATCGTTTGTGGCTCCCTGAAATGACCTATGTTATCAAAGTTGAATGCATCCTCATAGCCACAGAGAGAGCAATGAGAGTAGATGAGTGTGGCTGCAGATACTCATGCAGTAGGTTAAAGAGGTGCCCTATTATCTCTATGAAACTCACTCTTATACACACCTGACCCCACAAAACCTTTAAATGTGCCACAATTACATTAGTATATGAACAGGATAAAAACCCACCCAGTGCACCTCCTACAGGCCTAAATCACAGCTCCTTAGTGGCTATAAAATACTGGCCAAAATCCTGCACCTGACCCTAACACTAACCCCGACAGCCTGGAAGGAGGCCGGCACATCACTGAAGATGCCTGTGGGTATTTCATCACTTCTCAATCTGGCACAAAGGGAATCTCCCACAAGTGTTTGCAAGGAGCAGACTGAGAACCTGGCATGAGCGGGGAACTGGTCATTGAGGCCAGATCCTCGATGAGGAATCGATCACGGCCTTCTAACAACTGGCTGATATGTTTCACTTGGCTAGTCCGACCTGTTCTATTACCTCTAGAACAGGCAGTTGCTCCGGAGCTGGCAGCACTCTGTAAACTCCATGGCAAAAACTCCCCTGGAGCTCTGCCCCCATAAATCCAGGAAACTCTACAGACTCACCTTTACCCTGCACTGCATACTCACCACCATGCTGCCAGGTTATACAGAAACCCTTAAAGATACTGTACTAAAAAAATAGATAGTGGAGGAGGAATGGGAAGGGGGATGAGACAAACAGTTACAACCTCTACTGGCAGCAGAAATGGGGGAAGGTTAGCTCAAAATGTTTTACTAAACCCACACAGGCTCCATAACTGAAATTGGGATTGAAATGCTGAAGTCTCCGATTAGGATTGGGAAAATGCCAGCCTCCTTCTCGAGGTACACCTGATATAAACACCAGCAATGCCCCTGTGACCAGTGCCACCTGAGCAGAGGAAGCAGGCAACACAACACCCCTGAAGCCCACAGTAGGAGATGACTGTTATGTTCATTAATAACTAGTCGTTTTCATTATGAACAGCTAGCTTCTAGCTAGTCACTTTATCCATGCCATGTGGACTTCTGTACAGCATCCATCTTGACTACTGCCTTCTGGGTAGCCTAGTGCATCGTGGGTAGCCCACTCTTATATATACAGCTAAACATACAGCAACATAGAGCTCCACCTAGTGTACCATTCTAGAATGACAGGTTACTGATCATTACATCCCCCTTTCTTTGAGGTTAAACAAAATCAATATCAATCAACTTTCAAGAAAAACGATAAAGATGATATCAGTAACACTTTTGTTAGTGCTCTATAAACATAAACATTTTCACAACAGTCAACACATTTTCAAAGCTTTACTTTATACTCAAAGATTAAGTCTATCAGGCTTTTTTACTTCACGTGTGGATCTTCTCAGCACAGGTAAGTCTGATGTGTTTTCATGAGAGCCTGTATGTGTGTTTGTGTTAGATTGTTCTGGGGTGAGTGACAAGATTCAGTTGCGGCATTGTCATCGATTTGCTCTTGGATAGTTTCTTGTGTTTTCAGGAGGGAACGGCGGTTCCTCCTGAGAATCTGTCCTTCCTCAGTTCTAACAGTGTATGACCTTGGTCCTACTTCCTCAAGAACTGTAGCTTTCCTGTTCCATGCATCTGGATCCTCAATCCTGACAACATCATCCCTTGTCAATGGTTTTAGGGTTTTGGATGACTTGTCATAGTATGATTTCTGTTTCAGCTTTAACAGTTGAAGTCTCTGTCTCAGTTCCTTACTCTGCTTTTCTCTTGCACAGCAGAGTAGCGTGTTGCACAACTTGTGACCCATTAGGAGTTCAGCAGGTGAAGAACCAGAGTCTAAAGGTAAGGCTCGGTAGCACAGCAGGGCGAGATAAGGATCAGACTTGCTTTCTGTTGCTTTCTTCAGTAGCTGTTTGAGAACTTGAACACGTTTCTCTGCCTTACCATTCGACTGAGCATACAGAGGACTGGATGTGATGTGCTGAAAGTCATACTGTGCTGCAAACTGTTGCCACTCCTTACAGTTGAAGCACGGTTCATTGTCGCTAATGGCAATCCTGGGAATTCCATGTCTGGCGAAGATAGATTTAGCATGCATTATGACACTGCTTGCTGTGGTGCTTGAGAGCAGCGCCATCTCAGGATAGTCAGAATAGTAGTCAATCACTAATAGATATTCTTTACCATTCAAATGAAAAAAGTCCATACCAACCTTTTGCCATGGCGCTGTTGGTAAGTCAGCTACTATCATTGGTTCCTTTGCTTGTTTGTTTTGGTGTTTCTGACATGTCTCACATTTGCCTATCATGTTCTCAATGTCCTTATTTATGCCAGGCCAATAAACACTGTCTCTTGCTCTCCTTTTGCATTTTTCAATTCCGAGGTGTCCCTCATGAATCCTTTTGTGCATGTCTTGATGTAAAGCCTGTGGAATGATTATTCTGTTCTGTTTTAGTAATCGTCCACTTGCGACACTCAACTCTGACCTGATGTGAAAGTATTTTGGACAGGAACCTTTTGGCCAACCATGATGAATGTTCTCTATTACTGTTTGTAACACTGTATCTTTTACTGTTTCTTCTGCTATTTGCTTTGATTTTGTGTCTGACACGGGCAGCGCAGCAGTGACCATACTCACATGAACATCCACGTCTTCCTCAGTAGAGCTCACATGACTCATTGTGGGTGCTCGGGATAGTGCATCTGCTAACACTATGTATTTGCCTAGTGTGTAGATCAGTTCAAATTCATATTTCTGCAGCTTCATCATGAGTTGTTGAATCCTTGGAGACATCTCATTCAGGTTCTTTTTTATGATGGCAATCAGTGGGCTGTGGTCTGTCTCAACTGTGAAGGTGGGAAGTCCATATATGTAACCATGGAACTTTTCGAGTCCAACTACCAAGCCTGGACATTCCTTTTCAATCTGGGCGTATCGACACTCAGAATCAGTCATAGACCTGGAGGCATAGGCAACAGTCTTCCAATCTTCACCCTCTGCTTGTAGCAAGACCGCGCCTAGGCCATCTTTAGATGCATCCGTTGACACTTTGATTCTTTTTGTTGGGTCAAAAAAGGTGAGTACAGGTGTGGTTGTCAGCACTGTTTTAAGGTTCATCCACTCTTGTTCATGTCTTTCTGTCCATGCGAACTAATTTGTTTTACGTAGCAGGTCTCGCAGACAGGCTGTCTTGGCTGACAAGTTAGGAATGAACTTTCCAATGAAGTTTATCATCCCCATGATGCGTAGCACTCCTTTTTTGTCAGTGGGTCGGGGCATGTTGAGTATGGCGTTTGCTTTTTCCATATCTGGCTCTATTCCTTTACCAGATAGATTATCTCCTAGGAAAGTGACTTCCTGGACGCCAAACTGACACTTGGCTTTGTTGAGCTTTAGTCCATTCCGGCGTATGCTCTGTAGCACTTTAGTCAGTCTCTCATTGTGTTCTTTCAGTGTGGAGCCCCAGATGATGATGTCATCAACATAGACCCGAACTCCTTCCAGACCTTCAGTTATGTGTTCCATTGCTCTATGAAAGATTTCAGATGCAGATATTATCCCGAAAGGCATTCTGAGGAAACAATACCTGCCAAATGGTGTGTTGAAGGTACAGTATTTGGTGCTCTCTTCATCCAGTTTTAGTTGCCAAAATCCCTGTGAAGCATCGAGCTTTGTGAGTATCTGGCACCTGACATTTCACTGGTGATTTCTTCTCGCTTGGGAATCTGGTAGTGTTCACGTTTTATGTTTGCATTTAAGTCCTTTGGATCCATGCATATTCTTAGATCATTGTTCTTTTTCTTTACACATACCATGGAGTTAACCCAGTCTGTTGGCTCTTCGACTTTCCTGATGACTCCTAGTGTGGTCATTCTGTCCAGTTCTTTCTTGAGCCGGTCACGCAGGGGTGCTGGAACTCTCCCTGGAGCATGTACCACTGGTTGAGCATGCTCCTTTAGCTGGATCTTGTAAGTGAATGGTAGAACTCCAAACCCTTTGAACACATCCTGGAAATTACTCACTACAGAATCCACTGAGTCATCTGGTCTGCTTATGGCACAGTTTATACGGTAGACTCTCTTGACCAGTTCTAAGTCCTCACAAGCTTTGTCACCCAGTAGTGAATCAAGTCCTTCAGCCACAACAGAAAACATGAGATGAAATCTTTGTCTTTGACTGTCACTTTAAGTCTGCATACACCTAAGCTATCTATTTTCTGTCCGTTATAGACCTTCAGTAGTACTGACTTTTTCTGAATTTTGGGCTTTTCTTTCATATTTTTAATATCACTCATACTGATTAAGTTTGCTTTTGCCCCAGTGTCTAGTTTCAATGTAACTAATGCTCCATTTACCTGCAGTGGGATCATCCATTTGTCCTCTTTTACTGCATTAACTTTATGTTCAGCATTGTCCATTCCCGAGGGCTGCACATTTTTTGTATCCTTTTTAATATTGTCACATGACACCATTGCTACAGAAAATGTCTCACTTAAATCAGTGTCCTCAATCACATTGACTTGGACTGGTTGCCCTGTCTTTGTTTTTACTTTTGAAAAGCATTGTTTGGCAAAGTGATTCTTTCCATGACATTTTGTGCACATTTTCCCAAACGCTGGGCATTGTTTTAACTGGTGTTTGTAACCACAGCGTTTACAATTAAAAATTCCTTCCTCCGATTGCTTTTCATTTCTGTTCTGCCCACGTTTCTTTCCTTTGTAGGACACAGCACCGACAGCAGCACTATCACTTACTACAATTGCATTATTATTAATATCACTGAAAGTCTTCGCATGCTTTTGAGCTAGCTCACTGGCTTGGCATATTTTCACAGCATCCTCCATTGTTAGTTCGGTTTCTCTCAACACACGTTCCCTGACCTTTTTATCATGAATACCATACACAATCTGGTCACGAATCATGGATGATTTCAGCTCAGAGAAATTACATGTCTGTGCTTTCAGTTTCAGATCGGTCACAAAGCTATCAAAATCTCATTTTGCTGCTGTGTCCGTGAACGGAACACGTGTCTCTCATAGGTCTCATTCTTTTTGGGTGAACAATGTGTATCAAATTTCTTTAGCACATCTTCCAAATTTTTCTCGTTCTCCTCTTGATTAAATACAAATGTATTAAATAGCTCTATCACCTGTGGGCCTGCAACCGGGAGCAGCAATGCTATTTTCCTTGCGTCTGGCTTCGTACCGAACCCGATGGCAGCAATGTAGAGTTCGAATTGTTGTTTGAAAGTCCGCCAATTGCAGTCGACATTCCCCGTGAGTTTCAAACCCTCCGGTGGCTTCAAATGCTCCATGTCGCGTTTCACAATAGTCAGCAGATTTTACCAATCCTGGTACCATGTTATGTTCATTAATAACTAGTCGTTTTCATTATGAACAGCTAGCTTGTAGCTAGTCACTTTATTCATGCCATGTGGACTTCTGTAGAGCATCCATCTTGACTACTGCCTTCTGGGTAGCCTAGTGCATCATGAGTAGCCCACTCTTATATATACAGCTAAACATACAGCAACATACAGCTCCACCTAGTGTACCATTCTAGAATGACAGGTTACCGATCATTACAATGACCAGGTCCAGTATGCCCACCCAATGACCTCATCTGCCCATTGATACACAACTGATGACTCATTCCAACATCCCCTCCCAGAATGTCACCCAAGCACACGCAGCCTGTTTGATGACTGAAATGTTAATTTATGTGAGTTTAACAAAGACCGGCCGTGGATAATTACCCACTCAGTATACTGTACCTGTTGTCAAAGGGATAAGAAATTAAATAATCAGTTTAATTAGTCATTTAGCAAGCCTCAAATATATGCTGTATGAGATTTTAGTTTAGGAAGATTTGTTGTAATACTTTTATTGTGTTTCTTTAAACGATCTTGATGAAGATAACTTTGATCTAAGTGGTGATCTATTTAAAGTTACAACATGGAGTAACCATTCCAATAATGTCAATGTGACTACAACAGTGGCAGACATCCCTTGTAAATCATCCCTGGTAAGATAGAATGAACATACTTCACCTACAAGTTCTTAGAATAACCTACTTCATTGAAAAATGATCTGATGTTGTAAATTTTTACTTTAGGAATCAACAACCAGTATCTCCTCTTCAACAGGTAAACAAATGATTTTTTAATCTGTCATTCAGGTCTAGAAAATGTAAATCTAAAGTAAAAGCAGTTTAAATAGACAACTTTCAATTGGTTTCAGCAATAAAACTAATATCAATAACCATAATTGAAATATTTCAGTGTACATGGCTGTGTTTACAGAGGCCTTTAATTACCACACGTTGAGTTGTGCCGTGTTTGCACCAATGTGAGATGAGTTGCACCAGAGATTTTCGCTCATTTGCATATCCATTGAATGATTCATTGGTGTAAATCCCATTTAAACGGGAGTAATGTGCTGGGGTGCTTGGAAATTACAGTGCAGCCTTTAAATAGTGAGTTCTGCCTGAAGATTGCAGCAGGACACTGGGGAGCAGCAGGTAACTAGCAGAGTGTTTGGCTCACTCAGTTCACTGTTAGCCAGCTTGATTTGAATCGGGTTGGATTCTCCTCTGAATTACCGCCTGTTTTGGAGCAGATTTGGGATGTAGATTATGTTACCGGACCAGTAATCCAGAGATGTGGGCCCTGATATTTACATGTGCGCGAGGGGTTGGCAGTCACGTTTCACGGTTTAAATTTTTTAATCCCTTCCCCTGACACTCTCCTGCCCGTCGTGGGGGGTTAATATCGACCCTGTGGGCTAATAATCCAGCAAACAAGTTCAAACCCCACCATGGCTGTTTGAGAATTTCAATTCAGCTTGCTCAACAAGCGTGCTTTGGTGTGGACCTCATTATAATAAGTCTCCAGTGTACATAAGAACATAAGAAATAGGAGCAGGAGTAGGCCATTTGGCCCTTCGAGCCTGCTCCGCCATATAATAAGATCATGGCTGATCTGATCTTGGGCTCAGCTCCATTTCCCTGCCTGCTCCCCATAACCCTTCACTCCCTTATTGTTCAAAAATCTGTCTATCTCCACCTTAAATATGTTCAATGACCCAGCCTCCACAGCTCTCTGGGGCAGAGAATTCCACAGATTTACGACCCTCTGAGAGAAGAAATTCCTCCTCATCTCAGTATTAAATGGGTGACCCTTTATTCTGAAACTATGCCCCCTAATTCTAGATTCCCCCATGAGGGGAAACATCTTCTCTGCATCTACCTTGTTGAGCCCCCTCAGTATCTTATATGTTTCAATAAGATCACCTCTCATTCTTCTAAACTACAATGAGTATAGACCCAACCTGCTCAACCTTTCTTCATAAGTCAACGCCTTCAGCTCAGGAATCAACCCATTGAACCTTCTCTGAACTGCCTCCAATGCAAGTATATCCCTCCTTAAATTAGGAGACCAAAACTGTACGCAGTACTCCAGGTGTGGTCTCTCCAATACCTTGTACAGTTGTACCCTGTTTTTATACTCCAGCCCCCTTGCAATAAAGGCCAACATTCCATTTATCTTCGATGGCATCATCGTGCGCATCACCCCGTTTTCGTCCTGCCTGCAAAATTGGCCCGCAATCCGCACCCCCTGAATCTGCGGCACACGATTCAGGGGGTGGGAATGGAGCGGCAGGAGGTTCACGGCGTGGTAAGTAAAGGGGAGGTGGCGGGCGGGGAAAAAGAAATTCAGTCGAATTGTTGCGTCTTTCAACGCGGGGTCTGTGCCGCGATCTGGAAGCCCGGTATTCTTCTTGAGTGCCGGGTTGCTGGCATGGCACCTTGCTCGCCGGTGGTCCAGGTAGGGCCCCGCAGAGGTGTGGGCTTGGGCCCTCCCATTTAATGAGTGAAGGAGCCCTTCCATGCGGCAGTGCTAGGTGGCCCAGTAGTCTAGAATGCACCACGCCGATAGTCGGGGTTAGCACTCTAAGAAGGAAGTGGAGCGCTTGAATTAGTGCTCCACCTCCCTCTTGGGGTGCTAAAACTGAATTTAGCGATTGCCGGTGCTGTTTATCATCGGGCGCTAAATTTAGCGCCTAGGTGATGTTAGTGACCCAAAATGATCGCTAATGAATTTCCCCCCCCTTATTTACATTGGGGCAATGCTTTCCAGTAAGGATTTCAATGGACTCGAGCTTATTTGTATTGACCTCTTCATTATATCCTTTCCTTCTCCATTTAGATCTGAACCAGACTTGTCATTACAGGCAGCACAGACTGACTGCTATTGATGGAAATGAACGACAGTTAGAAGCAGCTGGAACAGTGGACACACTCATACAGCTTTGTTTTGATCAAATTTCTAACATGTAGGTAACCATTCTTCTAGAAGGCATTGTCAGTCTCAAAACACAGTAAATTTCTGATATATAACAGAAAAAAGCCATCTTTCTTGGATTGTCTATGTATCAAATAATGCCTGATGTTTTCCTGATCTTCCCTAAGTCTCCAGTCTGCTGCTGCGCTAGGCTCCCAGTCTTGAGGAGATACCTGGCCTCCCTCTAACATAACACATGAAAATACTTTTCCAACTCTCATAGTGACAAATAGGAGAGAAATCCTATTTACAACAAATTAGGGTTTGTATTCCTTATTTTGTCATCAGCTAATTCATTTAAAATTGATATAAAATGTTAAACTAGCAAGTTTCTGAGTTGCATTAATGGAGTGGTCACTAAATTTTGCCCCTAAAATTGCTTCTATTCTATTTAATTGCATGGCCAGAGCCCCCACACTTCAGGACAATGCTGAAAATACCAAATAATACTGGAGTTTCTCGGCATCCTCCTCACAGCACACACGCCCACCAAGCTTTGTGTTGTCTGCAAACTTGGAGATATTACATCTAGTTCCCTCGTCTAGATCATTAATATATATTGTGAATAGCTGGGGTCCTAGGACCGATCCCTGCGGTACCCCACTAGTCACTGCCTACCACTCAGAAAAAGACCCGTTTATTCTAACTCTTTGCTTTCTGTCTGCCAACCAGTTCTCTATCCAAGTCAATACCTTACCCACAATCCCAGGTGCTTTAGCTTTACACGCTAATCTCTTATATGGGAACTTATCGAAAGCCTGCTGGAAGTCCAAATACACCACATCCACTGGTTCTCCCTTATCTATTCTATCAGTTACATCCTCAAAAAATTTCAGTAGATTAGTCAAGCATGATTTACCTTTTGTACATCCATGTAGACTTTGTCCGATCCTGTCACTGTTTTCCAAGTGCTCTGCTATTACATCTTTATTAATGGACTCTAGCATTTTCCCCACTACTGATGTCAGGCTTACCCGTCTATAATTCCCCGTTTTATCTCCACCACCTTTTTTGAATAGTGGTGTTACATTAGCTACCCTTCAATCCATGGGAACTGTTCCAGAGTCCATAGAATTTTGGAAGATGACCAGCAATGCATCTACTATTTCTAGGGCCACTTCCTTAATTACCCTAGGATGTAGATTATCAGGCCCTGGGGATTTATCGGCCTGCAATCCTGTCAATTTCCCTATCACCATTTCCCTACAAATACTGATGTCTTTCAGCTCCTCCCTCTCATTAGACCCTATGTTCCCCGACATCTCTGGGAGGTTATTTGTGTCCTCCTTTGTGAAGACAGAACCAAAGTATGTATTTAATTGGTTTGCCATTTCTTTGTTCCCCATTATAAATCCCCCTGATTCTGACTGCAAGGGACGTACGCTTGACTTCACCAATCTTTTTCTCTTCACATATCTACAGAGGCTTTTACAGTCAGTTTTTATGTTCCCTGCAAGCTTACTCTCATATTCTATTTTCCCCCTCTTAATTCATCCCTTTGTCCTCCTTTGCTGAATCCTAAACTGCTCCCAATCCTCAGGTTTGCTGCTTTTTCTATCCAATTTATATTTCCTCTCCTTGGACCTTATGCTATCCCTAATTTCCCTTGTTAGCCACGGTTGAGTCACCTTTTTTGTTTTATTTTTATGCCAAACAGGGATGAACAAATTCTGTAGTTCATCCATGTGACTTTTAAATGTTTGCCAGTGCCTATCCACCGTCAACCCTTTAAGTAATGTTCCCCAATCCATCCTAGCCAACTCGCGCCTCATACCATTGTAGTTTCCTTTATTTAAATTCAGGACCCTAGTCACTGAGTCAAATATTTCACTCTCCATCTTAATGAAGAATTCTATCACATTATGATCGCTCCGCCCCAATGGGCCTCGCACAACAAGATTGCTAATTAATCCTTTCTCATTACATAATACCAATGTCTAAGATGGCCTGATCTCTGGTTGGTTCCTCGACATATTGCTCCAGGAAACCATCCTGTTTACACTCCAGGAATTCCTCCTCCACAGTATTGTTGCTAATTTGGTTAGCCCAATCTATATGTAGATTAAAGTCACCCATGATAACTGCTGTGCCCTTATTGCACGCATCTCTAATTTCCCATTTAATGCCATCCCCAACCTCAGCATTACTGTTTGGGGGTCTGTATACAACTCCCACTAATGTTTTCTGCCCCTTGGTATTTCTCAGCTCTACCCATACAGATGCCACATCATCAGAGATAATATCCTTCCTTACTATTGTGTTAATCTCCTCTTTAACCAGCAATGCTACCCCACCTCCTTTTCCTTTTTGCCTGTCTTTCCTGAGTAGTGAATCCCCCTGGATGTTGAGTACCCAGCCTTTTTCACCCTGGAGCCATACCTCTGTAATCCCAATTATATCATATCCGTTTACATTTATTTGCACAGCTAATTCATCCACCTTATTACGAATGCTCCTCATATTAAAACAAAGCCTTCAGGCTTGTTTTTTTAACACTCTTAGACCTTTTAGAATTATTATTTACTGTGGCCATGTTTGATTTAAACCTTTGATTTCTCTGACTGCCACTTTTGATTTTCTCCTTCCTGTCTTTTGCTTCTAACCTTGCTTCCCTTTCCTCTGTATCCCTGCACAGGTTCCCAACCCACTGCCATTTTAGTTTAAACCTTCCCCAACAGCACTAGCAAAAAAAGGTGGTAGAGAGAAAATGAGGAATTATAAGCCTGACATCGGTAGTGGGAAAAATGATAGAGTCCATTATAAAAGATGTAATAGCAGAGCATTTGGAACAGAGTGACAGGATTGGACAAAGTCAACATGGATTTACAAAAGCTAAATCATACTTGACTAATCTACTGGAATTTTTTGAGGATGTAACTGGTAGAATAGATAAGGGAGAATCAGTGGATGTGGTGTATTTGTACTTTCAGAAGGCTTTCAATAAGGTCCCGCATAAGAGATTAGCGTGTAAAGTTAAAGCACATGGGATTGGGGGTAAGGTACTGACTTGGATAGAGAACTGGTTGGCTGACAGGAAGCAAAGAGTTGGAACAAACGGGTCTTTTTCCGAGTGGCAGGCAGTGACTAGTGGGGTACCGCAGGGATCGGTCCTAGGACTCCAGCTATTCACAATATATATTAATGATCTAGACACGGGAACTAGATGTAATATCTCCAAGTTTGCAGATGACACAAAGCTAGGTGGGAGTGTGTGCTGTGAGGAGGATGCCGAGAAACTCCAGTATGATTTGGACAGGTTGGGTGATTGGGCAGATGCATGGCAGATGCAGTATAATGTGGATAAATGCAAGGTTATCCACTTCGGTGGCAAAAACAGGAAGGCAGATTATTATCTGAATGGCAATAGATTGGGAGAAGGGGAAGTGCAACGAGACCTGGGTGTCCTTGTGCACCAGTCGCTGAAGGTAAGCATGCAGCTGCAGCAGGCGGTTAAGAAGGCAAATGGTATGTTGGCCTTCATAGCGAGAGGATTCGAGTACATAGAAACATAGAAACATAGAGATAGGAACAGGAGTAGGCCATTCGGCCCTTCGAGCCTGCTCCGCCATTCAATGAGATCATGGCTGATCTTCGTCTGAGATCTTAGCTGATCTTACCAGTTCAGTACCCCGTCCCCGCCTTTTCTCCGTAACCCTTAATCCCCTTAGCCTTCAGAAATATATCCAATTCTCTCTTGAAAATATTTATTGAATTAGCCTTCACAGCCCTCTGTGGCAGGGAATTCCACAGGCTCACCACTCTTTGAGTGAAGAAATTCTTCCTCATCTCTGTTTTAAATGATTTGCCCGCTATTTTTAGACTGTGGCCCCTGGTTCTGTGCTCCCCTGCCATTGGAAACATTCTCTCTGAATTCAACCTGTCCAGGCCTGCCATAATTTTATATGTTTCGATGAGATCCCCTCTCAATCTTCTAAACTCCAGTGAGTACAAGCCCAAACTATTCAATCTCTCCTCGTAGGTCATTCCCGCCATTCCAGGTATCAGCCTGGTGAATCGCCGCTGCACTCTTTCCATGGCAAGAACATCCTTCCGCAGATGGGGCGACCAAAACTGTACACAATACTCCAGATGCGGTCTCACCAGCACCTTGTACAGCTGTAGTAAGGTATCCCTATTCCTATACTTGAACCCCCTTGATATGAAGGCCAACATACCATTTGCCTTCTTAATCGCCTGTTGCACCTGCATGCTCTCCTTCAGTGACTGGTGCACAAGAACACCCAGGTCCCTCTGCACTTCCCCATCTCCCAATCTATTGCCATTTAGATAATAATCTACCCTCCTGTTTTTACCCCCAAAGTGGATAACCTCGCATTTATCCACATTATAGTGCATCTGCCACGTATCCGCCCATTCCCCCAACCTGTCCAAATCGCACTGTAGCCTCCTGACATCCTCATCAGAGCCCACCCCTCCTCCTAGTTTAGTGTCGTCAGCGAATTTGGAAATATTGCATCCAATTCCCTGATCCAGATCATTTATATATATTGTGAACAGCTGGGGTCCCAGGACAGATCCTTGCGGCACCCCGCTGGTCACTGCCTGCCACTCCGAAAACGAGCCGTTTATTCCAACTCTCTGTTTTCTATCCGCCAGCCAGTTCTCTATCCACGTTAATACTTTGCCCCCAATCCCATGAGCCTTAATTTTGCATGATAATCTTTTGTGTGGAACCTTATCGAAGGCTTTCTGGAAGTCAAGGTACACCACATCCACTGGCTCTCCCCCATCTATTTTACCAGTTACTTCCTCAAAAAATTCCAGCAGATTAGTCAAACACGATTTACCCTTTGTAAATCCATGTTGACTCTGTCCGATCCTTTCCCCATTTGTCAAGTGCTCCGCTATTTTATCCTTAATAATGGACTCTAGCATTTTGCCCACAACCGATGTAAGGCTTACTGGTCTATAATTCCCTGCTTTCTCTCTACCCCCCTTTTTAAATATTGGGGTAACATTAGCTACCCTCCAATCCACGGGTACTGTTCCCGAGTCAATGGAGTTCCGGAAGATGATCCTTAGAGCATCTGCTATCTCCAGGGCCACCTCCTTAAGTACCCTAGGATGTAGTTTATCAGGCCCCGGGGATTTGTCGGCCTTCAGTCCCCTCAACTTACCCAACACCATATCCCTAGAGATACTAATTTCTGTCAGCTCCTCCCTCTCATTAGTCCCTATGTTTGCCGATATTCCTGGGAGGTTATTTGTGTCCTCCTTTGTGAATACAGAACCAAAGTATGAGTTTAATTGGTCTGCCATTTCCTTATTCTCCATTATATATTCTCCCGAATCGGACTGCAAGGGACCGACTTGGGATTTTACCAGTCTTTTCCTCCTGATATACCGATAAAAGCTTTTGCAGTCTGTCTTTATGTTTGCTGCAAGTTTACTTTCGTATTCTATTTTCCCCTTCCTGATTAATCCCTTTGTCCTCTTTTGCTGTATCCTGTACTGCCCCCAATCTTCCGGTCTGGTGCTTTTTTTTGCCAGTTGATATGCCCTTTTTTTTGATTTTATGCTGTCCCTAATTTCCCTCGTTATCCACGGTTGAGCCACCTTTTTAGGTTTATTTTTATGCCAAACCGGTATAAACATGTTCTGGAATTCTTCCATTCTATCTTTGAATGCTTGCCATTGTCTATCCACTGTCAATCCCCCCAGAAACACCACCCAATCAATCTTACCCAATTCCCGTCTCATACCCTCGTAATTCCCTTTATTTAAGTTCTGGACCTTAGTCTCTGATTCAATTTCCTCACTCTCCATCTCGACTGAGAGCTCGATCATATTATGATCGCTCTGACCCAAGGGGCCTCGTACAAGAAGATTGTTGATAAGTCCCTTCTCATTGCACAATACCCAGTCTAAAATGGCCTGATCTCGAGTCGGCTCCTCGACATATTGGTCCAGATAACCGTCCCGAAAACATTCCAGGAATTCCTCCTCCTCAGAATTTTTACTAATTTGGGTAGTCCAATCAATATGTAAATTAAAGTCACCCATGATGACAGCTGTGCTCTTATCGCACGCTTCTCTAATTTCCCTTTTTATGCCTTCCCTCACCTCCATATTACTATTTGGAGGCCTATATATCACACCCACTAACGTTTTCCTCCCCTTGCTATTTCTCATTTCTACCCATACAGATTCCGTTTCATCCGAGTTAATATCCTTCCTTTCCATTGCATTAATCCCCTCCTTTACCAGCAATGCTACCCCACCTCCCCTACCTTTTTGCCGATCCTTCCTAAATATTGTATATCCCTGGATGTTAAGTTCCCAGCCTTGCCCACCCTGCAGCCACGTTTCTGTAATCCCAATCAAATCATACTTGTTTACCTCTATTTCCACAACTAATTCATCCACCTTGTTCCTAATGCTTCTAGCATTAAGATACAAAGCCTTCAGGCTTGCTTTTTTCACACTCTCATTATGAATTAGTTTGGCCCTTTGTGTTTCTCTCCTTTGCTTATTGCTTCTCACCTTTCTACCATCTATTTCTGACTTCATATGACTTCCCTCTTTTCCACTACCTAGGTTCCCATCCCCCTGCCAAATTAGTTTAAATCCTCCCGAACCGCCCTAGAAAATATTACCCCGAGGACATCGGCTCCCTCACAGTTCAGGTGTAGACCGTCCCCTTGGTACAGGTCACTCCTCCCCAAGAACTGGTTCCAATGCCTCAAGAATTTAAATCGCTCTCCCTTGCACCACTGCTCAAGCCACGTATTTAGCTTATCTATCTTACTCTCTCTAAACTTATTAGCTCGTGGCACTGGTAGCAATCCAGAGATTACTACCTTTGAGGTCCTACTTTTCAATTTAGCTCCTAACTCCCTAAATTCAGCTTGTAGGACCTCCTCCCTCTTTTTACCTACATCGTTGGTACCTACATGTACCACGACAACTGGCTGATCCCCCTCCCCCTTCAGAATGCTCTGCACCCGCTCCGAGACATCCTTGACCCTTGCACCAGGGAGGCAACATACCATCTTGGAGTCTCGGTCTCGGCCACAGAAACTCCTATCTATCCCCCTTACAATTGAATCCCCTATCACTATAGCCCTATCCCTCTTTTTCCCGCCCTTCTGTGCAGCAGAGCCAGTCATGGTGCCCTGAACCTGGCTGCTGGTGCCTTCCCCTGATAAGTCATCTCCCCCAACAGTACCCAAAACGGTAAACCTGTTTTGGAGGGAGATGACCGCAGGTGACTCCTGCACTACCTTCCTGCCTTTACCCTGCCTTTTGGTCACCCATTTACTGTCTGAGCTAGCCTTTACCTGCGGTGTGACCAACTCACTGAATGTGCTATCCACAACATCCTCAGCATCGCGTATGCTCCAGAGTGAGTCCATTCGCAGCTCCAGCGCCGCCATGCGGTCTGCTAGGAGCTGCAGCTGGACACACTTCCTGCACACATAGTTGTCAGGGACAGTGTCCCTGATTTCCCACATGGCACAGGAGAAGCATGACACGGGTCCGAGCTGCCCTTCCATGACTTAACCCTTACAATACCCTTTTATTTACTACGATTTAGCTTAATTATTGAATTCTACTTAGAATAAGTTTGTGAAAGTACTCACCAACCAGTCACCTACCTGTTTTCTGGTGTTGTATTTTCACTGCCGCCTCCTGTCCTGGAACCTTCTCCACCTAGGTTAGGCTCCTGAAATAAAATAAATTGAACCTACCTTTTCAACTTCCCCTAACCCCTAAAAGGTTAGAGGAGGTGGAAGGGTGGGAGACACTACACTGTAGTGTTTCGGGTTTAGCAACAGCTCCACCTATATAAGAATTACTGGCCTCCTGCTCTCCCGACTGCACCAGCTGTGAAAGAAAAAGCCCGCGAAAGGTGAGCTTTTAAACTCACCAGTTACTGGCCTCCTGCTCTCCCGACTGCCCCAGCTGTGGTCTCGGGCCTCGCCTCTCTCCGGTTGTTATACCAGCTCTGAATCACTGCTCCCGACTGGTCTCGGGCCTCGCCTCTCTCCGGTTTTTATACCGGCTCTGAATCACTGTTCCCGACTGGTCTCGGGCCTCGCTGGTCGCCGGGTTTTCTCCCGAGCTCCTCCTCGCTGCTCCCGCTGGTCCCGACTGGTCTCGGGCCTCGCCTCTCCGGTTTTTATACCGGCTCTGAATCACTGCTCCCGACTGGTCTCGGGCCTCGCTGGTCGCCGGGTTTTCTCCCGAGCTCCTCCTCGCTGCTCCCGCTGGTCCCGACTGGTCTCGGGCCTCGCCTCTCTCCGGTTTTTATACCGGCTCTGAATCACTGTTCCCGACTGGTCTCGGGCCTCGCTGGTCGCCGGGTTTTCTCCCGAGCTCCTCCTCGCTGCTCCCGCTGGTCCCGACTGGTCTCGGGCCTCGCCTCTCTCCGGTTTTTATACCGGCTCTGAATCACTGCTCCCGACTGGTCTCGGGCCTCGCTGGTCGCCGGGTTTTCTCCCGAGCTCCTCCTCGCTGCTCCCGCTGGTCCCGGGCCTCGCCTCTCTCCGGTTTTTATACCGGCTCTGAATCACTGCTCCCGACTGGTCTCGGGCCTCGCTGGTCGCCGGGTTTTCTCCCGAGCTCCTCCTCGCTGCTCCCGCTGGTCCCGACTGGTCTCGGGCCTCGCCTCTCTCCGGTTTTTATACCGGCTCTGAATCACTGCTCCCGACTGGTCTCGGGCCTCGCTGGTCGCCGGGTTTTCTCCCGAGCTCCTCCTCGCTGCTCCCGCTGGTCCCGACTGGTCTCGGGCCTCGCCTCTCTCCGGTTTTTATACCGGCTCTGAATCACTGCTCCCGACTGGTCTCGGGCCTCGCTGGTCGCCGGGTTTTCTCCCGAGCTCCTCCTCGCTGCTCCCGCTGGTCCCGACTGGTCTCGGGCCTCGCCTCTCTCCGGTTTTTATACCGGCTCTGAATCACTGCTCCCGACTGGTCTCGGGCCTCGCTGGTCGCCGGGTTTTCTCCCGAGCTCCTCCTCGCTGCTCCCGCTGGTCCCGGGCCTCGCCTCTCTCCGGTTTTTATACCGGCTCTGAATCACTGCTCCCGACTGGTCTCGGGCCTCGCTGGTCGCCGGGTTTTCTCCCGAGCTCCTCCTCGCTGCTCCCGCTGGTCCCGACTGGTCTCGGGCCTCGCCTCTCTCCGGTTTTGATACCGGCTCTGAATCACTGCTCCCGACTGGTCTCGGGCCTCGCTGGTCGCCGGGTTTTCTCCCGAGCTCCTCCTCGCTGCTCCCGCTGGTCCCGGGCCTCGCCTCTCTCCGGTTTTTATACCGGCTCTGAATCACTGCTCCCGACTGGTCTCGGGCCTCGCTGGTCGCCGGGTTTTCTCCCGAGCTCCTCCTCGCTGCTCCCGCTGGTCCCGACTGGTCTCGGGCCTCGCCTCTCTCCGGTTTTGATACCGGCTCTGAATCACTGCTCCCGACTGGTCTCGGGCCTCGCTGGTCGCCGGGTTTTCTCCCGAGCTCCTCCTCGCTGCTCCCGCTGGTCCCGACAGGAGTACAGGAGCAAGGATCTCTTGCTGCAGTTGTACAGGGCCTTGGTGAGACCACACCTTGAGTATTGTGTGCAGTTTTGGTCGCCTTATCTGAGGAAGGATGTTCTTGCCATGGTGGGGGTGCAGCAAAGATTCACCAGACTGATACCTGGGGTGGCAAGAATGATGTATGAGGAGAGATTGGTTCGATTGGGCTTATATTCGCTGGAGTTTAGAAGAATGAGAGGGAATCTCATTGAAACTTATAAAATTCTAACAGGACTAGACAGACTAGATGCAGGAAGGCTGTTCCCTATGGTGGGGGAGTCCAGAACCAGGGGTCACAGTCTAAGGATAAGGGGTAAGCCATTTATGACTGAGATGAGGAGGAATTTCTTCACCCAGAGAGTGGTGAATCCTGTGGAATTCTCTACCACAGAAGGCAGTTGAGGCCAATTCATTAAATATATTCAAGAAGGAGTTAGATATATTTCTTAAGGCTAAGGGGATCAAGGGATATGGAGAGAAAGCAGGGACAGGGTACTGAATTTGGATGATCAGCCATGATCGCATTGAATGGCGGAGCAGGCTCAAGGGGCTGAATGGCCTACTCCTGTTCCTATCTTCTATGTTTCTATGTTTCTAAAGATAAGGGGTAAGCCATTTAGGACAGAGATGAGGAGGCATTTTTTCACCCAGAGCGTGGTGAACCTATGGAATTCTCTGCCACAAAAGGCAGTTGAGGCCAATTCATTAAATATATTCCAGAAGGCGTTAGATATATTTCTTAAGGCTAAAGGGATCAAGGGATATGGGGAGAAAGCAGGGACAAGGTACTGAATTTGGATGATCAGCCATGATCTCATTAACTGGCGGAGCAGGCTTGCGGCGCTGAATGTCCTACTCCTGCTCCTATCTTCTATGTTTCTATGTTTCAAACACTCCTCCTAGGACATCGGTCCCATTCCTGCCCAGGTGCAAACCGTCCAGTTTGTACTGGTCCCACCTCCCCCAGAAGCAGTTCCAATATCCCAGGAATTTGAATCCTCCCCCCTTGCATCATTCCTCTAGCCACGTATTCATCTGAAATATCCTTCTATTACTCTGAATAGCACGTGGCACTGGTAGCAATACTGAGATTACTACCTTTGAGGTCCTATTTTTTAATTTACCTCCTAACTCCCTATGTTCAGCTTTTAGGACCTCATCCTGGTTTTTACCTATATCGTTGGTACCTATATGCACCACGACAACTGGCTGTTCACCCTCCCCCCTCCAGAATGCTCTGCATCCGCTCCGAGACAAATTCCTCAATTGGAACTATCATAGAGCAAGCCTTTGACTTGTTAAACCAGCATTTCCAATGTTTAACCCACTCTGAAGGAGCCTTGCCTAATGGCCTGATTGAGTTTGCAGAATAATTATCGTATGTTGCATGTTACACAACACTGCCAGCTAAAGAGATCTATGCAAGCTGACCAAAGAAGAACAGCTACACATCAAGCTCCATGAAAGGAATAAGGGAAACATACACCCCTTGTAGGACAGCAGCTGGTACTCGAAGCAACACAGCTGCAATGGGCATTCATCTATATTATTTTCCTTTAAGTCTGCATGTGCCTCCAACAATCTTCATACACCAATGCCGATTGAAGCAATTTTCTCCGACAAGAACAATATGCATTGTCTGAGAGGAAGTTTTCCTGAGAGAAGACGAGATTCCAGACCACTGTATATTGCTGGACATATAATAAAACTGAATAGAATAATAATAGAATAGAATAATACCATGCTAGTTGAGGAGCTTCTATATTCACACAAACCAAAGTTTTAAATTTAAGTAATGCTGACTTTGAAGGAATGAGACGTAAACTGAACAAGTTAAACTGGGCTGAGATGTTAACAGGTAAATCTACAGGAAAACAATGGTGGATATTCAATGAAGTATTTAGTACAACACAAGACCAATACATAACCCAAAAGAGCAAATGTTCCACTTGTACAGTCAAGCAACCACTGTCAACAGATGAGGTAAAACAAAAGATAAAGTTAAAGGAAGTGACTTACACAAATGCCAGGAACAGTGGTAATCCAGCCGACTGGGAGAAATATAGAAAGCAACAAAGGGACACAAGGAAAATATTAAGAACTGCAAAAGGAGTACGAAAAAAACTTGCAAGTAATATAATGGCTAATAGTAAAAGCTTTTATAAATACATTGAGAGTAGGAGAGTGTCTAAGGGAGATGTGGGCCCATTAAAGACAGACACAGGTGATAATGTAATAGACACCATGGTGGTGGCAGATTTATTAAATAAGTACTTTGTATCAATTTTCACAGTAGAGGAAGAGAATAAAATACCAGTGATAGAAGGGAAATCTAACATAAATCAAGGGGAGGAACATTGGATTCAACATAAGTTTTAAAAAATGGCAATGGAGAAAATAATGGGACCTAGGATTGATAAATCTCCAGGACCTGATGGTTTCCAACTATCGGTAGTAAAATAAGTAGGTGAGGTAATTGCAGAAGCATTAGTCACAATCTTTCAAACCTCTCTTGATTCAAGAATTGTTCCGTTAGATTGGAAATTTGTCAATGTCATTCCATTATTTAAGAATGGTAGGAGAGAGAAACCAGGTGACAACAGACCTGTCAGTTTAACATCAGTTGTGGGGAAGCGACTAGACTCTGTCATTAGGGATAGAATGACTGAGCACTTGAACAAGTATTTGTTAAGGGTAAGGGTAAGACTAATCTAGTTGAATTTTTTCAGGAGATCACTAATAAGGTAGATAAGGGAATGTCTCTGGATGTTCTCTTTATGGACTTCCAGAAAGCATTCAATAATGTTCCACACAAGAAATCATTAGCAAAAATTAGAGCACAAGGAATTGGAGGTAGGCTTTTGACTTGGGTTGGAAATGAGTTGGGAGGTAGGAGACAGAGTGGGGATAAAGGATGTGTACTCTGGTGCAATATGATAAGTGGTGCTCCCAAAGGGATCTTTTCACCATAGTTATTAATGTCTTGGATGAGCAATAGAGAGTTGTATATCCAAGTTTGCAGATGACACTAAGCTAGGATGGACTGAAGGGTGCAGGAAGTTACAAATGGACATAGACAGATTAAGTGCATGGCCAGAACTATGGCAAATAAAGTTTAACATGGCCAAGTGTGAGGTAATCCACTTTGGAGCCAAGAAAGATAAATCGGAGTATTTTCTAAGTGGTGAGAAACTAGGAACTGTAGAGGAGCAAAGAGATTTGGGAATCCAAGTTCACAAATCACAAGGATTTGATTGGGTAGGTATGGAGGATCTATTTCCTCTGGTGGGGACTCAAGAATAAAGGACATAATCTTAAAATTAGAGCTAGGCCAATCAGGAGCGAAATCAGGAAGCACTTTTACACACAAAGGATCGTAGAAATCTGAACATTCTTTCCCCAAAAGGTTGTGGACGTTGGGACAATTGGAGCTTTCAAGACTGAGACAGATTTTTGTTTGCCAAGGGTATCAAGGGCTATGGAGCAAAGATGATTAAATGGAATTGAAGTACAGCACGGTGGCATAGTGGTTAGCACTGTTGCCTCACAGCGCCAGGGACCCGGGTTCGAATCCGGCCTCGGGTGACTGTCTGTGTGGAGTTTGCACATTCTCCCCGTGTTTGCGTGGGTTTCCTCCCACAGTCCAAAGATGTGCGGGTTAGGTTGATTGGCTATGATAAATTGACCCTTAGTGTTAGGGGGATTAAAATATATGGGGTTACGGGGATAGGGTGGGATATGTGTTGGTGTAGGGGTTACGGGGATCGGGTGGGATATGTGTCGGTGCAGGCTCGATGGGCCGAAATGGCCTCTATCTGCACTGTGGGGTTTCTGTGATTCTGTGATACAGATCAGCCACGAGGGGCTGAATGGCCTACTCCTGTTCCTAATGTTTCTATGTTCCTATATAGTCAGTTGTATATACTTAACCATCAATCTTTCTCAGCTACAACCTTTCTGTTCCAATACTTCTGAGGTCCTGAATATCTTCCTTTTGTACTCCACTTTGTAATTGATACTGGATAAATCTGTTTTAACAATACGCTTTTCTGAAACTACTCAGGCAAGCAGGTATAACACCGCAATCACCTTGAACATCCAATTATAGCAATGTATGATAATGAAGATAAGATAATTTAGTCGCTCTCATTAATCACATTGGTGATCAACACCACTATCTGCAATCCTTCCAAGTGCAGTGAGTGGGAGACATGCGTTCATCCTCTGCACAGTGCCAACCTACATTTGCTGAAGCTGCTGTTATCAGTGGGTTGCCTCCCTTCTGATGGGATTTTGCCATTGCCTCCTACAGTCTGCAATAATGTGGAGTCTCCTTGAATAAGTGAACTTTCTGAGATCTCCTTTCTCCCACTATGAGTGCTCAGAACTGTACATTCCATCATTTATGCACCTTTGGTTATGGTTAACGAGTGAGTAAATTTAATGACACGGATAAAGTCACTCAGTGCTTGTGCACAAATGTGCTGACCTCAGCAGCTAACTCCGGGTCAGTTAATTTACATAATTTTGTCTCTCTCAAAGTGAGTGACTCGTGACATGCAGGGAGTGCAGGGCTGCATTATCGAGCACCATCTATCTGTCACTGTGTTCCAGCAGGCAATTGTCTGGTAAACAGGAAGGTGCACAAGACAGTGGGAAGGTCCCAGAGTGCTCGGGGCAGCAGGCAGTAACTTGTGAGAATTTATTTTAATTGGGAATGTAGCCTCGTGTTCAGCATCTGATCCTAATGAGTAACTGAAGCTCCAGCTGCATTATGGGGCATAATGAGCCGAGTGCACAGCCTCTGCATGAGCTTCCGCCTCTTCCCACTTGCGCCTCCCCCACCCACCTCACGATCGGGCGCCTTGGGTGCAATGTAGGCCTCAGGCCACCACACCGTCAAATATAATGAATCCTGATTAACACACACTCAGCAAATTAACGCTTGCCCTCTATTGTTGGCTATTTCCTTGCCAGTAACATTCTTTCTTTGTCGTTCTTTTACAGAGCTTCAATCCCCTTAATTCTGGAAAATATATTCATGAAGGGATTTTTTTAAAGGGCAGAGTAAAGCTGGTGCAACAGAAAATATAATATTTTACATTCTAAAAACAGAAACTGAAAATTTCACAGGAGTCTAGTTTCCTAATTCAGATACGGTGAGTCTGTTTGGGATTGTTGTGGGGTCAGTTGGAAGTGTGGTGAATGTCACTTGTGGCCCAGTTAGAGGACTTGTGGCAGCAGGAGTATCTGCTCGGCCATGCTGTGATGTATCACTCTTCTCAGTACTGCAGTTTCTTGCTTTAGTTATTGATAATAATTTGAATGTATGAAGTTCACTTGCTTTATGCTCCGCCCACCCCCACACACACACTCCCCATTTCTTGACTGAGAAAATGAGTCCTTGTCCCATCCTGAATCAACAGCACTGATATTGATGGGGAAGGGGTTGGGAGGGGAACTGGGGTGTTGGGGGTGGTGCTGAGGTGTGGGGGGTGTGCTGGGTATGGGAAGCTGGGGACGGGGGGTGGCGGTGGAAGGGGCAAAGTGGGGGGTGGGTAGGCGGGGTTGCAGGGAGCTGGGGCAGGGGGAAGCTGGTGGCGGGTGCTGGGTGCGGAGGCGGAGAGGGGGCATTTGGGGGGTGGGGGGTATGGGATGGGAACTTGGGGTGGAGGGGATTGCTGGGGGTGGGGTGTGGAGTCTGGGTAAGCTGGGGGCAGGGGGTCTGAGGCTGGGGGGAGCTGGAGGCAGGGGGCAGTTGTGGGGAGCTGGGGGCAGGGGGAGTAGCTGTAAGGGGAGGGGGAGGTGGGTAAGCTGGGAGCGGGGGCTCTCTGGGTGTGGGGGCGAGCTGGAGGCGGGGGGGGGGGGGGGAGAGGTGGGGAGTGCTCGTTGTGCTGGGAAACCCAGCAGATCAGCAATGGTTTTACACGCTTCAATAGAAAGTAAAATCCAGCGGAGTGTAAAACGAGCGGCTGTTTTGCATCATTTTCCCACTGGGCAAGTTAGATTGTGTGACCCAACTTCCATTTACTGCTTAAGCTTTTCACTCTCACTTGTCTGACGGCTGTGATCATTTGTCTGGCCTCAGGCCCCTGTTACCATATTTTGATGTGGTGGTTACTACCAGTCGTGATAAATAACCCTCACAGCAAGTGTCCAGATTTCCCACTAAAGCACCCACTTTCACCCAGCCAGACTCTTTGAGCATGTTACTCCTGAATGTAAGAAGTGAAATGTTATTGCAGATTGTAACTAAATTATTTATATTTTTATTAATGGACATAAAATGCAGGGGAGTCTCTCTACCTTGGACCCAGCGATTACGATCAAACTGTCGCCAACTCTCCTGCACAACATTCGTAACCATACGACTACATCTCAAATCATTGTTACTATATACAGGAATACAGCACTGTTCCAGGTAACGTTATCAGAATCAGTTACTCTTTTCTAAGTGTGAAATGAGAAGATGGATTTTATCAAATGGCAGTAACAATATTTAACCTTACTGATAATGATGTCAATAATGACATCACTTTCTGCATGCTACTCATTGAGCACTTTAACTGATGAGATATTTTGAGCTATTTGTGCACATTATTGAAACAGCTGTTAAACTCTTGCTGTGCCGAGTTGTTGGATTGACCATGGGCTCACCAGTGTATTAGGTTAGGGCACCTTCTTGACTGAGGAGGATAACATGGGTGTGCAGGGGGTAAACGATACTGGGGGAAGAAAATGGGGCAAAATTACAATCTGTATTTAAAAATGATCATAAAACTTTTTTGCCTCAGGATCTTTCTGGGGGCCAGGAATATCAGTCAGTCTGCAGTGCATTACTCCTTAAAACAGGTGACTGGTACATTGTTTGCTAGAGCAAGCAGGTACATCACTTTCCCCATGGACAACAGGGAGTAACAGGCCCAAGCTTTAGGTTTCCATCAGATGACAGAATTCCCTAAAGTCCAGCAACAGCAACTTGCATTTAAATAGCGCATGTAGAAAAATGTCCCAAGGTGCTTCACAGCAGTGTAATCAGCCAAAAAATGTCCAGGGTATCATTGAAGGCAGCCATTCGTCCTTCATGATCCTGCTCCCTATATGAACTACAAGGGCTCTTAATTAATATTTATCTTGTGTGTGATGATCGGTGCTGACCCTTGCCAGATTGCTATGGAATAAAGTCCTCAAGTGAGGACTCCGGAAAAGATTTTGCATCATACCTGCAGAGAAAAAGGGGGTTAAATTGGGTAACCACCAAAAATGAGCACAGGGATCGTGATGCGCGATTAACCCACGCCCATTGATTGCAATGCAGGCAGAACATCAACTTCGTGCTGCCCGTTCATTTCCGTGATTTCTGCGTGTAACCAGCGCTCTCTGTGCTGTTCATTTGCTGCACGCATCAGCAGTAGGCCCAATATCATGAGTGCCTAGCACTACTTAAAGCTAGCTTGCACCTCTTAAAGGAGAGCTGCATTGAGGCTGCTGGTGGTGCTGAGATCATTCCGACTATTGTGCAGTGGAAGAATCAACAATGGCTGACCATGGGAGAGAGCATGCACCAAGGTTTTTGGCGCTGCACTGGAAGTCTTGTTGGAAGAGGTGGATAGAAGGAGAGATGTCCCTCATCCTCAGAGGGGCCAGAGGCCCTCCGGACACATGCTGAGAAGATAGTGAAAAGAGATGGCAACCAAAGAGTGTAGGCCAAGGACCTGGATGCAGTGCAGTAAGAAGTTTAATGATCTCACACGAGTTGTCAAGATCAGTGAGTGCATCTTCAAATGCCATATCCCACCCACTGCACCATTAGCCTCATCCACTGCTCAATTCACTATACCCCCATCACTCACCTACCAACAATCTTTATCAATCAGGACTCATACCTGTAAAGTTTGTGGGTTGTTTAGTTAATTAATACACAGACTCCAAGAGTAACTTAAAACAGGACTTTAATATTCGAAGGTCAGGGCGAATCTGCCCCATAAATCCTGACACAGCACTTATATACCGGTGTGGTCACCGTCGGTATTACAGTATACAGAAGCCAACAAAGTAGTGCAACACCTAAAGTAGTTCTCTTAAAGGTGGACGGTTACATACAATAGTTCTCTTAAAGGTAGACGGGTACATACACTACAATCCTCCCTTTTTAGCTTACAACATACTGATTCCCCATTAAACATACATTATAACATGTATACAACTTTATGCAAGACAGTTCACAGATTCAGTCTCTCTGGAAGTTTCCGGACTCTGTCCGGATAACGCCTCGGTGGTGTCGTAATTCCCGGCGGGGTAGTAGGTGCTTCTGGCAAAGTCGATTCAGCTTGAAGGACAGTGTCAGGTTCATCTGATTCCAGTATTACCAGATCGGAGGTAGGTGTTCTGGGTATCTCTGTCTCAACATTAACTGTGTAAGGTGGTGGAGTAGGTTGGCCATTTGTGGCTGAGCCTATGATCTGGTCAACATGACGCCTTATTATACTGTCCCCAATGTCCACCGCATACATCAACGGCCCTAGCCTTTTTCCAATAGTCCCAGGCTGCCATTTCTCGGTACGGTAGTCCCGGGCCAAAACTTGTTGACCTATCTGAAAAGATCTAGTGGGCCTTTCATTCATGCCCTGGAATTGCCGGTTCTCTACGTCCCTTCTGACATTTGGCTTAAGCAAATCCAGCCGGCATCTTAGTCGTCTATTACAAAACATCATGGCGGGAGTTTGATTTGTGACCGCATGTGTTGCATTCCTGTATGCCAACAAGAAGCTATCCACCTTATGTTGTAAGTTAATGGCTTCATTACCCATGGCCTTTATGGCCTTCTTGAAGGTCTGGACAAACCTTTCAGCCAATCCATTGGAGGCGGGATGGTATGGGGCTGACGTGTAGTGCTTAACCCCATTGCTCTTTAAGAATTTCTTGAATTCTTCGGACACAAATTGCGGTCCATTATCAGAACAGATCTGTTCCGGCAGGCCATTCCTAGCAAACATAGTCCTTAACACTGTGATGGTTTTTTCCGTGGTGGTGGTGGTCATCTTTATTACCTCCGGCCACTTGGAGTGTGCATCCACTGCTATTAGAAACATTGAGTCCATAAATGGACCAGCAAAGTCGATGTGTACCCTTTGCCAAGGAGATGAGGGCCACTCCCATGGATGCAGAGGAGCCTGTGGTGGCGCGTTTTGAACCTTCTGACACCCTAGGCAGTTCTTAGTGATTTCTTCGATGTCCCCATCAATGCCTGGCCACCATACAAATGCTCTTGCTAGGTCCTTCATCTTCACTCCACCCAGATGTCCCTCGTGCAGCTCCTTTAACACCTTCTGTTGAAGTTTGGGTGGAATCACCACTCTAGATCCACACATCAGGGTTCCTCGACACACTGACAGCTGTTCTTTTCTCTGTGAAAATGCTTGCAGCGTTGGTTCGCCCTGTGCTGGCCATCCCTCCACCGTTAAATCATAGACTCGTGAGAGAGTCGGGTCATTTCTTGTTTCGTTTTCGATCATTGAATTTGTTACTGGTAGACACTCCACTATGGATGAGTGGAACATCTCTACCGGGTCCACTGTAGTCGCTTCTTCTACTATCGGCAATGGCAAGCGCGATAACCCATCAGCATTTCCATGCTGTTTGGACCTTTTGTATTCGATGTCATATTGGTGTGCCCCAAGTAACACGGACCACCTTTGTAACCTTTGTGCTGTCATGGTGGAAACGGCCTTGTTTGGGTTGAATATGGACACCAACGGCTGGTGGTCTGTCAGTAATGTGAACTTCTTGCCTTGCAGGTAATGATTGAATTTCTTCACGCCCCACACAAGGCTGAGGGCCTCCCTATCAATTTGAGCATAATTTCGCTCCGCGGAGGTCAATGATCGGGACGCGAATGCTACTGGCCTTTCCGAGCCATTTGGTAACTTGTGTGAAAGTACTGCTCCAATTCCATACGGGGAAGCATCACAAGCTAGACGAAGAGGTAACGCTGGGTTGAAATGAGCCAACACTTCTTCAGAGGTAATCAACTCCTTGCTTCTGCGAAAAGCCTTTTTACATTCCTCACTCCACTTCCATGGTATTTCTTTCCGCAACAGAGCATTCAGCGGATGCAGCACCGTGGATAGATTTGGCAGAAACTTGTGATAATAATTAATCAACCCCAAGAATGATCTTAACTGCGATACGTTTTCCGGAGCGGGGGCCTTCACGACAGCTTCTATCTTGTCAGGTGACTTGTGCAGCCCCTCTCGGTCAATGACATGACCGCAGTACGAGATCCGTTTTTGGAAGAACTCACACTTCTTGCGATTAACTCGAAGGCCATATTCCCTCAACCTGGTGAGCACCAGTTTCAAATTTGTGAGGTGTTCTTCCTCGTCTTCTCCCGTAATCAGGATATCGCCTAAGTAACACTGCGTGCTTGGAATTCCTTGTAATACCTGCTCCATGGCCCTCTGCCAAATTGCTGGAGCCGAAGCTACCCCAAAAACCAGTCTATTATAACGATACAAGCCTCTGTGTGTGTTGATGGTGAGGTACTGGCGCGACTCTTCCTCGACTTCCATTTGTAAGTATGCCTGTGCCAGGTCTACCTTGGTGAAGTGTTTCCCTCCAGCCAACGAAGCAAAGATATCTTCAATCCGCGGAAGCGGGTATTGTACCGTGTGAAGCACCGGATTCACTGTGATCTTGAAGTCTCCGCAGATGCGGACCTTCCCCGGTCCCCCTGGCTTGTTACCTGGTGAAGACTTCATGACGGGAACAATGGGCATGGCACACTCACTCCAGTCCACTTTTGACAGTACCCCTGATCGTTCAAGTTCTTCCAGTTCTGCCTCCACAGCAGGTCGTATCGCGTAAGGTACCGATCTGGCTTTGAAAAATTTTGGGCTTGCATGTTCTGCAATCTTAACCTTTGCTTTAATTCCTCGCAGTGTTCCCAGTCCTTGCTGGAATACCTCTTTAGCTTCGTCCAATATTCTGGACAACCGTTCAGGTTTGACATCTTCCTTTCCGGAATCCACCGTCATGGTGTTTAGTGAATGCCAGTCTATCTTTATTTTCCTGATCCACTCCCGTCCCAGAAGTGGTGGACCTCCCTTAGGCAACACATACAGGTCCATCTTTTGGTGATCTTTATCCTTGTATCTCACCTTGACTTCTATCTTTCCGATGGGGTATACTTTGTGCCCCGTGTATGTCTGCAATACAAGTTCCGTATCCCGTAGGGGAATATGCTTGAATAACTTTTTATAGTCATGCTTATTCATGACCGTCAACGCTGATCCACTTCCATTTTCACTTGGACTTTTGCAATCTGTAGTGTGATCCAGATAGTTTGTCGGTCAGCTTCATTACTCACATTGTGAATTCTCAGACTATCCAGTCCCTTGCAGTTGGAGTGTGAGTCCGAATTCTGTTCCTCCGGACTCTTCCTAGTCACCTCATGTACCTTTCTGTACCTCTTTTGTGGTGACTCATTATTGTTGGTCTTCTTTCCTGACCGGCATACCTTAGCTATGTGACCGAGCTTGCCACATTTCCTACATTCCTGGTTTTTAAACCAGCATTGGTTCTGGTCGTGTGTTGTCTTCCCACAACGATAGCATTTCGTTGTACCCGAAGTAATTTGTTGCACCCTGAGTGCTGCTGCCTTTAGCTGCATTTCCGCAGTTCCCTTCACTGCGGCTTCGTTCGATGCTGCAATAAGGACAGCCTTATCAAGTGTAAGATCGTTCTCTTCGAGCAGTCGTTTTTGTGTTTCTTCCTTCCACATTCCGCACACAAATTTGTCTCTCAGTGCCTCTGCCAGATTGTCCCTAAACTGACAGTCTTTCGCTAGCCTACGCAGTTCAATCAGGCACTCCGCGTTGCTTTCCTCTTTCCGTTGCGTTCTCGCGTAAAATTTTGATCGTTCCACTAACATCAGTGGTGCGGGGTTAAAATTATCCTTCAGGACAGCAACAATATTCGTGAAAGACTGATCCGCCAGTTTAGCTGGTGATAGCAGATGCTTCAATAACCCGTATGTCGTCGCACCCATTGTGTTAGGTAAGGTTAGAGCTCTTTCATCATTTGCTATTTTATTAGTCTTACAATGTATCTCGATGCGTTCTACATACGTGGCCCAATCCTCCACCTCGGTATCGAACCCGTTGATATTACTACTCTTAGGCATCTTCACACTCTCCTTGGGAACAACACAAGTATTTCTTTAAATTATTATTATTTTTTTTTTCCTAAGATGGCGGTTTTCCCGCGAAAATGGCAGTTTCCCGTGCTTATCTTCTCTCCCCGCCCACTTCAATGGCGGTTTCCCGCTTCTGTCTTCTTCCCCGCCTAATGGCGGCTTCCTGCGTTTCTTCCCTGGTGGGAGGGGTACACTTTCCCCACGGGCGACGGCCGCTGGCTTTCAGGTTCACAGCCTGCGCGTCGGCTTCAGGGCTTTCCCCTTTTCTCGGCAGGGCAACCGGCGCTGGGTACACCCCGTTGACGGCAAACAGGTTCAGCCGCTGGGCTGGCTCTCGCACAGTTCCCCTTGCTCGGCTCTGTCTCTCTCCCGCTCGCTCGGCTCTACCGGCGCTGGGTACACCCCGTTGACGGAGAACAGTTTCAGCCGCTGGCCTGGCTCTCGCGCAGTCTCCCTTGGTCGGCTCTGCCTCTCCCGCTCGCTCGGCTCCCAATCGCGCCTCCCAGCCCTCTCGCAGTCCGGTGCTTCCCTCCCCGGCTGCAGCTGAGTTTATCTCTTCCCGCGCCTACGCTCCCGGTCGCAGCGCTTCGTGGCTTCGGTCGCTGCCCGGCTTTTCCCGCCGGTCGCGGTCTAGCTGTCTCTCAACGCCGTTGCGTCCCCCAGCCTATTAGTACCGCGGCTTCCTTGCTCCACGCTGCCCCAGTCTCAGCGCCTCTGGACCCGACTTTTGTCCGGCTCCTTTCCCCCTCGACCGTAGTCGAGTGCACTGCCCTTATCCTCCGGTTATTCTTTTCACTTTCCCTTACTCACAGTCCGTGGCCGCCTTGCTTCTCTTGCTGATCGGCTCACTCCTCACCGTGGCAGAGGCGACAGTCCGTGCCTGTTGCTGATGGAAGTTTTTGTCGCTAAATTCTTCCTCCTTTCTATTGCTGCAGCCTCGAGTTTTCTCCCAGCAGAACGACGAGGGCGGTTGCCTCTTTTCGACGCTCGTTAGTTGCTTCGGTAGTATTGTTGCCGCAGGGTATGATCGGGCTTGTCGCCACTGTAAAGTCTGTGGGTTGTTTAGTTAATTAATACACAGACTCCAAGAGTAACTTAAAACAGGACTTTACTATTCGAAGGTCAGGGCGAATCTGCCCCATAAATCCTGACACAGCACTTATATACCGGTGTGGTCACCGTCGGTATTACAGTATACAGAAGCCAACAAAGTAGTGCAACACCTAAAGTAGTTCTCTTAAAGGTAGACGGGTACATACACTACAATACCTAACATTCATATGCTTTACCTCACCCTCACAGACTCAGCACTTTACCTCACACCCACATCTCATGGTTTGCACAAACTTGCAGCTATTCAACCATGACAGCCACATCACCAAAACATATTGCATGACACTGAAACACTTCTCTCTTTTTTGCAGGAGAAGGTGGCACACAATAGGAGGCAGCAGGAACTAACGGGAGGGAGACAGGTGCGCCTGCATGTTTTAACCCCCATGGAGGAGAAGGTGCTGGCCATTATGGGAAGCGCCATTGCTGTGGCCACCGGCAGGGCTGAAGCGATTGAAGTTGAGGGTATCCGCATACCTAATCCTCCTTCTCTCATCCCACTTCTCCCTCATCCCTCAATTGCTTCTAACCTACAAGCTACAGATGGTATAAACATGCACTTCTTACTTTCTCCTCTCCCCTCAACACAGCCCAACCCTTGTCCTTTTTTCATTTCAGATACTCAAGAACTGGAACTTGCACAGACAGTGAAAGAAGAGCAAAAAGAAAGTAAATATGAAGGGACACCATCATTCGATTTCACAGTCGCAGCCACCAGCTCAGATACTGACGCTCTGCGTAATTTAGAGGATAGGATAGAGCGGGGTTCTGCACGCAGTGAGACACCGGGCACAAGTGCGCTGGAGCCAGGGCTGGGGAAAGGAAAGCGCAGATACCAGCTCGCCATAGGGCGAGGTTGCACACTAGTACTGCTTCAGAGGACTCAGATGAGGCTGTTGATGGGCCAGGCTACAGAAGAAGGCTGGTGGGTGTATATACCCAAATGCTTGGTGCACTGGGAAGCCAGGGGTCCAGCACCAACTTGGCACAGGGCTTTGTGCAGAGCTTGGAGCTTATCCTTTCCAACATGGAAGGGGTGGCCACCAATGTTCCCTCTAATTTTTTTTTGTCCTGCGCGGCCCCTTTAACGAGCTGCGTGGGCTATTCAAAATTCCACGCATGCGTGGCTTTTTTATTTAAAAGCCGGGTCACTTCACTGCAAACTGCGAGATGTTACTTATACCTCCAGCAGCAGCCTGGAAAAAGCCAGACGCACTAAAGTTCAGAGCCACGGTCACCTTCACCGCCACAGGCAATGTGATCCTTGTCCCGCTCTGAGGTTGGTGTTGTGGCTGCAGCGTTGGCAGATTTCAGTCACAACCTCTTTAGTGAAATGCAGAAATCTCAAACATCAGTTGTCGCTGAAGTTCAGGTAAGAGAATTACTCCCTAAACATCCTCTGAGCATATGGCCTGTTGCTGAGAGTCCTTCTCCCCCCCCTTTTCCTCCCTCTTCTAGCAGCTTATCCTGCTCTCCGCGGCCTTTGCTCTTTCTCCCAGGCATGCTCAATTCCAAGAGAAAGGTCTACTAGTGCACACATGTCTGGAAGCAACTGGTTTGTGTACAAGCCTTTAAGTCACCCAAAAAGTAATTTAGCACCAGCCAGAACACTTCCTGTAGCCTATTGAAACTTTTAAAAAGTATAGAACAGCACCCAAAATGCGTAGAACTGCAGCAACAGCCAGAAGAAATAATCTAGCAACTAACCTGTAAGTAGTTCATGATCCTTTTAAGTAGTGCTGGTGGGGGTCCATCATGGTGTTTAATGTCATGTTCAGCTGTGTGAAGTTAAGAGAGTGCGTAGGCTGGAGTGTAGAGCTCCAGAATGGCAGCGCTGGCGACAAATCAGTGTTACACACTGACTGAAGTCATGATCTGCCTGCTCTGCATGCTGCCGGTGGTCATTGGGTGCGCGGGAAAATCCCTTGACCAAGATGGTGTTATTGTTACTCTTTTGGCAATGGCCCTTGCCATTGAAATTGTGCACGCGCATCGCGAACGCCATTTTCGTAGTTTAAGAAGCCTCGTAGCCCCCAAAAAACGGAGGCTACAGAGCCCAATTTCACCCCCAAAAAGAGGAAATGTGTTAGGCAGATATCCTCAGGACAACTCATTGAACAGAGCCTTTGCCAAACAGTTGGCATGAACCTGCTGATGTATGTAAGGTTGTGAGTCTGTATTTGTATCAGTAAATAGTATGGAGTGTAAAGGAAGGAGTCGTGTTGTACCCACTCTAAGCTGGGTCTATGCTTCTTGTTTATTCACCTCCTGCCTCTTCCTCTAAGTCCAAGCCCTAAATTTACAGGGCACGCTCCTTAAACAGCACCAGGGGATTCAACATTACTGCCCCCGCCTCCCCTCCATTTTCAGACATCTGCCTCCCAATCTATGCTGCTTTGTCCAACAAAAACTCAAGTATACTTTGAATATATGACAATAGCTGCCCGGCTGTTTACTCCCATGTTTGAAGGTGTGGTCCGTAGGCTGGGCTTTCTTGGCTGCTGCCCATTCCATTTCTTCTTTTGTTCTTCAAAAGAAATTCTGTTACCATCTATATTTATGCATTTGCAGGATAAAAATTGGAGCGATATTTTAAATAATGTAATTGGGATTCGAGTGGGGAATACAAGCATTGATAGTCTGACAGACCCTGTGATAATTGTATTTAACAAAACATCATCGGTAAGGACATTTTTTTTAATTTCCATTATTCAATCTGTTAAAAGAAACTATTTACATTAAGGGCAGTAAAGAATTATTGTTACTCTTTTTCATTTTAGGAAAAGTTCATTACAAAATGTGTCTTCTGGGAATTAGAACAAAATGGTAATAAAGGGAGTCACTTTAATCAAATATTTCTATCATGTTGAAACCAAGGAGCAGCTTCTCAGTTAGTAACTTTCCATTACAGAGAACACAAGTATCGGTCACTGGAATGATTCTGGTTGTACAACAGAAAATACAGATAATCAAACCATCTGCAGATGCAACCACCTGACCTTCTTTGCTGTCTTGCTGGTAGGTACAATGCAATGCAATGTTATGTGTCTTTCATCCCATTCCAGCTTGGCTGTGAGCAGCAAAAGTACCAGCAACAATCCGTCATTATATATAAACATATACAAAAAGGGATAGGAAAGACCAACTGGTACGTTAAGCCTGTCCCATCCCAACAAGGAGCAAGCTGCTCACAGCATTAAACCAATTGCCCCTCCCTCTCCCCCAGACTAGAGCCACGCAATCTCCTGGAGGAGGCAAAAATAGAGAAAAGATCCTAACGCCAATTAAGGAAAGAAAATTTGGGAAGTACCTCTCTGAGCCCCCCACAGGCAAAAAGCAAGTTTCAGGAGACCATGATAACTGATGGCACAAACACCATTAATCCACTCACCTTGTACAACTGGAGATGTCTTCCACTTGCATAAACTCATCCAGCTCCCTTTGGAATGCTTGCAGCAAATCTCACACTCGCCACATGTGCTGGTGACTTATTCCAGAGGTTGATGACTCTCTGAAGAGAATTGCTTCCTAGTATCTAACCTAACTCTGCTTTGTAACTTCGACTGATGACCCACACCCCGCCCCACACTCCCCACTCCCATCTTCCTCTGCCTATCCATGTGAACAGGATCTAAACCCTTCATTATTGTAAACACGTTGGCTGGGAATTTTCTTGGATCTGCTCCTGCTCTGCCGCCAAATCTTTTCTGGAGATGCAGTGCAAACCCCGTTTATGTGCGTAAATGGGGTTTCCGCTGCACCTCTGTCAAATTTACATCACTGGAGCGGGAGCAACTCTGAGGAAATTCCCAGCCCTCAATCGTATCTCCTCAAAGTCTACACTTTTTCAAAGTAAAATGTCCCAGCTTGCTAATCCTGTCCTGATATCTACGGGCCCCCAAGCTCAGTAGCAAAAAAGCAGCTCACCTCTGAACCTTTTCCCAGGACTCGATATCCTCCACTCTCTGAAGGAACCAAACCTAACGCAGTAGTCTAGATGTGGCCAGATCACAGCCTTGTCCAGGGTATGGACAGCACTTCTGGTTTTATATTTAGCTGTTCTAGCCATAATTCTGATATTGTGGCAGAACCACTGAATGACTCTGGCTAACTGCATATAATTCTCTTTAACGATGTTCTAACATCAGCCTAAACCTGTACCATTGTGTTAGGCATTACTGTGTTTTGTATATAGAGTTTGCATGTACGGGGCATGGCCCCTTTAAGAGCGCAGGAAAACGCGGGCAAACGCGATGACATCACGTCACAAACCACGGGACTACCCGGGGAGTCCTCGTGGCATCTCCATTGAGTAAAGACCTGTTTGATTGTTCTCTTGTGTCGATCTCCGTTATTCGTAGGAATTCGTTAATTCCTACAATATCCTATGTGCTTTCACAGCAGGCTTGTAACATTATTCATGGGCCTTCATTCCCAGTTATCCTTGTAACCGGTTCACTAATGTTCTTTAGGGAGCGAAACTTGCTTTTGTTGAACAAAAGAAATTCTGCTAAGTGCCTTAGCGAGGCTTTCCATTGTACAGGGCAATGAAGGATGGGCAATAAATGTTGGCCTTGCCAGCAACAATCACATCCCCAGAATGAATTTTTAAAAAAGAGCTGTACCACAGAATAGTAGAGCATGTATTTTCTCCCACAGTTCTCCAGGTGGTAAGATCTGATCTCAGCCCTGCAGCGCTGGGGACTGTGTGGAAGCCAAGCAGCTCCTAGCAGAAGGAGAATCACCCAGTGTGCACCTCATTGTGGCCAACTTCAGATAGGTTTTGGGTAAGGCCTTGGACAAGGTATCCAAGTGCCCCCTCAACAGGGGAGAGTAGATATCACAAGGGCTCCCAAGCAAGAGATTGGAGTAAAAATATATTGAAAGAAGAGAGTGTCATTCATTTAAAAGAAAAAATACCCAGTCCTCATAATAATGCTTAGCTTTTTCTTTATAAAGCAAATCGATGGGAGCCAACCCTTGGATGAGAAGATATTGAAATCACTAACATATATCACACAGATTGGTTGCGGTGTTTCTGCCATTTTCACAGCAATTAATGTAATCCTCCACTTTATTCTCCGGTATGTGTCTGGCATCAATGCTATAATTTCCTGTTAAAAGCCACTTTAAATGAAGTAGCTCTGCAATCTAAATACATAAAAATAACCCTTGAGGATAGAGCCTATGCGCAATTCACAGCAGCAGGTTTATTAAACTTCCATTTGTAGATATATTAATTGAGAGAATGCTGTAGGCAAGAACTGAATTGATTTGCTTTTGATGTTGTAAATCAGTTTGTTGCATTATCAGTTTGCATCTTCTCCTAAATGCTGTTTCCTTACTTGTAATGTATATACCTTTAAGGGGGGGAACTACATTTTACAGCTCATGTATACTGTAGTACCGGCAGTGACCACACCTGTATACAGCACTGAGTAGTAATCTGTACAGGCAGTTCCACTGTGAGCCACGTTGAGTAAACACCTGTTGTTACCGTTCTCCTGCAGTCTGTGTCTTATTATACATGGACACAACATTGACGACGAGGCAAGTTCGAACCTACCTGCAACTCTGCATCACCTCCTGGGGATTCGTTCCTGGAGATCAGTGGATTGGAGGTCAAGGCCAGAGACTCAGGCGTCGACCATGGGCAACCGCCTAGTCATCCAGCAGGGACTCAAGAATTGCGGGGGAGGCTGTCGAGAGCCAGGCTTGGCTTTCCAGTCGAGGTGGTCCAGCGAAACGGGCTGGCAACAGGTAGTGCGCAGACCCTTCCCGGACAGCGGCGGGCTAGAGCCCGACCGAGCGGCACAGCAAAGGGCCGAGTAGCGTCGACGGGGGAGAGAGAGAGAGGGCAGAGTGCACAGGGCACAGCCGGTGTTCAGGGGCCGAGCAGCATCGAAGAGAGGGAGCGAGAGACACGCAGAAACCCGCAAGGCGCCGCCATTGCCACGAGGACTGCCGAGAGCGGGGTTGGCAGCAGCGCAGGAGAAGCGCGCGAAACCTACAGGGCGCTGCCATTGCCACGAGAACCGCCGGGAGCGGCGTTGGCAGCAGCGGGGGAGGAAGGAAAGCGCGGGAGACGCCATTTTAAGCCATTGGAAGACGCCATTTTAAACCACAACCAAAATGCCGAAGAGTGGCAGTATCACCGCATTTGACAATGAAGTCGAAGATTGGACTACATATGTCGAACGAATAGAGGTGTACTGCAAGGCAAATGAGGTGTCAGATGACAAGAAAGCGTCGGTATTGTTAAATTTAATGGGTGCAAAGACGTATGGTTTATTACGAAATCTAGTAACCCCAACGAAGCCAATGGAGAAGAGTTTTGAAGACATAGTAATGATACTACAGGAACATTTAAACCCCATACCGCTGCTGATAGCAGAAAGATTCAAGTTTCACAAACGGAACCAGCATATGGATGAAAGCAATGCTGATTATTTAACAGAACTGCGCAAACTATCGAAACACTGCCAGTTTGGAGCGGGACTGGCAGATACCTTAAGGGACAAGTTTGTGTGTGGGCTTCAAAGTGAAGGAACCCAGAAACGGCTTTTATCTGAAAAGGACCTTATGCTGGAAAAGGCTTTCAGCATTGCGGTATCATATGAAGCAGCAGCACGGGGCGCTGCAGAGATACAACAGAGACCGCAAGAATATGGCACAAATGAAATGTCAAATAGAACAGAGAAGTGCTATCGCTGCGGCAGAACAACACATGACCAGAATGATTGCTGGTTCAAAGACAAAGTGTACAGACAGTGTGGAAAAGTAGCACACATAGCACGAATCTGCAGGTCGGGAAAGAAAACCGGCAATAAGAAACCTACCAAAGAAAAGTACAAGAAGGTACATAAGATGACGGAGAATAGTTCAGATGAACAAAAGAGTGATAACGACTCCGAAAGCAGGGAACTGAGTTGTCAGAAACTACATAATGTGATCACAACGGAGGATCACCAAACCATTTGGGTCACTCTCAAGATAGCAGGAGTCCAGGTAAAGATGGAATTGGACACAGGATCAGCCCTAACAGTCATAAACCGACAGGACTACGAGCGGCTATTCTCACACATACCCTTGAGAGACACAAAAATTATTTTGAAGACGTATATATTATGTCCGTGTATAATTGAGACACGGACTGCAGGAGTTGATTATAACAAGTCTTTACTGAATGGAGACAACCTGGAAACTGAAACTACAGAAGCATGCTAGGGCCTTTTATAAATGGGTGATCACTGCCGGTACTGCAGTCTGAGACCAGTTATTCCCTTAAAGGTACATACACAACAATTCCTCCCCTTTTAGATAAACAGTACATAACATTCATTTAACAACTAAATAATAACTAATTACAATTACGGTTGCTAGATACATTGGTTGAAGTTAAGCAATCATAAGTTCAGTCTTTGAGGAGGCTTCCTGATTCTGTCTGGATAACGCCTCTTTGGGATATCAGGTTCTTCTGGCAAGGTTGAGTCGGGATCAATGTCGTTGTTTGGTTCGTCTGCTTCCAATATCACCGATTCTGCGGTAGATGCAATTGGTACTTCGGTTTCATCGCCAGGTGTATCAGATCGTGGTGTGGAGTTGACGTTTTCCAGTGACTCTAGAATCTGGTCAGCATGGCGTCTTACAATGCTCTCTCCAACGTCCACGGTACACATTAGAGGTTCTTGCCGTGTACAGATCGTTCCTGGCTGCCATTTCTCTGTGCGGTAGTCCCGGGCCAAAACTGGTTGACCTATCTTAAAACTCCTGGTCGGCCTTTCATTCATATTCTGAAACAGCCTGTTCTCCACATCTCTTCTGACGTTTGGCTTAACCAAATCCAAGCGGCATCGTAGTCTTCGATTGAAGAACATCATGGCTGGAGTTTGGTTGGTAACCGCATGTGTCGCATTCTGGTAGGCAAACAAGAAGTTATCCACCTTGTGTTGTAGGGGTATATCTTCATTACACATTGCCTTGATAGCCTTCTTGAATGTTTGAACAAACCTCTCGGCCAATCCATTAGTGGCTGGATGTTATGGGGCGGATGTGTAATGCTTAACACCATTGTTCTTTAAGAACCTCCGGAACTCTTCAGACACAAACTGTGGTCCATTGTCAGAGCAAATCTGTTCAGGCAGCCCATTCCTGGCGAATATGGTTCGTAAGACTGTGATAGTTTTTCCTGTGGTGGTTGAGGACATTTTTATTACCTCTGGCCACTTTGAATATGCATCCACCGCAATTAAAAACATCGAGTCCATAAAGGGACCAGCAAAATCAATGTGCACCCTTTGCCATGGAGATGAGGGCCACTCCCATGGATGTAGAGGGGCTTGCGGTGGGGCGTTTTGGACCTTCTGGCATCCTGTACAGCTCTTGGTCATCTCTTCAATTTCTCTATCGATTCCCGGCCACCACACAAACGCTCTGGCTAAGTTCTTCATTTGTACCCCTCCCAGATGACCCTCATGAAGCTCATTGAGCACTCTATCCTTCAATTTGGGTGGAATTACTACTCTGGATCCACACATCAAGGTTCCTCGGCACACTGACAGCTGTTCTCTTCTCGGCGAGAATGCTGGCAGCAGTGGTTCGCCATGTGCTGGCCATCCCTTTACCGTTAAATCATAGATCCTGGAGAGTGTCGGGTCATTTCGTGTTTCCTTTTCTATGTTTGCATTCGTCACAGGGAGACATTTGACTATAGTCGAGTGGAATAACTCCACTGGATCCACTGCCGGTTCTTCTTCCACCGTCGGCAACGGTCGGCGCGACAATCCATCAGCATTCCCATGCTGTTTAGTTCCTTTGTATTCGATGTCATATTGGTGTGCCACTAGGAAAAGGGACCACCTCTGTAGCCGTTGTGCCGTCATTATCGGTACGCCCTTCTGAGGGTTGAAAATGGAGACGAGAGGTTGATGATCAGTTAGTAGAGTAAATTTCTGACCATGCAGGTAGTGATTGAACTTCTTCACCGCCCACACCAGGCTGAGGGCCTCTCTGTCAATCTGGGCGTAGTTACGCTCGGCTGAAGTTAACGAGCGTGACGCAAAAGCTATCGGCCTCTCTGAACCATCAAGGAATTTATGGGACAGTACCGCCCCAACACCGTAGGGAGACACATCACACGCCAGTCTTATCGGTAGTGATGGGTTGTAGTGAGCCAATACTTCTCTTGAAGTGATTAGGTCCTTACTCTTCTGAAAGGCCCACTTACATTCATCGCTCCATTTCCATGCTACTCCCGTTCGTAGTAGTGCGTTCAGTGGATGCAGAATTGTGGACAAATTCGGCAAAAACGTATGGCAGTAATTCACCAATCCGAGGAATGACCTCAGTTGTGACTCATTTTCAGGCGCTGGAGCCTTAACTGCCACTTCAATTTTGTCAGGGGACTTATGCAACCCCTCTTCATCAATCACGTGGCCACAATACGATATCTGTTTCTTAAAAAACTCGCACTTAGGGCGATTGGCTCGTAGCCCATGTTCACGTAGTCTAGTGAGCACGTGTTCTAGGTTGGCAAGGTGTTCACTGTCATCTTCACCTGTCACTAGGATGTCGTCCAAGTAACACTGAGTCCCCGGAATCCCTTGCAGGACTTGTTCCATCGCTCTTTGCCATATCGCCGGAGCTGATGCTACTCCGAATACCAGTCGATTATACTGGTAAAGACCTTTGTGAGTGTTTATCGTGAGATACTTCCTGGAGGATTCTTCAACCTCCATCTGCAAATATGCTTGTGCTAGGTCAATTTTTGAAAAAAGGTTCCCTCCAGATAGTGAGGGCGAAGATATCTTCTATCCTTGGAAGAGGATATTGTACTGTGTGAAGGACTGGGTTCACCGTCACCTTGAAGTCCCCACAGATGCGAACCTTCCTTGGCTCCTCAGACTTATTGTTTAACGTTTTCTTCATGACAGGAACGATGGGTGTCGCCCACTCGCTCCAGTCTACCTTAGATAACACGCCTGCCTTCTCCAGATTCTCCAGCTCTGCCTCGACGGCTGGGCCAATTGCATATGGTACCGGTCTTGCTTTGAAAAACTTGGGAATTGCATTCTCCTCTATTTTTATCAAGGCAGTTACGCCTTTATGAGTGCCCAGTTCTTGTTGAAATACCTCTTTGGCGTCAGCTAAGATTGTTGACAATCGGGCAGGAGTGACGTCGTCATCCTTTTTACCAGCCACCGTCAGTGCCTGAATGGAGTGCCAGTCTAAACTTATCTTTCTGATCCATTCACGTCGCAATAACGGTGGTCCACCATCTTGCAGAATGTAGAGATACAATTTCCGTATTTTCTTGCTGTTGTATTCGACAGGCACCCTTATTTTTCCTCTGGGGTATACTTTTTGCCCAGTATACGTCCTCAAGATAATGGATGTCTCTCTCAAGGGTATGTGTGAGAATAGTCGCTCGTAGTCTCGTCGATTCATGACGGTTAGAGCTGATCCTGTATCCAATTCCATTTTGACTTGGGACCCTGCTATCAAGAGGGTGACCCAAATGGTTCAGTGATCCTCTTTTGCGATTACGTTGTGAAGTTTCATACAGCTTAGTCTCTTGTTCCCGGATTCACTATCGCTCATCTGGTCTTCGGAACTACTGTCCGTCATCTTTTGTACTTTCATGTACGGTTCCTTAGTAGCCTTTTTGTTGTCGTTGGTCTTCTTCCCAGACCTGCAAACTCGTGCAATGTGTCCCATCTTTCCGCATTGCCTGCATATTTTGTCCTTGGACCAGCAGTCCTTCTGGTCATGGTTTGTTCTGCCGCAGCGATAACATTTTGCAAATCCCCGTGTCATTTCGTGGGTGCCGTATTCCTGTGGCTTTTGTTGTATTTCTGCAGCTCCCCTTGCTGCTGCTTCATACGATACTGCCACGCTGAAAGCCTTATCTAGCGTCAGCTCTTTCTCTGAGAGTAACCTCTTCTGGGTTCCTTCACTCAGGAGTCCACAGACAAATTTGTCCCGTAAGGTATCTGCCAGTCCTGCTCCGAACTGGCAGTGCTTTGATAGCTTGCGTAGTTCCGTAAGGTAATCAGCATTGCTCTCATTTTTATGCTGATTTCTCCTGTGGAATTTAAATCTTTCTGCTATCAGCAGCGGTGTAGGATTTAGGTGTTCCTGTAGGATAGCAACAATTTCGTTAAAACTCTTCCCCCTCGGTTTGGCTGGAGTAATCAGGTCCCGCAATAGGCCGTACGTTCTTGCGCCCATTAAATTTAGCAATACCGATGCCTTTTTCTCATCGGCTATTTCGTTTGCCTCACAATATACCTCGACTCTTTCCACATACGTGGTCCAGTCTTCTATTGCATTATCGAAGGCAGTGATATCGCCAGTCTTTGGCATCTTGAAAATCTAAGATGGCGCCTCCCGCGCTTTGCCTTCATCCCCGATGGATCAAAATGGCGCCTCCCGCGCTTTTCCTTCTTCCCCGCCGAGTTAAGGTGGCGCCTCCCGCGCTTTCCCGCCGCTGCCGCTGCTGCCAACGCCGCTCTCTGCGGTATTTTTATTTTTCTATCGCACTTCAGTATTTGCTCCGTTAATTGAAGAACCGTTCCCGTCGTGGAGCGGACCCTCTGGGACACTTCCCTCCCTCTTCTTAGGTCCGAACGCTGCCCGGCTGCGAAGCACCGGCCGCGCCCTGTGTGCTCCACCCTCTCTCTCTCTCTTTGCTTCCCGACTCGCTGCCCGGCCCCATTGCAGAGCCACCCGATCGAGCTCTAGCCCGCCGCAGCCCAGGAAGGATCAGTGCACCACCTGCCACCAGCCCGATTAGCTGGGAAACCACAGACTGGAGACCAAGCCTGGCTCTCGACAGTCTCTACTGCATTTTTCAGTTCGATGATTTGGAGGGCGGTTGCCCACGGTCGACGCCCATTTCTCGAGTTTCTTTGGATTATTTTTTTATTTATTTTTTCTTTCTTCTGGCTTCGACCTTCAATAACGTCGTCTGAGGTGCTGCCAAGTTGCAGGTAAGTTCGTTTCTTACTCATCGCCAGTATTATGTCCGTGTATAATTGATACACGGACTGCAGGAGTTGATTATAACAAGTCTTTACTGAATGGAGACAACCTGGAAACTGAAACTACAGAAGCCTGCTAGGGCCTTTTATACAGGGGTGGTCACTGCCGGTACTGCAGTCAGAGACCAGTTATTCCCTTAAAGGTACATACACAACAGTACACGGGGCAAAAAGTCTACCCCAAAGGAAAAATAAGGGTGACCGTTATATATAACGGTAAGGAAACACCAAAACTAGACCTGTATGTATTGCAAGATGGAGGACCACCACTACTGGGACGTGAATGGATCCGGAAAATACAACTGGATTGGCATTCCATACAGGCACTGACTGTTGCTGACAAAAAAGATGATGACGTCACACCTGGGCGACTGTCAAAGATCCTAACTGACGCGAAAGAAGTGTTCCAGCAAGGACTCGGAACACTAAAAGGCATGACAGCGATGATTAAAATTGAAGAAAACGCAAGCCCAAAATGTTTTAAGGCCAGACCGGTACCTTATGTGATCTGCCCAGCCGTCGAAGCAGAGCTGGAGAGTCTGGAACGTTCAGGTGTACTGTCCAAGGTAGACTGGAGCGAGTGGGCTACACCCATCGTCCCTGTGATGAAAAAGTCGTTGAGCAGCATGCCTGGTGAACCAAGGAAGGTTCGCATCTGTGGGGACTTTAAGGTAACAGTGAACCCGGTCCTTCACACCGTACAATATCCACTTCCGCGGATTGAAGATATTTTCGCCTCGCTATCTGGAGGGAAACGCTTCACTAAGATTGATCTGGCCCAGGCGTATCTGCAAATGGAGGTAGAAGAAGCATCAAAAAAATACCTCACAATCAACACCCATAATGGTCTCTACCAATACAACTGACTGGTATTCGGGGTAGCATCAGCTCCGGCTATTTGGCAAAGGGCAATGGAACAAGTCCTGCAAGGGATCCCAGGGACCCAGTGTTATTTGGACGACATCCTGGTCACGGGCGAAAATGACAGTTGTAGTGTATGTAACTGTTCTACCTTTAAGAGAACTATTGTATGTAACCGTTTACCTTTAAGAGAACTATTTTAGGTGTGGCACTACTTTATCTTGGCTGCTGTATACTGTAATACCGACGGTGACCACACCGGTATATAAGTGCTGTGGCAGAACTTATTGGGCAGATTCGCCCTGACCTTCGAATAGTAAAGTCCTGTTTAAGTTACTCTTGTAGTCTGTGTATTACTTCGCTATACAACCCACAGACTTTACAGTGGCGACGAGTTCGATCTTACCCTGCGGCATCAATACTTCTGAAGAAATAAACGAGCGTCGAGAAGAGGCACCCGCCCTCGTCGTTTTGCCAAGAGAAAACTCGAGTCTGCAGACCAAGAAAGGAGGAAGATTTCAAACACGAAGTCTTCCATCAGCAACAGGCATGGATTGTCCCTTCTGCCACGGTGGGGAGTGAGCCGATCAACACGAGAAGCAAGTCGGCCACGGTGGCTGTGAGTAAAGGGAAAATAGAAACAAATAAACGGAGGATAAGGGTGGTGCACTCGGCCACGGTCGAGGGGGAAAGGAGCCGGACAGAAGTCGGGCCCAGAGGCGCTGAGACTGGGGCAGCGTGGAGCAGAAGCCGCGGTACAAGCGGGCGAGGGACCGTCGTGAGACGGCTAGACCGCGACGGCGAAAAAGGCCGGACAACTACCGCGACCACGAGGCGCTGCGACCGGGATCGTAAGGCGCGGGAAGATATACAAATAAATAAGCCACGGAGAACTCAGCCGCAGCCGGGGAGGAAAGCACCGGACTGCGAGAAGCTGAGAGGCGCGATTGGGGTGAAAAAGGCCAGACAGTGATTGAGGCCACGAAGCGCTGCGACCGGATCGTAAGGCGTGGGGTGATATAAAATAAATAAACCATGGAGAACGTAGCCGCAGCCGGGGAGGGAAGCACCGGACTGCGAGAGGGCTGGAGGCGCGATTGGGAGCGAGCGAGCGGGAGAGACAGAGCCCGAGAGGGAGCCGCGCGAACGGGAGAGACAGAGCCCGAGCGAGGAAGGCTGAGCGAGAGCCAGCCCAGCGGCTGAAACTGTTCGCCGCCAACGGGTTGTACCCAGCACCGGCTGCCCTGCTGAGAGAAGGGAACGCGCTGAAGCCGACGCGCAGGCTGTAAACCCGAAAGCCAGCGGCCATCGCCCGAGGGAAGCTTACCCCTCCGGCCAGGGAAAGAAACGCGGGAAGCCGCCAGTAGGCGGGGAAGAAGACAGAAGCGGGAACCGCCATTTTAAAGTGGGCGGGGAAAGAAGATAAGCGCGGGAAACCGCCATCTGAAAAAAAAAGTTAAAGAATATTGTTGTTGTTTCTCAGGAAGAGTGTGAAGATGCCTAAGCATAGTAACAGCAACGGTTTCAATGCCGAGGTGGAAGACTGGCCCACGTATGTAGAACGCATCGAGATATATTGTACGGCTAATAAGATAGCAAATTATGAAAAAGCTCTAACCTTATTAAATCCAATGGGGGCAAGGACATATGGGTTATTGAAGCATCTTCTATCACCAGCTAAACCGGCGGATCAGTCTTTCGAGAATATTGTTGCTGTCCTGAAGGATCATTTTAACACCGCACCGCTGATGTTAGCGGAACGATCTAAATTTTATGGGAGAACACAACGAAAAGAGGAAAGCAACGCGGGGTACTTGGTCGAGCTGCGTAGACTAGCGAAATACTGCCAGTTTAGAGGAAATCTGACAGAGGCATTGCGAGACAAGTTCGTGTGTGGATTGTCGAAGGAAGAAACGCAAAAATGACTACTCGAAGAGAACGATCTTACACTTGATAAGGCTGTCCGTATTGCAGCATCGCACGAAGCCGCAGCGAGAGGCACGGCGGAAATGCAGCGGAAGACAGCGATACTCAGTGTGGATCAAATGACTTTGGGTACAACGAAATGTCCTCGTTGTGGGAAGACAACACACGACCAGAACCAATGCTGGGTTAAAAACCAGGACTGTAGGAAATGTGGCAAGCTTGGCCACATAGCTAAGGTATGCCGGTCAGGAAAGAAGAACAACAATAATAAGTCACCGCAGAAGAAGTACAGAAAGGTACATGAGGTGACTGGGAAGAGTCCAGAGGAACAGAATTCGGACTCAGACCCCAACAGCAAGGCACTGGGTAGTCTGAGGATTCATAATTTGAGTAAAGAAGCTGACCGATAGACTATCTGGATCACACTACAGATTGCAAAAGTCCAAGTAAAGATGGAAGTGGACACTGGATCGGCGTTGACGGTCATGAATAAGCATGATTACAAAAAGTTATTCAAACATATTCCCCTACGGGATACGGAGATAGTATTGCAGACATACACGGGGCACAAAGTATACCCCATTGGGGTAGATAGAAGTCAAGGTGAGATACAAAGACAAAGATCACCGAAGGATGGACTTGTATGTGCTGCCCGAGGGAGGTCCACCACTTCTGGGACGGGAGTGGATCAGGAAAATAAAGATAGACTGGCATTCACTAAACACAATGACGGTAGATTCCGGGAAGGAAGAGGTCAAACCTGAACGGTTGTCCAGAATATTGGACGAAGCTAAAGAGGTATTCCAGCAAGGACTGGGAACACTGAGAGGAATTAAAGCAAAAATCAAGATTGCAGAACATGCAAGCCCAAAATTTTTCAAAGCCAGATCGGTACCTTACGCGATACGACCGGCTGTGGAGGCAGAACTGGAAGAGCTTGAACGTTCAGGGGTACTGTATAAGGTGGACTGGAGTGAGTGGGCCACGTCCATTGTTCCCGTCATGAAGTCTTCATCAAGTAACAAGCCAGGGGGACTGGGGAAGGTCCGCATCTGCGGAGATTTCAAGATCACAGTTAATCCGGTGCTTCACACGGTACAATACCCGCTTCCGCGGATTGAGGATATCTTTGCTTCATTGTCTGGTGGGCAACACTTCACCAAGATAGACCTGGCACAGGCATACTTACAAATGGAAGTCGAGGAAGAGTCGCGCCAGTATCTCACCATCAACACGCACAGAGGCTTGTATCGTTATAATAGACTGGTTTTTGGAGTAGCTTCGGCTCCAGCAATTTGGCAGAGGGCAATGGAGCAGGTCTTACAAGGGGTTCCAAGCACACAGTGTTACTTGGACGATATCCTGATTACGGGAGAAGACAAGGAGGAACACCTCACAAATTTGAAACTGGTGCTCACCAGGTTGAAGGAATATGGCCTTCGAGTTAATCGCCAGAAATGTGAGTTCTTCCAGAAATGGATCTCGTACTGCGGTCATGTCATTGACCAGGAGGGGCTGCACAAGTCGCCTGACAAGACAGAAGCTGTCGTGAAGGCCCCCGCTCCGGAAAACGTTTCACAGTTGAGATCGTTTCTGGGGTTGATTAATTATTATCACAAGTTTCTGCCAAATTTATCCACTGTGCTACATCCGCTGAATGCTCTGTTACGGAAAGAAGTGCCATGGAAGTGGAGCGAGGACTGTAAAAAGGCCTTTCGCAGAAGCAAGGCGTTGATTACCTCTGAGGAAGTGTTGCCTCATTTCAACCCAACGTTACCTCTTCGTCTAGCTTGTGATGCTCCTCCTTATGGAATTGGAGCAGTACTTTCACACAAGTTACCAAATGGCTCGGAAAGGCCAGTCGCATTTGCGTCCCGATCGTTGACCTCCGCGGAGAGAAATTACGCTCAGATAGACAGGGAGGCCCTCAGCCTTGTGTGGGGAGTAAAGAAATTCAATCATTACCTGCAGGGCAAGAAGTTCACGTTACTGACAGACCACCAGCCGTTGGTGTCCATATTCAACCCTAACAAGGCCGTTTCCACTATGACAGCGCAAAGGTTACAGAGGTGGTCCGTGTTACTTGGGGCACACCAATATGACATTGAATACAAAAGCTCCAAACAGCATGGAAATGCTGATGGGTTATCGCGCCTACCGTTGCCGGTAGTAGAAGAGGCAGCTACAATGGACCCGGTAGAGATGTTCCACTCATCCATAGTAGAATGTCTACCAGTAACCAATTCGATGATCGAGAATGAAACAAGAAATGACCCGACTCTCTCACGGGTCTACGATCTAACAGTGGAGGGATGGCCAGCACATGGCGAACCAACACTGCCAGCATTTTCGCAACGGAAAGAACAGCTGTCAGTGTGCCGAGGAACCTTGATGTGTGGATCGAGAGTGGTGATTCCACCCAAACTTCAGCATAAGGTGCTAAAGGAACTTCACGAGGGGCATCTGGGTGGAGTGAAAATGAAGAACCTAGCAAGAGCGTTTGTGTGGTGGCCAGGTATTGATGGAGACATCGAGGAAATAACCAAGAGTTGTCTAGGATGCCAGAAGGTCCAAAACGCGCCACCACAAGCTCCTCTGCATCCATGGGAGTGGCCCTCATCTCCTTGGCAAAGGGTACACATCGACTTTGCTGGTCCATTTATGGACTCAATGTTTCTAATAGCGGTGGATGCACACTCCAAGTGGCCGGAGGTAATAAAGATGTCCTCCACCACCACGGAAAAAACCATCACAGTATTAAGAACCATGTTTGCCAGGAATGGGCTGCCGGAACAGGTCTGTTCTGATAATGGACCACAATTTGTGTCCGAAGAATTCAGGAAATTCTTAAAAAGCAATGGGGTCAAGCACTACACGTCAGCCCCATACCATCCCGCCACCAATGGCTTAGCTGAAAGGTTTGTCCAGACCTTCAAGAAGGCCATAAAGGCCATGGGTAATGAGAACATCAACTTACAACATAAGGTAGATAACTTCTTGTTGGCGTACAGGAATGCAACACATGCGGTCACAAATCAAACTCCCGCCATGATGTTTTTCAATAGACGTCTAAGATGCCGGCTGGATTTGATTAAGCCAAACGTCAGAAGGGACGTAGAGAACCGGCAATCCCAGGGCATGAATGAAAGGCCAACTAGATCTTTTCAGACAGGTCAACAAGTTTTGGCCCGGGACTACCGTACCGAGAAATGGCAGCCTGGAACTATTGTAAAAAGGCTAGGGCCGCTGCTGTATACAGTGGACATTGGTGACAGCATCATAAGGCGTCATGTTGACCAGATCATAGGGTCATCCACAAAGAGCCAACCTACTCCACAACCTTACATGGCTAATGTCGAAACAGAGATACCCAGAGCCCCTACCTCCGATCTGGTAATACTGGAAGCAGATGATCCTGACACTGTCCTTCAAGCTGAATCGGCCTTGCTGGAAGAACCTACTACCCCGCCGAAAACTACTACGCCACCGAGGCGTTATCCAGACAGAGTCAGGAGACCTCCAGAGAGACTGAATCTGTGAACTGTTTCACATAATTTGTATATATGTTCTAATGATATGGTTAATGGGAAATAAGTATGTTGTAAGCTAAAAAGGGAGGATTGTAGTGTATGTAACTGTTCTACCTTTAAGAGAACTATTGTATGTAACCGTTTACCTTTAAGAGAACTATTTTAGGTGTGGCACTACTTTATCTTGGCTGCTGTATACTGTAATACCGACGGTGACCACACCGGTATATAAGTGCTGTGGCAGAACTTATTGGGCAGATTCGCCCTGACCTTCGAATAGTAAAGTCCTGTTTAAGTTACTCTTGTAGTCTGTGTATTACTTCGCTATACAACCCACAGACTTTACAACAGTGATCACCTTGCCAACCTGGAGCAGGTGCTCACTAGATTGCAGGAATATGGGCTCCGAGCTAACCACCCCAAATGCGAGTTTTTTAGAAAACAGATCTCGTATTGTGGCCACGTTATTGATAAAGAGGGGTTACATAAGTCCCCAGAGAAGATTGAGGCAGTAGTCAAGGCTCCAGCATCGGAAAATGTGTCACAACTGAGGTCGTTCCTCGGGCTGGTAAACTACTACCATAAGTTCTTGCCAAATTTGTCTACAATACTACACCCACTGAACACCCTACTGCAAACTGGGGTGCCATGGAAGTGGAGTGATGAATGTAGACGAGCTTTCCAGAAGAGCAAAACACTAATCACATCGAAAGAGGTATTGGCCCATTACAACCCGGCATTACCAATTCGGTTGGCATATGATGCGTCACCCTACGGCATTGGAGCAGTGCTGTCGCACAAATTCTCGGACGGCTCAGAGAAGCCAATAGCCTTTGCGTCACGATCACTAACCTCAGCCGAGCGTAACTACGCCCAGATTGACAGGGAGGCCCTCAGCCTAGTGTGGGGAGTGAAAAAGTTCAATCAATATCTGCACGGGCAGAAATTCACCTTGCTAACTGATCACCAGCCTCTTGTCTCCATTTTTAATCCGAAGAAGGGCGTTCCGGTGATGACTGTGCAACGACTACAAAGATGGTCACTTTTTCTAGGGGCGCACCACTATGAGATTGAATATAAGGGCACGAAACAGCATGGAAATGCTGATGGGCTATCACGCTAGCCACTGCCTACTGCGGAGGAAGCACCAGCAGTGGATCCTGTCGAAATATTCCATTCGACTATAGTTGAATACCTACCAGTAACTAACGCTTGTATTGAAAAGGAAACCCGAAATGACCCGACACTGTCTCGGGTATATGATTTGACGGTGAAGGGATGGCCAGCACATGGCGACTCACTGTTGCTAGCATTCTCGACAAGGAGAGAACAGCTGTCAGTGTGCCGGGGGACCTCGATGTGTGGATCCCGAGTAGTAATTCCACCCAAGTTAAGGGATAGAGTGCTCAATGAGCTTCATGAGGGTCATCTGGGAGGGGTAAAAATGAAAAGCCGAGCCAGGGCTTATGTGTGGTGGCTGGGAATCAATAAACAAATCGAGGACCTGACCAAGAGCTGCTCAGGATGCCAGAGAGTACAAAATGCACCACCACAGGCCTCTCTACACCCATGGGAGTGGCCCTCATCTCCATGGCAACGGGTGCATTTTGATTTTGCTGGTCCATTCATGGACTCAATGTTTTTAATAGCCGTGGATGCACACTCGAAATGGCCTGAGGTCATCAAAATGTCCTCCACCACCACGGAAAAAACTATTGCAGTCCTACGGACAATTTTTCCCAGGAATGGCTTGCCAGAACAGATTTGCTCCGACAACGGACCACAGTTTGTATCCGAAGAGTTCCGGAGGTTCTTCAAAAAGAATGGGGTAAGGCATTACACATCCGCCCCGTATCATCCAGCCACAAATGGATTGGCTGAGAGGTTCGTACAAACCTTTAAGAAGGCAATAAAGGCTATGTACAATGACAACATTCCGCTGCAGCATAAGGTGGACAATTTCCAGTTCGCCTACCGGAATGCGACACATGCAGTCACCAACCAGGCCTCAGCCATGATGTTCTTTAACCGAAGGTTAAGATCTCGCCTGGATTTGCTCAGACCAAACGTACGAAGAGATGTTGAGAGTAAGCAATTCCAGCACATCCATGAGAAGCCAACAAGGAGCTTCAATGTAGGGCAACCAGTCTTGGCCCGCGACTACTGAACAGAAAAATGGCAGCCAGGAACGATATGCACACGGCAGGGCCCACTAATGTACACAGTGGACGTTGGGGAGAGCATCGTGAGACGCCATGCCGACCAGATCCTAGAGTCACAGGAACAAGTCAACCCCATGCCTCGCCCATACGTACCTGGTGATGAACCCGACGTACAGGTCGCATCTACCCCAGAAACAGTAGCATCAGATGCTGATGAACCAACCGACGACAGGGGGCCAGAATCGCCTCCGCACCAAGAGCAAGACACTCGGGAAAGGCGCTATCCAGAAAGGATCAGGAAGCCTCCCCAAAGACTGAATATATAAATAGACTATTTTCAGCTAATGTTGCATGTTAAAAGTGTTAATTGTAATTAGTTTGATATTTAATTGTTAAATGAGTGTTATGGTACTGTTAATCTAAAAGGGGAGGAATTGTAATGTATATACCTTTAAGGGGGGGAACTACTTTTTACAGCTCATGTATACTGCAGTACCGGCAGTGACCACACCTGTATATAGCCCTGAGTAGTAATCTGTACAGGCAGTTCCACTGTGAGTCACATTGAGTAAACACCTGTTGTACCGTTCTCCTGCAGTCTGTGTCTTATTATACACAGACACAACATTACTGAGACCTTTTTTCAACTCAGAAAAAGACAAAAGGAATTTTCCCTCCAGATCCACGTGAATCTCAGTGCTGCCTTGTTTCTTCTCAATGTGAACTTCTTCACTAACGCATGGCTCAGTTCCGTTAACATTGACAGTCTCTGTAAAGCCATTGCTGTGTTTCTGCATTACTCACTGCTTTGCAGCTTTACATGGATGGGAATTGAAGCATTTCACCTGTACATCATGCTGGTCAAAGTGTTCAACACTTACATAAAGCGCTACATGCTGAAGCTGTGTCTTGTTGGTTGGGGTGAGTGTAAAGTATTCTGTTGCTGTATTAGTTGTATGTACATGGTCTGAATCCTCATTGTATAATACAGCCACATCTATTGTTTCACTACTACAAGAAAATGAACAAAAGTTTCAAACAGTTGTTCTTTGGGGGTTCTGATTGTCTCCTGTCAAAGGTCTGGCAGGAGATCCCCTGTGGAATTTCAGGGCCAGCATGTTTAATAATCAAACTTGGCTACACAGAGGAACTCACAGGTGGTAAATGCACTGCCCCTTCGTCTAAAAAGCCTGGATTCAAATCCCGAGCCGATGAATGAGAATGGAAGTGATTTTTGATGGTCTAACTTTAGTTCCGAGTGCTCAAAGTTCCCTGAAATTCAACCCTGAACTGGCAATCTGATCAAAGAGGCCATAAGGATGATTGGATTGAAGAACAGAAACATCACAGTGGCCCTCTTCTGAGGGTAGAGTTTAGGCATAATTGATGCAGAGTCTTCCTTGATTAATTAGAGGGAGATTTTCCCAGCAATAAACTGTGTCCCTGATTGAAAGCTGGTTTTAGGCTCCACATTTTTGAACAAAAGAAAACCTTTTCTTTGTTTCTCGCTTCACTGATGCTGCCTGAGCTGCTGATTGTTTCCAGAATTTTCTGTTTTTATTTCAGATTTCCAGCATCAGCAGTATTTTGCCTTTGAAACAGTTTTCTTCAGGCAGCTGCCTTCATCCCGTAGGGTCCCAAGGGCTGCGGCAGCGAGTTTCCGTCCCCCAGTCTGGCGCAACTCCCCAGTGGAGGCCGGGCAGCCCACCTCTGCATGCATTCATATTACCCAGAAGGCAGAAATACAACCAGGGTCAGGGGTCATCTCCATGGCAGGCAGAAGTCCTGCACTGCAGAATGTGGCCCCCAATCAGAAAATTGATGCCCGTGTCAAATGAACAGTTACCTCTCTGCTTAACTGACAGTCTGGCATATTTGAATATAATAACTCTTTGTAACTGTGATTCTATGGCCTAGAAATTCGGTTGGTTGCACCAGCGATTAGCGCCAAAAGAGCCCGTGATTTGGGGCGTTACCCAATTTTCGGGCGGGCGCTGTGAACCCAGCGCTTCCTGCCATATTGAGTATCCTTTTAGCGCCGGCGCTAACTCTTTGCGCCCGCTCGCGTGCGCAACCAGATCATGACGTCATTTCATTGTGCAACGCCTTTTTGGCTCCCCATTCCGGAAATTCAGTGGCGCCCCCCTCCGTTCCACCTGGCGCTATTAGTGACAGTTGGATGGAACGTTACCAGGTCCTTCTCGTACTCAGCGGGCGCTCTTTAAAGGGGACAGCACTAGTATAAAACTGGCAGCCATTTGGCCTGTCCATACTGCTCGCTGCTGGAGAGAGTTGCAGACGTTCAGTGGCACAGACTTGTTATTATTGAGCCAGAGGAGCCTTGGGACCTTCAGCCCTGTTCAGAGCAGTTGGATCCAGAAAGCTGACTGCGTCTTATTCGTCAGCCAGAATAATGGGAGCTGCTTTGGAGGGGAACGTCATCCTTGCTGAGCAACTGGCAGGGGCACAGAGACGGAGGGAGAGAGGGCCGGGATTGGCCAGAAGGAGGAGGGCCAATGGACGTCACCAAATCCGACCATATGCTGCCAGGGTTTTCAGGCGCCAGGTCTCCTACCTTACCATGTCGGAGGAACAGTGTCAGCGAAGGCTGAGATTTGGTAAGGATGTTGTGTCTGAGCTGTGCCACCTGCTTGCTGGGGATCTGCAGCCGCAGATACGGTGCAGGACCTCTCTGTCGGTGGCTGTGAAAGTCACTGTTGCGCTCAACTTTTACGCCAGTGGATCATTTCAGGCAGCAGCTGGGGACATATCTAATATCTCTCAATTTGCGGTGCATTGCTGCATCCGGCAAGTTACAGCTGCCCTCTACAAAAGGAGGCGCGAATTCATCACCTTCCCTCTGACCCTGGAGAAGCAGGGGGTGCGCGCACAGGGCTTTGCGGCTATTGCGGACTTCCCCATGGTGCAGGGGGCCATTGATTGTACACACGTGGCTTTGCGGGCGCCATTGCAGAATCCGGAGGAGTTCCGTAACCGAAAGGGGTTCCACTCCCTTAATGTGCAGCTGGTCTGTGATCAACGGCAGATGATCATGGCAGTGAACGCACAATTCCCTGGCAGCAGCCATGACGCCTTCATCCTGCGGCAGACCTCAGTGGCTGACCTTTATGAGGCCCCGGCTCACCCAAGAGGCTGGCTTCTGGGTGACAAGGGCTATCCTCTCTGCCCATGGCTCATGACCCCGCTCTGTTTGCCCACCATCCCGGCAGAAGAGCTTTACAACAGCAGCCATCAGGCCACCAGGAACATTGTGGAGCACACAATTGGTGTGCTGAAGCAGCGTTTCCGCTGTCTAGACCATTCAGGGGGCGCCCTACAGTACTCGCCAGAGCATGTGGCGCGCATCGTTGTTGTCTGCTGCATGCTCCACAACCTGGCCATTCGACGCACCCAGCCAATGCCAGCCGACCCTCAAGGTCCAGCAGAGCAGGCGGACGAGGAGGTGGAGGAGGAGGAGGAGGAGGAGCATGCAGGCGAGGAGGATCAGGAGGAGGAGGAGGAGCAGGAAGATGGGAGGGCTCCAGAAACTGGAAGGGCCGTTCGTCAGAGGCTCATAAGGACTCGGTTCTAGGCCCCTCGGACGCAATGGTGGCTGTGATTCGAACAGCGCCCTCCGGTTCGCTGTAAGCCTATGAAGGCATCGATGATTGTAAATAGTGTACAGCTCGAATGTAAATAAAAAGTTATCTTTATTTTCAACACAAGTGCTTCCTTCCAGCATGACAACGTAATGGCAACAGAAATCATAACTAACAAACTAACAGATAACTGTGTGGCAACCCGTCGAAACTAACCAAACCATAACAAACAAACACAACAGGTGTGGACTGCCTTAAAACCGGAAAAAGAGACGTCTTAGCACCTCCCTCTACTGGTGACCCCTTGATGGAGACCGACTCCTCTTACGAGGTCGGCCCCTTCCCTCCCTGCAGCTCCTCCGTAATGGTACCCCAGTGGCTGGGTCAAGGCTGGGGGACGCCTGCTGAGTGTCTGGAGGCGCTGAAGCCGCTGAGGGACAGCCTGGATGACCTCTGGGCTTGGAGGTCCCGCAAGCAGGTTGCTCCAACTGGGCATGTCTGCTAGCAGTGTGCCGCGCAGGTGGTGGCAGCTGCTCTGCTGACGTGCCAGCATTGGCATCAGGACTGGTCACATGCAGAGAGAGGACACCTGCACTGTGGTCGGCCGACACACTGGCACTCTGACGGTGCCGCACCGGATCATCCGCCGCTATCGACTGCTCCACAGATTCATGGCCTGCTGTGGCGCTGCAAGGGCCTGGGGTGATCCTGCCTGACGCAGCTACGGTGGCAGCAGTGAGTGTTCGCGTGGCCTCAATCTGCGTGTGGACGAGGCCAGCAAGTGACTGCGTGGCAGCAGTGAGGACCTGCGTGGCAGGTGCCAGTGCTTCGGAGAAGCCATGAACAGTCCTTTCCACTGCTTCGGACAAGGCTGGAACAGTCTTTTCCACTGCTTCGGACAAGGCCAGAACAGTCCTTTCCACTGCTTCGGACAAGCCCTGGACAGACCTTTCCATTGCTGCCCCAAAGCCCTGGACAGTCCTTTCCATTGCTGCGCCAAAGTCCACCACACTCTTTGCCAGTATGTCGATGGACTCAGGCATCCTCCCCACTGCAGCCATAAGCTCAGTGTGCCTGAGCCGGGCCTGGGCGTTCATTTCCGCAAGGCTACGCACCTCCTCTGCACTCTGTGCAGCAGTCATGGTGGCCTGCCTTGCCCTCCGGGGAGATGGCCCCCGAGCGTCCCTACCCCCCGCGCGTTGCTGCAGGCCGCTGGTCCCTGCAACTGGCTCCTCATCAGAGCCCCCCTCCCTCCCCTCAAGGGAACTACTATCCCCAGTCTCCACATGCGGGGGATCCCCTGAGGCTGACACGGATGGTCCGGCTTCCTTCTGGTCATCGCCTCCGGAGGCACTTGCACTGGCAGCTTGAGGGGCCAGCTCCCGAGCTGGTGATGCAGCATCTGAAAGCAGGGAGGCTGAAGAGTGGCTTTAGCAAAAGGACAGTTTGGCAGCAAGGGATGCAACAGTGCGGCAATGCTATGACATGGGTCCACATTGAGAAAGCATGCTGGCGGGGGAAACAACTGAAAGGTGACAGCTGTAATAGTTGAGAACCTTACCATCGCTGTGGACAATGGGGTCAGCAGCTGCAGTGGTGACAGGACCACTCAGACATCAGAGGCTCCACTTGAGGACGGCCTCCTCCGGTGCGAATCTGCTCCTTTCGATTCCGCGCCAGCTTGGCCTGCAGGGCAAAGGACGGGAAGTGATGTTACATGATGCCCTGAGTTATCATCTCATGCCCCCCATGGTGGAAGAGCCCTAACATGATGCCCTGAGTGATGTTCTCATGCCCCCCATGGTGGAACAGCCATTACCTAATGCCCTGAGTCAAATGTGGATGTGTGTGACCAGAAAGGGCCATGGGTGCTTGCTGACAGATGGCCATTGGGGTATCGCGCACCCTGTAGCCATAAAGTCAGGTGCTCATGGAGGGATGCATAAGTTTACATTAACTCCACTCACCCTGACGACCCGAGTGAGGTCATTGAATTTCTTCCGGCACTGGACAGGGCTCCTGGTCGCCATGCTGCTGGAGTTGACCCTCTGAGAAACATCCCTCCAAGCTCATCGGTAGTCCTTATGATTAGGCCTCCTGCCATTGTCTGGGTATAGGACATCTCGCCGGCGCTCCACTGCGGACACCAATTCCTCCAGAGACTGAGTGCTGAAGCCTCACCCTCTCCATAGGATCCAAGTTTGTTGCGCCAGAGAAGGGCCTGCGCCGATTTGCAGGCCTACAAGGCGCAGAGTGTGGATGCTGGAGCTGCCTGACCCACCCCTTTAAGAGCTGGCCGGCGCCTGGAAGTCTCGTGGTCATCGGTAATTGAGAGCACCTGCGCTGCGGCTGGACACCCCGATATTGGGTTGCGCCGGCATGTTAGCACCTTAGGTGCCCTGTGTAATGCCTGAACTCGTGCCTCAATCACCTTTGGGGCGCTGAAACCCAATATCGCACAAGGTGTCGATAAGTTGCGCCTGGCTATAAAATTTGTGCTCCGCCAAGTCTAACGCCCCAAGCGGGGCTATACCCAATTTCTAGGCCTATGTATTCCCAGCCTTTCCAGCTGCTGTACTTTTAATTGTCATTGGAGTAAGCACAGACAATTATGGCCAGTTTTCGATTCTTGTCAACAGCAATTACAGCTCCACTGCCATGTAATTTTTAGTGTATTGGTTGTTCTGATAATTATTTGATTCCATATAATCAAAGCTATTCTAGTGCAGCAAGATCTAAAATACAACAGGGGTAAATTTCCTTGAGGCTTCCCCCACCGTTGCTGTAACTTCAGCAGAAACTCCAATTATGTGGGTGGATGAGTACGATATTACTGGACCTCTCCTCCGTTGTCCAGCTCCAGGGGACTGCCCTTGCTTGACCACTATTACCTATCATAGCCAGAGGATCTCTAGCAACGTCTTCTCTTCCCATCCCTGTAATGTTGCCTCTTGGACCCTTCTTCCTGAGCTACATGCTGCCTGACACCTGGTAACATTCTCCTCAGTCATGCAGTCACCTAGCTCTACCTCTCCACCACCTCTCTCAAACCCCCACTCTTCCTCTGCTATCAGACCACTTTTCAATGTCCAGTTCTGGATGTGCAATAACTTCCTCCAACTAAACATTGGGAAGAGTGAAGTGCCATTTTTGCCCCCGCTCCACAAACTCTGTAATCTCACCACCGTTTCTATCCCACTCCCTGGCCACTGTCTCAGATTGAACCAAATCGTTTGAAACTTTGGCATCCTGTGTGACCCCGAGTTCAACTTCTGACCGTATATCCTCTCCGTCACAAATACTGCTTACTTGCACCTCCGTAATATTAATCCTCTTCGCTCCTATCTCAGCCTATCTTCTGCTGATACTCTCATACATCTTTGTTACCTCCAGCCTTGATCATTCCAATACTCTTCTACACAGCATCCAATTCTCCATTCTCTGTATACTTCAGCTCATTAAAAACTCTGCAGCGCATATCTTCTCCCGCATCGTCCTAATCGCTGATTATCCTTGTCCTCACTGACCTACATTGGCTCCTGTTCTTCCTATTCCTCAAATTTAAAATTCTCATTCTTGCATTTAAATCCCCCCATGGTCTTTCCCCTCCCTATACTGCTGTAACCTCCTCCATCACTGCAACTCCCCATAACTGTCCATTCCTTTCAGTCTGGCCTCTTGTGCATTCCTCCCTTCCTTTGCCTCACCATTGGTGGCTTTCCACTCTCTGGAATTTCCTCCTTAAGTCCCTCCACCTCTCCAAATCCCTTTCCTTCTTTAATAATCTGTTCAAAATCCACCTCTATGACCAAACTTTTAATCACACCTTAAATCTCTCCTTTGACTTGACCTTTTTTTATCCACGTGCCTATGTGAAGCACCTTTGCTTGTCTTTTTTTAAACATGTAGGCCTCATATAAATGCAAGTAGTTGTTGTATGTACAAGAACTCCTGTGAGAGTTAGTGATCCTACTTAAATATGCAAATAAGACATTTAAAACAGCTTACTATAAATTGAAGAGTTTTACAATGCACTCTGTAAGAAATAGCTGTTAGATTCAAAGATGGGTTTTAATTCTTAGAACAGAGACTGACAACAGGCAAGAGGAAAAAGATAGCATAAATGCCAGCAAGGTCGAATATCAAGCATCAAAAGACAAATAGAAGTGATAAGGGAATTGTAAAATGCAAGGAAACAGGGAGGATAGCACCTGCTAGATAACAAGGAGCCACGAAGCCATAAAATGCCCTTGAAGAAACTTGACAAAACATTCCTCAGAAAGATAAGAGGGAGGCTTCATCAGCCATGCAGAAAGGGACGGTGAGGGATGCCTTCCCGCTTCACAATTGGACAACAGGATGGGGATCAAATGATTGGCACCAGGTGATTACCAGCCCACCGAAATAACTATAAATATAGACGACCGAGAGAGGAAATCAGGCAGTCAGGGGCGAAGGCTTCCCCAAGGTGGCTACGGCCTAATACCTTGGTCAAGTTTAGCCTATGAGGTGGCTGATGGCCTAACACCTCCAGCAGCTTGAAAGATGACCCAACGGAAGTGACTGCTGCAGCAGACTGCAGGAATCCACCCAATCCGAGACCACTGTACTGCCTCCCCGTCCGTTCAGTCGTGTCATTCCGATTCAGGAGTCGTAGATCGCTCCTACTGTCACGGGTTGTATGTCTATTATACTCGGTTTAAACCATATGTAATATCTAATGGCTCTACAGATGGTAGTGAAAGCTGCACAACACACTATAGGAATTAAACTACCTGCTGTGCAGGATATCTACCCCGAGAGGTGCCGGGGGAAGGCCCCGAGAATCATTAAAGACGCGAGTCACCCCAGCCACAACCTCTTCGACCTGCTCCCGTCCGGTAAGAGATACCGAAGCACACGGTCTCGTACCAACAGATTTCAAAACAGCTTCTACCCCCAGGCCATAAGACTCATGAACGATTAATTTATTATTATTTATTACTGTTGTTTTATTTATTATTACTGTCTTTCTATTAGTATTTCTATTAGTATTTTTATCATTGTTATGCCATATTTATTCCAATGTTGGGAGGACTCGTAAAAATCAACATTTCATTGTGCAGTACACACGTCTGCTGCATATATGACAAATAAAATTGAATTGAATTGAATTGAATTGAATTGAATTGATTATGCTTTAAAACTGTAGCTCTTTAATAAAAGCCTTGCAACTTCTAAAACCCTGTTGGGTAATCTGTGTGAGCCTGTGATCCTAAATCTTACAATTCCTTAGAAACATTCTTGCTATCTCCTTCACCTACACTTCCCAATGATGTCTTTGCAGGTATTGAATTTATTTCAAAGACTGATTTTTAAAAAAAGACATCTCCTATTTAGTATATGTAAAAAACTAACCATAGTGTGGTTCCTGTTACAAATACCTCTTTTCTTTCACTTTATTTTATTTTAACCCATAACCACCCCCTCCCACCCCTCCTGAGTTTGAACAGTATTTTATTTTAGAACAATTAATATTAAAAATAAACTTATGCTTGTATTTCCTCATAGAATATTGCGATCCATTAAGAACTCCCAGGACTATTAAAGAGAAAAAACAAGAAAAAGTGGCATTTATATAGCACCTTTCACCAGATCCAAAAGCGCTTTACAACCAATTAAGCACTTAAAAAAAATATGTATTCACTGTCGTAATGTAGAAAATATGGCAGCCAGTTTGCGCATAGCAAGGTCCCACAACCAGCAATGTGACAATGATCAGATAATTTGTTTTAGTGATGTTGATTTGAGGGATGAATATTGGCTAGGACACCGGGATAACTTCCCTGCTGTTCTTCGAATAGTGCCATGGGATCTTTCACGTCCACCTGAGAGGGCCGCGGTTTAACATCTTATCCGAAAGATGGCACCTCTGACAGTGCAACACTCCCTCAGTACTGCAATGAAGTGCCAGTTAGATTTTGTGCTCAAGTCTCTGGAGTAGGACTTGAACCAATGATCTTCTGACTCAGAGGCGAGAGAGCTTTTAAGTTAAGGGTATCCATCCAGATTTATTGTTAAAATGTAGCAAACAAGAAAAATAGCTTGAGCATAAGCTTAGCCACAAGTAGTAGTTTTGCTTCTTGAACCACTTGTCAATATCCTCCTGGCGATTTTTATCAATCACCAGCCGGACATTCTAGCACATCTCTTCTTCTCCATCTGTGATCATACAACTTAGCAGAGACCATTTGTAACAAGCTCTGGTCTCATTGGGACTGACCGTTGGAGGATATAAGGAGTCCAAGAAGGCTGCTGCCTCCTCTGGTCACTTGTATTCACCTCTGTGCACACATGCAGGTTTGACCTCAGCCTGTACCTGTGCTATTCTTTTCTTTTACTGTCATCTGCTTCTCTGTTGGTTCCATTTAACCTTACACGTTCATATAGGTATACTAGACTATCCTGTGCTAATTTCTGTCTCTCTGCTCTAAAAGTCCAAGGGGTAGATTTGGACTTTGTGTGATAATGTAAAATGGTGATAGCAAATCGGCAGCCCGCGTTTCATTTCTCCCGATTTTTATTTCCTTTGACTTCGGTGGAAATAACAGTTAGAACTGTTCACTGTTTGAACTTCCCAGAATGTCCAGCATTAATTTTGTGGGCTTTCCCAAAGATCAGCATGGTTTAAAACACTATTTGGAAGGCCCCTTTTCCTACACGAGACCTGCTTGCACTCAAAAAATCTTAGAAATAAAGTCATAATTGTTTACTGTCTGCATTTTTCAACTACAGACAGAATACATAATTCTCTTTAAACAGGCACATGTTGATATTATTTTCACAAGTGGTATTACTGACCTTTCATGCACTATGCCAAGCGTGACCTTCGTGTTTCTTTTCCCTTGCTCTCTCCCCAAACGTGACCACAGTTTCCTTGCTGCACCTTATTGGTAGAGAAATATCCACATAAGTTGGTCATGAGTAGGTCTTTGACCTGGTAAATGTTAGCAGTCAACCTCCTTTCTCCTCTGGTTCACAACAACACATTTTGAGTAAGCACGAGACTTCGTAGTGGAGTATACGGAACAAACTTTATTGATACACGGTAAAAGGTGATCGGCCTTAACTGCACACAGAGAGTGGCTTTCTCCGGTTTCTGTATCCTTCGAGCACTCTGACCTACTGTTGAAAACCACGATCCTTTACGCACCATATTTTGACTACATCAAAGGAAAATGTCATAGATAAGACTGTATGACGTATCCATTCCCAAACCCTTTGAAAACAGACTACTGCTGTAAACAGTTTGCAGTTGTTTGCTTCAGAACTACTCCCCCCACACCAGACTTCCTGACATAACAGTTACTAACATCTTTGAGTAAAAGCTTCACCAACTGCTATCTGTAGCTAATGGGTTCCTCCGACCCATGTTTATTACCCTAAAACTAAAGTTACATTTTATTACCTTAAAACTAAACACTACCACTCATGGGTAACGTCATTACTACCACCTATTCCCATACACAGCCACTTCACATCTCCAAAAACAGGCAATGTATTCTTTTTACAACACTTCAAAGTCATCCTGTTTATATATTGGAAAGTCAGGAAAGGGTGTTGCTTCAAGACACAAAGAAGTTCGACTGTTAACCATTAACTCCCCAAGAAATCCAACATACATCTCTTCAGGATGTCCAACAGTAAACTAAATTGACCTAATAAATAAAGCCCAATATAACCAAAAGGTCACATACTGGAAATGGACCAGGCGTGATTAAATTCCAGTTTTACTTACATGTGTATGTGATCTGTTGTCATTGGTAAGTGGTGATAATTCTCAGTCACACAACATAAAATGGTTGAAACCACTCTATAGCATAGACATTACTCTTGGCGATAACAGCAACAAAAGCTTAATACTGTCATTAGACATTCCTCTGTCCACTATTTTAACAGAGACATTAACCTGTTAACACCTGTGGTAAAATAGCAGGGAGAAGAATGTCATACTCATGCATTAAGCATCCTTCCACTAATATCCAACTGTAATTTCTAGGTCTCTATATAGAAGGGAATGGTTTCACTTATGCTGGGAAGCATGCTGTATCTACGACTAAATGGCAGTCGTTGCTTTAATTGTCATTCCTTTATACAGTGAAACACTTCTGTATGGCTTATGGGCAGTTATTACATTGAGAGTGATTGATGACTTAGTTAACACACTCATGTTAAATTCACACAAAAGCTACTTTAACTAAATCAATAACCCCCTTCAAAATGTTTAATAACTCAATGACTTTGTTTAAAGAATGCACATAGGAATTTTACACAAGCACATTAGCTACCTCTTAAAATAATAGACAAAGGGTTATGATTAGTGCTCAAAAGTAATTTCTCCCCATAGAGAGGATTGATCGATTTAAACGTGCGTTTCTCACTTTTGTTGAAAATCGCATCTTGGCATCTTTCTGCACAAATTCTTCTCGTGGTATTTTATGGATATTAGTTAAGCCTTTTTCATGTCCTTTCACAGGTGCTGGATAACAAACAAGACTGTGCATTACGTGACAAATGTTGCCTATTTCAAACTTATATTCCTGGGTAACATAATCCTGCTGATAATTCTGTGTGTAAAGGTGATCAGATTGAAAGGAGGTAATAAAAAGAGTATATTCACCATAATCAGCCAGACCTGTCTGCTGGGCACAACATACGGCATAGCTTTGTTTTCATATGGACCTATGAGTATATCTGCAATGTACATGTTCTGCATCCTCAACCCTCTGCAAGGTTAGTCAGAATAGAAATGGCATTATAGGTATTGACCAGACATATAAACTTACAATTTCAGTAGTCAATTGATTTTGATAAACTCTTAGGCCTAGAAATTGGGTTGGTAGCGCCGGCGCTGAGCGCCTAAAGAGACCTAGAATTGGGGCGAAGCCCTATGTTGGGGCGAGCGCTATGAGGATAGCGCCGACTCAGAAATTGACTATACATTTAGCGCCTGCGCTAAGTGTTTGCGTGCGCCCATGAGCGCAAACAGCTCATGACGTCATTTCAGTGTGCAACGCCTTTTAGGAGCGCCTGAGCGCATATTGGGTGGCACCCGGAGCCTTAGCGCCCAGCGCTATTAGTGACAGTTCGAAGGAGGGCTAACAGGCCCTTCTCGGAGTAGGGCGGCGCTATTTAAAGGGGACAGCTCTAGTGCAGAATCTTCTGCCACTTGGCCTGCTCATTGCGATCGTTGCTAGAGAGAGTTGGCGAGCTAATGTGGAGCGGAGTTCTGGGATTTGAGCTTTACAGTACTTGGGACCTTCAACCCTGTCCGAAGCACTTGCAGCACTACACCTAAAAGCCTTTTGACCAACTGGCATCCGAATGGGAGCTTGTTTGGAGGGCGATGGCCTCATCGCCCAACACTGTGAAGGGGCAGAGAGACGGCGGGAGAGAGGGCCGGGATTGTCCAAAAGGAGGAGGGGCAATGGAGGTCGGCCAATCCGACGGGAGGCTGCGAGGGTCTTTAGGCAGCAGGTGACAAGCCTTGACATGTCGGAGGAGCAGTGTTTGCGAAGGCTCCGAATCTGGAGGGACATTGTTACTGATCTGTGCCACCTGCTTGGTCAGGATCTGCAGCCGCGTGAACGCTGCAGAACCTCTCTGTCCGTGATGGCTACACTGACTGAAGGCCTCCATTTTTATGCCAACGGCTCCTTTCAGTCAGCCATTGGGGACAATGTGACTGTCGCTCAGGCTGCAGTCCGCTGTTGCATCCGGCAAGTGACAGATGCCCTTTATAGACGAACGCGTCCATTCATTACCTTCCCTCGGACCCTGCACAAGCAGGCGGAGGAGGAGGAGTATGAGGAGGAGGAGGAGGAGGAGGAGGAGGAAGAGCAGGCGGAGGAGGAGGAGGAGGAGGAGGAAGATGGAAGGGCTGCTGAAAGTGGAAGGTCCATTCGTCAGAGGCTCCTCTGGACTCGTCTCGACACCCCTGTGGCAGAATGATGAGAGTCTTGCCTCATGGGCACTTTGGATGTTTGAGGGCCTCTGCATGCCAGCATCACTGAAAGTAGTCACATGCACCAAGCAACATTTAAACTTCTGTTTATTGACACAAAAGTCTTTCATTACAGCTAAACAACGTAAAGTGAGCAGAAACCATCACTGCCAAAATAAAAGTGACCTGTTCGGCAAAGCAGCAAAACTCAACAAAAATCTGCACCTATAACAGCAGGTGAGGGTGTCCGTGAATTTGGACAAACAAACGTCTCAGCACCTCCCTCTACAACTGGCCCCTTGAGGGGGAACGACTTCTCGTTCGCGCCCGGCCCCTCCCCACCCTGCTGCTCCTACGTAATTGCACCCCAGTGGTGGCCTCAAGGCTGGGGGACGCTTGCCAACTGTCTGGAAGCGCAGAAGCCCCTGAGGTACGGCCTGGCCGACCTCTGGGCTTGGAGGGTGCGGACGCGGGATGCTTGCTTTGAGCATGGCTGGGAGCAGTGTGGCCTGCAGGTGGTGGCAGCTGCAATGCAGGCGTCCCAGCGCTGGCATGTGCAATGGTCTCCTGCCGAGAGAGGACACCTGCACCATGGTCGGACGACACACTGGCTATCTGAGGGGAGCGGCTCGGCTCATCCGCCACAATCGCAGGCTCCACGGATTCCTGGCCTTGTACGGGAGTGGAAGGGCCCGGGGTGATCCTATCTGATGCAGAGAGGGTGGCTGCAGTGAGACATCGCGTTGCGTCAATCTGGCTGTGGAGGAGCCCAGCAAGTGAATGCGTGGCAACAGTGAGGACCTGTGTGCCAGGTGCCAGTGCTTCAGAGAAGGCCTGGACAGTTCTTCCCATGGCTTCGGACAAGGCAGGAGCCGACTGCTCCACTGCCTCGGACAAGCCCTGCACAGACCTTTCCAGGGATTGTCCGAAGCCCTGAACAGTCCTTTCCATTGCCGACTCAAAGCCGTGGACAGTCCTCTCCATTGTTGGGCCGAAGCCCTGGATAGTCCTGTCCATTGTGGCCCCGAAGCCCTGGATAGACCTGTCCATTGTTTCCCCGAACACCTGGAGAGACCTCTCCATTGTTGCGCCAAAGCCCTGCAGAGTCCTCTCCATTGTTGCCCCGAAGTCCAACATACTCCTAGCCAATTAATCTATTGACTCAGGCATCTTCTCCTCTGCAGCCATCAGCTCCGTGTGTCTGACCCGGGCCTGTTTGCTCATCTCTGCTAGGCGCCGGACCTCATCTGCACTCTGTGCAGCAGTCATGACGACCTGCCTTGCCCTGCGGGGAGACGGTGGCCGAACTTGCCTATCCCCCCTGCGTTGCTCCATGCCGCTTGGTCCGGCAACTAGTTCATCCTCAGAGCCACCCCCCCTCCCCTCCAGGGGACTACTATCCCCAGTCTGCAGATGTCTCAGATCCCCGGATTCTGCAACGGCTGGTCCGGATTCCTCCTGGTCCTCGCCTCCGGTGGCACTGGCACTGGCAGCTTCAGCGCGTTGAGCCTGAGTTGGTGCTGCTTCATCTGAAAGTGGGAGGTGGAAGAGTGGCTTTAGCAAAAGGACAGGTTTGCTGAAAGGCATGCCAGATTGCGGCATGGCTCTGACATGGCTGCACACTGAGGATGCATGCTGGCGGGAGGACCAAGTGGAAGGCAACAGGTGGAAAAGGTGAGAGTCTTACCCTCGCTGTTGGTAATGGGGTCGGCAGATGCAGTGGTCAGTGGACCAGACAGACGTCCTCCAAGTATCTGGTGCACTCTCTCCTCCAGATCCGTGAGAGTGACCACTTGTGCAGGTCCGCCACCGGTTCGACGCTGTTCTTTTCTAATCTGCGCCATCTTCGACTGCAGGGGAAAGAAGGGGAGGTTCTGTTACATGAGGCCTTGAGACATCATCGCATGCCCCCCATTGTGCAAGAGCCCTTACATGAGGCCTTGAGACATCATCGCATGCCCCCCATTGTGCAAGAGCCCTTACATGAGGCCTTGAGATATCTTCGCATGCCCCCCATTGTGCAGGAGCCCTTACATGAGGCCTTGAGACATCATCGCATGCCCCCCATTGTGCAAGAGCCCTTACATGAGGCCTTGAGACATCTGTCCATGTGTCTGCCCAGAAAGGGCCATGGGTGCATACTGACAGATGGCCAGTGGCGCATCATTGCAGCAGGGTGCCCGAAGTCAGCTGCAGATGGAGGGAAGCACAAGTTTGGTAAACCATCACTCACCCTAACGATCCGTGTCAGGTCGTTGAATTTCTTCCTGCACTGAACAGGGGTCCTGGTTGCCATGCTGCTGGAGTTGACCCTCACAGCAACCTCCCTCTAAGATCGTCGGTAAGCCTCCTGATTTGGCCTCTTGCCATTATCTGGGTACAGCACCTGTCGACGGTGTTCAACTGCAGCCACCAATTGGTCCAGAGCCTCAGTGCTGAAGCGCTCTGCTCTCTGCCTAACCTTCTCCATAATGATGAACTTTGTACCGCCAGACAAGGGCGAGCGCCGAATCTGAGGCCTACAGGGCGTTGGGTGTTGAAGCTCAGTCTGACTGACCCACCCCTTTAAGAGCCGGCCGGCGCCTGCATCCCTCGTGCTCTGCCGTAATTGAGTTCACCTGCGCTGCGCCCGTCCGCATCGAAATTGAGTAGCGCCTGACCTTTTGCGCCTTAAGAGCACCGTGCAATGGCTGATTTAGCGCCTGAATCCCCTTTGGGGGCGATGCAACCCAATATCGCCCCAGGCGCGGATAGCTCTCATCTGGCTATAAACTTAGCGCATCGCCAGTTCTAACGCCTCAAGCGGGGCTGTACCCAATTTCTAGGCCTTAGGGTCCAATTTTCCCACAGGTGCGGGGAATTGTCGAGTTCCCCGAATGTCGGGGTTCCCACACGAATGTAAATGGGTCTGCCAGATTGATGCTATTTTCCCTCAATTGGCCAATTCATTTCCAGCGTGTGGGAACCCTTGCTAATTGACTATTTCCAGTCAGAAAGCCCCACAGTATGATGTCATCATTCATGGTGCTTTTAAAGTCTATAGCAAGCATTGCAACCTCTGCAGGCTTCCATACGAACCACACAGGATGGCAGAGGAGCCTACAGCAGCTGTGGCCAGTGCCAGACCCCGAGCTGCCTGCAAATTCGACGAGGCTTCACTGCAGGCATTATTGGATGGGGCGAGGGCCCACAGGGAGGTCCTCTTCCCTAGGTCAGGGAGGAAGAGGCCTCCCACTGAGACCAAGGCTGCATGGATGCAGGTGGCAGCAGATGCCAACTCGCTGGGAGTCACCAGAAGAAGCTGGATACAGTGTCGGAAGCGATTCCATGACCTTCACCGTACAGGAAAAGTAAGTATTAAGTTTCCATCACCCTCAAACTGATCCCCATTGCCTTTCCCCACCAGCACTCAGCTTTAGCACTCTGTTCCTCCACATCCCACTTCACAGTCACATCCATGCACCGTTACCCATTCCCTCTCTCTCTGTGCTCACATTCACGTAACTATTCCACCATGCAGTCCTCACACTCCCTCTCACTCTGATGCTTTGAGCACAACTGACAACACACAGGGAGGGCCCTTGGTCTTGCAGCTTCACACCATCTTTGTCTCCCTCTAAGTATCTATGCTATGCAATCTCTACACTCACTCCTTCATTCTCATTCAAACTCCACTTGTCTCCCTCATTGCAGGAAAAGAGAGCTCACAACAACAGAGAACTGGAGGAGGCTCACCCTTAATAGCCCACCTGACCCCCTGGGAGGAAGGAGTGCTGGAAATTGTCGGGGCTGATGTGGCTGTGGAAGCTGGGGAAGGAGAGACAGGGGCAGGCCCGCAAGCTGGTGACAGAATAGTTTTCCATCTCTCTCATTGACATAGCATGAGTCGCTGTTATGATTCTGAAGCTACATCATTTGTACTTATGAGCATCTGCAAAATCCAATGTGCATGTAACCTTGGTATCACATCTCTAACTCTTTCCTTTACTCCCCCACAGGACCATCCGAAGCCCCCGTCCCCACTGCGGAGGAGGAAGAGGCTGAGCAGCCAGACGCCTCAGAGGAAGCTCCAACCTCTGAGGGCGCAGCGTCAGCAGAATTCAGCGCACCCAGCACCAGCGCAGATACTCACACCTCGGTGGGACCTTCGCTAGATAGAGTAGTGTTGTCACCTGGTGTATCACAGCTCACAAGTGAGCATCAGCAGATGGTGGAGACAGGGACAGCAGTGGAGAGTCCTCGTCGGAGGGCGCAGGACTCTGCCAGCTCAGCTCTGCTGCATGTCGACCCTCTGCCTCTGGGTTCACCCGCAAGAGAAGAGGCGATGGCTCTCCACGCACAGATGCAGGAGTCTCTGGCAGGTTTTGTCTCCAGGGTCACTGCGAGTGTGGAGCGAATGGAGGAGTCCATAGCGAACATGAGCAGAGCCTTTGTGGAGTCATTGGCGCATGAACGCATCACCACGGAAAGGATGGCAACCTCCGCGGAAAAGATGGCTACAGTAGAGGAGAGGATGGCTATGGCCATGGAGGAGCTAAGTCGCCAGAGTGTTGAAAACATGGTGAGTGTTCAGAATAGACTGACATCTCTGGAGGAGCGATGGTCAGCTATTGAGCAGAGAAACCAGACCTTCATGGCAGGCCCTCTGAGTAGGACTGCCATTGTAGAAATGGGTCACCATGGCCCCCCTGATGTGCAGCAAGCTGCTCTCAAGCCACTTGCAGGCACTGAGGGGGACCTGACCCATGAGAGGGAGGTTGGTGGCAGACCTCAAGGAAGTGGGGGCTCCTCTCCAAGCACTCATACTTCCATGCCACTGCAGAGCTCTCGGTCAGAGCCTCGCCGGAGTCCACACCCAACGGAAATAGAGGTCTCAACCCCTGCACAGCCACAGGAGCAGCAGACTGCTGGCGAGCCCTCACAGGCTCACCACCCCAGAGGACGCCTGCCAAAGGTGTCGAGACAGGAGCAGCAGGAAAGTGAGCAAGGGGCCTCCACATCTGCTGAAGCCACAGGGGAACCACTACGTAGGAGCACGCGTAAGAGGAAAATAAAGCACTAATAGTCACAAGGGTAGTCACTTGGGTGAAATGTTGTGTTTATTTTTAAAATGTCGTCAGTTGGTTATTGCAAATAACATTTCTGATGGCAACTTCTGCAGTTGTGGCGTGTGTCATTTCGCGAATGGGGCTGGAGGTCCGCTAATGCCTAGAGGGGAAGGAAAAAAAGGACTCCCATGCTTCTGGTAGGTGCCTCAGTTGAGGAAGCGCTGAGTGAGGGTAGCGAGAGGGGCTTCCCAGTAGCTCGCACTGGAGAAGTGTGTGAGGCTCCAACCTTCCACAGCTGTGCCTAAGCCTTGAACAAGTTGCCCCAAGCCTGAAACAACAAGGTCCTGCAACCTACAAATGCTGTCTGATTAAATCTCTTCTTTCCTGATTGACCTGCAGCTGAAAGTATGCAAGCCGACATTGTTCACGCCAGGTTTCATCAGCGGGGTTCCCACCAGGCGTGTTTAGCATGGGAAAAGGCTGATAATGGCAAGGGCCCCTTAAAATGGCATTATAGATGCTAATTATTGGTGATTAGGCTCCCGACGACCAGTCCCGCCAGCTGCAGGCGGGACTGATTCGGGTCGGATTGAAATGCCGGGGTGAAAGTCGGACGGGGTGGGGAATCAGGCGGGGGGGGGGCCGCGACCCCCTATTTTTGCGATTTCCCCCCCCCCCATGCCTGAAACCCTGCCTGACGGCTCCAGGAAAATCGACCCCTTAGTTGCAGGAAAATTAATAGCCTCCGTTATAATTTAAGCAGAATACAATTAATTAAGTTGTTGGTGGAATAACATGCTAGTGCTGTTCTATACAGTGGTTGGACACAAATTTGTGTCATTGATTCCTCGCATGGCAAGTTCCCCAACTCTGTCCTGGTAGCCATTGAGTTGAAGCCTCGTGATTTGCCACAGGGAGGGAGGAAAATTGGCAAAACCTGAGCCGCTCTGACGTATCTTGTGTTCGGCAATTAGAGAGTGGCACTGGTAAATACGAGAGAGCAAATCATCAGGACACCCTTCTTGGTATGGAGAGTAATAAATCATAAAAGTTTGGAAATACTAAGATTAAGCCATGAATGTAAATCCATCAATGGAACAATTTTCTTTGCTGTCGACCACAAAATTAACATTGACCATCTCAATTATTTATAAAGCTTTGTAATTATTAATGACTAGAAATATTTACAAAAATGAATAGTTTATATAAATACTGAAACGAGCTACTTAAATTGTTTTTTTTTTACAGGGTTTTTCATATTCGTATGGTACTGTAGGTTAACACAATCATCCAGTACCTCGGCCAGCGAGACATCAAAAACCAGCAAAAGTGCAACTACTAATGAATACAACTGAAATGTCTGCCCATCTACTTCTGAAGCCCAATGGTAAATTTTCATCTTTAGTTCCCTCGTGCAGAGCTTCACACACCAGAAGCACATACAGGGAATTCAGGGCGTGCCCCCCCACCCCCCCAATTACTTTCCATCATGGACAGAAAATGATGTGGCATGTGTGCCTGAATTCCTGATCTGCGCACCTGGCACATGAAGCTCTGGACTGGGAGTGCTAAAGATGGAATGTCACCCATTCCATGGACACAAATATGCCAGTACTGTAAATGATTCCAAACTATGTTAAGGATATTTAAGCTGTGACTGGTGCAGGAGCTGTCAGGCACTGTGCAAGATTGCTAGAATGATATGCTGATAGGGTTATATGAAAATGCAGGGGGAAGGAGACACGTGTGGAGTATAAACGCTGGCATAGACCAGTTGGGCTGAATGGCCTGTTTCTGTGCTGTAGACTCGATGGAATTCTATGTAAGATTGCAGCCTAAACTGTTTTTCTGATAAATCCAGAACCAGCTGGTACAGCTTTTTCTTAAAAGATTTTTATAAATATTTAGAATGCAGAATAGCAAACATACATAAATAGAATCTGCTTTAATCTCCTTTAGGATACAAAATATATTTGACTTATAACTCTGACCTACATACGTGGTCGAATCACTGATTGAGATCATTTTGTATACATACATCTTGCTTTAATTTAAATAGTATTTAATGTCCAATCCTGTTTCTGGCTCACCTCTGTAACTGGGGGACAATGCCCAGATACAACAACAGCTGTTGTGATTACACATCAACTCATGCTGCAACCTTGGTGATATTTTTACTCTGAAGTTTTTATGTGGTTTATATATTTGATGAAAAGAGATGTCATTGCTAGATCTACAGTCACTGACTAGCTGATTTTATGTGGGAGAATCACTATGGTAAAACAATGGTTATATTATTTGACAATGTTTAGAAATTCTTTTGGTTAAAACTTTTCTTGTGTTGTAATTTAATTTAGATTTTTATTTGCGTATTTTTATTTGTGTTAAGAAAATCTGTGTAGCATTCTTAGTTTAATGGAAGATGAGAGACCAGATATGTATGTAGTTAAACCTGGTCACCATTCAATCACCAATCTAAAATCTATTGATGTTTCAAAACAGATTCCAGCTGAGACATTTAGGAATTCAAATGCTATAAAGCAGTGCTACATGTTTGTTCCGAGCAGTTTATTATTTGGTGTGAAACATTGACAATATTTAGCAAAACTATCACAGAACCTTTCATGTGGTTTTATATTGGTGAATTGCATTTTAAGAACTATGAAGTAATTTCTAAAATTTAAATGCTTTATTAGGTTGATTATATTTTTAGGTGCCTATTAAACTTTTAAATTGGTATCATTGCTTTCATTATTTTCAATAGTTGAGTAGATTTCTCATTATAATGTCACCTTGGAATGCTACCCTGAAGCACGGGCCACTATCCTATTGGCCCGATATTTACGGGGAGTTGGGGAGGGTGCGGGTAAGGTGAACATGGCCGAAGAACCTGGCAAGGCCGGGGACACGGAGGTCCTGTCGACATTAATGCCAGGGCATCATTTGCATCTTGTATTTCTGCCTCCCGCCCGGCAGCCAGCAAAATGGACAACCTGGCCGGAGGCCGGGAAGAAACAGTGGCAGGAAGTCTTGGAGATGGTCTGCGACAATTGGGAGTAGGGGATGCAAAATCAGCAAGCAAGAGGAGGGGGAAAGGAAGCTCCAATTGGCAATCGCAAGTGGCGGGGGATGGGGGAGTTGTCAATCGGGGGGAGTGGGGGAGATTGGTGCTGGTAAGGAAGCTCCGGCCAGCAATTGGGAGTGAGGGTGATCGGGAGGCTGAAGATTGGGGCTGGAGGAGGCTGGAGCACTCCTGCTCCTGGCCCACAAGAAGCGCTGAAAGAGCCACTTACCTTGGGGATCCGGTATCTCCTGCCCCTGTTTCACGGCAGAGTTTCCTGTGTCTTGTTTTGCACACTTTGTACAAAAATAATAACTTGCAGGACAACGGAGTATTACAGTTTAACTCTTTTATTAAGCATTAGGTCTGATCTTACTCATAACAGCAGTGGGGAAAAAACATGGCGTTAGGACCCCTAGCCTGGGTCTTCAAAACAATAGGTGCCATTTCCTGCTCTCGCCCTGAACTAGACAATTTCATTCACTTTGCCTCCAATTTCCACCATTCCCTCACCTTCACATGGTCCATCTCTGACTCTTCCCTTCCCTTCCTCGACTTCTCCATCTTCATCTCTGGGGATAGGTTATTGACCAATATTCACTACAAGCCCACTGACTCCCACAGCTACCTGGACTACACTTCCTCCCACCCTGCCTCCTGTAAGGACTCTATTCCATTCTCCCAGTTTCTCCATCTCCGCCGCATCTGCTCCGACGATGCCACCTTCCACACCAGTGCTTCCGACATGTCTTCCTTTTTCCTCAACCGAGGATTCCCCTCTACGGTGGTTGACACGGCCCTCGACCATGTCTGTTCTATCCCCGCATTTCTGCCCTCACCTGGAACCATGAAAGGGTTCCCCTTGTCCTCACCTTTCACCCCACCAGCCTCCACATTCAACGGATCATCCTCCGCCATTTCCGCTACCTCCAAAGTGATCCCAACACCAAACGCATCCTCCCCTCCCCTTTCAGCATTCCGTAGGGACCGCTCCCTCCGAGACACCCTAGTCCACTCCTCTATCACCCCCAGCACCCCTTCCCCTTTGCCTGGCACCTTCCCGTGCAAGCACAGGAGATGTAACACCTGCCCCTATACCTCCCCCCTTCCCACTGTCCAGGGCCCCAAACACCCCTTCCAGGTGAAACAGCGATTTACTTGTACTTCTTGCAATCTACTATACTGTATTCGCTGCTCACGATGCGGTCGCCTCTACATTGGGGAGACCAAACGCAGATTGGGTGACCGCTTTGCGGAACACCTCCGTTCAGTCCGTAAGGGTGACCCCGAGCTTCCAGTCGCCTGTCATTTTAATTCACCACTCCATTCCCACTCGGACCTCACCATTCTTGGCCTCGTGCATTGTTCCACGGAAGCTCAACGTAAACTCGAGGAACAGCACCTCATCTTCCGATTAGGCACTTTACAGCCTTCCGGACTCAATATCGAGTTCAACAATTTCAGATCATATCCTTGGCCCCATTACATTTTTAGTTATATTTTTTATCCACCCCTTTGTTTTGCTTTTTCCCTCCCCCCCCCGCCTTTCCTTTTTTTCTCTCCCACATGGCAGCTGTCTCTCATTCTGCCAGAACATTTCACACCTAATCTGAGCCATCTTTTGTCTCCACTAGTCCTATCACCATCTCGTCTCGTTTTGAATACCCCTTCCTTTCCAGTTTTCAAAAAGGTTTAGATCCGAAACGTCGACTCTAATTTCTCTCCACGGATGTTGCCTGGCCTGCTGAGTTTTTCCAGCATTTTCTGTTGTTATTTCTTCAAAACAAAAGTAGTCCTTACTGATGCCTGCAGGCCAATGACAACTCAGCATGTGATCACATGTGAATATAATAGGCATTCCTTACAGATGTCTGCGGGCCAATGATAATTCAATATGCAAATGTTACATCCCCTTTCTTTTAAAAGAAAAATGTTATGCATTACTTTTAAACCTTTCTTCTACATAATTTTCTCGGTAGCATAAACATATAAGTAAACTCAGCATTTAACTAGCACTGAAAACATCTCAACATTTCAATAACGATGTACAGTTTGTTTTTTAGGGCAGCGATCCGCCTACACCCTTTGATAGTTCACAAGTCAAGGATAACTCTAGGCTTGACCTCTCGTCCCGACCTTGTGTGGTATGGAACTGAGCATGCGCCTGAATCGGTCAACAATTCAGGTTCAGGTTTAGGTTCAGGTAAGTATGATGTGTTTTGTGTATTGCTCTGTTCATCACACTCTGTTGAACTGATCCTCTCGTCGGAATGACAGTGTTGTTCCTTGGTGTTCAGGAGGTGCCTGCGATTGCGGCGGTACACCTGTCCTTCTGGGGTGCAGACGTGATACGATCGCTCAGTGTCAGCTGGCTGGATGACGACTGCTGGCTTCCAGTAGTCATGCTCCTGGATTCTGACGGATTATCCATTGTGCAGCGGCGGCAGTAGTCTAGCTGACCTGTCATAGTACCTCTTTTGGTGTTGCTGTCTCTGTACACGTTTTGCATGCACTTGCTTGCAGCTGACGACCTCTGGCTGCAGCTGCTGGTTGGGGCTTGGAAGGATTGAGCGAAGTCTGCGGCTCATCAACAGCTGTGCTGGTGACTTGAAGTTGTCAACCGGAGTGTTGCGGTACTCAAGGAGACTGATGTAGGGGTCTCTTTTGTCCGCTTTGGCTTTGTCCATGAGTGTTTTTGCAACCTGGACAGTTTTTTCAGCAAGGCCATTTGAGGCTTGATGTGACATGTGTAAAATCCCATGCCTTGGCAAACGACTCAAACTCTTTTGAGTTGTATTGGGGGCCATTGTCTGAGACTAAAGTCTCTACCATGCCATGCCTGGCAAAGGCTGCCTTTAGTTTGTGGATCACAGCTGCAGATGTGGTGCTGTGAAGCTTGTCCAATTCAAAAAATCTGCTGTAGTAATCAACAGTCACTATGTAGTCCTCGTTGTTCCATGTGAACAGATCCGTTGCCGTTACCTGCCAGAGCCTGTGCCTGTCTGGGATACGGTGAGGTATCATGGGCTCTTTGACATTTGATGGGCGGCGTTCTAGGCAAATGGAACATTTTCCGACAATGTCCTCAATGTGTTTGCACATTCCGGGCCAAAACATAATGTCACGTGCTCTTTGTTTGCATTTTTCCATGCCCATATGTCCAGCATGAATTTTTGTCAACATCTCTTCTCTGAGACTGGTAGGAATGATGATTTTCTCCCCTTTGAAAACAATTCTGTTGATTTGTGACAGTTTGTCTCTGTGGTTCCAGAATTCAGATATGCTCTGAGGGCATTTCCTCCTTTCCTCAGGCCATTCTTCATGTATGACTTTGCTCAGCAGTGTGAGTTGTGCATCTTTCTCTGTTCCTGCTTGGATCTCCTTCAGTTTTGAGTCACTCACAGGTAAGCTGTTGTACACCATGTGCACCTGCACATCTGTGCCTTCACAGAGGCTGCTGTCCTGGTAGCTAAGAGACTTTCTGGAGAGCGCGTCTGCGACAGGAATGTCTTTGCCTGGACGGTGAATGATTGTGAAGTCGTACTTCTGTAGCTGAAGGATCATTCTATGTAGCCTTGGTGGGGCTGCGGCTGGTGGTTTCCTCATGATTGACTCGAGGGGCTTGTGGTCGGATTCCACAATGACTTGTTGGCCATAGACGTACTGGTGGAAACGCTTACATCCAAACAGAATTGCATATAGCTCTTTCTCGATTTGAGCATAGTTGATTTCACTGTCTGTGAAAGATCTAGAAGCGTAGCCGATGGGCTTTCCTTCTTGCAGTAATACTGTGCCTAGTCCGTATTTGATGCGTCCACTTGTAGTCTGAGCTCTTTGTTGGGGTTGAAGTAGGCAAGAACTGGTCCTGGTTCTCTGGTGATTAGGCCTTTCATTTTCTGAAATGCTGTGTTATGTTGTTTGTCCCACAGGAACTCATTGGATTGTTTGAGCAACTGACGCATGGGTGCGTTGATTTCGGAGAGGCTTGGGGCAAACTTGGCTAAGTAGTTAACCATGCCTAGTACTGTCTCTAGCTCTGCACGGTTCTTTGGCGGCTCCATCTCCTTGATGGCGGAGATTTTCTCTGGATCCGGCTTAATGCCACCAGTTGAGAGGTGATGCCCAAAATAACTGATCTCGGTGGATCCGATTATGCTTTTTTCGGGGTTGAGCCGAATACCTTTCTCCCGTGATCTTTGTAGCATCGCACGAAGGTTTCTGTCATGTTCCTCTCTATTCCTGCCATAGATGAGGATGTCGTCTACGATTGCGACTACTCCATCGAGGCCTTCATAGGTTTCGTCGATCTTCCACTGGAATTCATCCTGAGCTGAGATAAAACCAAATGGTAAACGTAGAAATCGGTAGCGTTCAAATGGTGTGTTGAACGTTGTTAGCTTCTGTGAGCTTGATAGTCCAGTATCCTGATCGTGCGTCCATTACACTGAATTTACATGCTCCCACTAGCTTGAGTGTGATGTCATCTAGCATTGGTAGAGGATAGTGAGGGCGTTTGATAGCCTTATTCAAATCTCTGGGTCGAGACAGACTCTGAGCTTGCCTGTACGTGGTTTCTCAACCACTACTAACACGTTGACCCACTCTGTCGGTTCTGTTTCCTGGACGATGTTTTCTGTATTCTCCATGCTCTGTAGCTGCTCCTTCAGGTGACTACATAGAGCAAGGAGTATCCTTCTCGGTGGGCAAACCACAGGGGTTGCTGCTGGGTCAAGGTGAATAGTGCATTCACCTGGGAATAGTCCGATTCCTTTGAAAATGTCAGCAAACTCCTCCATGACTGTCTGCTTCTCAACTGGTGCTGGCAATGATAGCACTAGCTTGACGAGGTGTTTTCCGTGGTGCCGGGCTCATTTGCCGGCACTAGCGAGCGGCGATCTCGCTGTTGCAGGCACCTCCCCCTTAAGAGAGGGAGGAAGGCCTGCAGTACCGCAGCCTGCCGCTCCGCAGCGGGTGGCGCTGCGGCACCTAGTGTGCCGATATTCAGTTTCAGCGCCCCAAGCGGGGGCGCCGAAACCCTTGAATAGCGGCCGCCTTCGAGTTGGGGCGCTGAAACTGAATTTCCGGCGGGCGCAAGTGGCTCCGCGCGCAGCGGTACTTTCTGGGCGCGAGTGAGCTGGCTGCCCCAAACTGAATTTCTAGGCCACAGTCTTTTACCAGCAGTTTTAACTCAGTCACGAACTGTTCAAACGACTCACTAGCTCCTTGTACTTTCTCCTGATACTTGTACCTAGCGAATATCATATTTGTCTTGGGCATCACATATGATTCATAATGGTCAAAATAACTTTTCAGTACCTTTGCTTCATCCGCGGTGAGAGACCATGTGTTAAAAATGTCTCTCCCTTTTTCTCCGATCCACAGGAGTAGGTAGCTACATCTTTCTTCCTCCCCGTAGTTTTTCAGTGGACCGAGAACATCAACTCCACGTGTTGCTTGAACTTGCGCCATTCTCCAAGTAAGTTCAAAGACTTCCAATCCATTTGAGGTAAGGGAGCTCCAACGATGTCCATTTCAAATCCCTGTTCTGACACCATGTCTTGTTTTGCACACTTTGTACAAAAATAATAACTTGCCGGACAACGGAGTATTACAGTTTAACTCTATTATTAAGCATTAGGTCTGATCTTGCTCATAACAGCACAGTGGGGAAAAAACATGATGTTAGGACCCCTAGCCTGGGTCTTCAAAACAATAGTAGTCCTTACAGATGCCTGCAGGCCAATGACAACTCAGCATGTGATCACATGTGAATATAATAGGCATTCCTTACAGATGCCTGCGGGCCAATGATAATTCAATATGCAAATGTCACAGAGGAGGCCGAGGCCTGGGGAGCACTCCTGCTCCTGGCCCACAAGGAGCGCTGAAAGAGCCACTTATCTTGGGGATCCGGTATATCCTGCCCCTGTTTCACTGCAGAGTTTCCTGACCCCTGGAAAACCCATGTTGCAGCAGTTAATTTCAAATCAGGCTCCAATTGCTTGTAGGAGCCTGATTTAAATATACAGTATTAATAAATGTCCAGCCTCTCCACGGCGGGACACTTGGACGCACCGATATCAGCTGCCGTATAAATGATGGCGGATACATTAACGACGTGGCTCATGACTCTGGTGTGCAACCCATGCACATGTGGGCAGCATGCAGACAATGAGAGCCATGCCACATGGAACGTGATAGAGCACAGCATTGGCATGCTGAAACACCACCTCCACGGTGAGCAGGAGGAGGGGGGGTGGGGGAAGAGGAAGGGAGGAGGCAACCGAGAAGCCTCTTTCTGGCCGGACTGACTGTGAACATCTCATCCAATTGCAACTGTAACTCAACCCCAATTCCCCATTCACCAACAGTCTCTCACCTTACAAAAGCAAAATACTGCGGATGCTGGAAATCTGAAATAAAAACAGAAAATGCTGGCAATACTCAGTAGGTCAGGCAGCATCTGTGGAGAGAGAAACAGTCAAAGTTTCTGGTCGATGACCTTGCGTCAGAACTAGAAAAAGTTAGAGATGTAACAGATTTTAAGCAAGTGCAGGGGCAGGGAAAGGGGCGGCGGGGATGTGGGGGAAGGTATGCATGTGGGGGAGGGTGTGTGTGTGGGGGAGAGGGGGTGTGTGGGGAGGGGGTGTGTGTGGGGTGGGGGTGTGTGTGGGGAGGGTGTGTGTGGGGTGGGGGTGTGTGTGGGGAGGGTGTGTGTGTGGGGAGGGGGGGTGTGTGGGGAGGGGGGGGTGTGGGGAGGGGGGGGTGTGGGGAGGGGTTGTGTGTGGGGAGGGGGGGTGTGTGGGGAGGGGGGGTGTGTGGGGAGGGGGGGGTGTGGGGAGGGGTTGTGTGTGTGGGGAGGGGGTGTGTGGGGAGGGGGGGGTGTGGGGAGGGGGTGTGTGGGGAGGGGGTGTGTGGGGAGGGGAGGTGTGGGGAGGGGAGGTGTGGGGAGGGGGGTGTGTGGGGAGGGGTTGTGTGTGTGGGGAGGGGGTGTGTGGGGAGGGGAGGTGTGGGGAGGGGGGGTGTGTGGGGAGGGGTTGTGTGTGTGGGGAGGGGTGTGTGGGGAGGGGAGGTGTGGGGAGGGGTGTGTGTGGGGAGGGGGGTGTGTGTGGGGAGGGGTGTGTGTGTGGGGGAGGGTGGTGTGGGGGAGGTGTGTGCGGGGGTGTGGGGGAGGGGTGTGGGGGGGTGCGGGGGGGTGGGGGAGGGGTGTGTGGGGCGGGGGTGTGGGGGGGTGTGATGGAGGGGTGTTGGGGGTGTGTGGGGTGTGTGGGGGAGGGGTGTTGGGGGTGTGTGGGGGTGGGGGTGTGGGGGGTGGTGTGGGGGCGGGGGTGTGGGGGTGTGTGGGGGGGTGTGGGGGAGGGGCGGGGGTGTGGGGAGGGGAGGGTGTGGGGGAGTGGTGTGTGTGGGGGTGTGTGGGGGAAGTGGTGTGTGTGGGGGGGGTGGGGGAAGTGGTGTGTGTGGAGGGGGTGGGGGAAGTGGTGTGTGCGGGGTGGTGGTGGGGGGGTGGGGGAGGGGGGTGTGTGGGGGAGGGGTGTGTGTGGGGGGAGGGGTGCGTGTGGGGGGGTGGAGGAGGGGTGGAGGGGTATGTGTGGGGGGTGGGGTGGGGGGATGGTGGGGGAGGGGTGGGGGTGGGGGGTGTGGGGGAGTGGTGTGTGTGTGGGGGGGAGGGGTGTGCGGGGGTGGGGGGGGTGCGGGGCGGGGGTGTGTGGGGGAAGTGGTGTGTGGGGGTGTGTGGGGGAAGTGGTGTGTGTGTGGGGGTGTGGGGGAGGGGTGGGTGTGTCGGGGAGGGTTGTGTTTGGGGGGTGGGTTGTGTGTGTGGGGAGGGGTGTGTGGGGCGGGGTGTGTGGGGGAGGGGAGTGTGTGGGGGAGGGGAGTGTGTGGGGCGGGGTGTGGGTGGGAGGGGAGTGTGGGGGAGGGGAGTGGAGGGGAGTGTGTGGGGCGGGAGTGTGGGGGGGAGGGGAGTGTGGTGGAGGGGAGTGTGTGGGGCGGGTGGTGGGCAGAGGAAAGAACAAAAGGGAAGGTCTGTGACAGGGTTGAAGGCAGTCCCACACACCCTGTGATTGGGTGGAAGGCAGGAGTGAAGGCAGTCCCACACCTTACCTTCACTCTGTTACTGACCATCACAGCATTCGGTTGGTCACAATGCAAAAATAAAAGCCAACCCAAAATAAACATTCCAAATCAAATTTATAAATCCAAGCATGCCATACTGCATACAAACAGCAACTAATCACCCTTGTGCATTCCCTTAATGCTTGTCTTCCATGTGCCTTTGTCTGTCCTAGTGCTCCTATGCAGTGCTACCCCAGTGGCTGCAGCATGGCTGATGGAAGGCTGCTGACTTTCAGTGGGGGAGACTTCAGATGACCTTGAAGGAAGACTTCGAGCAGCTCTGGGTCTAGAAGGCCCGGCTTCGGACTGCACCATCTCGGCATGTGTGGCAGCAGTTTGGGCTGGCTGGCTGACAGGCAACAGCAAGGGCACTGGTGGAGTGGCAGGACAAATGCTGTCATCCTGAGAGAGGTCATCAGGTCCGTGCTCCACGTAGCGACTGCCACTCCCCCAGGGTGGCGTCCAAGCAATCCTAGTAATCTATTGGAGGACAGATTGCTGGACTGCTGTGACACCCTGCAAGCCCCCTTGAACACTGGTATCTGTAGCCATGAAGGCAGTAAGCTGAGCTTGCTTGAGAGCAGTCTGAGCTTGCATTGCAGCACCCAGACATTGGGGGGCTCCTGCATGTGCTGCAATGGAAGCGGAGACATTGGCTATCAGACGTTGCATCATGGTTGAGTCCACAAGTGTGCTAATGGAGTTGGCCAGTTCCATGCTGGAAAGGATGGATTCCAAGCTCTGCGCAAAGCCTTGTGCCAAGTTGATGTCGGACTCCTCCATGCTCCTTGACATTGCACACAGTCTTTCTGGCTGGTCTGCCAATGCACCAAGCATTTCATTGTGCATACCCATCAGCCTTCTTCTGTAGCCTGCCCCATTGAAGTGCTCATCTGAGTCCTCTGCAGCAGAACTGCTGTGCGACCTTGCCCTCCGGGGAGCTTGCACCTGCACTACCCTTGCCCCCTGCTGTGGCTGCAGGCCACTCGTGCCTGGTGTCTCACCATGTGCAAATCCTGCCTGTAAGCTATCCTCTAAATTATACGCAGTGCCAGTATCTGAGCTGGTGGTTGTGAGTATGAAATCGAGTGAAGGTGTTTGTTCATCATCACTGTCTTATTGCTATTTCACCACTGCCTGGCTAGATTGCAGTTCTTGGGTATTTGAAAGGAGAAAGGCAGAAAGGTAGGGTTGTGGTGAGGGGAGGGATGGGGAAAGTAAGATGTGCTTGCTTACACCATCGGCAGTTTCTAAATCAAAAGAGATTGTGGTGTGAGGGGAAGTGTGATGTGAGGAGGAGGATTAGGTATGAGGATACCATTACATTCTATGGTTTCAGCCCCACTGCTGTCCACAGCTTCAGAAATAACCGCTCCAATGATGGTGAGCGCCATCTCTTCCATCAGGGTAAGGACATGCAGCAGCACCTGTCCCCTGCCAGTTACCTCCTGCTGCCTCCGGTTGTGCACCACTTTGTCCTGCAAGAGAGAGGGAGGTGTGTCTGTTTGGGAGATGTGGCTGTCAGTTTTGAATAGCTGGCAGTGTGTGCAAGCTGTGAGATGTGGGTGTGAGGTTTGCAGCAGTGTGAGGGTGAGATGAAGTTATAAATATTAGGTATGAATTTTGATTGAGAGAGATTGTTGGTAGGTGAGTGATGGGGGTGTGGTGCATTGAGCAGTTGGTGGGATATGGCATTTAAAGATAGATTCACTGACCTTGACCAGTCGTGTGAGGTCATTGAACTTTTGGCGGAACTGCATTCAGGTCCTCGGGGCTTGATTCCTGACCTCTTCCACCTAGAAGGACAAGGGCAGCAGGCGCATGGGAACACCATCACCTCCAAGTTCCCCTCCAAGTCACACACCACCTTGACTTGGAAATACATCACCATTTCTTCATCATTACTGGGTCAAAATCCTGGAACTCTGTCCCTAACAGCACTGTGGGAGTACCTTCACCACATGGACTGCAGTGGTTCAAGAAGGCAGCTCACCACCACCTTCTCAAGGGTAATTAGGAATGGGTAATAAATGCTGGCCTTGCCAGCAACACCCACGTCCCAGAAAATAATTTTTAAAAATACTGACCAAGGCACCAGTGTAGGGTTCTCAAAATTCGCACATTCCCCAAAGTTATGGATAAAGGGACCCTGTATGGACAAATTATGAAAAGACAGGGCACTCAAAATGGCTTCTGCAACCTCGTGACTAAAAGTACAGGATTTTAAAAGCAAGGCTCTGCAAACAGGCAGGCACCTTTTTTTCAAGCCTGGAACAAAACTTAAAATGCATAGAATCACAGAAACCCCACAGTGCAGATAGAGGCCATTTCGGCCCATCGAGCCTGCACCGACACATATCCCACCCAATCCCCGTAACCCCTACACCAACACATTTCCCACCCTATCCCTGTAACCCCACGTATTTAATCCCCCTAACACTAAGGGTCAATTTATCATAGCCAATCAACCTAACCCGCACATCTTTGGACTGTGGGAGGAAACCGGAGCACCCGGAGAAAACCCACGCAAACACGGGGAGAATGTGCAAACTCCACACAGACAGTCGCCCAAGGCCAGATTCGAACCCGGGTCTCTGGCGCTGTGAGACAACAGTGCTAACCACTATGCCACCGTGGGGCCAGACAGTTAAAGCAAACACAGAATATGCATTCCATTCACCTTGAAACAGATCAGGTTAGAATGGGCCTCAATCAAGGCCATCAGGTTTCTGCATATTTAATCGGTAACAGCTCACAGAAGCCATCGAGTCAGAAAACCCGATTAAGTTTCATACATAACCAACAGCCAGGACATCGAAACCATTAAAACACAGAGACAATCATTTCAGGAGTCGTTAAAGTAAATGGCTGTAATCAGTTTAAACAAGCCCGCCAAAAGTTAGACAAAGGACTGACCTGATTTGGCGCGCAGTAAGGAATGAAGAATCGGGTATAATTGTAGGCTCATCGGTAATGATCTCTCTCTTGTTCTGGCCTCTTATCGTTTGGCTTTTGGCCTGCTGCATCTCGTTCTCGTGCCCTGGCCTCGTGGCGGGCTCTGTTCTCGCTCCCCGCGCCGCTCAACACCAAGGACGGCCATTATTACATCGAGGGCCCAACGCGGGAGGAGAACGAGATCCAAGTTCGAAACCACACAGGACACACAGGCCACAAACGGGCAGGCGAGATGAGACGAGACAAAGAATACGGTAAACCGATAAGAGCAGAGAAGGGCAGTGAAAGACGCGTTGGGGAACAAATGCCTAGTTATAAGCTGGCGTTTGGTGAATAAGTTGGGGTTGCATGCATGGACAGTAAAACCCCAATTTAAGAATATGCTGGTGTTCGAAGAATGGGTAGCAAAATCAAGACAAACGGCCTAGTTATAAGCTGGCGTTTGTCACATGGACAGTAAAAGCCCAGTTGAAGAATAAGCTGGTGGTCCAAGCATGGATAGCAAAATCATTAGATGGTAAAGACCGCCAACTGACCCCCGACCGCAGCAATACCGTCAGCGACCGCCCGAAGGAGAAGAAGGCCCATCACGACGAAGTACTCGACGAAGACATTAACGGAGAAAAAGGGAGGGTGCTTTTGCACAAACAGCTTCAGCGCCGCGCCCTGTGACCACGTGGCGATGGGATACCCCAAAGGACAGAAAGAGCAGACCTCAAACCCTACCATCTAAAGCAACAGGTTTTGAATTGGTGAGCATGAATTCCTGGCCCCTCATAGCTTAATCTAGTTAGGTATAGGGGGTGGGATAAGGATAAGGGGATTTTTAATGTATTTGTTTCCCTCGATGTGCCGTGTGTTCCCCATTCCCATATAAGTGTATTAACTGCTTTATGCCTGTAACTATACCAGTAATTCTCAGTAGTATTGTGTTCTATTCAGCCTTTTAATAAAATTTGGTTTTCTTGCACCAAACCACTTGTCTACTCGATTTTTCTGTATCGCCGCCTGTACCTAAGTCCAGTGTCTAGAACCCAGGGGGTGTGGAGTGATTCGAACCACTCAGAGACAGTCAGGGGCAGAGCTGACTGGGCACACACGCCAAAACCCCCTACACCGTGGAGCTGGGGGGTGGGGGCAGAACAGAAAGGTTGTAGTTACAGGAGATTCAATAATTAGGGGGATAGACAGCATCATCTTCAGTCATGATTGAGAGTTACAAAGGCTTTATTACCTACCTGGTGCCAGGGTAAGGGATATCTCAAAGCAGCTGTAAAGGAACCTAGAAAGGGAGGGTGTTGTGGTCCATGTCGTGACCAGCGACATAGGAAAGAACAGAGAGGAGGTCCTGCTAAAAGAGTATCAGGAGCTATGAACTAAATTAAAAAGCAGGACTCAAAGGGAGTAATCTCAGGATTATTATCCAAGCCACATGGTAATTGGCATAAGGAGAAACAAATCAGGAAAGTCAATGCGTGGATGAAAGACGGATGTGGGAAAGAGGGTTTCCCTTTCATGGGGCACTGGCACTAGTATTAAGACAGGAAGAAGCTGAACTGCTGGGATGGGCTGCAACTGAACTGGGCGGAGACCAAAGTCCAAGCTGGAAGGGTAAATAGGGCTGTAGAAAGGACTTTAAATCAGAAAGGCGAGTGGGGCGGGGCAGGGGGTGCGGTGTTCAGCTAGAAATAATAGTAAAACTGATAACAACTTAAAGATGAGAAAATGGAGGGATGAGGGGAAAGGTCAGCGTGCAAAAAGATATAAATAATGCAAGTTTAGATAATAGTGCAGGATTTAATAACACACCTGATATAAATAAAATAGGACTGTTGAAAAATAAAAAAAGTTTGACAAGTTTAAAAACTGTGAGAAAAACACCATCAGCAGAAATTGGCAGAGCGGGGACTGTTAAACAAATCAGAGTTTGCAACATTAATGTACGTAGCATAAGGAATGAAAGAAGTGAATTAGGAGCTGAAATTCAGTTCAAAGGGTGCGATGGTGGGAGTTGTCTACAGACCTCCTGACAGCAGTGTTCCAGTAGCGGGGTGTATAAATATAGACATCAGATCATGTTGCAAAGGCAAAGCGGTTATAATGGGAAATTTTAATTGTTGCATAGAATGGGAGGTGCAAAACAGCTCAAGTAGTAAAGTCGACGAATTGTTAGAGTGTATCCAGGAAGAGTTTTCTGAAATAATGGGAGAATTTTTAACATTGAAGAGCGCGTGGGTTTAGGTGCAGGTGGGGCGGGGGTGGGGGGGGCCTTTAAATTCGGTGAAAATGTCAACGTGTCCGGAAGCTGGCTCCACGCACTGACTTCTGGGTTTAGCTCGGGAGCGTTCAGCTGCATGTGTGTATCGCCCTCCGGAGAGGCGGGTTAGCCATTTAAATAAATGGACAGCAAGAATATTATAACCTGCTTTAAATTTGTGATATCCGAGTGGTAAGGTCCAATAACTGCTATAAGCCAGACTTCAGGAACCCAAAACTTAACTTTTTTAATTACACCGTTTAGGAGAGAACATAGCTCTTACAGCTACAGGCATGCACTTCTATTTCTTACTGCACGATGCAAAGATGGAGGATCCTATGAGTCATTCCCATAATGCAATGTTACCTTAATTCTAGTAAATATAATCCCTTAGCATTTGTCTCCCTCTGGTGGATAACTTAAGCATTACATCCGAGATTACTTTCTCCCCCCCTCTTAAGTTACAATAATTCTTAACAACATTCTTAAAAAGTCCATAAGGAAACTCCTTTAACGATAGTCCATCCTGAATGAATCTAGCAGGTCGTGATCAATCTCTCTGGTGGCTTGTGAGGCCTTGGTGAATGTCTTACAGTCAAGTCCCTGCTTGGTTGTGGTAGAGCCACCCTGCTGCTCCTGAGCAGTACTCAGAGTATCTGACTCTGCTACGATGGTTCCCTCTTGATTAAGGGGTCCAGGTATAACTGTCTCTGTTCGTGGTGCTGGTACCACCAAGGCATTTGGATAACTGGGGACCAACTTGTCCTCCAACATTTCCTCTGGAACCTCCAGTTCGATTTCCCTTTGTCTGGTCAGTATCTGATCCACATGTCTGTGTACTACCTGACCAGTTCCCAACATGACCGTATATGATACTGGACCAGTCATTGAGTCTATGACGCCAGGAATCCATTTTGGACCATAACTGAAATTTCTGGTAAGGACCGCATCACCTCCTCCAAAACTGCGACTCTTTGTCCTTCTGTCATGGTTCTCCTTTTGTTTGATTTGTCGGTTTTCCACCTTCCTTTTTAGATCTGGGTGAACCAGGTCAAGAGTGGAGCGTAGCCGACATCCTAACAATAACTCAGCAGGAGAGAGTCCTGTGGTAGATTGAGGGGTTATTCTGTAGCTGAACAGAACTCTTGACAATTTTGCTGCCAAACTCCCTTCCGCACTTTTTTTCATCATCTCCTTAAATGTTTGTATGGCTCTCTCCGCAAGTCCATTTGAAGACGGATGATATGGAGCTGAAGTCATGTGCACTATGCCATTGTTTCTCATGAACTCTTTTGTTTCTGTACTCACAAAACACGTGGCATTGTCACTTACTACGATCTCCGGTATCCCTTGATTACTAAAACTCCTATGCAGGCAGTCTATAGTAACAGTAGATGAAGCAGAATTTACAGGATACACATCCATCCATTTGGAATGTGCATCAATGATTATGAGGAACATCTTTCCCATGAATGGACCCGCATAATCTACATGTAATCTTCTCCATGGTTTATCCAGCCACTCCCAGGGGTGGAGTGGCACCGCTGCCGGTGCCTTCCTGTGTTCTTGACAAGTGCTGCATGTCTTGACTAGATGTTCTATCTCCTCATCTAGCTTTGGCCACCACAAGTAACTCCTTGCCAAGGCTTTCATACGCGAAACTCCAGGATGACACTGATGTAGTTGCACTAGGATAGACTGTCGTGCTGGCTGTGGAATAATCACTCGAGCTCCCCACAACACGCAACCATCCTGCACACTCAGCTCTGTCTTCCTGACACTGTAAGGTGTGAAATCAGTCCCTTCCGGATGTTGAGGCCAACCCCTCATTACATATTCTCGGACTCTAGACAGTACTGGATCCTTACCTGTCCATGTCCTTACTTGTTCTGCGGTCACAATTACCGTGTCCGTGTCCTCCAACATCAAAACTCTGTCCTCTGGAGCTACACGGATAGGTGTACCTGGTAGTGGAAGACGGCTCAAGGCACCTGCGTTCCCATGGTACTTGCCCGCTTTGTAAACGATGACATACTCATATGCCCTCAACGTCACTGCCCATCTCTGGATTCGGGGTGACACCATCTGTGGTACTGCTTTCATCTCATTAAAAAGAGATAGAAGAGGTTTATGATCGGTGCATATGGTGAATTTCCTACCATATATGTATTTGTGAAACCTCTGTAACCCAAACATTACTGCTAATCCCTCTTTATCTAACTGGGAATAGTTTTTTTCCGCTGGGGTCAGAGTTCGAGACATAAACCCGATCGGTCTTTCTGTTCCATCCTCCATACAGTGTGAAAGAACTGCTCCCACCCCGTAAGGTGAAGCATCACAAGAGAGAATGATGTCTTTCTCTGCATTGTAGTGAACCAACACATCAGAGGACAGCATCAGTTTCTTGGACTGTTCAAATGAAACCCTCTGTTCCTCTTTCCACTGCCACTGTGTCTCCTTGCGCAGTAGTTTGTGAAGAGGTGCTAACACTGTTGACAAGTTTGGTAAAAACCTGTTATAATAGTTTAGCAGTCCCAGGTAAGCTTTTAACTCAGTCACATTTGTAGGATCTGGGGCCTCCTGCAGTGGTTGTACCTTCTCCTTGATTGGATGGAGCCCGGTGGCATCCACTATGTGTCCCAGGAACACGGCCTCATTCCCCAGGAAAGTACACTTACTCCTCTTGAGCCGTAACCCAGCCTTATCCAATCTTTGAAGTACCTCTCTCAGAGTGCTCAGATGCTCCTGGTCGGTTCTTCCCATCACCAGAATGTCATCCAGATAAATTGAAACATGTGGAATCCCTTGCAGTACACCCTCGATTGTTCTCTGGAAGATAGCTGGACTAGATGAGACACCAAATGGCAAGCGGTTATAGGTAAACAAACCCTTGTGTGTATTTATGGTTACATACTTCTTGGATTCCTCATCTAGTGTAATCTGCAAGTATGCATGACTCATATCCAGCTTCGTGAATTTCTTCCCTCCAGCCAGGTTTGCAAAAAGATCCTCAGTTTTAGGAATAGGATACTGTTCAAGTTTAGACACCCTATTTACAGTCAATTTATAATCTCCACAGATTCTTACCGAATTGTCTGGTTTTAAAACAGGTACAATGGGAGCTGCCCATTCTGAACATTTTACGGGTTCCAGAATGTTCTCCCTCAAAAGACGGTCAAGCTCAGCCTCTACCTTCGGTTTCATGGCATAAGGCACAGGTCGTTGTTTAAAAAATCTTGGCAGTGCCTCCTTGTCTACATAAATCTTAGCTGGGGGGCCATTAAATGTTCCAAGTTCTTCCTTGAACACATTCTCATGTTCAATCAACACGCCTTGCAAAGAGAACTGTTTGCCTCTCTCCATTTGATTTACTGCTCCCCAATCTAATTTAAGTTCTCGTATCCAGCCCCGACCTAACAAGTTTGGTCCAGAACCCGATACTACAACTACAGGCAGCTGTTCCACGGTGTCCCTGTGTTTCACAGTTACAATAGCTGTACCCAATGTTGCCACTCGTTCACCAGTATAGGTTTTAAGCTTCATAGAGCAAGACTTTAACTCTGGAACTTTTGCACGGTTCCACAATTTTGAGTACTCCTCCCTGTTCATTATGATAACGCCACATCCAGTATCCACCTCAAAGTTGACCTTAGAGTCATCTACTATCAGTTGCAAAGTGATAGGATCCACTTTAGGAATGTCCTCTACCATACTATGCATTATGAACACGTCGTCTTCTTTCTCAGCTTCTCCACTGATGTGATGTGTTCCCTGTTTTTTCACTTCTCTTACTAGGTTTTGCTTTTCTCCCCCTTTTGGTTTGTATTCCTTTTCAGGGGCTTTTGCCCTGCATGCACGTTTTATATGTCCTTTTTTCCCAAACTTGTGGCACTTTTCCTCCAGAAACCTGCATTCCCTTGCCAGGTGATCTCCATTGCATCTATAACATGCTTTTACATGCTCGTGTTGTGATTTCAGACCCATATTTAACTTGTGCACAATAAACTGACTTCCAACTTGCTTTGTAGTAGACCAGTCTGAACCTTATATTTCTTGTACATCACGGTTAGCTGTCTCTATTAATTGAGCAAATTCCAACGCTTTTTTATACTTAAGCCCAGTCCCGGCCAATAATCTCCTCTGCATTCGAGCATCCATTATTCCGCAAACCAGCCTATCTCTCAGCATGTCTTTCAAGCTGTTCCTGTAATTGCAATCATGTGTCAGTTTTCTCAACACCGCTACATAATCCAACACAGACTCTCCCGGGTTCCTGTTCCGCGAATTAAATTTGAAACGCTGTACAATCTCACTCGGTCTGGGATTGAAATGATCCTTTAGCAAGGCCACTAAGTTAGCAAATGTTAAGTCACCAGGCTTTTCAGGACTGCATAAGCTTCTCAGTAAACTATACATCTGACTTCCCATGGAAGTGAGCAAAATAGCTCTCCTTTTTCCCACATCAACAATATCAATTGCTACAAAGAAATGCTCCAGCAACTCACAGTACTCGATCCACGTTTGTTTTTGAACATCAAAAGCAGAAATCTCTCCTACTCGAGTAGCCATGATTCAGATGCAGTGTTCTTGTATTTTCCCTTCTCCAAGTTGAGATCTGTTAATCCTCGTCGTCAAATGTTATATCCGAGTGGTAAGGTCCAATAACTGCTATAAGCCAGACTTCAGGAACCCAAAACTTAACTTTTTTAATTACACTGTTTAGAAGAGAACATAGCTCTTACAGCTACAGGCATGCACTTCTATTTCTTACTGCACGATGCAAAGATGGAGGATCCTATGAATCATTCCCATAATGCAATGTTACCTTAATACTAGTAAATGTAATCCCTTAGCATTTGTCTCCCTCTGGTGGATAACTTAAGCATTACATCCGAGATTACTATAAAATTCAACAGCACACACACGGGTTTCCTGAAACTCAGCATTGAAACGAAGGAGAGAACAAAATGACAATTCATGGGGCTCATTAAAAGTCAGGCAAATACAGCAATAAATACTCAGAGCTCACAGCTGGTTTCTTATCTCCCACTGAGGAAGGTTTTGTTGAGAGTACTTGTGGTGAGGGGCTAATTTGTGCAATTTGGAGGTTTGGAGATGCCATGGCTGCCTTAGATTGGACCTCAGACGAGGATCAAGATGACCATCAGCAGCAGCAAGAGCTGCTATGGAGACACCTTTAGGTGGTGAGCAGAGAGCAGAGCAGCAGAGAGTTCGAGCTCGCAGGAGGCACTACACAACAGGGTGTACAAGCAAAGGCTCAGCTTTCTTGAGCTCTTGGAAGAGCAGTGCTTCCAGAGGCTCAGATTGTCATATCAGGTGGTGGCAGACATCTGCAGCCTTCTAGAAGAAGCCCTGTTCCCTGCTGGACCTGGCAGCCATGCATTACCAGTGGCTGTGAAAGTTACCACTGTCCTCAACTTTTTTGCCTCCGGATCCATCCAGGGCTCTGCTTTTGACATACCTTGCATGATCCTTGCAGGGGGGTTGCCGTCAGGTTGAAGCCCCTGCTTGGCCATATGTATTAAGTCAAACATTTAAGAGCAGGGTGCCGTGCCCTCCTGGTCGGACTATACGTTGAACCTCTGAGCCTGTACAGTTAAGCTGATGCCAGCCCTGAACAGGATCTCCACCTTTAACTGTGGATAGTTGGCTGCCACCTGTTGTTTCAGGTTACAGTAGGCCTTCTGAGCATTGCCCACTAAAAAGGGCACCACAATGCCAGCCCATTGGCTGTGCCTCACTCCCACCAGCCTGGACCCTTGACTGGGCCTCACTCCCACCAGCCTGGACCCTTGACTGGGCCTCACTCCCACCAGCTGGACCCCTGGCTGGGCCTCACTCCCACTAGCCTAGACCCCTGACTGGGCCTCACTCCCACCAGCTGGACCCCTGGCTGGGCCCCACTCCCACCAGCCTGGACCCCTGGCTGGGCCCCACTCCCACCAGCCTGGACGCCTGGCTGGGCTCCACTCCCACCAGCCTGGACCCCTGGCTGGGCCCCACTCCCACCAGCCTGGACCCCTGGCTGGGCTCCACTCCCACCAGCCTGGACCCCTGGCTGGACCCCACTCCCACCAGCCTGGTTTAATTTAAAGTAATATTCCGGATTAACTTTTTCTATAGACTTAACAATCTTGTGTACCTTTGTAAAATCACCTCTCAGATACCTCCTTTTCCAGGCTGAGAAGCCCAAGTCTATCCAATCAACCTCCTGACCCTGCAGATCAGCCTCATGGCTCTTCTCCGCACTGTCTTCAGTGCTTGAAAGTATCTTATTTCTTGGTGGCCAGAACTGACTGCAGTATTCAAGATGTGGTGTGACCAGAGCACTGTATAGTTTGATCATTACCTCTTCTGACCTGTATTCTGTTCTGTCCTAGTAGTTCAACATCTTATTAGCTTTGTTGATGGCTGCTCTGCATTGATTGGACATATTTTGCACCAAGCCTATGAAGACTCCTAGGCAATGTTCCCTCTAAGTTTGTTTGGCCCTGCATGGCCCCTTTAAGGGCTGTGTGGGCCATGCAAAGTGTTGCCCATGCACGGTTTTTGTATTGAATAGCCGGCTGCGTGGGTTCCCTGGAGCATGGCCGCGCAGCTTACAGGGAACATTGCTCCTCAGTCTCTTTCAACTTCATTCTTAACTACATTAGCACCATTCATGGAGTACACACGTTCTCTATTTCTCCTTCCTATTTGCAGCACTTTATATTTGTCCACATTAAATTTCATTTGCCATTGTGCTGCACACTTATGTGTTGTCCTATTAATTCTGTCATTTCGGTGCTACTATTTCTGATTCCACTGCTTCCCCCCACCCCTAGTTTGGTATTGTTTGCATCGAATATCTGAATCCAGGTCATTTACATCAATTAGAAACAGTAGTGGTCCCAGCTCCAAGTCCTGAGGCACTGCACTCGGTACTTCCCACTACTCCGACCTCTAATGAGTACTTGTTCGGAATCTTTCAGCCAACTGCTTGTCCATTCCCAGGGTTTATCCTAAATTCCCACAGACTTCAGTTTAATTCATAGCCTTTTGTGTGGAATTTTATCAAAAGACTTTTGGAAGTCAAGTTGCACCACTTCAATGGGCTCACCACCGTCGACTTGGATTGTCACTTCCTCAAAGAAGTCGAGGAAGTTGGTCAGGCAGGATCTTCCCTTTCTGAATCCATGTTGACTGCTATTAACTAGGAAATTATTGTACATATGATCCTCAAGTTTATTCCTGATAATCAATTCAATTACTTTACATGAAGAGGAAGTAAGACTAAAATATTAGCCTGATTCTAATCTACTGGTACCTCCCCAGTCTCCAGTGAATCCTTCATAGTCATTGTCAATGTCTCTCAAAGCTCCTCCCTTGTCTCTCTCAGCACTCTGGGATAAATACCATCTATTCCTGGGGATTTATTTGTTTAGAGCCCATTTAGCCTTTCTGGGACTTCTAGTTCACTTGTAACACTTGGGATTTACTTGGGATATCTTTGGATAAGACCGGTGTAGTTTTCAGATGTAGCAATAAAGCTTACAATCTAAGTAATGGGCTGTTTTCTTCTACTGGTGTTTAAAAGGTTACAGACTGGTGCACATTCTGCCTGCAGGGAAATACGTTCATAGCCCTCAAATTCCTTGCACTAGCTCATTGCCATCATTATTCACAGATCCAGGTGCTGACCAGAGTGAGTGTAAGGGCCACACTAATAGTGGGAGCAGAAAATTGCATGTAAGTGAAAATTAAAGGGTGTGTCACAATGGAGGTGCAAAAATTCTGAAAGCCTTAAAAATGGCTGAATGGACATTCCAACTCATTTTCAGTCTTTGGCAATGCTGTAAGGGCGTGGCTTTAAGAAATGACAGACACAAATGGAGGGAAAGGAAACCCCACATGTAGGCTTGTAAGTTCAGCTGATTGGTTCTGTCACTTGCTGTTCCAGCCTGATGTTAGCAGCTCTGTATCTGGCTCTGCCGACTTAGACCTTGTGAAGACATTTCACCACAGCTATTGTCAGATACGTGCAACAATGCCTGCAAATATAGTTGGTAGTATCTTGGTGGGTGCAGCCAATGGGGCTTTGCTGTCTGATAATCACCCTGGCCTGCCTTCTTTCATGCAGTCCCACGTAAAACATGACAAGCTGTGACTGAGGTGCTTCTGGAGACCGATCCGGTATAATGGTTAGTCAGGTCTTCCAGTATGCCATCTGGCCTGCTGTCAGAACCACCCTTCGGAGCTGAAGCCTCCACATGCGATTTGCCAAAGTGAAGGTTGGCCACCTCTGCCTCCTGGGATTGAGTGACATGCGCAAAGGAGCGGATTCCTGGCATTTCTCCCATTTCCTGTGTGTGATGTCACAGGGATTTGCACACTTGGCGTGCTGAGGACAGGATAATCAACACGAACATATTTTGAGAAAGGCAAAGTCATAACCATAAGTTTGCATCACATTACAATAGACCTCTTCGACTCCATCATGCTGTATTATAGGTTGTTTCTAAGACAGTTTATGTCGTGACAGCTGTTATCGTACATGGTAGCAATATTATTTCTTTTTTAATGCATATCATTTCTTGGTGAATATGCAGTGATTAAATCATATTTTCGAAAGCAGGACTGACTTGATGAGAAGACACGTTACAAACCTTTGTTCTTTAGAGCAGGAATCGAGGTGTGCCTCACTTCCTCACAGTGAATAATGGTTTACATCATGTGTCAGAGCATTGAGTAAAAGTTTTAAATTAATAGTGATACAGTGTCTGTTCTCACTCTCCAGAGCCACATTAACCATTTCATGCAGTGATGTTGTCAGTGTGACTGACCATGTCTGAGAACCGTTCTTCACTGCAACTTCATCACACACTCCGCACACTGCTTGCTTCACGCGCAACACGTCACTTCTGCTCACACAGCGGCATCCCAAGATCACGGAGCACCAGACACCGGATGCAAACCATTCCTGTCCTTCTAGACTATCTGTCAAAGATCAGGGGGTCTGGGGGTGTTTGATTAAAACCTTCAACAGTTCAATAGTCACTGAATCCTAATTAACTTAAACTTCCTCACTTAACAGGCAAACACCAAAGATAACTATTAGAAATCAACAGCAGTATAACATTAGCAGACTTCAGGGAGATCTGATTAACCCTTTCCCTACAGTCACCATGTCACATGCTTGTAAACAAATGAGTAAATTATTCCAAACACTTCCTTATGAAACTCTCTCTCCGGTGTTGATGCCATTGTACATCACCATCTCTGCTCAGAGCCTCCGTCAGTAAACCGACATAAAGCTCAACTCAAATACCACATTGTGGAATTCACAGTCAAAAACAGACACTCTGCCGTGATCTACAGGCTTCAGAGGTTGTAAACTGTTTCAGTTTTGGCCTGCTGTCACTGGAACCCCGTCATATTACTGCCCTTTAATCCTTCCATTATTCTTTATATAATGAATAGGTTAGCACTGTGCGTTCTCTGAAATCAATAGTTTTAGCGCTTTGCATTCTCTGATCTTGATAGTGTCAGCGCTGTGCGTTCTGTGAACTCAGTAGTGTTGGTGCTGTGCCTGTGGAGAGAAAAACAGTTAATGTTTCAGGTCAATGACCTGTCGACAGAACTGGAAAAACTTAGAGATGTAACAGATTCTGAGCAGGTGCAAAGGCAGGGAAACGGGGGAGGGGAGGAAAGAACAAAAGGGAAGGTCTGTGATAGGGTGGAAGGCAGGAGAGATTTAGGCCGCGATTTTGCCAGCGCTCAGAGGCGGGTCCGGAGTTAAAATCAAAATGATTGATGGCGGGTTGCGAACCCCCCGCTATCCTGCCTCTACGCAATATTACAAAGTGTTGGGTCTGCGAGTCCCGATCAGACCTGACACCAAGCGGCGGGAGAGGCCCTTAAGGCAGTTAACAGCTTGTTAACTGCCTAGATAATCCCATTTTAAGAGGCTCTTCCCATTTTACTACATTTTCAGCGTGTTGCCCGTCATGTGACAAACACGCCAGCTGATTGTGCCGGGTTCAGCTACTCGCTGAATACTTGATAGCTGCTCCTGCAGCATAAAAGCTGACCTGTAACATAGCAGAATTTCATATGCCCGAACTTTGTGTTCTGAGGTTTTGGAACACATTTTGCAGGTCTATTGAGCTTGTAAGTGTTTAATCTGAGATCCATATGCACTGTGATCTCCTTGGAAAACCCTCTCCCCACATTGACTGAGCGCTTATAACATCTATTCTTCAACTGAGATATATACTTGCGGAATGGGAACCATTCATACCCTCTCATTCTGGTCCTCAGAATCGGAGGAAGAGCCGCCGCGGCAGCAGCAGAACCAGGCACACCAGCAGCAGCAACAACAGGAGCGCCAACCTTCTCCTCAGCCATCTGATGCTGCACAGGTTTAGAGTTAGGGTTAGGGTTAGCGTTAGGGCAGAGGGCGTCAGCGCAGGGCTGCACCGTGCCGCAGGAGATACCCCCAACACAGAGTTTACCAGTTGCTGTCAAAGTCACCACCGCATTCATCTTCTTTGCTTCAGGATCCTTCCAGGGATCAGCAGCAGACATCAGCGGCATCTCCCAGTTGGCCGCACACACTTGTATCACGCAAGGGTGCAGGGCATCGTAGACTGCTCACATGTGGCCATTAGTGCACCCCATCACAACCAAGCTGTATTTGTCAACCGCAAGAGATTCCACTCCCTTAACGTCCAGCTGGTGTGTAACCACAGGAAGAACATTATGCATGTTTGCGCCAAGTTCCCTGGCAGTTGCCATGGTTCGTTCATCCTGCAGCAGTCTACTGTGCCTCAGCTGTTCAATCCACCAACCCAACTTTCTGGATGGCTACTTGGAGACAAGGGCTATCCCCTGAAGACGTGGTTAATGACACCGATGAGGAGGCCATCAAACAAAGCTGAGGAGCGCTACAATGCGAGCCACATTTACACCAGAAGCATACTGGAGCAATCCATCGGCTTGCTCAAAATGCGATTCTGATGCCTCGACAGATCTGGTGGAGCCCTACAGTACTCACCAGCCAGGGTCTCCAGAATCATCGTGGTCTGCTGTGCCCTGCACAACGTCGCACAGCAGCGTGGCTTACCGCTGCCTGAGGAACAAGTGGCTCAGCGCACAGCCTCCTCCTCCTCCTACTACTCCTCCTCCTCCTCCTCCTCGGCGATAGATGAGGAAGACCTTGCATTAATCCATGCCAGATTCACGTTATTTTACGCATCAATCATATGTGGCTGGCACATGGAAATGAATGTTTGGCCGATCTTCTTAACACACCATATAGCATCTGTACAATAAACTGGTTTCCTATCACTCTCACCACCATCATTGCAGATGAAAGGTGCCCTGATCCTTCACTGTGCAACTTCCATTTCTGAGCACCCAGGCCAACTCTTTGAATTTTTGCCATTGCATTTCTTTAATAGAATTGATATAATGAAGACAAACATTACTTTGTATGAGATCGAAACACCCAAGTGACAACCCTTGTGACTATATATGTGTTAACTTTCTCTTACGCGTGCTTCTATGTGGCGCTTCCCCTGTGGCTTCAGCAGATGTAAAGGCACCTTGCTCACTTCTATGCTGCGCCTGCTTCGATGCCTTTGGTGGGCGTCTGCTCCTCCTGTGGCTGTGCAGGGGCTGAGACGGCCATCTCAGCTGGGTGAGGAATCTGGGGCTCTGACCGAGGGCTCCGCAACGGCATGGGAGTGTGAGCGCTTGGAGAGGAGCCCACACTTCCTTGTTGTTGACCACCAACATCCCTCTCATGGGTCACCCGCACTTCACTGCTAGCAAGTAGCTGGAGAGCATCTTGCTGCTCATCAGTGGTGCCATGAGGACCCGTCTCTGTACTGAAAGTCCTCATAAAGGGGACGTCCATGTACCTCTGGTTCCTCTCTTCAATAGATGCCCATCTATCCTCCATAGCAAACCATCTATTTAGAAGAGTCACCATGTTCATTTGAGTCTAGCGATTGATGTCCTCCATGGAGGTTGCCGTCCTTTCCATGGCGGCGCCTACATTCGCCATTGCGTGCACCATGGCATTGCTCATGTTTGAGATGGATTCTTCAATTCTCTGCACACTCGCAGTTACAGTGGCTGCAAACGTTGTCAGAGACTCCTGCACTTGTTCCTGAAGTTCCAACACCACTCTCTTTCTGGATGGCCCAGAGGCACAGCATCCACATGCAGCTGCGCAGAGCTAGGAGCGTCCAGCGCCCTCCGACGAGGGCTCTCCTCTGCTGTCCCTGTGTCCACCATCTGCTGATGCTCACTTGTGAGCTGTGATAAACCAGGTGACAACACTAATTTATCTCGTGAATGACCCACCGAGGTGTGCATCTCTGTGTGCTGAGTGCGCTGAATTCTGCTGAATCTGCTCCTTCCAAGGCTGCAGCTTCCTCTGACGGGTCTTCCGGCTGTTCCTCCTGGACAGTGGGGAGGGGGGCTCTCAATGGTCCTGTGGGGGAGTAAAGGCATGAGTTAGACATGTGATATTAACGTAGCAGACACATCCCCTTGTACAGATGATCAGAACTCAATCTGTATGGACATCTGATGCCATATCAGTCACTCATGAAATCTAAATGAGAGGGTTGCAAATCTATTCTGTCACCAGCTTGCTCTATTGCGCCCGTCTCTCCATCCCCCACTTCCAGCTCCTCTGCACCTCCGACGATATTGATAGCAGCCTCCTCAGTGGTGGTTTAGTGCTCCATGGAAGGTGGCCCTCCTCCTGTCCTCCACCTCTGCCTCTTATTGTGGGCTCTCTTTTCCTGCAATGAGGGACACAAGTGGAGTTGGAGTGTGAATGATGGAGTGAGTGTAGAGAATCCACAGCATAGATGCTTAGAGGGAGACAATGATGGAGTGAGGTGCCAGTACCAAGGGCCCTCCCTGTGCGTTGTTAGTTGTTGTCATTGCATAACAGTGAGAGCGAGTGTGAGGGGTGCAGAGTAGAATGGTTGAGCGAGTCTGTAGATAGAGAGAGAGGGATGGTTAAGGGTGCAAGGGATGTAAGGGTAAGTTGGGATGTGCAGGCGTAGGTTGATAATGCAGAGTGCTGGTGATCAGAAGAGATGGGGAGTGGATTGAAGCTAAGCGTGATGTTATACTCACTTTTGCTGAGCGTAGCAGGTCATTGAACCTTTTCCGGCACTGAACCCAGGTGCGACCACACAAAGACGTGGCGCTAACCTCCTCAGCAATTTACAGCCAGGCTGCCTTGATTTGCTGAGGAGGCTTCCTCCATCCATTTGAGGGGAACAGAACCTTCTTGCGCCCTCTCACTCCCTCCACAAGGGCATTGAGGGAATCATCATCGAACTTTGGAGAAGCCTTGGCTCTTGAAGCAGTCATCTCGCTAGCAGTAACACTGAGAAGCAGCAGAAGGTGAATGAAACACCACAAGGCTGTGTGGGCCCCTTAAATGCAGCTGAATGGAAGACATCAGCAGAGGCGAGCAGCAGACCCGAACCCACTGATTGGGCCGGGTAACGCGCACGGCGGGCTTAATAAACCCAGTTAAGGCAAAATAGTTATTTTAGAGCAGCTGAAACCGGCAGCAGGATCGGAACCCACCGACCAGCCAGCCCGACTCCAACCCGCCTCCTATGGCAAAATCGCGGCCTAAATGACAGAAGGAATGATAGTACAAAGCAAAAGGGGATGTACTGGAAAAAGTAAAGAAACAAATGATGAGTCTGGAAGAGGTGTAAATGGGAATGGCAGAAACATCAACAGCTGCCATGTGAACAAATAGGGTCACTGCCAGCTGTGTCGCCCCAGGACGTGGCTCCAGTGCCCAAAGAAGTTTAATGACCTCAGACTAGTGGTCAAGGTCAGTGAATGCATATCTGACCAACTGCACCACTAACCTCACACACTGCTCAATGCACAACCACCCCATCACTCACCAACCATCAAGCTCTACCAAACACGAGGTACACCTCACATTCCTAGCTTCACCTCACCCTCACACACTTACCACTGCTGCAAGCCCCACACTCATATCTCACAGCTTGAACGCACTGTCAGTTATTCATCCGTCACAGCCACATCACCCACCCACATTACACAACACTCACTGACACACTTCCCTTTCTCTACAGGAAAAAGTCGCGCATAACCGGCATCAGCAAACCTTAAGCAGCGGGAGACAGGCTCGCCTGCATCACCTCACTCCCTCAGAGGAGATGGTGCTCACCATTCTTGGCAGGGGCATGGCTGAGCCCGTGACCAGCGGCGGGGCTGAAAGAATACAAGATACCCCCCTTCACACATCCTATTTCCCCCTCATCCCACAATCACTTCTGATTACAATCTACACATGGTGTAAGCAGGCACCTATTTTTTCCCCGAAACGCCCCCCCCCCCACTTTACCATAACACTACCCTTGTGCCTTTCTGATTTCAGACACCCAAGAAATGCAGCCTGCCGAGCCAGTGGGTCAACAATGAAAGGGAGAGGAGCGTGAAGAAGAAAAAGAAAGACTTTCACTTGATTTCACACTCCCAGCTCAGACTGCTGCCACCCATGCCGAGGTGGTGCAGTCCGAAGCCGGGTCCGCTGGGCCCAGAGCTCCTCGATTGTCCTGCAAAGCCATCTGCTGTCTCCCCCACTGAAAGGCAGCAGCCTTCCACCAGCCATGCTGCAGCCACTGGGGTAGCACTGCATAGGAGCACTAGGATAGGCAAAGACACACACAAGACCATCACTAAGGGAATGCACAAGGGTGACGAGTTGATGTAATATTGGATGCATATATGGAAAAAGTTGGATTTTATTTCAGTATTGTGGCCAAGAGGACACTGTGATGGTCAGTAATAGAAGGATGATAAGGTGTGGGAATAATGTTGAATGGAAAATTGGTGTTGTGTTCACTGCAGGTGAATGATTCGATCCCGGATATTCTGGCCAAAAAGGGGCTGTCTGGTTTCCTCCTTCCTCCTGCTTCCTCCTCCTCCCTTTCCTCTTCTGCTTCTTCCTCTTCCTCCTCTTCCTCCTCCTCCTCTTCCTCTTCTGCTTCTTCCTCTCCCTCCTCCTCCTCTTCCTCCTCCTCCTCCCTCTGTGAGCAGCGTCTCCCTTTGCTACCTCTGCTCCATCTCCAGTTCATGTTGCAGCCCAAGGGGGACTGCAACTAGAGCTCCCAGGACTGGGAGCAAATGCTGTTCTCAGAGGACTTCCTTTAAGTGCCAAAGCCTTGCAAACATCCAGCAGCACCTCCTGCAGAATTTAACGACTTTTTAAATGTCTTACACCAAGCCACTACTCAAATAAACTCTACACGATCCAGTACAAAAGCAAAAAGCAACTTACCTCAAAGTTGTGTGTGTCCCTTTAAGTAGCACTGGTGTGGGGTCGGTCGTGAACGCACGTTCAGCTTTGCCTGCTTTGGAGAGGGCGTAAAGTCGAGCGATGATGCCCGAAATAGCAAGTCGTGCGTCAAATCAGCGTTGCACGCTGATTGATATCACAATCTGCCTCATTACCATTCTTCTAGCGAACGCAGGCAACGGCCGCGCTACCAACTTGCTCAAAATGGCAGCTGCCGCGACCCACGCCGGAAGTGGAAGGAAGCAAGGCCGCCACCATTTTTTTGCCGAAACCGGCCTTAACAGCTGGCGCTAAGCTGCTGAATTTCACGGCTCTAGTGTGGTAACTTAGAGCCTTTAAGCAAGGCATCAATCTAATGGCTCTCCTCCTATCCTTTTCTAGGGTCTCTATATCATTCATCATGTGCGGGGACCAGAGCTGAACACAGTATTCTAGATGAGGTGTAACCAGGCATATCCACTAGTGCTCACTTTCAGGAGATAGGCCAATGTCTAACTTTGAGTGGCTCATTGATTTTCCTCAGATTATAATGGCAGTAAGGTTTGGCTCACTGCGGTTTCACTATGATTAGTTCTGCCAGCAATAGTTTGAGTGACTGTCTGGGATCTTGGTATTTGTCTCGTCATTTGATCACTTATCTGCCATTTTGTAGTTATCTAACAATCCGAGTTCAATAGTCACTACTTGTTGAAATGCTCTATTTTATACCCCGAACAAAAATGATTTAAACGGTACAAACATATGTTAAAGGCTACATCTGAGGGATGAAAAGACCCTTTAATCATTAAAGTTCATTCCAAAGGGAAAAGCACCACTGGTGTGTTGGCCGTACATTTTCTTCCATCCAATCTGCCAGTACAGGCAACATGTTTGGAACTCGCTCTTTATAGTAGAGCTAAAGCAGCATGCTCATGTCAATTTCTAAAGTTCATATGTAGATTGGACCCTTAACCATGGTGGTTATTCACCCTCCTGGGTGTGTGGAACCGTTTCTGGTATGTTCACTCGCATCTGGTGTTATTTAGTACAATGGGCTCTGTGAAGATTCCTTGGGGGGAAAGTTGGCTCGCACCCACTTTGGGAGTGCTGGGCTGACCGATCGTGGCCGGCACCCTGCAGCAGGAGGCCAGAGGGGGCAGGTGCTGGCAGGCTGCCCCAAAAAAATGGCCGCCTGGCATATGCCCTTTAATTACCGCCACCCTGGCCGGAAAAATCGCCCTCCGACCCTGTCGGACGTAGCGTCTTGCTGTAGGTCAGGGGGCGTGAGCCAAGTTTGCGGCCGGGGTGTGAGTGGGGCACTGCACACGGCGATGGTGTCATCACCGGAGGCGCTGCGCGCAAGGGGCTACCGGCTACCACCACTGTGGTGTATGTAACCTGTTCCACCTTAAGAGAACTTAAGCCTGTTCCACCTTAAGAGATGTACTACTTTCTCTGGCTGCTGTATACGTAATACCGGTGGTGACCACCGGTATATAAGCACTGTGTAGTAAGATGTATTTCAGATATAGTCCTGACCTCCAACCAGTAAAGACCTGTTGAACTTTAATCTTGTAGCCTGTGTGTTATTAATTACAACTAGAACACACAGACTTTACAGTGGCGACGAGTCAGATTCTTACCCTGCGGCAGTTATATCCACGGCGGCTTCGTCCACTGAACGGACGTCGAAGAGAGGTTTCCACCCTCATCACCCTGCTGGAAGACATGTCACGCGGCAGACATCGAGAAACCAGAGTGCAGAAGACACCCTGAACTCGAAGCCTCCATCAGTGGCTGTCAGCAATCTTCTTTCTACCTCGGTAGTGGGTAAGCCGGGCAGCGACGCGACCAGAAAATCGGTCACGTTGGCTGTACAGACGGGGAGGGAAGACGGAGGAATAAGGGCGGTGAGATCGATCGCGACCGGAGATAAGGGCCGGGCCGCATTCGGGCCGAAAGGCGCAGCGCGGGGACATCGATCGCGGCTGGTGATAAGGGCCGGGCCGCATTCGGGCTAAAAAGGCGCAGCGTCTGGGGGCAACTGAAGGCGCGAGAGCCGCGGTGAAGCGGAGATAGCGTCGGGGGAAGGGTGAAGACCGCCAAGCGCGGGAAAACCGCCATTTTGTAGGCGGAGGACGAAGAAAAGAGCGCGGAAGCTGCCATCTTGGATAAAAATAAAAAGAAATTAAATTGCAACGATGCCTAAACATGGGAACATTAATACCTTTGACAGCGACATCAAAGATTGGGCTATGTATGTAGAACGCATACAAAATTATTGTAAAGCAAATAAAATCCCAGATGCAGAGAAAGCACTAACATTATTAAACTTAATGGGTGCGAAGACATACGGGCAATTGAAACACCTTGTATCACCAGATGAACCGGCGGATAAGACATTCGAGGAGATTGTTACTGTTCTGAAAAATCACCTAAACCCCACGCCGCTGATGCTAGCGGAACGATTTAAATTTTACAGCAGAAGGCAGCTGAAGGATGAAAGCAATGCTGAATATTTAATGGAATTGCGTAAGCTAGCAAAGTACTGTCAATTCGGAACGAGATTGACAGAGGCGCTACGAGATAAATTTGTGTGTGGTTTATTAAAAGAAGATACACAAAAGCGATTGCTCGAGGAGAATGAGCTGACGCTTGAGAAAGCGGTCACTATGGCAGCAGCACACGAAGCCGCAGCGAGAGGCACGGCAGTAATGCAGCTATGGTCACCGGAACTCAGTACAAATAAATTGGGTTTGAATACTGTAAAATGTTATCGTTGCGGAAAGACAACGCACGATCAGAACCAGTGTTGGTTTAAAAACCAAGAATGCAGAACGTGTGGCCGGCTTGGCCACATAGCTAAAGTATGCCGGTCAGGAAAGAAGACCAGCAACAAAAAGTCACCGCAAGGAAAATACATAAAGGTACACAAGGTGACAAAGAACAGTTCGACCGAACAGAAGTCAGATTCAGACGCTAGCAGTAATGAACTGGGTAGCTTAAGAGTACACAACGTTGGTAAGGATGCAGATCTCCAGACAATTTGGGTCACCCTTCAGAGAGCAGGAGTCCAAGTAAAGATGGAATTGGACACTGGATCGGCATTGACGGTCATGAATAAGAAAGATTACAAAAGGTTATTCCAACATATTCCCCTACGGGATACGGAGATTATATTGAAAACCTACACGGGGCAAAGACTGTACCCCGTCGGAAAGATAGAGGTAAAAGTGGTCCACAAGGGCGAAGAAAGCCAAGTAATGGACTTATATGTGCTACCTGAAGGAGGTCCACCACTACTGGGACGGGAGTGGATTAGGAAAATGAATATGGACTGGCACTCCTTGAAGGCACTAACGGTAGATTCCGGGGAAACAGATGTCAAACCTAAACGATTGTCCAGAATATTGGATGATGCTAAAGAGGTGTTCCAGCAGGGACTGGGAACACTGAGAGGAATTACGGCAAACATCAAGATTGATGAACATGCACAACCAAAATTTTTTAAAGCCAGACCTGTATCCTATGCAATACGACCTACTGTAGAAGCGGAACTGGAAGCGCTAGAACGTTCAGGTGTACTGTCTAAGGTAGATTGGAGTGAGTGGGCTACGCCCATTGTTCCCGTTATGAAACGTCCTTCGAGCAACAAGCCAGGAGAACCAGGGAAGGTTCGCATCTGTGGAGATTTCAAAATCACCGTTAATCCGGTGCTTCACACGGTGCAGTATCCGCTTCCGCGGATTGAGGATATTTTTGCTTCGTTGTCTGGAGGGAAACACTTCACCAAGATAGACCTGGCGCAGGCGTACTTGCAGATGGAGGTTGAAGAAGAGTCACGCCAATACCTCATGATCAACACGCATCGAGGTTTGTACCGGTACAATAGACTGGTTTTTGGAGTGGCATCGGCTCCAGCAATTTGGCAGAGGGCCATGGAGCAGGTATTACAGGGAATTCCAGGCACACAATGTTACCTGGACGATATTCTGATTACAGGTGATGGTGATGAAGAACACCTCGCAAACTTGGAACTGGTGCTCAACAGACTGAAAGAGTATGGACTTAGAGTTAATCGGCAGAAATGCGAGTTCTTCCAGAAGCGGATCTCGTACTGTGGTCATGTCATTGACCAGGAGGGGCTTCATAAGTCTCCTGACAAGATAGAGGCAGTTGTAAAGGCTCCCGCTCTGGATAATGTCTCTCAGTTGAGGTCGTTTCTAGGATTGATTAACTATTACCATAAATTTCTACCAAATCTATCCACGGTACTGCACCCGCTAAACGCTCTTTTACAGAAGGGGGTACCATGGGAATGGAGCGAAAAGTGTAAGAAGGCATTTCGCAAAAGCAAAGAATTGATCACCTCAGAGGAAGTGTTGGCTCACTTCAACCCGACACTGCCTATTCGGTTGGCTTGTGATGCTTCTCCATATGGTATTGGGGCAGTACTCTCACACAAGTTGCCAAATGGCACGGAAAGGCCAGTCGCGTTTGCATCCAGATCATTGACCTCCGCTGAGCGCAACTATGCGCAGATCGATAGGGAGGCTCTCAGCCTTGTATGGGGAGTGAAGAAGTTTAATCATTACCTACAGGGCCAAAAATTCACACTTCTGACAGACCATCAGCCGTTGGTATCCATTTTTAACCCTAAGAAGGGTGTTTCAGTGATGACAGCACAGCGTCTCCAGAGATGGTCCCTTTTCCTAGGGGCACATCAATATCAAATAGAATTCAAAGGTACGAAGCAGCATGGCAATGCTGATGGGCTGTCGCGCCTGCCACTACCTGAAGAAGAAGAAACGACGAAAGTTGACCCTGTTGAGTTATTTCATTCGACCATCATCGAGTGTTTACCAGTCACCAATGCAAGTATTGAAAGAGAAACCAGGAACGACCCGACACTGTCCAGAGTCTACGAGGTGACAGTGAAAGGATGGCCAACACGTGGTGATCCTCTGTTACCGGCATTCTCGGCAAGGCGAGACCAGCTGTCCGTCTGCCATGGTACTTTGATGTACGGGACAAGAGTGATTATTCCTCCCAAGTTAAATGTAAGAAATCACACAACACCAGGTTATAGTCCAACAGCTTTATTTGAAATCACAAGCTTTCGGAGCGCTGCTCCTTCTTCAGGTGAAGTGGAGAAATGCATAAAGACACAGCTTATATAGTCAGAGAATCATGTCAGATGTTTACAGGTAACCTTTCCAACTGCCATTTATCGCACCTCGGCAGAGAGATAATCACAGCAGTCAAAGGTGTGAATGGTGTCCAAACAGGTCAGTCAGGGAAACATTACATCAAAGAACAATGAGGTGGGGTCACAAGGGGTCAAATATTGCAGATGCTGGGGACTGTATGAAAAACTAAAAAACAGACAAAAAACATTTTTTTTGGCTGGAAATCACAGCAGGTCCAGCCGCATCTGTGTAGAGAGAACAAGCCAATGTCGACTCGAGTCTGGATGACCCTGCATCAGGTGGGGTTACATGTAGCGTGACATGAACCCAAGATCTCGGTTAAGGCCGTCCTCATGGGTGCGGAACTTGGTTATCAGTTTCTGCTCGACGATTTTGCGTTGTCGTGTGTCTCGAAGGCCACCTTGGAGAATGCTTACCCGAAGATCGGAGGCTGAATGTCCTTGACTGCTGAAGTGTTCCCCGACTGGGAGGGAACACTCCTGCCTGGTGATTGTTGCGCGGTGTCTTTACCCAAACACACGGAACAGCCATGGGGACCAAATTCGCACCCCAATACGCAAACATCTTCATGCACAAGTTCGAGCAAGACTTCTTCGCTGCACAGGATCTCCAACCAACGCTATACACCAGATACATCGACGACATTTTCTTCCTATGGACCCACGGCGAAGAATCACTGAAAAGACTACACGATAACATCAACAAGTTCCATCCCACCATCAAACTCACCATGGACTACTCCTCAGAATCAGTCTCATTCCTGGACACACGAATCTCCATCAAAGACGGACACCTCAGCACTTCACTCTACCGCAAGCCCACGGACAACCTCACGATGCTTCACTTCTCCAGCTTCCACCCTAACCATGTTAAAGAAGCCATCCCCTATGGACAAGCCCTGCGAATACACAGGATCTGCTCAGACGAGGAGGAACGCGATGGACACCTACAGACACTGAAAGACGCCCTTGTAAGAACGGGATATGACGCTCGACTCGTCGATCGACAGTTCCGACGGGCCACAGCGAAAAATCGCATAGACCTCCTCAGAAGACAAACACGGGACACAACCAACAGAGTACGCTTCGTCGTCCAGTACTTCTCCGGAGCGGAGAAACTACGCCATGTTCTTCGCAGCCTTCAACATGTCATCGATGACGACGAACACCTCGCTAAGGCCATCCCCACGCCTCCACTACTCGCTTTCAAACAGCCGCCTAATCTCAAACAGACCATCGTTCGCAGCAAATTACCCAGCTTCCAGGAGAACAGCGACCACGACACCACACAACCCTGCCACAGCAACCTCTGCAAGACATGCCAGATCATCAACACAGATACCATCATCACACGTGAGGACACCACCCACCAGGTACATGGTACATACTCATGTGACTCGGCCAACGTTGTCTACCTCATACGTTGCAGGAAAGGATGCCCCGGAGCACGGTACATCGGCGAGACCATGCAGACACTGCGACAACGGATGAACGGACACCGCACAACAATCACCAGGCAGGAGTGTTCCCTCCCAGTCGGGGAACACTTCAGCAGTGAAGGACATTCAGCCTCCGATCTTCGGGTAAGCATTCTCCAAGGTGGCCTTCGAGACACACGACAACGCAAAATCGTCGAGCAGAAACTGATAGCCAAGTTCCGCACCCATGAGGACGGCCTTAACCGAGATCTTGGGTTCATGTCACGCTACATGTAACCCCACCTGATGCAGGGTCATCCAGACTCGAGTCGACATTGGCTTGTTCTCTCTACACAGATGCGGCTGGACCTGCTGTGATTTCCAGCCAAAAAAAATGTTTTTTGTCTGTTTTTTAGTTTTTCATACAGTCCCCAGCATCTGCAATATTTGACCCCTTGTGACCCCACCTCATTGTTCTTTGATGTAATGTTTCCCTGACTGACCTGTTTGGACACCATTCACACCTTTGACTGCTGTGATTATCTCTCTGCCGAGGTGCGATAAATGGCAGTTGGAAAGGTTACCTGTAAACATCTGACATGATTCTCTGACTATATAAGCTGTGTCTTTATGCATTTCTCCACTTCACCTGAAGAAGGAGCAGCGCTCCGAAAGCTTGTGATTTCAAATAAAGCTGTTGGACTATAACCTGGTGTTGTGTGATTTCTTACATTTGCCCACCCCAGTCCAGCTCCGGCATCTCCACACCTCCCAAGTTAAGGGAAAGAGTTCCAAAAGAACTGCATGAAGGTCATCTGGGGGGAGTTAAGATGAAAAGCCTTGCTAGGGCTTATGTATGGTGGCCGGGTATTGACCAACAGATAGAGGAGTTGACGAAAAGCTGCGCTGGGTGCCAAAAAGTGCAAAATGCACCTCCGATCGCACCACTACACCCATGGGAATGGCCTTCAGCCCCATAGCAACGCGTACATATTGACTTTGCTGGTCCATTCATGGACTCCAAGTTCCTAATTGCGGTGGACGCACATTCCAAATGGCCAGAAGTGATCAAGATGAATACCACTACTTCAGAAAAGACAATTGCGGTGTTAAGAACAATATTCGCAAGGAACGGATTGCCAGAACAGATCTGTTCGGACAACGGACCACAGTTTGTGTCGGAAGAATTCCAAAAATTCTTAAAGAAAAATGGGGTGAAACATTATACCTCTGCCCCATATCACCCGGCGACAAACGGGTTGGCCGAGAGATTTGTCCAAACATTCAAAAAGGCAATAAAGGCCATGAACGATGATCAGATTCCGCTACAGCACAAGGTGGACAATTTCCTAATGGCGTATCGAAACGCCACTCATGCAGTGACTAACCAAAGTCCGGCCATGATGTTTTATAACAGGAGGTTGCGGTCCAGGTTGGACTTGTTAAAACCAAATGTGCGGAGGGAAGTGGAAAACAAACAGTTCCGGCATATTAATAACAAGTCCACTCGAAGTTTCGAAGTAGGACAACCAGTGTTGGCAAGGGGCTATGGAAACGAAAAATGGCAGCCCGGAACAATTCGGGCCAGACAAGGGCCTCTGATGTACACAGTAGATATTGGTAACAATGTGATAAGGCATCATGCGGATCAACTGGTAGAATCAAGAGCAAGAGTCGAACCCATGGTTGCGACAGAGACAACTGTGGAAGACGTTAATGAACCTGAAGCATCTACCTCGGCAGGGACTGTACCTGATGATGACGTCCAATACATAGGGAACCAACAAGCAGAATCACCTCAGCAACAAGAATCAGAGACCACTGAAAGGCGTTATCCAGACCGAATCAGAAGGCCTCCTGAGAGACTGAACCTTTGAACTTTTTATACCTGAAGTTATATATGTATATATGTTATGATGTTATGTTAAATGGGGATATGACTATTAAGCTAAAAAGGGAGGATTGTGGTGTATGTAACCTGTTCCACCTTAAGAGAACTTAAGCCTGTTCCACCTTAAGAGATGTACTACTTTCTCTGGCTGCTGTATACGTAATACCGGTGGTGACCACCGGTATATAAGCACTGTGTAGTAAGATGTATTTCAGATATAGTCCTGACCTCCAACCAGTAAAGACCTGTTGAACTTTAATCTTGTAGCCTGTGTGTTATTAATTACAACTAGAACACACAGACTTTACAGCCACCACTAACCTCCTGCTGAATTTTGCGGGAGGCGTTAGTGGTGCCGCGCCCAGGCACTAGTTGCTTTGTGCCCAGGCGCTAATGGGAGGCGCAAAGCAAACTAATTTTTGCCACCTTATATCTATGCTGGTTCTAGCCAAATACGTTTTCCCCTCAATAATTATATTGCAATTTCATCCATACAGATGCAATGCACATAGTGCAAAGGACTCATTGCATGTAAGGTGGTGCGCGCCAGTGAGGGAGAAATGTATCAGTAGCAGTGAGGGGTGCCTTCACACATATGCAAATTGTATGTAAACATCTTGCGGAGGGAATTATTTGGGACAGTATTTTTTAAAATCAACTGATCAGAGAGAGCCAGCATAGATTTGTAAAGGGTAAGTCTTGCCTGACAAACCTGATTGAGTTTTTTGAAGAGGTGACTAAAGTAGTGGACTGGGGAATGTCTATGGATGTTATTTATATGGACTTTCAGAAGTCATTTGATAAAGTCCCTCATAAGAGACTGTTGGCTAAAGTTGAAGATCATGGAATTGAGAGCAAATTATTGACCTGGTTAGGAAATTGGCTGAGCGGCAGGAGACAGAGAGTAGGGATAATTGGCAGGTACTCAAATTGGCAGGATGTGACTAGTGGTATCCCACAGGGATCTGTGTTGGACCTCAACTATTCACTATATTAACAACTTAGATAATGGGATAGAGAGCCACATCTCCAAGTTTGCCAATGATACAAAGATAAGTGAATAAGCAAAACTGTGGCAAATGGATTTCAATGTAGGCAAGTTTGGGATCATCCTCTTTGGATCAAAAAGGATAGAATAGAGTACTTTCTAAATGGTGTAAAGCTAGAAGCAGTGGAGGTCCAAAGAGACTTAGGGCTTCATGTACATAGATCATTAAAATGTCATGACAGGTACAGAAAATAATGAAAAAGGCAAATGGAATGCTGGCCTTTATATCTCAAGGACTAGAATACAAGGGGGTAGAAGTTATGCTGCAGCTATACAAAACCCTGGTTAGACCACACCTGGAGTACTGTGTTCAGTTCTGGGCGCTACACCTTAGGAAGAATATATAGTTTGGAGGGAGTGCAGTGCAGATTTACTAGAATGATAACTATTCTGTAGGTGGTTTGCTTTGGTGGTTCGAATCACCTCTCCTACTTAGTTCTACACAACAGGAATTACAGTGAACAGGATTGGGACACAGACAAGCTTTTCAGACTCAACCGTACGGTGTTTAATAAGGTTAACACACACACCCGCCTCCAGTGTGTAAAATGCCTGGTGGCGTAAAACAAACAGTGCAACAATACAACTTGGCCTGTTGAACAGGCCCCTGTCTCGTATTAAGACGCCTAAAATCACACTGTATTGCATACAGAGTATAAAATACACACAGAACCTCCCCACTAAACCCCTCTGGATTGGTTGGGACACACACCACCCCCTCACACAGTACCGGTGGTCTTAAGGATGCATGGGCTTGGACAATGCTCACCCCGATTGTCCATTTCCTTGCTCGCTGCTCCCCTGTGTAGAACGTGTCTCCTGGTTCCGTATCGCCGATGCAGTGTCCAAGTCCCAGTTTCGAGGTTCATTCCTACAGTCGAAGAGCAAGGCAAAGCTCTTGTCACTCATGGTGGTTTAGAACAAGCGAGAGAGAGAGAGAAATGGCCAAAGCTGCCTTCTCTGTATACCCTGAAAGTTCATTCAGGTCTGTGTAGTTGCAGTGATGTCTTTTTAATCACCATTCTTTGTCTTCTTTTTCTGGTTTCCCGCCTTTCTGGGCTATCCCATCTAGGTGCTGGTGTTAATGCAGATGCTGGGCCGCACTTCTCACCTGATCCTGGGTTATGTGGTTTTCCATTAATTTATAATGGCTCTCTTTTGTCCGGTTCTCACCGTTCGGAGTTATCTCATCTAGGTGCTCATCACTGTATGAGTCACCTACTCGGACCCATTGTCTTCCTAGAGAATTCTGTCTGCCCAGGGGTTACATTATGAGAAGAGATTACATAGGGATGTATTGCCAGGAATTTAGAAGATTAAGGGGTGATTTGATTGAAGTTTTCAAGATATTAAGGGGAACTGATAGGGTAGATAGAAACAATTTCCGCTGGTTGGTGAATCAAGGACTCGGGGACATAGTCTAAAAATTAGAGCTAGGCCTTGAGGAGTGAAGTTAGGAAACATTTCTACACGCCAAGGGTGGTAGAAGTTTGGAACTCTCTTCCGCAGAGGGAGCTTTCATCAGAAGCCCGGTGAAGATCCCACCCAAAACATTCTTCTCTCTTTCAGATACTGGTGATCTGCTTTGCTTTTCCAGCAGTTTTCATTTTTAAAGCGTTATTCCTACAGTTAATTGTTCCTTACAAACTGCGGCATAAAGCATTAGAAATGGAGGAGTTTTATTGAGAAAATATTCGGCATGAAATTCTTCATAAACCTCTATAAGGACCCTGGTATACTAGGGCTCAGTTTACTCCGCAGTCTGGCACTCTCAGTGTGGAACTGCCCTGTTCCAATATTCCCTATGTTCTCCCACATTCTCTCAGCCAACATGCTCACTCGAAGCGACAGGAGTGCCAATTCTGTTTCTATGTTCATCTGACATAGCATCTATCTGTATAGTGTGGAATAGTGTCATCGTATTATGGAGACAGATCATGAGGGGAAAGGAATACAGTCCCAGTTTAATACTGGGACCACAGAGATAAATTGAGGTTTATGATTAAGGTTGGATCTGCAGATCTCCCAGATTGCCACAGACTTAGTCTGCGCCTAACACTGGAACTCCAAGAGTCAAATGTACATTCTGCCAAAGCTGGTCATGTGGAACAGAAAACGGAAAACAGAACTGAAACTGGAAAAAGTAAAAGTATACTTTGGCTGAAGCATTTCAAATTGCATGAACTCTGCGGTGGTAATCAAAAGATAAAGATTATACCAATCCCGAACTGAAATTAAAGCTTCCTTCTGCCAGTGAAAAAACAACCTCTTGGATTCAGAGTATGTGGAGGACCCTGGGTAGAGATACCTGTACACAGTATGTGGGGGGCCCAGGGTGGAGATACCTGGAAAAAGTATGTGGGGGGCACTGGGTAGAGATACCTGTACAGAGTATATGGAGGGCCCTGGGTGGAGATACCTGTACACAGTATGTGGAGGGCCCTGGGTGGAGATACCTGTACAGAGTATGCGGAGGACCCTGGGTAGCGATACCTGTACACAGTATGTGGAGGGCACTGGGTGGAGATACCTGTACACACTATGTGGAGGGCACTGGGTGGAGATATCTGTACAGAGTATGTGGAGGGCTCTGGGTGGAGATACCTGTACAGAGTATGTGGAGGGCCCTGGGTGGAGATACCTGTACACAGTATGTGGAGGGCACTGGGTGGAGATACCTATACAGAGTATGTGGAGGGCCCTGGGTGGAGGTACCTGTACAGAGTATGTGGAGGGCCCTGGGTAGAGATACCTGTACACAGTATGTGTTGGGCCCTGGGTGGAGATACCTGTACAGAGTATGTGGAGGGCCCTGGGTAGAGATACCTGTACACAGTATGTGGAGGGCCCTGGGTAGAGATACCTGTACAGAGTATGTGGAAGGTCCTGGGTGGAGATACCTGTACAGAGTATGTGGGGAGTCCTGGGTGGAGATACCAGTATACAGTATGTGGGGAGCCCTGGGTGCAGATACCTATACACAGTATGTGTGGTGTCCTGGGTGATTATAACTGTAAACAGTATTGGGAGGCCCTGGGTGGAGGTACCTGTACAGAGTATGTGGAGGGCCCTGGGTGGAGATACCTATACAGAGCATGTGGAGGGCCCTGGGTGGAGATACCTGTACACAGTATCTGAGGGTCCCTGGGTGGAGATACCTGTACACAGTATGTGGAGAGCCCTGGGTGGAGATAACTGTACAGAGTATGAGGAGGGCCCTGGGTGGAGATACCTGTACACAGTATGTGGAGGGCCCTGGTTGGAGATAACTGTACAGAGTATGCGGAGGCCCCTGGGTGGAGATACCTGTACATAGCATGTGGAGGGTCCTGGGTGGAGTACCTGTACAGAGTATCTGGAGGGCCCTGGGTGGAGATACTTGTGCAGAGTATGTGGAGGTACCTGGGTGGAGGTAGATGTACAGAGTATGTGGGGGGTCCTGGGTGGAGATACCTGTACACAGTATGTGGAGGGTCCTGGGTGGAGATGCCTGTACACAGTACGTGGACGGCCCTGTGTGGAGATATCTGTACACAGTATGTGGAGGTCCCTGGGTGGAGGTACCTGTACAGAGTATGTGGAGGGCCCTGGGTGGAGATACCTGTACAGAGTACGTGGAGGGCCCTGGGTGGAGATATCTGCACAGAGTACTTGGAGTGACCTGAGTGGAAATACCTGTACGGAATATGTTGACGGTCCTGGGCGGAGATACCTTTACACAGTATGTGGAGGGCCCTGGGTGTAGATAACTGTACAGAGTTTGTGGAGAGCCCTGGGTGGAGATAACTGTAGAGAGTATGTGGATGGCCCTGGGTGGAGATACTTGTACACAGTATGTGGAGAGTCCTGGGTGGAGATACCTGTACACAGTATGTGGAGGGCCTTGGGTGGAAATACCTGTACAGAGTATGTGGAGGGTCCTGGGTGGAGATACCTGTACACAGTATATGGAGGGCCCTGGGTGGAAGTACCTGTACAGAGTATGTGGAGGGTCCTGGGTGGTGGTAACTGTACAGAGTATGTGGAGTGCCCTGGGTGGAGATACCTGTACACAGTATGTGGGGGTCCCTGGGTGGAGTTACCTGTCCAGAGTATGTGAAGGGCCCTGGGTGGAGATACCTGTACAGAGTATGTAGAAAGCCCTGGGTGGAGATGCCTGTACACAGCATGTGGGGGGCCCTGAGTTGAGATTTCTGTACAGAGTATGTGGAGGGCCCTGGGTGGAGATACCTGTACAGAGTATGTGGAGGGCCCTGGGTAGAGATACCTGTACACAGTATGTGGAGGGCACTGGGTGGAGATACCTATACAGAGTATGTGGAGGGCCCTGGGTGGAGATACCTGTACAGAGTATGTGGAGGGCCCTGGGTAGAGATACCTGTACACAGTATGTGTTGGGCCCTGTGTGGAGATACCTGTACACAGTATGTGGAGTGCCCTGGGTAGAGATACCTGTACACAGTATGTGGAGGGCCCTGGGTAGAGATACCTGTACAGAGTATGTGGAAGGTCCTGGGTGGAGATACCTGTACAGAGTATGTGGGGAGTCCTGGGTGGAGATACCAGTATACAGTATGTGGGGAGCCCTGGGTGCAGATACCTATACACAGTTTGTGTGGTGTCCTGGGTGATTATAACTGTAAACAATATTGGGAGGCCCTGGGTGGAGGTACCTGTACAGAGTATGTGGAGGGCCCTGGGTGGAGATACCTGTACACAGTATCTGAGGGTCCCTGGGTGGAGATACCTGTACACAGTAGGTGGAGAGCCCTGGGTGGAGATAACTGTACAGAGTATGAGGAGGGCCCTGGGTGGAGATACCTGTACACAGTATGTGAAGGGCCCTGGTTGGAGATAACTGTACAGAGTATGTGGAGGCCCCTGGGTGGAGATACCTGTACACAGCATGTGGAGGGTCCTGGGTGGAGATACCTGTACAGAGTATCTGGAGGGTCCTGGGTGGAAATAATTGTGCAGAGTATGTGGAGGGCCCTGGGTGAAGTTACATGTACAGAGTATGTGGGGGACCTGGGTGGAGATACCTGTACACAGTATGTGGAGGGTCCTGGGTGGAGATGCCTGTACACAGTACGTGGACGGCCCTGTGTGGAGATATCTGTACACAGTATGTGGAGGGCCCTGGGTGGAGATACCTGTACAGAGCATGTGGAGGGCCCTGGGTGGAGATACCTGTACAGAGTACGTGGAGGGCCCTGGGTGGAGATATCTGTACAGAGTACTTGGAGTGACCTGAGTGGAAACACCTGTACGGAATATGTTGAGGGTCCTGGGTGGAGATACCTTTACACAGTATGTGGAGGGCCCTGGGTGTAGATAACTGTAAAGAGTTTGTGGAGAGCCCTGGGTGGAGATAACTGTGCAGAGTATGTGGAGGGCCCTGGGTGGAGATACTTGTACACAGTATGTGGAGGGTCCTGGGTGGAGATACCTGTACACAGTATGTGGAGGGCCCTGGGTGGAGATAACTGTACAGAGTATGTGGAGTGCACTGGGTGGAGATAACTGTACACAGTATGTGGGGGTCTCTGGGTGGAGATACCTGTACAGAGTATGTGGAGGGCCTTGGGTGGAAATACCTGTACAGAGTATGTGCAGGGTCCTGGGTGGAGATACCTGTACACAGTATATGGAGGGCCCTGGGTGGAGATACCTGTACAGAGTATGTGGAGGGCCCTGGGTAGAGATACCTGTACACAGTATGTGGAGGGCCCTGGGTAGAGATACCTGTACAGAGTATGTGGAAGGTCCTGGGTGGAGATACCTGTACAGAGTATGTGGGGAGTCCTGGGTGGAGATACCAGTATACAGTATGTGGGGAGCCCTGGGTGCAGATACCTATACACAGTATGTGTGGTGTCCTGGGTGATTATAACTGTAAACAGTATTGGGAGGCCCTGGGTTGAGGTACCTGTACAGAGTATGTGGAGGGCCCTGGGTGGAGATACCTATACAGAGCATGTGGAGGGCTCTGGGTGGAGATACCTGTACACAGTATCTGAGGGTCCCTGGGTGGAGATACCTGTACAGAGTATGAGGAGGGCCCTGGGTGGAGATACCTGTACACAGTATGTGGAGGGCCCTGGTTGGAGATAACTGTACAGAGTATGTGGAGGCCCCTGGGTGGAGATACCTGTACACAGCATGTGGAGGGTCCTGGGTGGAGATACCTGTACAGAGTATCTGGAGGGCCCTGGGTGGAGATACTTGTGCAGAGTATGTGGAGGGCCCTGGGTGGAGATACATGTACAGAGTATGTGGGGGGTCCTGGGTGGAGATACCTGTACACAGTATGTGGAGGGTCCTGGGTGGAGATGCCTGTACACAGTACGTGGACGGCCCTGTGTGGAGATATCTGTACACAGTATGTGGAGGGCCCTGGGTGGAGATACCTGTACAGAGTATGTGGAGGGCCCTGGGTGGAGATACCTGTACAGAGTACGTGGAGGGCCCTGGGTGGAGATATCTGTACAGAGTACTTGGAGTGACCTGAGTGGAAATACCTGTACGGAATATGTTGAGGGTCCTGGGTGGAGATAGCTTTACACAGTATGTGGAGGGCCCTGGGTGTAGATAACTGTACAGAGTTTGTGGAGAGCCCTGGGTGGAGATAACTGTACAGAGTATGTGGAGGGCCCTGGGTAGAGATACTTGTACACAGTATGTGGGGTTCTCTGGGTGGAGATACCTGTACAGAGTATGTGGAGGGCCCTGGGTGGAGATAACTGTACAGAGTATGTGGAGGGTACTGGGTGGAGATACCTGTACACAGTATATGGAGGGCCCTGGGTGGAAATACCTGTACAGAGTATGTGGAGGGCCCTGGGTGGAGGTAACTGTACAGAGTATGTGGAGTGCCCTGGGTGGAGATACCTGTACACAGTATGTGGGGGTCCCTGGGTGGAGTTACCTGTACAGAGTATGTGAAGGGCCCTGGGTGGAGATACCTGTACAGAGTATGTAGAAAGCCCTGGGTGGAGATACCTGTACACAGCATGTGGGGGGCCCTGAGTGGAGATTTCTGTACAGAGTATGTGGAGGGCCCTGGGTAGAGATACCTGTACACAGTATGTGGAGGGCACTGGGTGGAGATACCTATACAGAGTATATGGAGGGCCCTGGGTGGAGATACCTGTACAGGGTGTGTGGAGGGCCCTGGGTAGAGATATCTGTACACAGTATGTGGAGGGCCCTGGGTAGAGATACCTGTACAGAGTATGTGGAAGGTCCTGGGTGGAGATACCTGCACAGAGTATGTGGGGAGTCCTGGGTGGAGATACCTGTACAGAGTATGTGGAGGGCCCTGGGTGGAGGTAACTGTACAGAGTATGTGGAGTGCCCTGGGTGGAGATACCTGTACACAGTATGTGGGGGTCCCTGGGTGGAGTTACCTGTACAGAGTATGTGAAGGGCCCTGGGTGGAGATACCTGTACAGAGTATGTGGAAAGCCCTGGGTGGAGATACCTGTACACAGCATGTGGGGGGCCCTGAGAGGAGATTTCTGTACAGAGTATGTGGAGGGCCCTGGGTAGAGATACCTGTACACAGTATGTGGAGGGCACTGGGTGGAGATACCTATACAGAGTATATGGAGGGCCCTGGGTGGAGATACCTGTACAGGGTATGTGGAGGGCCCTGGGTAGAGATATCTGTACACAGTATGTGGAGGGCCCTGGGTAGAGATACCTGTACAGAGTATGTGGAAGGTCCTGGGTGGAGATACCTGCACAGAGTATGTGGGGAGTCCTGGGTGGAGATACCAGTATACAGTATGTGGGGAGCCCTGGGTGCAGTTACCTATACACAGTATGTGTGGTGTCCTGGGTGATTATAACTGTAAACAGTATTGGGAGGCCCTGGGTGGAGGTACCTGTACAGAGTATGTGGAGGGCCCTGGGTGGAGATACCTATACAGAGCATGTGGAGGGCCCTGGGTGGAGATACCTGTACACAGTATCTGAGGGTCCCTGGGTGGAGATACCTGTACAGAGTATGTGGAGGGCCCTGGGTGGAGATACCTGTACACAGTATGTGGAGGGCCCTGGTTGGAGATAACTGTACAGAGTATGTGGGGGGTCCTAGGTGGAGATGCCTGTACACAGTACGTGGACGGCCCTGTGTGGAGATATCTGTACACAGTATGTGGAGGGCCCTGGGTGGAGATACCTGTACAGAGTATGTGGAGGGCCCTGGGTGGAGATACCTGTACAGAGTACGTGGAGGGCCCTGGGTGGAGATATCTGTACAGAGTACTTGGAGTGACCTGAGTGGAAATACCTGTACGGAATATGTTGAGGGTCGTGGGTGGAGATAGCTTTACACAGTATGTGGAGGGCCCTGGGTGTAGATAACTGTACAGAGTTTGTGGAGAGCCCTGGGTGGAGATAACTGTACAGAGTATGTGGAGGGCCCTGGGTGGAGATACTTGTACACAGTATGTGGGGGTCTCTGGGTGGAGATACCTGTACAGAGTATGTGGAGGGCCCTGGGTGGAGATAACTGTACAGAGTATGTGGAGGGTACTGGGTGGAGATACCTGTACACAGTATATGGAGGGCCCTGGGTGGAAATACCTGTACAGAGTTTGTGGAGGGCCCTGGGTAGAGATACCTGTACACAGTATGTGTTGGGCCCTGGGTGGAGATACCTGTACAGAGTATGTGGAGGGCCCTGGGTAGAGTTACCTGTACACAGTATGTGGAGGGCCCTGGGTAGAGATACCTGTACAGAGTATGTGGAAGGTCCTGGGTGGAGATACCTGTACAGAGTATGTGGGGAGTCCTGGGTGGAGATACCAGTATACAGTATGTGGGGAGCCCTGGGTGCAGATACCTATACACAGTATGTGTGGTGTCCTGGGTGATTATAACTGTAAACAGTATTGGGAGGCCCTGAGTGGAGGTACCTGTACAGAGTATGTGGAGGGCCCTGGGTGGAGATACCTGTACGCAGTATCTGAGGGTCCCTGGGTGGAGATACCTGTACACAGTATGTGGAGAGCCCTGGGTGGAGATAACTGTACAGAGTATGAGGAGGGCCCTGGGTGGAGATACCTGTACACAGTATGTGGAGGGCCCTGGTTGGATATAACTGTACAGAGTATGTGGAGGCCCCTGGGTGGAGATACCTGTACACAGCATGTGGAGGGTCCTGGATGGAGATACCTGTACAGAGTATCTGGAGGGCCCTGGGTGGAGACACTTGTGCAGAGTATGTGGAGGGCCCTGGGTGGAGATACATGTACAGAGTATGTGGGGGGTCCTGGGTGGAGATACCTGTACACAGTATGTGGAGGGTCCTGGGTGGAGATGCCTGTACACAGTACGTGGACGGCCCTGTGTGGAGATATCTGTACACAGTATGTGGAGGGCCCTGGGTGGAGATAGCTGTACAGAGTATGTGGAGGGCCCTGGGTGGAGATACCTGTACAGAGTACGTGGAGGGCCCTGGGTGGAGATATCTGTACAGAGTACTTGGAGAGACCTGAGTGGAAATACCTGTACGGAATATGTTGAGGGTCCTGGGTGGAGATACCTTTACACAGTATGTGGAGGGCCCTGGGTATAGATAACTGTACAGAGTTTGTGGAGAGCCCTGGGTGGAGATAACTGTACAGAGCATGTGGAGGGCCCTGGGTGGAGATACTTGTACACAGTATGTGGAGAGTCCTGGGTGGAGATACCTGTACACAGTGTGTGGAGGGCCCTGGGTGGAGATAACTGTACAGAGTATGTGGAATGCACTGGGTGGAGATAGCTGTACACAGTATGTGGGGGTCTCTGGGTGGAGATACCTGTACAGAGTATGTGGAGGGTCCTGGGTGGAGATACCTGTACACAGTATATGGAGGGTCCTGGGTGGAAATACCTGTACAGAGTATGTGGAGGGCCCTGGGTGGAGATAACTGTACAGAATATGTGGAGTGCCCTGGGTGGAGATACCTGTACACAGTATGTGGAGGGTCCTAGGTGGAGATGCCTGTACACAGTACGTGGACGGCCCTGTGTGGAGATATCTGTACACAGTATGTGGAGGGCCCTGGGTGGAGATACCTGTACAGAGTATGTGGAGGGCCCTGGGTGGAGATACCTGTACAGAGTACGTGGAGGGCCCTGGGTGGAGATATCTGTACAGAGTACTTGGAGTGACCTGAGTGGAAATACCTGTACGGAATATGTTGAGGGTCCTGGGTGGAGATAGCTTCACACAGTATGTGGAGGGCCCTGGGTGTAGATAACTGTACAGAGTTTGTGGAGAGCCCTGGGTGGAGATAACTGTACAGATTATGTGGAGGGCCCTGGGTGGAGATACTTGTACACAGTGTGTGGGGGTCTCTGGGTGGAGATACCTGTACAGAGTATGTGGAGGGCCCTGGGTGGAGATAACTGTACAGAGTATGTGGAGGGCCCTGGGTGGAGGTAACTGTACAGAGTATGTGGAGTGCCCTCGGTGGAGATACCTGTACACAGTATGTGGGGGTCCCTGGGTGGAGTTACCTGTACAGAGTATGTGAAGGGCCCTGGGTGGAGATACCTGTACAGAGTATGTAGAAAGCCCTGGGTGGAGATACCTGTACACAGCATGTGGGGGGCCCTGAGTGGAGATTTCTGTACAGAGTATGTGGAGGTCCCTGGGTGGAGATACCTGTACAGAGTATGTGGAGGGCCCTGGGTAGAGATACCTGTACACAGTATGTGGAGGGCACTGGGTGGAGATACGTATACAGAGTATGTGGAGGGCCCTGGGTGGAGATACCTGTACAGAGTATGTGGAGGGCCCTGGGTAGAGATACCTGTACACAGTATGTGTTGGGCCCTGGGTGGAGATACCTTTACAGAGTATGTGGAGGGCCCTGGGTAGAGTCACCTGTACACAGTATGTGGAGGGCCCTGGGTAGAGATACCTGTACAGGGTATGTGGAAGGTCCTGGGTGGAGATACCTGTACAGAGTATGTGGGGAGTCCTGGGTGGAGATACCAGTATACAGTATGTGGGGAGCCCTGGGTGCAGATACCTATACACAGTATGTGTGGTGTCCTGGGTGATTATAACTGTAAACAGTATTGGGAGGCCCTGAGTGGAGGTACCTGTACAGAGTATGTGGAGGGCCCTGGGTGGAGATACCTATACAGAGCATGTGGAGGGCCCTGGGTGGAGATACCTGTACGCAGTATCTGAGGGTCCCTGGGTGGAGATACCTGTACACAGTATGTGGAGAGCCCTGGGTGGAGATAACTGTACAGAGTATGAGGAGGGCCCTGGGTGGAGATACCTGTACACAATATGTGGAGGGCCCTGGCTGGATATAACTGTACAGAGTATGTGGAGGCCCCTGGGTGGAGATACCTGTACACAGCATGTGGAGGGTCCTGGATGGAGATACCTGTACAGAGTATCTGGAGGGCCCTGGGTGGAGATACTTGTGCAGAGTATGTGGAGGGCCCTGGGTGGAGATACATGTACAGAGTATGTGGAGGGTCCTGGGTGGAGATGCCTGTACACAGTACGTGGACGGCCCTGTGTGGAGATATCTGTACACAGTATGTGGAGGGCCCTGGGTGGAGATACCTGTACAGAGTATGTGGAGGGCCCTGGGTGGAGATACCTGTACAGAGTACGTGGAGGGCCCTGGGTGGAGATATCTGTACAGAGTACTTGGAGTGACCTGAGTGGAAATACCTGTACGGAATATGTTGAGGGTCCTGGGTGGAGATAGCTTTACACAGTATGTGGAGGACCCTGGGTGTAGATAACTGTACAGAGTTTGTGGAGAGCCCTGGGTGGAGATAACTGTACAGAGTATGTGGAGGGCCCTGGGTAGAGATACTTGTACACAGTATGTGGGGTTCTCTGGGTGGAGATAACTGTACAGAGTATGTGGAGGGCCCTGGGTGGAGATAACTGTACAGAGTATGTGGAGGGTACTGGGTGGAGATACCTGTACACAGTATATGGAGGGCCCTGGGTGGAAATACCTGTACAGAGTATGTGGAGGGCCCTGGGTGGAGGTAACTGTACAGAGTATGTGGAGTGCCCTGGGTGGAGATACCTGTACACAGTATGTGGGGGTCCCTGGGTGGAGTTACCTGTACAGAGTATGTGAAGGGCCCTGGGTGGAGATACCTGTACAGAGTATGTAGAAAGCCCTGGGTGGAGATACCTGTACACAGCATGTGGGGGGCCCTGAGTGGAGATTTCTGTACAGAGTATGTGGAGGGCCCTGGGTAGAGATACCTGTACACAGTATGTGGAGGGCACTGGGTGGAGATACCTATACAGAGTATATGGAGGGCCCTGGGTGGAGATACCTGTACAGGGTATGTGGAGGGCCCTGGGTAGAGATATCTGTACACAGTATGTGGAGGGCCCTGGGTAGAGATACCTGTACAGAGTATGTGGAAGGTCCTGGGTGGAGATACCTGCACAGAGTATGTGGGGAGTCCTGGGTGGAGATACCAGTATACAGTATGTGGGGAGCCCTGGGTGCAGTTACCTATACACAGAATGTGTGGTGTCCTGGGTGATTATAACTGTAAACAGTATTGGGAGGCCCTGGGTGGAGGTACCTGTACAGAGTATGTGGAGGGCCCTGGGTGGAGATACCTATACAGAGCATGTGGAGGGCCCTGGGTGGAGATACCTGTACACAGTATCTGAGGGTCCCTGGGTGGAGATACCTGTACAGAGTATGAGGAGGGCCCTGGGTGGAGATACCTGTACACAGTATGTGGAGGGCCCTGGTTGGAGATAACTGTACAGAGTATGTGGGGGGTCCTGGGTGGAGATACCTGTACACAGTATGTGGAGGGTCCTAGGTGGAGATGCCTGTACACAGTACGTGGACGGCCCTGTGTGGAGATATCTGTACACAGTATGTGGAGGGCCCTGGGTGGAGATACCTGTACAGAGTACGTGGAGGGCCCTGGGTGGAGATATCTGTACAGAGTACTTGGAGTGACCTGAGTGGAAATACCTGTACGGAATATGTTGAGGGTCCTGGGTGGAGATAGCTTTACACAGTATGTGGAGGGCCCTGGGTGTAGATAACTGTACAGAGTTTGTGGAGAGCCCTGGGTGGAGATAACTGTACAGAGTATGTGGAGGGCCCTGGGTGGAGATACTTGTACACAGTATGTGGGGGTCTCTGGGTGGAGATACCTGTACAGAGTATGTGGAGGGCCCTGGGTGGAGATAACTGTACAGAGTATGTGGAGGGTACTGGGTGGAGATACCTGTACACAGTATATGGAGGGCCCTGGGTGGAAATACCTGTACAGAGTTTGTGGAGGGCCCTGGGTAGAGATACCTGTACACAGTATGTGTTGGGCCCTGGGTGGAGATACCTGTACAGAGTATGTGGAGGGCCCTGGGTAGAGTTACCTGTACACAGTATGTGGAGGGCCCTGGGTAGAGATACCTGTACAGAGTATGTGGAAGGTCCTGGGTGGAGATACCTGTACAGAGTATGTGGGGAGTCCTGGGTGGAGATACCAGTATACAGTATGTGGGGAGCCCTGGGTGCAGATACCTATACACAGTATGTGTGGTGTCCTGGGTGATTATAACTGTAAACAGTATTGGGAGGCCCTGAGTGGAGGTACCTGTACAGAGTATGTGGAGGGCCCTGGGTGGAGATACCTGTACGCAGTATCTGAGGGTCCCTGGGTGGAGATACCTGTACACAGTATGTGGAGAGCCCTGGGTGGAGATAACTGTACAGAGTATGAGGAGGGCCCTGGGTGGAGATACCTGTACACAGTATGTGGAGGGCCCTGGTTGGATATAACTGTACAGAGTATGTGGAGGCCCCTGGGTGGAGATACCTGTACACAGCATGTGGAGGTTCCTGGATGGAGATACCTGTACAGAGTATCTGGAGGGCCCTGGGTGGAGACACTTGTGCAGAGTATGTGGAGGGCCCTGGGTGGAGATACATGTACAGAGTATGTGGGGGGTCCTGGGTGGAGATACCTGTACACAGTATGTGGAGGGTCCTGGGTGGAGATGCCTGTACACAGTACGTGGACGGCCCTGTGTGGAGATATCTGTACACAGTATGTGGAGGGCCCTGGGTGGAGATACCTGTACAGAGTATGTGGAGGGCCCTGGGTGGAGATACCTGTACAGAGTACGTGGAGGGCCCTGGGTGGAGATATCTGTACAGAGTACTTGGAGTGACCTGAGTGGAAATACCTGTACGGAATATGTTGAGGGTCCTGGGTGGAGATACCTTTACACAGTATGTGGAGGGCCCTGGGTATAGATAACTGTACAGAGTTTGTGGAGAGCCCTGGTGGAGATAACTGTACAGAGCATGTGGAGGGCCCTGGGTGGAGATACTTGTACACAGTATGTGGAGAATCCTGGGTGGAGATACCTGTACACAGTGTGTGGAGGGCCCTGGGTGGAGATAACTGTACAGAGTATGTGGAGTGCACTGGGTGGAGATAGCTGTACACAGTATGTGGGGGTCTCTGGGTGGAGATACCTGTACAGAGTATGTGGAGGGTCCTGGGTGGAGATACCTGAACACAGTATATGGAGGGTCCTGGGTGGAAATACCTGTACAGAGTATGTGGAGGGCCCTGGGTGGAGATAACTGTACAGAATATGTGGAGTGCCCTGGGTGGAGATACCTGTACACAGTATGTGGAGGGTCCTAGGTGGAGATGCCTGTACACAGTACGTGGACGGCCCTGTGTGGAGATATCTGTACACAGTATGTGGAGGGCCCTGGGTGGAGATACCTGTACAGAGTATGTGGAGGGCCCTGGGTGGAGATACCTGTACAGAGTACGTGGAGGGCCCTGGGTGGAGATATCTGTACAGAGTACTTGGAGTGACCTGAGTGGAAATACCTGTACGGAATATGTTGAGTGTCCTGGGTGGAGATAGCTTCACACAGTATGTGGAGGGCCCTGGGTGTAGATAACTGTACAGAGTTTGTGGAGAGCCCTGGGTGGAGATAACTGAAGAGATTATGTGGAGGGCCCTGGGTGGAGATACTTGTACACAGTGTGTGAGGGTCTCTGGGTGGAGATACCTGTACAGAGTATGTGGAGGGCCCTGGGTGGAGATAACTGTACAGAGTATGTGGAGGGTACTGGGTGGAGATACCTGTACACAGTATATGGAGGGCCCTGGGTGGAAATACCTGTACAGAGTATGTGGAGGGCCCTGGGTGGAGGTAACTGTACAGAGTATGTGGAGTGCCCTCGGTGGAGATACCTGTACACAGTATGTGGGGGTCCCTGGGTGGAGTTACCTGTACAGAGTATGTGAAGGGCCCTGGGTGGAGATACCTGTACAGAGTATGTAGAAAGCCCTGGGTGGAGATACCTGTACACAGCATGTGGGGGGCCCTGAGTGGAGATTTCTGTACAGAGTATGTGGAGGTCCCTGGGTGGAGATACCTGTACAGAGTATGTGGAGGGCCCTGGGTAGAGATACCTGTACACAGTATGTGGAGGGCACTGGGTGGAGATACCTATACAGAGTATGTGGAGGGCCCTGGGTGGAGATACCTGTACAGAGTATGTGGAGGGCCCTGGGTAGAGATACCTGTACACAGTATGTGTTGGGCCCTGGGTGGAGATACCTTTACAGAGTATGTGGAGGGCCCTGGGTAGAGTCACCTCTACACAGTATGTGGAGGGCCCTGGGTAGAGATACCTGTACAGGGTATGTGGAAGGTCCTGGGTGGAGATACCTGTACAGAGTATGTGGGGAGTCCTGGGTGGAGATACCAGTATACAGTATGTGGGGAGCCCTGGGTGCAGATACCTATACACAGTATGTGTGGTGTCCTGGGTGATTATAACTGTAAACAGTATTGGGAGGCCCTGAGTGGAGGTACCTGTACAGAGTATGTGGAGGGCCCTGGGTGGAGATACCTGTACGCAGTATCTGAGGGTCCCTGGGTGGAGATACCTGTACACAGTATGTGGAGAGCCCTGGGTGGAGATAACTGTACAGAGTATGAGGAGGGCCCTGGGTGGAGATACCTGTACACAATATGTGGAGGGCCCTGGCTGGATATAACTGTACAGAGTATGTGGAGGCCCCTGGGTGGAGATGCCTGTACACAGCATGTGGAGGGTCCTGGATGGAGATACCTGTACAGAGTATCTGGAGGGCCCTGGGTGGAGATACTTGTGCAGAGTATGTGGAGGGCCCAGGGTGGAGATACATGTACAGAGTATGTGGAGGGTCCTGGGTGGAGATGCCTGTACACAGTACGTGGACGGCCCTGTGTGGAGATATCTGTACACAGTATGTGGAGGGCCCTGGGTGGAGATACCTGTACAGAGTATGTGGAGGGCCCTGGGTGGAGATACCTGTACAGAGTACGTGGAGGGCCCTGGGTGGAGATATCTGTACAGAGTACTTGGAGTGACCTGAGTGGAAATACCTGTACGGAATATGTTGAGGGTCCTGGGTGGAGATACCTTTACACAGTATGTGGAGGGCCCTGGGTATAGATAACTGTACAGAGTTTGTGGAGAGCCCTGGGTGGAGATAACTGTACAGAGTATGTGGAGGGCCCTGGGTGGAGATACTTGTACACAGTATGTGGAGTGCACTGGGTGGAGATAGCTGTACACAGTGTGTGGGGGTCTCTGGGTGGAGATACCTGTACAGAGTATGTAGGGGGTCCTGGGTGGAGATACCTGTACACAGTATGTGGAGGGTCCTGGGTGGAGATGCCTGAACACAGTATATGGAGGGTCCTGGGTGGAAATACCTGTACAGAGTATGTGGAGGGCCCTGGGTGGAGATAACTGTACAGAATATGTGGAGTGCCCTGGGTGGAGATACCTGTACACAGTATGTGGAGGGTCCTAGGTGGAGATGCCTGTACACAGTACGTGGACGGCCCTGTGTGGAGATATCTGTACACAGTATGTGGAGGGCCCTGGGTGGAGATACCTGTACAGAGTATGTGGAGGGCCCTGGGTGGAGATACCTGTACAGAGTACGTGGAGGGCCCTGGGTGGAGATATCTGTACAGAGTACTTGGAGTGACCTGAGTGGAAATACCTGTACGGAATATGTTGAGTGTCCTGGGTGGAGATAGCTTCACACAGTATGTGGAGGGCCCTGGGTGTAGATAACTGTACAGAGTTTGTGGAGAGCCCTGGGTGGAGATAACTGTACAGATTATGTGGAGGGCCCTGGGTGGAGATACTTGTACACAGTGTGTGGGAGTCTCTGGGTGGAGATACCTGTACAGAGTATGTGGAGGGCCCTGGGTGGAGATAACTGTACAGAGTATGTGGAGGGTACTGGGTGGAGATACCTGTACACAGTATATGGAGGGCCCTGGGTGGAAATACCTGTACAGAGTATGTGGAGGGCCCTGGGTGGAGGTAACTGTACAGAGTATGTGGAGTGCCCTCGGTGGAGATACCTGTACACAGTATGTGGGGGTCCCTGGGTGGAGTTACCTGTACAGAGTATGTGAAGGGCCCTGGGTGGAGATACCTGTACAGAGTATGTAGAAAGCCCTGGGTGGAGATACCTGTACACAGCATGTGGGGGGCCCTGAGTGGAGATTTCTGTACAGAGTATGTGGAGGTCCCTGGGTGGAGATACCTGTACAGAGTATGTGGAGGGCCCTGGGTAGAGATACCTGTACACAGTATGTGGAGGGCACTGGGTGGAGATACGTATACAGAGTATGTGGAGGGCCCTGGGTGGAGATACCTGTACAGAGTATGTGGAGGGCCCTGGGTAGAGATACCTGTACACAGTATGTGCTGGGCCCTGGGTGGAGATACCTGTACAGAGTATGTGGAGGGCCCTGGGTAGAGTCACCTGTACACAGTATGTGGAGGGCCCTGGGTAGAGATACCTGTACAGGGTATGTGGAAGGTCCTGGGTGGAGATACCTGTACAGAGTATGTGGGGAGTCCTGGGTGGAGATACCAGTATACAGTATGTGGGGAGCCCTGGGTGCAGATACCTATACACAGTATGTGTGGTGTCCTGGGTGATTATAACTGTAAACAGTATTGGGAGGCCCTGAGTGGAGGTACCTGTACAGAGTATGTGGAGGGCCCTGGGTGGAGATACCTGTACGCAGTATCTGAGGGTCCCTGGGTGGAGATACCTGTACACAGTATGTGGAGAGCCCTGGGTGGAGATAACTGTACAGAGTATGAGGAGGGCCCTGGGTGGAGATACCTGTACACAATATGTGGAGGGCCCTGGCTGGATATAACTGTACAGAGTATGTGGAGGCCCCTGGGTGGAGATGCCTGTACACAGCATGTGGAGGGTCCTGGATGGAGATACCTGTACAGAGTATCTGGAGGGCCCTGGGTGGAGATACTTGTGCAGAGTATGTGGAGGGCCCTGGGTGGAGATACATGTACAGAGTATGTGGAGGGTCCTGGGTGGAGATGCCTGTACACAGTACGTGGACGGCCCTGTGTGGAGATATCTGTACACAGTATGTGGAGGGCCCTGGGTGGAGATACCTGTACAGAGTATGTGGAGGGCCCTGGGTGGAGATACCTGTACAGAGTACGTGGAGGGCCCTGGGTGGAGATACCTTTACACAGTATGTGGAGGGCCCTGGGTATAGATAACTGTACAGAGTTTGTGGAGAGCCCTGGGTGGAGATAACTGTACAGAGTATGTGGAGGGCCCTGGGTGGAGATACTTGTACACAGTATGTGGAGTGCACTGGGTGGAGATAGCTGTACACAGTATGTGGGGGTCTCTGGGTGGAGATACCTGTACAGAGTATGTAGGGGGTCCTGGGTGGAGATACCTGTACACAGTATGTGGAGGGTCCTGGGTGGAGATGCCTGTACACAGTACGTGGACGGCCCTGTGTGGAGATATCTGTACACAGTATGTGGAGGGCCCTGGGTGGAGATACCTGTACAGAGTATGTGGAGGGCCCTGGGTGGAGATACCTGTACAGAGTACGTGGAGGGCCCTGGGTGGAGATATCTGTACAGAGTACTTGGAGTGACCTGAGTGGAAATACCTGTACGGAATATGTTGAGGGTCCTGGGTGGAGATACCTTTACACAGTATGTGGAGGGCCCTGGGTATAGATAACTGTACAGAGTTTGTGGAGAGCCCTGGGTGGAGATAACTGTACAGAGCATGTGGAGGGCCCTGGGTGGAGATACTTGTACACAGTATGTGGAGAGTCCTGGGTGGAGATACCTGTACACAGTGTGTGGAGGGCCCTGGGTGGAGATAACTGTACAGAGTATGTGGAGTGCACTGGGTGGAGATAGCTGTACACAGTATGTGGGGGTCTCTGGGTGGAGATACCTGTACAGAGTATGTGGAGGGTCCTGGGTGGAGATACCTGTACACAGTATATGGAGGGTCCTGGGTGGAAATACCTGTACAGAGTATGTGGAGGGCCCTGGGTGGAGATAACTGTACAGAATATGTGGAGTGCCCTGGGTGGAGATACCTGTACACAGTATGTGGAGGGTCCTAGGTGGAGATGCCTGTACACAGTACGTGGACGGCCCTGTGTGGAGATATCTGTACACAGTATGTGGAGGGCCCTGGGTGGAGATACCTGTACAGAGTATGTGGAGGGCCCTGGGTGGAGATACCTGTACAGAGTACGTGGAGGTCCCTGGGTGGAGATATCTGTACAGAGTACTTGGAGTGACCTGAGTGGAAATACCTGTACGGAATATGTTGAGGGTCCTGGGTGGAGATAGCTTCACACAGTATGTGGAGGGCCCTGGGTGTAGATAACTGTACAGAGTTTGTGGAGAGCCCTGGGTGGAGATAACTGTACAGATCATGTGGAGGGCCCTGGGTGGAGATACTTGTACACAGTGTGTGGGGGTCTCTGGGTGGAGATACCTGTACAGAGTATGTGGAGGGCCCTGGGTGGAGATAACTGTACAGAGTATGTGGAGGGTACTGGGTGGGGATACCTGTACACAGTATATGGAGGGCCCTGGGTGGAAATACCTGTACAGAGTATGTGGAGGGCCCTGGGTGGAGGTAACTGTACAGAGTATGTGGAGTGCCCTGGGTGGAGATACCTGTACACAGTATGTGGGGGTCCCTGGGTGGAGTTACCTGTACAGAGTATGTGAAGGGCCCTGGGTGGAGATACCTGTACAGAGTATGTGGAGGTCCCTGGGTGGAGATACCTGTACAGAGTATGTGGAGGGCCCTGGGTAGAGATACCTGTACACAGTATGTGGTGGGCACTGGGTGGAGATACCTATACAGAGTATGTGGAGGGCCCTGGGTGGAGATACCTGTACAGAGTATGTGGAGGGCCCTGGGTAGAGATACCTGTACACAGTATGTGTTGGGCCCTGGGTGGAGATACCTGTACAGAGTATGTGGAGGGCCCTGGGTAGAGTTACCTGTACACAGTATGTGGAGGGCCCTGGGTAGAGATACCTGTACAGGGTATGTGGAAGGTCCTGGGTGGAGATACCTGTACAGAGTATGTGGGGAGTCCTGGGTGGAGATACCAGTATACAGTATGTGGGGAGCCCTGGGTGCAGATACCTATACACAGTATGTGTGGTGTCCTGGGTGATTATAACTGTAAACAGTATTGGGAGGCCCTGAGTGGAGGTACCTGTACAGAGTATGTGGAGGGCCCTGGGTGGAGATACCTATACAGAGCATGTGGAGGGCCCTGGGTGGAGATACCTGTACGCAGTATCTGAGGGTCCCTGGGTGGAGATACCTGTACACAGTATGTGGAGAGCCCTGGGTGGAGATAACTGTACAGAGTATGAGGAGGGCCCTGGGTGGAGATACCTGTACACAATATGTGGAGGGCCCTGGCTGGATATAACTGTACAGAGATTGTGGAGGCCCCTGGGTGGAGATACCTGTACACAGCATGTGGAGGGTCCTGGATGGAGATACCTGTACAGAGTATCTGGAGGGCCCTGGGTGGAGATACTTGTGCAGAGTATGTGGAGGGCCCTGGGTGGAGATACCTGTACAGAGTATGTGGGGAGTCCTGGGTGGAGATACCAGTATACAGTATGTGGGGAGCCCTGGGTGCAGATACCTATACACAGTATGTGTGGTGTCCTGGGTGATTATAACTGTAAACAGTATTGGGAGGCCCTGAGTGGAGGTACCTGTACAGAGTATGTGGAGGGCCCTGGGTGGAGATACCTATACAGAGCATGTGGAGGGCCCTGGGTGGAGATACCTGTACGCAGTATCTGAGGGTCCCTGGGTGGAGATACCTGTACACAGTATGTGGAGAGCCCTGGGTGGAGATGACTGTACAGAGTATGAGGAGGGCCCTGGGTGGAGATACCTGTACACAATATGTGGAGGGCCCTGGTTGGATATAACTGTACAGAGATTGTGGAGGCCCCTGGGTGGAGATACCTGTACACAGCATGTGGCGGGTCCTGGATGGAGATACCTGTACAGAGTATCTGGAGGGCCCTGGGTGGAGATACTTGTGCAGAGTATGTGGAGGGCCCTGGGTGGAGATACATGTACAGAGTATGTGGAGGGTCCTGGGTGGAGATGCCTGTACACAGTACGTGGACGGCCCTGTGTGGAGATATCTGTACACAGTATGTGGAGGGCCCTGGGTGGAGATACCTGTACAGAGTATGTGGAGGGCCCTGGGTGGAGATACCTGTACAGAGTACGTGGAGGGCCCTGGGTGGAGATATCTGTACAGAGTACTTGGAGTGACCTGAGTGGAAATACCTGTACGGAATATGTTGAGGGTCCTGGGTGGAGATACCTTTACACAGTATGTGGAGGGCCCTGGGTATAGATAACTGTACAGAGTTTGTGGAGAGCCCTGGGTGGAGATAACTGTACAGAGTATGTGGAGGGCCCTGGGTGGAGATACTTGTACACAGTATGTGGAGAGTCCTGGGTGGAGATACCTGTACACAGTATGTGGAGGGCCCTGGGTGGAGATAACTGTACAGAGTATGTGGAGTGCACTGGGTGGAGATAGCTGTACACAGTATGTGGGGGTCTCTGGGTGGAGATACCTGTACAGAGTATGTGGAGGGTCCTGGGTGGAGATACCTGTACACAGTATATGGAGGGTCCTGGGTGGAAATACCTGTACAGAGTATGTGGAGGGCCCTGGGTGGAGATAACTGTACAGAGTGTGTGGAGTGCCCTGGGTGGAGATACCTGTACACAGTATGTGGGGGTCCCTGGGTGGAGATACCTGTACAGAGTATGTGAAGGGCCCTGGGTGGATATACCTGTACAGAGTATGTAGAAAGCCCTGGGTGGAGATACCTGTACACAGTATGTGGGGGGCCCTGAGTGGAGATTTCTGTACAGAGTATGTGGAGGGCCCTGGGTGGAGATACCTGTACAGAGTATGTGGAGGGCCCTGGGTGGAGATTCCTGTACACAGTATGTGGAGGGTCCTGGGTGGAGATACCTGCACATGTGATAGATCTGTTTTTAGCCAGTTGGTTTGGTATCCACATCCTTCAATGTCCGCAACTCTAATCCTTTATCTCAAACGCCCCTGGAATGTTCATTCCTGACTGAGACTCAAGATCAAAAGCACTCGCAACCCATATTAAACTAGAGTTCTAGTGTAAATTATGACCTGCCTTTCACAGAAACACTTGGGTGAACCAAATCAGAAATGGCTTGAAATGAGCCAAATCTTTGATCTGTCAAACAATTGTGAACTTGCCCAGTTTATATCGGGTCACATTAACGGTTTGGATTTGCTGCTTACCCTGATGGATATGTCTTTGTATCTTTTCCCCATCTAATAAATCGAAGAAGCCATCTTTGTTAGGACTAAACAAGGCTCTTACCGAGTGGAAAAAATTAGCATAGGTCAGTTTCTGTTGCTGTTGGCTGTAAAGATAAAATCAGTTTAGAAGAAAACTGCAGGAAATAAATACAAAAGGTGAAAATCTAGGCAAATAAGCATGGAGCACATGTTCTTACCATCCCTCACTCTGCAAGCTCCGTATTAATTTTAATAGAAGGAGAATTTTGCATAGTACCTCCCCAATTTCCTGATATGAGCAGCCAGCCGGTAGGGCTCCCAGTAGTAGGAAAATTAGTCCTAATATCTAATTTCGAAATCCTTCTCTGCTATTTACTTGAAATAGGTAAATTTAGTTTCACTGGTCCTTGACCTCCACAGTCCTGCATCTTCAATATTGTTGCCCTGCATTTTAGATCCTTCATACACAGACGTATATTCAAATCTACACACTCTAATCCTCCGACAATAGATTATTGCCATCCCTTCTCCCTCCACTCTGGATTACTGCCATCCCTTTTCCGTCGACTTTAGATTACTGCCATCACTTCTCACTCCACTCAGGATTACTGCCAGCCCTTCTCACACCAGTTTAGATTACTGCCATCCCTTCTCCCTCCACTCTGGATTACTGCCATCCCTTCTCACTCCACTCTGGATTACCGCCATCCCTTCTCCCTCCACTTAAGATTACTGCCATTCCTTCTCCCTTCAATCTAGATTACTGCCAACGCTTCTCCCTCCACTCTAGATACCTGCCAACAATTATCCCTCAACTCTGAATTACTGCAATCCCTTCTCCCTTCACTCTAGTTTACTGCCATCCCTTCTCCCTCCACTCTAGATTAATGCCATCCCTTCTCCCTCCAATCTAGATTAATGCCATCAATTCTCCCTTCGCTCAAGATTACTGCCATCTCTTCTCCCTCCACTCTAGATTACTGCCATCTCTTCTCCTTCCTCTCTAGATTAGTGCCATCCGTTCTCCCACCACTCTAGATTACTGCCATCCCTTCTCCCTTCAATATAGATTACTGCCATCCCTTCTCCCTCCACTCTAGATTACTGCCATCCCTTCTCCCTTCAATATAGATTACTGCCATCCTTTCTCCCTCCACTCTAGATTACAGCCATCCCTTCTCCCTTCACTCCAGATTACTGCCATGCCTTCTCCCTGCACTCTGGATTACTCACATTCCTTCTCCCTCCAATCTAGATTACTGCCACCCCTACTCTCTCTAATCAAGATTACTGCCATCCCTTCTCCCTCCCCTCTAGATTACTGCCATCGATTCTCCTTCCACTCTAGATTACTGCCATCCTGTCTCCATCCACTCCAGATTACTGCCATCACTTCTCCCTCCACTCTGGATTACTGCCATCCCTTCTCCCTCCACTCTGGATTACTGCCATCCCTTCTCCCTCCACTCTAGATTACTGTCATCCCTTCTCCCTCCACTCTGGATTAATGCCATCCCTTCTCCCTCAGCTCTGGATTACTGCAATCCCTGCTCCCTCCACTCTGGATTACTGCCATCCCTTCTCGCTCCACTCTTGATTACTGCCATCCCTTCTCCCTCAACTCTGGATTACTCACATCCCTTCTCCCTCCATTCTAGATTACTGCCATCCTTACACTCTCCACTCTAGGTTAATGCCAAACCTTCCCCCTTCACTCAAGATTACTGCCATCCCTTCTCCCTCCAATCTAGATTACTGCCATCCCTACTCTTTCCACTCTGGATTACTGCCATCCCTACAACCTCCACTCTAGATTACTGCCATTCCTTCTCCATCCACTCTGGATTACTGCCATCCCTTCTCCCTCCACTCTAGATTACTGCCATCCCTTCTCCCTCCACTCTGGATTAATGCCATCCCTTCTCCCTCCACTCTGGATTACTGCAATCCCTTCTCCCTCCACTCTAGATTACTGCCATCCCTTCTCCCTCCACTCTAGATTACTGCCATCCCTTCTCCCTCCACTCTAGATTACTGCCATCCCTTCTCCCTCCACTCTAGATTACTGCCATCCCTTCTCCCTCCACTCTAGATTACTGCCATCCCTTCTCCCTCCACTCTGGATTACTGCCATCCCTTCTCCCTCCACTCTAGATTACTGCCATTCCTTCTCCCTCCACTCTGGATTAATGCAATCCCTTCTCCCTCCACTCTAGATTACTGCCATCCCTTCTCCCTCCACTCTGGATTACTGCCATCCCTTCTCCCTCCACTCTAGATTACTGCCATTCCTTCTCCCTCCACTCTGGATTACTGCAATCCCTTCTTGCTCCACTCTAGTTTACTGCCATCCCTGCTCCCTGCACTGTAGATTAATGCCACCCCTTCACCGTCCACTGCAGGTTACTGCCATCCCTTCTCCCTCCACTCTAGATGACTGCCATCCCATCCTCCTCCACTCTAGTTTACTGCCATCCCTTCTCACTCCACTCTGCATTACTGCCATCCCTTCTCCCTCAACTCTGCATTACTGCCATCCCTTCTCCCTCTACTCTGGATTACTGCCATCCCTTCTCCCTCCACACAGGATTAATGCCATTCCTTCTCCCTCCACTCTGAATTACTGCGATCACTTCTCACTCAACACTAGATTTCTGCCATCCCTTCTCCCTCCAATCTTGGTTACTGCCATCCCTTCTCCCTCCACTTTGGCTTACCGCCCACCCTATTCCCTCCAATCTAGTTTAATGCCATCCCTTCTCCATCCACTCTAGATTACTGTCATCCCTTATCTTTCCACTACAGTTTACTGCCATCACTTCTCCCTCCACTCTGGATTACTGCCATCCCTTCTCCCTCCACTCTGGTTTACTGCCATCCCTACTCCCTCCAATCTAGATTACTGCCATCTCTTTTCCCTCCACTTTAGATTACTGCCATCCCTTCTCCCTCCACTCTAGATTACTGCCATCCCTTCTCCCTTCACTCTAGATTACTGCCATCCCTTCTCACTCCACTCTAGATTACTGCCATCCCTTCTCCCTCCACTCTAGGTTACTGCCATCCCTTCTCCCTCCACTTTAGCTTACCGCCAACCCTATTCCCTCCAATCTAGTCTAATGCCATTACTTCTCCATCCGCTCCGGATTAATGCCATCCCTTTTCCATCCACTCTAGGTTACTGCCATCCCTTTCCCCTGCACTCTAGATTACTGGTATCCCTACTCCCTGCACTGCAGATTACTGCCATCCCTTCTCGCTCCAATCCAGGTTACTGCAATGCCTTTCCCTCCACTCTAGATTACTGCCATCCCTACTCCCTCCACTCTAGGTTACTGCCATCCCTTCTCCCTCCAGTCTAGATTACTGCCATCCCTTCTCCCTCGACTCTAGTTTACTGCCATCCCTGCTCCCTCCACTCTAGATTACTGTAATCACTTCTCCCTCCACTCCAGATTACTACCATCCATTCTCCTTCCACTGTGGATTACTGCCATCAATTCTCCCTCCACTCTAGATTAATGCCATCCCTTCTCCCTCCAATCTAGATTACTGCCATCCCTACTCCCTCCATTCTAGATTACTGCCATCCCTACTCTCTCCACTCTAGGTTACAGCCAAACCTTCCCCCTTCGCTCAAGGTTACTGCCATCACTTCTCCCTCCACTCTGGATTACTCACATCCCTTCTCCCTCCAATCTAGATTACTGCCATCGCTTCTCCCTCCAATCCAGATTTCTGCCATCACTTCTCACTCCACTCTAGTACTGCCATCCCTTCTCCATCCACTCTAGATTACTGCCATCCCTACTCCCCCCACTGCAGCTTACTGCCACCCCTATTCCCTCCAATCTACATTAATGCCATTTCTTCTCCGTCCACTCTGGATTAATGCCATCCCTTCTCGCTCCACTCCAGGTTACTGCCATCCCTTTCCCTCCATTCTAGATTACTATCATCCATTTCCCCCCACTCTAGATTACTGCCATCCCTTCTCCCTCCACTCTAGATTACTGCCATCCCTTCTCCCTCCACTCCAGATTACTGCCATCCCTTCTCCCTGCACTTTGGGTTACTGCCATCCCTTCTCCCTCCACTCTAGTTTACCGCCATTCCTTATCCCTCCACTCTGGATTACTGCCATCCCTTCTCCCTCCACTCTAGTTTACCGCCATTCCTTATCCCTCCACTCTAGATTACTGCCATCCCTTCTCCCTCCACTCTGGATTACTGCCATCCCTTCCCCCTCCACTCTAGTTTACTGCCATCCATTCTCCCTGCACTCTGGATTACTGCCATCCCTACTCCCTCCACTCTAGATTACTGCCATCTCTTCTCCCTCCACTCTAGATTACTTCCATCCCTTCTCCCTCCAATCTGGAATACTGCCATCCCTTCTCCCTCCTCTAGATTTCTGCCATCCCTTCTCCCTCCACTCGAGATTACTGCCATCCCTACTCCCTTCACTCTAGGTTACTGCCTTCCCTTATCCCTGCACTCCAGATTACTGGTATCCCTACTCCCTCCACTCTAGGTTACTACCATCCCTTCTCCCTCCAGTCTAGATTACTGCCATCCCTTTTCCCTCCACTCCCGATTACTGCCATCCATTCTCCTTCCACTGTGGATTATTGCCATCACTTCTCCCTCCACTCTAGATTAATGCCATCCCTTCTCCCTCCACTCTAGATTAATGCCATCCCTTCTCCCTCCACTCTAGATTACTGCCATCCCTTCGCCCTCCACTCTGGATTACTGCCATCCCTTCTCCCTGCACTCTAGATTAATGCCATCCCTTCTCCCTCCAATCGAGATTACTGCCATCCCTACTCCCTCCATTCTAGATTGCTGCCATCCCTACACTCTCCACTCTAGGTTACTGCCAAACCTTCCCCCTTCGCTCAAGATTACTGCCATCCATTCTCCTTCCCCTCTGGATTACTGGATCACTTCTCCTTCCTCTCTGGATTAATGACATTCCTTCTCCCTCCAATCTAGATTACTGCCATTCGTACTCCCTGCACTGTAGATTACTGCCATCCCTTTCCCCTCCACTCCAGGTTATTGCCATCCCTTTGCCTCCACTCTAGATTAAAGTCATCCCTTCTCCCTCCAGTCTAGATAACTGCCACCCCTTCTCCCGCCAATCTGGATTATTATCATCCCTTCTCTGTCCACTCTAGATTATTGTCATCCCTTCTCACTCCACTCCAGATTATAGCCATCCCTCTCCCTCCACTCTGGATTACCGCCATCCCTTCACCCTCCACTCTAGATTACTGTCAGCCCTTCTCCCACCACTCTGGATTACTGCCATCCCTACTCCCTCCAATCTAGATTACGGCCATCCCTTCTCCCTCCACTCTAGATTACGGCCATCCCTTCTCCCTCCACTCTAGATTACGGCCATCCCTTCTCCCTCCACTCTAGATTACGGCCATCCCTTCTCCCTCCACTCTAGATTACGGCCATCCCTTCTCGCTCCACTCTGGATTACTGCCATCCCTACTCCCTCCAATCTAGCTTACTGCCATCCCTTCTCCCTCCACTCTAGATTACGGCCATCCCTTCTCGCTCCACTCTGGATTACTGCCATCCGTGCTCCTTCCACTCTGGATTACTGCAATCCATTCACCTTCCTCTCTGGTTTACTGCCATCACTTCTCCTTCCTCCCTGGATTAAGACATCCCTTCTCCCTCCACACTAGATTACTGCAATCCCTTCCCCCTCCACTCTGGATTACTGCCATCCCTCCTTCCTCCAATCTAGATTGCTGCCATCCCTTCTCCCTCCACTCTGGATTACTGCCACCCCGACTCCCTCCAATCTAGATTACTGCCATCTCTTCTCCCTCCACTCTAGATTGCTGCCGTTCCTTCTCCCTCCACTCTAGATTCCTCCAATCCATTCTCCTTCACCTCTGGTTTACTGCCACCACTTCTCCTTCCTCTCTGGTTTCATGACATTAATTCTCCCTCCACTCTAGATTGCTGCCATCCCTACTCCCTGGACTCTAGATTACTGCCATCCCTGCTCCCTCCACTCCACGTTACTGCCATCCCATTCCCTCCACTCTAGATTACTGTCATCCCTTCTCCCTCCACTCGAGGTTACTGCCATCCCTTCTCTCTCCACTCTAGATTAATGCCATCTCTTCTCACTCCACTCTAGATTCCTGCCATCCCTTCTCCCTCCACTCTAGATTCCTGCCATACCTTCTCCCTCCACTCTAGATTTCTGCCATCCCTTCTCCCTCCACTCTAGATTCCTGCCATCCCTTCTCCCTCCACTCTAGATTACAGCCATCTCTATTCCATCCAATCTAGGTTACTGCCATCCCTTTTCCCTCCACTCTAGATTACTGGTAACCCTACTCCCTGCACTGTAGATTACTGCCATCCCTTCTCGCTCCAGTCCAGGTTACTGCCATCCCTTTCCCTCTAATCTAGATTACTGCCATCCCTTCTCCCTCCACTCTAGGTTACTGCCATCTCTTCTCCCTCCACTCTAGATTAATGCCATCCCTTCTCCCTCCACTCTAGGTTACTGCCATCACTTCTCCCTCCACTCTGGATTACTGCCATCCCTCCTTCCTCCACTCTAGATTACTGCCATCCCTTCTCCATCCACTCTAGATTACTGCCATCCATACTCCCTCCAATCTAGATTGCTGCCATCCCTTCTCCCTCCACTCTGGATTACTGCCACCCCGACTCCCTCCAATCTAGATTACTGCCATCCCTTCTCGCTCCAGTCCAGGTTACTGCCATCCCTTTCCCTCTACTCTAGATTACTGCCATCCCTTCTCCCTCCACTCTAGGTTACTGCCATCTCTTCTCCCTCCATTCTAGATTAATGCCATCCCTTCTCCCTCCACTCTAGATTCCTGCCATCCCTTGGCCCTCCATTCTGGATTACTGCCATCACTTCTCCCTCCATTCTGGATTACTGCCATCCCTACTCCCTCCACACTAGATTACTGCCTACCCTTCTCCCTCCACACTGGATTACTGCCATCCCTACTCTCTCCACTCTAGGTTACTGCAAACCCTTCCCCCTTCGCTCAAGATTACTGCCATCACTTCTCCCTCCACTCTGGATTGCTCACATCCCTTCTCCCTCCAATCTAGATTACGGCCTGCCCTTCTCCCTCCACACTGGATTACTGCCATCCCTACTCCGTCCAATCTAGGTTACTGCCTACCCTTCTCCATCCACTCTGGATTAATGCCATCCCTTCTCCCTCCACTCTAGGTTACTGCCATCCCTTCTCCCTCCAATCTAGTTAAATGCCATCCCTTCTTGCTCCCCTCTGGATTACTGCCATCCATTCTCCTTCCCCTCTGGATTACTGCCATCACTTCTCCTTCCTCTCTGGATTAATGACATTCCTTCTCCCTCCACTCTAGATTACTTCCAATCCTACTCCCTGCACTGTATATTACTGCCATCCCTTCTCCCTCCACTCCAGGTTACTGCAATCCCTTTCCCTCCACTCTAAATTACTGCCATCCCTACTCCCTCCACTCTAGATTACTTCCATCCCTTCTCCCTCCACTTTAGATTACTGCCATCCCTTCTCCCTCCTCTCCAGGTTACTGCCATCCCATTCCCTCCACTCTAAAATACTGTCATCCCTACTCCCTCCAGACTAGATAAATGCCATCACTTCTCCCGCCAATCTGGATTACTATCATCCCTTCTCTCTCCACTCTAGATTATTGCCATCTCTTCTCACTCCACTCCAGATTATTGCCATCCCTTCTCCCTCGACTCTAATTTACTGCCATCCCTGCTCCCTCCACTCTAGATTACTGCGACCCCATCTCCCTCCACGCCAGATTACTGCCATCCCTTCTCCCTCCACTCAGGATTTCTGCCATCGCTTCTCCCTCCACTCTGGATTACTGCCATCCCTTCTCCCTCCACTCTAGATTACTGCCATTCCTTCTCCCTCCACTCTAGATCACTGCCATCCCTTGGCCCTCCACTCTGGATTACTGCCATCCCTTCTCCCTCCACTCTAGATTAATGCCATCCCTTCTCCCTCCACTCTAGGTTACTGCCATCTCTTCTCCCTCCACTCTAGATTAATGCCATCCCTTCTCCCTCCACTCTAGATTACTGCCATCCCTTCTCCCTCCACACTAGATTACTGCCATCCCTTCCCCCTCCACTCTGGATTACTGCCATCCCTCCTTCCTCCACTCTAGATTACTGCCATCCCTTCTCCCTCCACTCTGGATTACTGCCACCCCGACTCCCTCCAATCTAGATTGCTGCCGTTCCTTCTCCCTCCACTCTAGATTCCTCCAATCACTTCTCCTTCCTCTCTGGTTTCATGACATTAATTCTCCCTCCAATCTAGATTGCTGCCATCCCTACTCCCTGGACTCTAGATTACTGCCATCCCTGCTCCCTCCACTCCACGTTACTGCCATCCCATTCCCTCCACTCTAGATTACTGTCATCCCTTCTCCCTCCACTCTAGGTTACTGCCATCCCTTCTCTCTCCACTCTAGATTAATGCCATCTCTTCTCACTCCACTCTAGATCCCTGCCATCCCTTCTCCCTCCACTCTAGATTCCTGCCATCCCTTCTCCCTCCACTCTAGATTACAGCCATCCCTTCTCCCTTCAGTCTAGATTACTGCCATCTCTATTCCATCCACTCTAGGTTACTGCCATCCCTTGGCCCTCCACTCTAGATTAATGCCATCCCTTCTCCCTCCACTCTAGATTAATGCCATCCCTTCTCCCTCCACTCTAGATTACTGCCATCTCTTCTCCCTCCACTCTAGATTAATGCCATCCCTTCTCCCTCCACTCTAGATTACTGCCATCCCTACTCCCTCCAATCTAGATTAATGCCATCCCTTCTCCCTCCAATCTAGATTACTGCCTACCCTTCTCCCTCCACACTGGATTACTGCCATCCCTACTCCATCCAATCTAGGTTACTGCCTACCCTTCTCCATCCACTCTGGATTAATGCCATCCCTTCTCCCTCCACTCTAGGTTACTGCCATCCCTTCTCCCTCCAATCTAGTTAAATGCCATCCCAATTTACTCCCCTCTGGATTACTGCCATCCATTCTCCTTCCCCTCTGGATTACTGCCATCCATTCTCCTTCCCCTCTGGATTACTGCCATCACTTCTCCTTCCTCTCTGGATTAATGACATTCCTTCTCCCTCCACTCTGGATTACTTCCAATCCTACTCCCTGCACTGTATATTACTGCCATCCCTTCTCCCTCCACTCCAGGTTACTGCAATCCCTTTCCCTCCACTCTAAATTACTGCCATCCCTACTCCCTCCACTCTAGATTACTTCCATCCCTTCTCCCTCCACTCTAGATTACTGCCATCCCTTCTCCCTCCTCTCCAGGTTACTGCCATCCCATTCCCTCCACTCTAAAATACTGTCATCCCTACTCCCTCCACTCTAGATTACTTCCATCCCTTCTCCCTCCAGTCTAGATAAATGCCATCACTTCTCCCTCCACGCCAGATTACTGCCATCCCTTCTCCCTCCACTCAGGATTTCTGCCATCGCTTCTCCCTCCACTCTGGATTACTGCCATACCTTCTCCCTCCACTCTAGATTACTGCCATTCCTTCTCCCTCCACTCTAGATCACTGCCATTCCTTGGCCCTCCACTCTGGATTACTGCCATCCCTTCTCCCTGCACTCTAGATTAATGCCATCCCTTCTCCCTCCAATCTAGATTACTGCCATCCCTTCTCCCTCCACTCTGAACTACTGCCATCACTTCTGCCTCCACTCTAGATTAATGCCATCCCTTCTCCCTCCACTCTGGATTACAGCCATCACTTCTCCCTCCACTCTAGATTAATGCCATCCCTTCTCCCTCCACTCTAGATTACTGCCTACCCCTCTCCCTCCACTCTGGATCACTGCCATCCCTGCTCCCTCCAATCTAGATTACTGCCATCCCTTCTCCCTCCAGTCCAGGTTACTGCCATCCCTTCTCCCTCCACTCTGGATTAATGCCATCCCTTCTCCCTCCAATCTAGATTACTGCCATCCCTTCTCCCTCCATTCTGGATTACTGCCATCACTTCTGCCTCCACTCTAGATTAATGCCATCCCTTCTCCCTCCACTCTGGATTACAGCCATCACTTCTCCCTCCACTCTAGATTAATGCCATCCCTTCTCCCTCCACTCTAGATTACTGCCTACCCCTCTCCCTCCACTCTGGATCACTGCCATCCCTGCTCCCTCCAATCTAGATTACTGCCATCCCTTCTCCCTCCAGTCCAGGTTACTGCCATCCCTTCTCCCTCCACTCTGGATTACTGCCATCACTTCTCCCTCCACTCTAGATTAATACCATCCCTTCTCCCTCCACTCTGGAGTACTGCCATCCCTTTTCCTTCCTCTCTGGATTACTGCCATCTCTTCTCACTCCACTCCAGATTATTGCCATCCCTATTCCCTCCACTCTAGATTACTGCCATCCCTTCTCCCTTCACTCTAGATTACTGCCATCTCTTTCCTGCCACTCTAGATTACTGCCATCCCTTCTCACTCCACTCTAGATTACTGCCATTCCTTCTCCCTCCACGCTAGTTTACTGCCATCCATTGTCCTTCCACTCTAGATTACAGCCATCCCTTCTCCCTCCACTCTATTACTGCCATCTCTTCTCCCTCCACTGTAGATTACTACCTTCCCTTCTCCCTCTACTCTGGATTACTACCATGCCTTCTCACTTCACTCTAATTTACTGCCATCTCTTCTCCCTCCACTCTAGTTTAAGACCATTCCTTCTCCCTCCATTCTAGATTACGCCATCCCTTCTCCCTCTAATCTAGATTACTGCCATCCCTTCTGCCTTCACTCTAGATTACTGCCATCCCTTCTCCCTTCACTCTAGATTACTGATTTCCCTTCTCCCTCTACTCTGGATTACTACCATGCCTTCTCACTTCACTCTAATTTACTGCCATTTCTTCTCCCTCCACTCTAGTTTACTACCATTCCTTCTCCCTCCATTTTAGATTACGCCATCCCTTCTCCCTCTACTCTGGATTACTACCATGACTTATCACTTCACTCTAATTTACTGCCATCTCTTCTCCCTCCAGTCTAGTTTACTACCATTCCTTCTCCCTCCATTCTAGATTACGCCATCCCTTCTCCATCTAATCTAGATTACTGCCATCCCTTCTCCCTCCACTCTAGATTAATGCCATCCCTTCTCCCTCCACTCTAGATTAATGCCATCCCTTCTCCCTCCACTCTAGATTACTGCCATCTCTTCTCCCTCCACTCTAGATTAATGCCATCTCTTCTCCCTCCACTCTAGATTACTGCCATCCCTACTCCCTCCACTCTAGATTAATGCCATTCCTTCTCCCTCCAATCTAGATTACTGCCTACGCTTCTCCCTCCACACTGGATTACTGCCATCCCTACTCCATCCAATCTAGGTTACTGCCTACCCTTCTCCATCCACTCTGGATTAATGCCATCCCTTCTCCCTCCACTCTAGGTTACTGCCATCCCTTCTCCCTCCAATCTAGTTAAATGCCATCCCAATTTGCTCCCCTCTGGATTACTGCCATCCATTCTCCTTCCCCTCTGGATTACTGCCATCACTTCTCCTTCCTCTCTGGATTAATGACATTCCTTCTCCCTCCACTCTGGATTACTTCCAATCCTACTCCCTGCACTGTATATTACTGCCATCCCTTCTCCCTCCACTCCAGGTTACTGCAATCCCTTTCCCTCCACTCTAAATTACTGCCATCCCTACTCCCTCCACTCTAGATTACTTCCACCCTTCTCCCTCCACTCTAGATTACTGCCATCCCTTCTCCCTCCTCTCCAGTTTACTGCCATCCCATTCCCTCCACTCTAAAATACTGTCATCCCTACTCCCTCCACTCTAGATTACTTCCATCCCTTCTCCCTCCAGTCTAGATAAATGCCATCACTTCTCCCGCCAATCTGGATTACTATCATCCCTTCTCTCTCCACTCTAGACTATTGCCATCTCTTCTCCCTCCACGCCAGATTACTGCCATCCCTTCTCCCTCCACTCAGGATTTCTGCCATCGCTTCTCCCTCCACTCTGGATTACTGCCATACCTTCTCCCTCCACTCTAGATTACTGCCATTCCTTCTCCCTCCACTCTAGATCACTGCCATCCCTTGGCCCTCCACTCTGGATTAATGCCATCCCTTCTCCCTCCAATCTAGATTACTGCCATCCCTTCTCCCTCCACTCTGAACTACTGCCATCACTTCTCCATCCACTCTAGATTAATGCCATCCCTTCTCCCTCCACTCTGGATTACTGCCATCCCTTCTCCCTCCACTCTAGATTACTGCCTACCCCTCTCCCTCCACTCTGGATCACTGCCATCCCTACTCCCTCCAATCTAGATTACTGCCATCCCTTCTCCCTCCAGTCCAGGTTACTGCCATCCCTTCTCCCTCCACTCTGGATTACTGCCATCTCTTCTCCCTTCACTCTAGATTACTGCCATCTCTTTCCTGCCACTCTAGATTACTGCCATCCCTTCTCACTCCACTCTAGATTACTGCCATTCCTTCTCCCTCCACGCTAGTTTACTGCCATCCATTGTCCTTCCACTCTAGATTACAGCCATCCCTTCTCCCTCCACTCTATTACTGCCATCTCTTCTCCCTCCACTGTAGATTACTACCTTCCCTTCTCCCTCTACTCTGGATTACTACCATGCCTTCTCACTTCACTCTAATTTACTGCCATCTCTTCTCCCTCCACTCTAGTTTAAGACCATTCCTTCTCCCTCCATTCTAGATTACGCCATCCCTTCTCCCTCTAATCTAGATTACTGCCATCCCTTCTGCCTTCACTCTAGATTACTGCCATCCCTTCTCCCTTCACTCTAGGTTAATGATTTCCCTTCTCCCTCTACTCTGGATTACTACCATGCCTTCTCACTTCACTCTAATTTACTGCCATTTATTCTCCCTCCACTCTAGTTTACTACCATTCCTTCTCCCTCCATTTTAGATTACGCCATCCCTTCTCCCTCTACTCTGGATTACTACCATGACTTCTCACTTCACTCTAATTTACTGCCATCTCTTCTCCCTCCAGTCTAGTTTACTACCATTGCTTCTCCCTCCATTCTAGATTACGCCATCCCTTCTCCCTCCACTCTAGATTACTGCCATCCCTTCTCTCTCCACTCTAGATTATTGCCATCTCTTCTCACTCCACTCCAGATTATTGCCATCCCTTCTCCCTCAACTCTAGGTTACTGCCATCCCTGCTCCCTCCACTCTATTTTCCTGTGACCCCTTCTCCCTCCATTCCAGATTACTGGCATCCCTTCTCCCTCCACTCTGGATTACCGCCATCCCTTCTCCCTCCAATCTGGATTTCTGCCATCCCTTCTCCTTCCACTCTGGTTTACTGCCATCCCTTCTCCCTCCATTCTAGATTACTGCCATCCCTTCTCCCTCCACTCTAGATTACTGCCATCCATTCTCCCTCCACTCTAGATTACTGCCATGCCTTCTCCCTCCACTCTGGATTACTGCCATCCCTTCTCCATCCACTCTAGATTACTTTCATCCCTTCTCCCTCCACTCTAGATTACTGCCATCCCTTTCCCTCCACTCTAGTTTATTGTCATCCATTTCCCTCCAATCTAGATTACTGCCATCCCTTCTGCCTCCACTCCAGCTTACTGCCATCCGTTTCCCTCCACTCTAGATTACTGCCATCCCTTCTCCCTCCACTCTGGATTACTGCCATCCCTCTCCATCCACTCTAGATTACTGCCATCCCTAATCCCTCCAATCTAGATTGCTGCCATCCCTTCTCCCTCCACTCTGGATTACTGCCATCCCTACTCACTCCGATCTAGATTACTGCCATCTCTTCTCCCTCCACTCTAGATTGCTGCCATTCCTTCTCCCTCCACTCTAGATTCCTGCAATCCATTCTCCTTCCCCTCTGGTTTACTGCCATCACGACTCCTTCCTCTCTGGATTCATGACATTCCTTCTCCCTCCACTCCAGATTGCTGCCATCCCTACTCCCTGCACTGTAGATTACTGCCATCCATTCTCCCTACACTCCAGGTTACTGCCATCCCTTTCCCTCCACTCTAGATTACTGTCATCCCTTTCCCTCCACTCTAGATTACTGCCATCCCTGCTCCCTCCACTCTAGGTTACTGCCATCCCTTCTCTCTCCACTCTAGATTATTGCCATCTCTTCTCACTCCTCTCCAGATTATTGCCATCCCTTCTCCCTCCACTCTAGATTACTGCCATCCCTTCTCCCTCCACTCCAGGTTACTGCCATCCCTTCTCCCTCCACTCTGGTTTACTGCCATCACCTCTCCCTCCACTCTAGATTAATGCCATCCCTTTTCCTTCCACTCTGGATTACTGCCATCCCTTCTCCCTCCACTCTGGATTACTGCCATCCCTTCTCCCTCCACTTTGGATTACTGCCATCCCTACTCCCTCCACTCTAGATTACTGCCATCCCTTCTCCCTCAACTCTAGATTTATGCCATCCCTTCTCCCTCCACTCTAGATTTCTGCCATCACTTCTCCCTCCACTCTAGATTACTGCCATCCCTTCTCCCTTCAATCTGGATTACTGCCATCTGTATTCCATCCACTCTAGATTACTGCCATCACTTCTCCCTCCACTCTAGATTACAGCCATCCCTTCTCCCTTCAATCTAGATTACTGCCATCTCTATTCCATCCACTCTAGGTTACTGGAATCCCTTTTCCCTCCACTCTAGATTAATGCCATCCCTTCTCCCTTCAATCTAGATTATTGCCATCTCTATTCCATCCACTCTAGATTTATGCCATCCCTTCTCCCTCCACTCTAGATGCCTGCCATCCCTTTATCCTCCACTCTAGATTACTGCCATCCCTTCTCCCTTCAATCTAGATTACTGCCATCTCTATTCCATCCACTCTAGATTACTGCCATCCCTTTTCCCTCCACTCTAGCTTACTGGTATCCCTACTCCCTGCACTGTAGATTACTGCCATCCCTTCTCGCTCCAGTCCAGGTTACTGCCATCCCTTTCCCTCCACTCTAGCTTACTGGTATCCCTACTCCCTCCACTCTAGATTACTGCCATCCCTTCTCGCTCCAGTCCAGGTTACTGCCATCCCTTTCCCTCCACTCTAGATTACTGCCATCCCTTCTCCCTCCAATCTAGATTACTGCCATCCCTTGGCCCTCCACTCTGGATTACTGCCATCCCTTCTCCCTCCACTCTAGATTAATGCCATCCCTTCTTCCTCCAATCTAGATTACTGCCATCCCTACTCCCTCCATTCTAGATTACTGCCATCCCTACTCTCTCCACTCTAGGTTACTGCAAACCCTTCCCCCTTCGCTCAAGATTACTGCCATCACTTCTCCCTCCACTCTGGATTGCTCACATCCCTTCTCCCTCCAATCTAGATTACGGCCTGCCCTTCTCCCTCCACACTGGATTACTGCCATCCCTACTCCGTCCAATCTAGGTTACTGCCTACCCTTCTCCATCCACTCTGGATTAATGCCATCCCTTCTCCCTCCACTCTAGGTTACTGCCATCCCTTCTCCCTCCAATCTAGTTAAATGCCATCCCTTCTTGCTCCCCTCTGGATTACTGCCATCCATTCTCCTTCCCCTCTGGATTACTGCCATCACTTCTCCTTCCTCTCTGGATTAATGACATTCCTTCTACCTCCACTCCAGATTACTTCCAATCCTACTCCCTGCACTGTATATTACTGCCATCCCTTCTCCCTCCACTCCAGGTTACTGCAATCCCTTTCCCTCCACTCTAATTTACTGCCATCCCTACTCCCTCCACTCTAGATTACTGCCATCCCTTCTCCCTCCAGTCTAGATAAATGCAATCACTTCTCCCACCAATCTGGATTACTATCATCCCTTCTCTCTCCACTCTAGACTATTGCCATCTCTTCTCACTCCACTCCAGATTATTGCCATCCCTTCTCCCTCGACTCTAGGTTACTGCCATCCCTGCTCCCTCCACTCTAGATTACTGCGACCCCATCTCCCTCCACGCCAGATTACTGCCATCCCTTCTCCCTCCACTCAGGATTTCTGCCATCGCTTCTCCCTCCACTCTGGATTACTGCCATACCTTCTCCCTCCACTCTAGATTACTGCCATTCCTTCTCCCTCCACTCTAGATCACTGCCATCCCTTGGCCCTCCACTCAGGATTACTGCCATCCCTTCTCCCTCCACTCTAGATTAATGCCATCCCTTCTCCCTCCAATCTAGATTTCTGCCATCCCTTCTCCCTCCACTCTGAACTACTGCCATCCCTTCTCCCTCCAATCTAGATTATAGCCATCCCTTCTCCCTCCACTCTGGATTACTGCCATCACTTCTCCCTCCACTCTAGATTAATGCCATCCCTTCTCCCTCCACTCTGGATTACTGCCATCCCTTCTCCCTCCACTCTAGATTACTGCCTACCCCTCTCCCTCCACTCTGGATCACTGCCATCCCTACTCCCTCCAATCTAGATTACTGCCATCCCTTCTCCCTCCACTCTGGATTACTGCCATCACTTCTCCCTCCACTCTAGATTAATACCATCCCTTCTCCCTCCACTCTGGAGTACTGCCATCCCTTTTCCTTCCTCTCTGGATTACTGCCATCTCTTCTCACTCCACTCCAGATTATTGCCATCCCTATTCCCTCCACTCTAGTTTACTGCCATCCATTGTCCTTCCACTCTAGATTACAGCCATCCCTTCTCCCTCCACTCTAGATTACTGCCATCCCTTTCCCTCCACTCTAGTTTATTGTCATCCATTTCCCTCCAATCTAGATTACTACCATCCCTTCTGCCTCCACTCCAGGTTACTGCCATCCGTTTCCCTCCACTCTAGATTACTGTCATCCATTTCCCTCCGCATTAGATTACTGCAATCCCTTCTCCCTCCGCTCTGGATTACTGCCATCCCTCCTTCCTCCACTCTAGATTACTGCCATCCCTTCTCCCTCCACTCTGGATTACTGCCATCCCTCTCCATCCACTCTAGATTACTGCCATCCCTAATCCCTCCAATCTAGATTGCTGCCATCCCTTCTCCCTCCACTCTGGATTACTGCCATCCCTACTCACTCCGATCTAGATTACTGCCATCTCTTCTCCCTCCACTCTAGATTGCTGCCATTCCTTCTCCCTCCACTCTAGATTCCTGCAATCCATTCTCCTTCCCCTCTGGTTTACTGCCATCACGACTCCTTCCTCTCTGGATTCATGACGTTCCTTCTCCCTCCACTCCAGGTTACTGCCATCCCTTTCCCTCCACTCTAGATTACTGTCATCCCTTTCCCTCCACTCTAGATTACTGCCATCCCTGCTCCCTCCACTCCAGGTTACTGCCATCCCATTCCTTCCACTCTAGATTACTGTTATTCCTGCTCCCTCCACTCTAGGTTACTGCCATCCCTTCTCTCTCCACTCTAGATTATTGCCATCTCTTCTCACTCCTCTCCAGATTATTGCCATCCCTTCTCCCTCCACTCTAGATTACTGCCATCCCTTCTCCCTCCACTCCAGGTTACTGCCATCCCTTCTCCCTCCACTCTGGTTTACTGCCATCACCTCTCCCTCCACTCTAGATTAATGCCATCCCTTTTCCTTCCACTCTGGATTACTGCCATCCCTTCTCGCTCCACTCTAGATTACTGCCATCCCTTCTCCCTCCACTCTAGATTACTAACATCCCTTCTCCCTCCACTCTAGATTACTGCCATCCCTTCTCCCTCCTTTTGTCGCCTACTCATAACGCTCTTGCCCCTGCTGAAGCACCAGTCCAAAATTGCCTCTTGTTGCTGTCATTGTTGTCGACAGCAGCTGAGCAAAATATATCTGTTGTTTTGGGGAACATATTGTGCAATTCTGTTCATTTTAATATGAAAAGCATGAATGTATACGTGATTATTGTTATGTTCCTTCATGTATGTAACTATTTTTATACTTTTTTAAAAAGCCTGCAGTGTCAGCTGTGACTCAGTTGGTAGCACCCTTGCCTCTGAGTCAGAAGGTTGTGGATTCAACTCCCACTCCAGAGACTTGAGCATCAAAATCCAGGCTGACACTCCAATGCAATACTGAGGGAATGCTGCACTGTTGGAGGTGCTGTCTTTCGGTTGTGATGTTAAACCGAGGCCCCGCTTTTATCACAGGTGGACATAATAGATCCAATGGCAATATTTTGAGGAAGAGCAGGGGAGTTATCCCCGGTATCCTGGCCAATATTTATCCCTCAATCAATATCACTAAAATAAAACAGATTATCTGCTCATTATCACATTACTGTTTGTGGGAGCTTGCTGTGTGCAGATTGGCTGCTGCGTTTCCTACATGGCTACAGCAACTACACTTCAAAAACTACTTCATTGGCTGTAAAGCAATTTGGGATATCCGGTGGTCATGAAAGGCACTATAAAATGCAAGTCTTTCTACAGGAAACTCTTTTTTATCCGGCACCGACGGGATCGGCATGGTGCCGGCTTATCAAAAAGTCCGGATTATTGAGAGCTATAGTTAAAAGGTACGAGAGCTGAGAGCTCCGTATACAGCAACAAACCCAGGCTTCCCTGTTGCTTAGGTGCAGGAACAATGGCCACAAGATCCAAGCGTCCCTGTAGCTTAGCAACAGCTGCAGCCACACCCGATTGCACAGCCACAGATCGAGGAACGGCCAGTAATATGAAGTAAAACTTACCTGAATCTACTCCTGAATTTTGCTGGTTAACCCAGATTTCCAGTTATTTAGGTGCCGGTAATTTGAGAGTTTCTTGTATTTTCTTTAGGATACAGTGGAAAATAGTAGGTGATAGGCGGTATGTGTGGGATTTAGCAGCAATGAGAGTGGGTTGGTGGGTAGTTAAAGGAGTAAACTGGGCTTCGGCAGCATTGGGGCTGAACTTGTAGTTTGTCAGTGGTGTGGTGGAGAATGTGGCATTTGTTAACTGGGAGATTGCTGGTATGTGGATATAGTCAGGGGGCTCGATGGTGTGACAACAGTGAGGGGAGTCCCAAAGCCTGGGAGTAGTGTGGGGGAGAGGTAGTGAGAGCTGTTAGTATATGGGAACTGGAGGTTAGAAGTGTGAGGTAGTTGTTGGGGAGAGGGAGTTGGAAACTAAAGCACTGGGGGCTTGTCAGAGATGAGAATGCGGGGTGGGGTGATGTGGTGTGCCAATTATGGGAGTGGTTCCCAGGGCCTGACATTAATGGGGGTGGAGTTCTGGGGTTTGGTCACAGGGAAATAGGTCCTCGGGTGGGGGAGAGTTGAGGAAGTGCAGGGCTGTGGAAATAGTTGGGAGGGTGGTCCCAGTGTGTGGGGGAGATGTCAGGGTTTGAGAGCACTGGTGAAGAAGAATTTGGGAGTAGTTTGGGGAGGGGTGGGGTGGGGTGGGGACGCGCAGAGGTCTGATAGTAAGGGAAGGTGGGATTTTGTGGGAGTGCTGGAGAAGAAGGTTGCTTTAAGTATAGTTGCAGTAAAAGGGCAGCTGGGGTTAAAGCTAGAAAGTGTTGGAAACTGCTTCCATTGGAGTCAATAGTGTGTGTATTTGAGGCTGGGTCACTGGTGGACACGGCCTGCCATGAGCAGGGACGGACGGCTGTTTAGGTGAGTGGTGATATGGCAGGTATTGTAGCGCTGAACATTGTTCCTTCATTCCATGGTTCACTGATGGACAGGTGAGAGGATTAGACGATGGTGCCACTTAGCGGGATGTTATTGGGGCAGGGACGGTAGCTTTAGGAGGGGGTGCAGAGCAGCAGGTTGGAAACACTGAGGAGGGGCCTTCTGGAGTCTGGTGGGAGTGGGGTTGAGAAGCGCTGAGCAGGGCCCGAGTCTAAAAGAACTGGGCGGGGGGAGGGGCTCCAGTCCCTGGAAGCACGAGGAAGGACCTACTGATCCTAATAGTTCCATGATTGATATGAACAACAGACAGTTAGGATGGAACAAGGCTCTTACAAAGGACAAAAAATCAGCAAAGTATAGCCCAATAATTCAAATTCATCTTCCAACTAGGTTCAAAATCAAAAAGACACATTTGACTTTTACAATTTTTGAAAATGTTTTGAACAAATAGTCATTATTTTGAATTTCTAAATTTAAACAATAGAAATCACAGGTGCTGTTAATCTGAGTGTCTATCTCTGTCTGGATGACTCGGAGATAAAATTAAGCAGTTCAAAAGCACTTGATAATATAACAGCTGCCTGAGAAATATTGAAAATCTGTTCGCCAGCTTGTTTGGGAATCATTTGGAAAAACAAAGGAACTCAGAAGTCCCATTACAGGATTACAAAACCCTCTCTTCTATTTGGGCTGAGAGAAACACTATTGCATGTTGGCAAATTGTGCACATTGCAGACACTCAGATTGTGGAGTCTCCCTTCAGTTGGCAGAGTAAAGGCTCTGGGCAAAAATATAAACTTTAATCCCAGACTTTTGAGAGAAGCTGAGGCCTTCAAGCAGAAATGTTAATGAAGGTCCTCAAAGATTCAAAATACAAGTTTATAGGTAAATGTAATCACGTTATTGTGACATATACTTTTTATGTTTTTTTATGTTACACACCTTATTTTGACCCTTTACATAGAAACATAGAAACATGGAAGATAGGAGCAGGAGTAGGCCATTCGGCCCTTCAAGCCTGCTCCGCCATTCAATGAGATCATGGCTGATCATCCAAATTCAGTACCCTGTCCCTGCCTTCTCCCCATATCCCTTGATCCCTTTAGCCTTAAGAAATATATCCAACTCTTTTTTGAATATATTTAATGAACTGGCCTCCACCGCCCTCTGTGGCAGAGAATTCCACAGGTTCACCACTCTCTGGGTGAAGAAATTCCTCCTCATTTCAGTCCTAAATGGCTTACCCCTTATCCTTAGACTATGACCCCTGGTTCTGGACTTCCCGGCCATCATAAACATCCTTCCTGCATCTAGTCTGTCCAGGCCTGACAGAATTTTATAAGTTTCGATAAGATCCCCTCTCAATCTTCTAAACTCCAGTGAGTATAAGCCCAATCGACACAATCTCTCCTCATACGTCATTCCTGCCATCCCAGGTATCAGCCTGGTGAATCTTCGCTGCACTCCTTCCATGGCAAGAACGTCCTTCCTCAGGTAAGGCGACTAAAACTGCACACAGTACTCAAGGTGCGGTCTCACCAAGGCCCTGTACAACTGTAGCAAGACATCCTTGTTCCTGTACTCGAACCCTCTTGCTACGAAGGCCAACATACCATTTGCCTTCTTAACCGCCTGCTGCACCTGCATGCTTACCTTCAGCGACTGGTGCACAATAACACCCAGGTCTCTTTGCACTTCCCCTTCTCCCAATCTATTGCCATTCAAATAATAATCTGCCTTCCTGTTTTTGCCACGAAAGTGGATAACCTCACATTTATCCACATTATAGTGCATTTGCCATGTTTCTGCCCAATCACCCAATCTGTCCAAATCGTACTGGAGTTTCACGACATCCTCCTAACAGCTTACCCTCCCACCCAGCTTTGTGTCGTCTGCAAATTTGGAGATATTACATCCAATTCCCTCGTCCAGATCATTAATATATATTGTGAACAGCTGGGGTCCTAGGACCGATCCTTGTGGTACCCCACTAGTCACTGCCTGCCACTCGGAAAATGACCCATTTATTCCAACTCTTTGCTTTCTGTCCGCCAACCAGTTCTCTATCCAAGTCAATACCTTGCCCCCAATCCCATGTGCCTTAATTTTGCACACTAATCTCTTATATGGGACCTTATCGAAAGCCTTCTGAAAGTCCAAATACACCACATCCACTGGTTCTCCCTTATCTATTTTACCAGTTACATCCTCAAAAAATTCCAGTAGATTAGTCAAGCATGATTTACCTTTTGTAAATCCATGTTGACTTTGTCCGATCCTGTCACTGCTTACCAAGTGCTCTGCTATTACATCTTTTATAATAGATTCTAGCATTTTCCCCACTACCGATATCAGGCTTACCGGTCTATAATTCCCCGCTTTTTCTCGACCACCTTTTTTGAATAGTGGGGTAACATTAGCTACCCTCCAATCCATGGGTACTGTTCCAGAGTCTATCGAGTTCTGGAAGATGACCAGCAATGCATCTACTATTTCCAGGGCCACTTCCTTAAGTACCCTGGGATGTAGATTATCAGGCCCTGGGGATTTATCGGCCTTTAGTCCCATCAATTTTCCTAACACCATTTCCCTACAAATACTGATTTCTTTCAGTTCCACCCTTTCATCAGGCCCTATGTTCCCCGGCATCTCTGGGAGGTTATTTGTGTCCTCCTTTGTGAAGACAGAGCCAAAGTATGAATTTAGTTGGACTGCCATTTCTTTGTTTCCCATTATAAATTCCCCTGATTCTGACTGTAAGGGACCTACACTTGACTTCACCAATCTTTTTCTCTTCACATATCTATAAAAGCTTTTACAGTCAGTTTTTATGTTCCCTGATAGCTTACTCTCATATTCTATTTTCCCTTTCTTAATTAATCCCTTTGTCCTCCTTTGTTGAATCCTAAACTGCTCCCAATCCTCAGGATTATTCCTTTTTCTGGCCAATTTATATGTCGTCTCCTTGGATCTTATGCTATCCCTAATTTCCCTTGTTTCCCTAAATTCCCTTATTTAGTCGACAAGTTAAAGAAAAAAAATAGCTCATACATTTTTTTTCAAGAAGTGCAATACTTGATTTACCTGCTTCACTTTGAAAGACATTTGCACATGACTGAATTACAATTTAATACATTTGATAGGAATATTATATGTTGTAACTGTTGTGTATGTAATATGTGTGCTACTTTGAACCTATGGACAGGACTGCACTACTTGTTGGGCGTAGTGATACGCAGTACCACTCCTGGCCATAGGGGTATAAATAGTACTGTGGGTACTGATCTCCCCTCAGTTCCCGCCTGTGGGCATGAAGTAAAGACCTATGTATAGTCCCTACCTCTAACCAGTAAAGACCTGTTTTATTGTTACTGATTAAGTCTGAGTATTAATTACTTGAACAACTCACAGATTTAACACTGGCGACGAGTCTGATTCGGACCCTGCGGCAGTCACTCCACGGCAGCTTCGTCCACAGCCAGGACGTTGCAGAGAGGTTTCCACCCTCTCCACCCCACTGGAAGACATCCTGACCTCGGAGCCTCCATCGGCGACCGTCAGCTTCTTCTCCAGCTTGGTGGTGGGTAAGCCGTTGTCTGAGCCGGGCAGCGACGCGACAGGCAGTCGACCGCGTTGGCCGCACGAACGGGGCTGGGGGAGCTGGAGGAATAGGGCGCGAGAGCCGCTTCGAGCGGGAGGCGTTTCAACAGAGCGATCGCATCTCCTGATAAGAGCCGAGAGCCGCTTCGCGATCCAGCGATCGCATCCGCTGATAAGGGCCGCACTCGGGCGATCGCGGCGAAGATAAGGGCCGCACTCGGGGGCTGAAGGGAGACGGCGTTGGGGGACGGGTGAAGACCGCCAAGCGCGGGAAAACCGCCATTTTGTGGGCGGAGGACGACGGCAAGAGTGGGAAGCCGCCATCTTGGATAGCAGTAAAAAAAAAAAAATCTGAGAAATTGCAAATCTGATAAAGTACTACAATGCCTAAACACGGGAATATTAGCAACTTTGATAGTGACATCGAAGATTGGGCCATATATGTTGAACGAGTTAAAAATTATTGTAAGGCCAATAAAATTCATGAGGCTGATAAAGCACTAACATTATTAAATTTAATGGGTGCGAAGACATACGGGCAATTGAAACACCTGTTATCACCAGATGAACCGGCGGATAAGACGTTCGATGAGATTGTTACTGTCCTGAAAGATCATCTAAACCCCACGCCGCTGATGCTAGCGGAACGATTTAAATTTTACGACAGAAGGCAGCTACAGCATGAAAGCAATGCTGATTATTTGCTGGAATTGCGTAAATTAGCGAAATATTGCCAGTTTGGAACGGGACTGACAGAGGCACTTCGAGACAAATTTGTGTGTGGTTTATTTAAACAGGATACACAAAAGCGACTGCTCGAGGAGAATGAGCTGACGCTTGAGAAGGCGGTCACTATGGCAGCAGCACACGAAGCCGCAGCGAGAGGCACGGCAGTAATGCAGCCACGGTCACCGGAGCTCAGTGCACACAAATTGGGTGTGAGTTCTGGCAAATGTTATCGTTGTGGAAAGACAACGCATGATCAGAACCAGTGTTGGTTTAAAAACCAAGAATGTAGAACTTGTGGTAGGCTTGGACATATAGCTAGAGTATGCAGGTCAGCGAAGAAGACCAGCAACAAGAAGTCACCGCAAGGAAAATACGCAAAGGTACACAAGGTGACCGAACAGGAGTCCGATTCAGACGCTAGCAGTAATGAACTGGCTAGCTTAAGAGTACTCAACGCTGGTAAGGGTGCAGACCTCCAGACAATTTGGGTCACTCTTCAGATAGAAGGAGTCCAAGTAAAACTGGAATTGGACACTGGATCGGCATTGACGGTCATAAATAAGAAAGATTACGGAAAGTTATTCCAACATATTCCCCTACAGGATACGGGGATTATATTGGAAACATACACGGGGCAAAGAGTGTACCCCATCGGGAAAATAGAGGTTGCAGTGGTCCACAAGGGCGAAGACAGTCAAATAATGGACTTATATGTGATATCTGAAGGAGGTCCTCCACTACTAGGACGGGAGTGGATTAGGAAAATGAATATGGACTGGCATTTCCTACAAACAATAACGAGTGAGAACTCGGTGAAGATAGTCGGCCCAGACTCTGGAACGGATGATGGTAAGCCCAACTCAGGTGCAAAAGACAAAGTTTCAGCACAGAATTCCACTGAGCAACAACAACATAGTTTAACTGTGGATTCTGAGTCTGGCAAGTCTACTGATGTGCCCATTTCTGAGGGACACCGGGCTCGAACGCAACTCCATTTCAAACTACAACAGCAATTAGAACAAATGCTTCGCCGTTGTGAGCAAGAGTTGAATGCAACGAAAGAGTTCTTTGATATAGAGTTGGAGAATCTGGAAAGACAACAGAAGCAGCTGATGGAGAAAATGGAGCAGGAGCACACAAAACGTCTGACGTCAGAGGAGTTAACGGTCAGCCAACTCCTGCATATGCTGAAGGACAGGACTCTGAAATGGGAAAAACTTGAACACGAACTTCAATATTCAAACGAAAGGGGTTCGGAGCTCTCAAAGGTTATTGGAAGAGCTGAGGTGGCAACACAGACTGAGATGACTGCAACAGAGCAGCCCTTGGATGCCAAAAGTACGCTGACTCACGTCAACGTAGAACAACAGACCGCTGAAACAGGGATTGAATAGTCCGATCAATCAATCTCCAAAAGAAGTTGAAGCAGTAAAATCTCAAATGAGGTCATTAGTAAACGACTTGCTGAAAGCCCAGAAAAAGCTGGATGAAGAGGTACGCATGAAGAAGTCTCTTCAGGAAAGATGTCTGGACTTGGAACAAAAGCTGGCTAACGCCCAGCTGGGTATGGAGGAAATAGAAGACCCTCTCGCTGGCCTAGATCAGGACGACACCGAATATTACTATGTCCTGTCCTGCCCAACTTGTAACTTCGACTCCCACCATACAGAAATCATGGAGGAGCACCGAAAGTCTACGGAACATCGGGAGAAGGTGGCTCTACTACGGAAAAAGGAGGGAGAGAAGGAGGAACTGCGCATGCAGCTGGCAGCTGACAGTGGAGCCCAGAGAGTCTCCAAGAAGCAGAAAAGGAAAAGTCGAAACAGAAGATGACCCGTCTGAACCATTATTACCTCTACCAGATCACACACGTGGTCCCTCCGAACGGAGCCAATTCAGTTCGGAAGTTCAAACTGTTAAATCCATGGAAGGACTATTGAATGAGTCACTCCAGCAACGTGAACCGACTCCACCACAGAGATTGAATCTGTGAACTGTTTTCCGCAGAGACTGAATCTGTGATCTGTTTTGACACGAAGTTATCTATGTATCTATGTTATTCTGTTATGTAAACCTGAAGTTATATATGTATATATGTTATTACGTTATGTTAAATGGGGAGATGACTGTAAAGCTAGGAAGGGAGGAATGTTGTGTATGTAATATGTGTGCTACTTTGAACCTATGGACAGGACTGCACTACTTGTTGGGCGTAGTGATACGCAGTACCACTCCTGGCCATAGGGGTATAAATAGTACTGTGGGTACTGATCTCCCCTCAGTTCCCGCCTGTGGGCATGAAGTAAAGACCTATGTATAGTCCCTACCTCTAACCAGTAAAGACCTGTTTTATTGTTACTGATTAAGTCTGAGTATTAATTACTTGAACAACTCACAGATTTAACACTGGCGACGAGTCTGATTCGGACCCTGCGGCAGTCACTCCACGGCAGCTTCGTCCACAGCCAGGACGTTGCAGAGAGGTTTCCACCCTCTCCACCCCACTGGAAGACATCCTGACCTCGGAGCCTCCATCGGCGACCGTCAGCTTCTTCTCCAGCTTGGTGGTGGGTAAGCCGTTGTCTGAGCCGGGCAGCGACGCGACAGGCAGTCGACCGCGTTGGCCGCACGAACGGGGCTGGGGGAGCTGGAGGAATAGGGCGCGAGAGCCGCTTCGAGCGGGAGGCGTTTCAACAGAGCGATCGCATCTCCTGATAAGAGCCGAGAGCCGCTTCGCGATCCAGCGATCGCATCCGCTGATAAGGGCCGCACTCGGGCGATCGCGGCGAAGATAAGGGCCGCACTCGGGGGCTGAAGGGAGACGGCGTTGGGGGACGGGTGAAGACCGCCAAGCGCGGGAAAACCGCCATTTTGTGGGCGGAGGACGACGGCAAGAGTGGGAAGCCGCCATCTTGGATAGCAGTAAAAAAAAAAAAATCTGAGAAATTGCAAATCTGATAAAGTACTACAATGCCTAAACACGGGAATATTAGCAACTTTGATAGTGACATCGAAGATTGGGCCATATATGTTGAACGAGTTAAAAATTATTGTAAGGCCAATAAAATTCATGAGGCTGATAAAGCACTAACATTATTAAATTTAATGGGTGCGAAGACATACGGGCAATTGAAACACCTGTTATCACCAGATGAACCGGCGGATAAGACGTTCGATGAGATTGTTACTGTCCTGAAAGATCATCTAAACCCCACGCCGCTGATGCTAGCGGAACGATTTAAATTTTACGACAGAAGGCAGCTACAGCATGAAAGCAATGCTGATTATTTGCTGGAATTGCGTAAATTAGCGAAATATTGCCAGTTTGGAACGGGACTGACAGAGGCACTTCGAGACAAATTTGTGTGTGGTTTATTTAAACAGGATACACAAAAGCGACTGCTCGAGGAGAATGAGCTGACGCTTGAGAAGGCGGTCACTATGGCAGCAGCACACGAAGCCGCAGCGAGAGGCACGGCAGTAATGCAGCCACGGTCACCGGAGCTCAGTGCACACAAATTGGGTGTGAGTTCTGGCAAATGTTATCGTTGTGGAAAGACAACGCATGATCAGAACCAGTGTTGGTTTAAAAACCAAGAATGTAGAACTTGTGGTAGGCTTGGACATATAGCTAGAGTATGCAGGTCAGCGAAGAAGACCAGCAACAAGAAGTCACCGCAAGGAAAATACGCAAAGGTACACAAGGTGACCGAACAGGAGTCCGATTCAGACGCTAGCAGTAATGAACTGGCTAGCTTAAGAGTACTCAACGCTGGTAAGGGTGCAGACCTCCAGACAATTTGGGTCACTCTTCAGATAGAAGGAGTCCAAGTAAAACTGGAATTGGACACTGGATCGGCATTGACGGTCATAAATAAGAAAGATTACGGAAAGTTATTCCAACATATTCCCCTACAGGATACGGGGATTATATTGGAAACATACACGGGGCAAAGAGTGTACCCCATCGGGAAAATAGAGGTTGCAGTGGTCCACAAGGGCGAAGACAGTCAAATAATGGACTTATATGTGATATCTGAAGGAGGTCCTCCACTACTAGGACGGGAGTGGATTAGGAAAATGAATATGGACTGGCATTTCCTACAAACAATAACGAGTGAGAACTCGGTGAAGATAGTCGGCCCAGACTCTGGAACGGATGATGGTAAGCCCAACTCAGGTGCAAAAGACAAAGTTTCAGCACAGAATTCCACTGAGCAACAACAACATAGTTTAACTGTGGATTCTGAGTCTGGCAAGTCTACTGATGTGCCCATTTCTGAGGGACACCGGGCTCGAACGCAACTCCATTTCAAACTACAACAGCAATTAGAACAAATGCTTCGCCGTTGTGAGCAAGAGTTGAATGCAACGAAAGAGTTCTTTGATATAGAGTTGGAGAATCTGGAAAGACAACAGAAGCAGCTGATGGAGAAAATGGAGCAGGAGCACACAAAACGTCTGACGTCAGAGGAGTTAACGGTCAGCCAACTCCTGCATATGCTGAAGGACAGGACTCTGAAATGGGAAAAACTTGAACACGAACTTCAATATTCAAACGAAAGGGGTTCGGAGCTCTCAAAGGTTATTGGAAGAGCTGAGGTGGCAACACAGACTGAGATGACTGCAACAGAGCAGCCCTTGGATGCCAAAAGTACGCTGACTCACGTCAACGTAGAACAACAGACCGCTGAAACAGGGATTGAATAGTCCGATCAATCAATCTCCAAAAGAAGTTGAAGCAGTAAAATCTCAAATGAGGTCATTAGTAAACGACTTGCTGAAAGCCCAGAAAAAGCTGGATGAAGAGGTACGCATGAAGAAGTCTCTTCAGGAAAGATGTCTGGACTTGGAACAAAAGCTGGCTAACGCCCAGCTGGGTATGGAGGAAATAGAAGACCCTCTCGCTGGCCTAGATCAGGACGACACCGAATATTACTATGTCCTGTCCTGCCCAACTTGTAACTTCGACTCCCACCATACAGAAATCATGGAGGAGCACCGAAAGTCTACGGAACATCGGGAGAAGGTGGCTCTACTACGGAAAAAGGAGGGAGAGAAGGAGGAACTGCGCATGCAGCTGGCAGCTGACAGTGGAGCCCAGAGAGTCTCCAAGAAGCAGAAAAGGAAAAGTCGAAACAGAAGATGACCCATCTGAACCATTATTACCTCTACCAGATCACACACGTGGTCCCTCCGAACGGAGCCAATTCAGTTCGGAAGTTCAAACTGTTAAATCCATGGAAGGACTATTGAATGAGTCACTCCAGCAACGTGAACCGACTCCACCACAGAGATTGAATCTGTGAACTGTTTTCCGCAGAGACTGAATCTGTGATCTGTTTTGACACGAAGTTATCTATGTATCTATGTTATTCTGTTATGTAAACCTGAAGTTATATATGTATATATGTTATTACGTTATGTTAAATGGGGAGATGACTGTAAAGCTAGGAAGGGAGGAATGTTGTGTATGTAATATGTGTGCTACTTTGAACCTATGGACAGGACTGCACTACTTGTTGGGCGTAGTGATACGCAGTACCACTCCTGGCCATAGGGGTATAAATAGTACTGTGGGTACTGATCTCCCCTCAGTTCCCGCCTGTGGGCATGAAGTAAAGACCTATGTATAGTCCCTACCTCTAACCAGTAAAGACCTGTTTTATTGTTACTGATTAAGTCTGAGTATTAATTACTTGAACAACTCACAGATTTAACAGTAACTTTCATTTAATCAGTAGTGCGTTCTTTCTGACTCAACCTGCCTGCGGGAAGGACCTTTCCAGCTGATGATGGTAACAACTGCTTGTACAGTCAGCAAGTGGTCCCTCTCCCAGCAATTTAATCCAAATCTCATTTCAAACAATGCGGTTGAGCTGAGCAGTTGCTGAATGTGGGGCCCAGCTTTTAAAGTGGTCAGTTGGCAACTTACCACTCAACCTTCTGCCACTCAGACAACACTTCATCGGAGCAGTAGATTCGGAACTAGAGTAATTAAATTAGCTGGCACAAAGGGTGGTCGCAGTGTAAAGTAGTTGTAGAAAGACAGAATATATTTTGTTGGTGGTGAATGTTATTGTTTAAACTAAACATGGCTTGATCACAAAGTTCTAGTTCATTTCCGTGGCTGCTTTCAACTTTTTGTCATTGAATAATGGCAGGGAAAATGTAAACTTTTGTTTGATGAAGGACTTGTCAGATTGTTAATCAGCTTGTGAATACTTGCAGTACTTCACAATGTTCTTCCAAGGGAAGAGTGTGAAGACACAAAAACAACAACAACCGATTTCCACCGAAGTTTTAACAACAATAAAAACAATTGTAAAGATGTTCTTTTTTGGAGTTCCTGTGTGTTGATTTTTTAAGGAATGTTTAGAGGATTTAGCTGCATTCTTCACAATATTCTTTTAATGAATATTTATATCCACATTGTATTTGGCTAAACTGTTACTCACTTCTGTGTCCAGTGTTACCCTCCTCTGTGCGAGACTCTCAACTATTGGAATGCTCCTCTGAGACTGTCAAAATATTAAAGCCTGGCCCAAGTGTGCCTTACTACGTGAGTTACAAAAGTGTTCAGTAACATCAGAAAAATTGCTCTGTCTTGAACTTATTTGGATCCACCTCTTACTTGGCTCAGTGGTTGCTCGTATTCTTTTTATCCATTAATGGGAAACATTTCCCTCAGGTCAGAGCCCAGATCACAAATTGTGACTTGTCACTAATGCCCTCTAACTGAATATTAATGCTGCATTCGTCATATTTCGATGTACACTCAATTGGTGCTCAAATTGCCAACACTCAGAACATAGCTCCCATTGTCACATGAAATCAAGGAAGCTGGTTGTTGATGCAAATTTCCCATCACAGGCAAATTTCCAACATATATCGAACCCTTACATTGTGTGTTCTCATACAGTGCCCGGGACCAGCAACTCACAGGTAAGGACTTGATACAGCTTTACGAACATTATTCTATCTGTATTTTGCACTATTTGTGTCTGAGTTGACACAGTTGGATGAGGATTGTAAACCTGCTGGTTTTTATAAACCTAACCTTCCTGAATGAAATGGAGCATTGAACAGTTAGCATGAAGAATGTTGTGTTGGGCATGTTCACGGTTAATCCTACACTTTCCCGCTCATTGCAAACTTCATAATATAAATACGTGATGTGATACCAATGGAGATTTCATAACTTTATTCAGAAAGTATTCTGTGTGAAGTATTTTGTGAACCTATATAAGAACTCTGTTTAGTGGACTGTTATACACACTGGTCCTGAATTTCCTTGGGCTGAGAGCGTGCCTCCCATTTCCCTGCAGCACTGGCCCTGTCAGAGTTTGCGGGATCTGCAGGAGGGCTCCACGTTTGTACGGGACAGGTCCGTTACTTCAGGTGCAACTCTGGTGCCCGCCTGCCCCATGTTCCCAGAAACCCCTCTGATCCTCTGCCTAGCAGGGGGCGGGGAAGGGAGTGTTGTCCGAACCCGGCAATGTTCCTTTTGGTCTTTGTTGTGTTTGTACCGCTGTACACAACTACATAAAATAATAAAGCAGCAGAGACTGAGAGTAACTGCAAGTGATCTTTACTGGGTAACTGGAACTTCGGCACTGACTGTACAAATCGATACGCGTCTGTTATATACGCTCGCAACTAAGGATATACATCCGCAATACAATGTAATCCCTTCAATGTTGTATACATTACACTTCCTCCCCCTTTAGCTTAATAGTATATTAACGCAAAATTTCTATAATTAACATACAGAGCCTGTCTTTACAGTAACAAAATTCAAATTCCAACATAACATTTTATTTTGTCAACAGCCCTTTTACAATCAAGTCTCTGGGGAGGCCTCCTCTGCCTCTCTGGGTAACGTCTCTCCAGACTCTTTTGCTTTGGGGAATGAGACTGTACAGGTACATTTGCATCAGGTGAGCTATCAGCACAGGTAGAGCTCTCAGCTGAGGATGAGGCTGGTGCTGATGCTAATGAATCAGGAGTGTCTGTTTCCATGTCAGGTGAGTCTGGGCGAGGTATAGGGGTGTTTTCCAACTGAACGTCCAGAATTTGGTCCACATGACGTCTCAAAACGTTCTCTCCCACATCCATAGTATACATCAGTGGTCCCTCTTGTTGTGTATGTAACCGTTTACCTTTAAGGGAACTATAGAATGTGACCGTTCGCCTTTAAGAGCACTACTTCAGGGTGGCACTATTTATTGGCTCATGTATACTGTAATACCGATAGTGACCACACCAGTATATAAGGGTTGTGATACGTTAACTAGGGCAGAAATCGCCCAGACCTCTGAATAGTAAAGACCTGTTTTGTTTGTACTTCTAAAGTCTCTAAAGTTATTTACTGCACAACCTACAGACTTTACAGTGGCGACGAGTCCGATCGTACCCTGCGGCAAGACTAACCAGTAGCAGAGAGCTTCAAAAAGAAAACACGAGGCTCCGTCTACTAAAAGTATAGTACTTACTGGAAGCTGGAAGATTAACAGCAAAGCTGCGGCAGCAACAGGCACAGATTACCCTGCTACCACAACTTGAGCGAGCCAATCAGCCTAAAACAAGGCAGCCGAAGAGACTGTGAGTAGTTAAAACAAATAAATTAAAAAAAAAACGGGGTAGAAGTATTTGGAGGAGAAGGGCAAAGCATTCGGGTCCAACGGCGTCGGGTGACAGCCGGACCGCGGGCAATGTGAGAAGCCGTGCAGCAACCGCTGCCACGAAGCGCTGAGCCTGCGAGTAGGCGCGGGAGTGTCAGAGCCGAGAGCCGTGCGAGCGGGGGAGCCAGAGCCGAGCGGGAGGCGTTGCAAGCCAGCGATCGCATCTCCAGATAAGGGCCGAGAGCCGCGAGAGCGATCGGATCTACAGATAAGGGCCGGCAGCCGCTTCGCGATCCAGCGATCGCATTATAGATAAGGACCACACTCGGGCTGACAGACGGCGTCGGGGGACCGGGTGAAGACCGCCAAGCGCGGGAAAACCGCCATTGAAGTGGGCGGGGAGAGCGAGAAGCGCGGGAAAGCCGCCATTTTTCAGGGAAAACCGCTGAAGAAGAAGGAAGAAGCGGGAAACCGCCATCTTGGAAATTATTAAGAATTTCAGAAAAGTAATAAGATTTTTCAGAAAGGCTGGTGTGTTCTCAAGAAGAGAGAAGGAAATTAATAATAAGTAAAGTAATACTTGTACTGTTCTCAAAAAGAGAAGAAGATGCCTAAGCGAGGAAATATTAATGACTTTAATGCAGAAATAGAAGACTGGGCCACGTATGTGGAACGCATAGAAATATATTGCGTAGCCAACGAAATTGAGGATGACAACAAGGCAATAACTTTGTTAAATTCGATGGGAGCAAAAACATACGGGCTTTTGAAACATCTAATAGCACCAGTTAAACCAGTGGACCAGACCTTCGAAGAGATCGTAACAGTGCTGAAGGATCACTTGAACCCCACACCGTTGATGCTGGCTGAAAGATTTAAATTTTACGCCAGAACCCAGAGGCAAGATGAAAGCAATGCGGAATACTTAGTCGAACTGCGTAAGCTAGCGAAATACTGCCAGTTTGGAGGGAATTTGACAGAGGCGCTGCGGGACAAGTTCGTATGCGGCTTGGCCAAAGAAGGAACGCAGAAGCGACTTCTGGAAGAAAACGACCTCACACTGGACAGGGCTGTCCTCATAGCTTCATCGCACGAAGCCGCAGCGAAAGGGACGGCGGAAATGCAGCTAAAGGCGGCGGCACTCGGGGTGGACCAAATTACAACAAGCACTCCCAAATGCTACCGTTGTGGAAAGACAACGCACGACCAGAATCAGTGCTGGTTTAAGAACCAAGAGTGCAGGAAATGTGGCAAACTGGGTCACATCGCGAAGGTATGCAGGTCCGGAAAGAAGACCAACAAGCAAAGGAAGCCACCACCACAAGGAAAGTACAACAAGGTGCATCAGGTGGCTGAAAAGAGTTCAGACGAACAAAATTCAGACTCAGACCCAAACAGCCAGGAGCTGGATAGTCTGAGAATCCACCATGTGGGTAAAGTAACTGATCTACAGTTAATCTGGGTCACACTAAAAATAGCGGGAGTCCAAGTACGAATGGAGCTGGACACGGGATCAGCTGTATCCGTCATCAACCAAAAGGACTATCACCGGCTATTCTCTCACATACCCTTAAGAAATACCAAATTCGTATTACAGACATACACGGGGCATCATGTATACCCCCTGGGAAAAATACGAGTCAAGGTGAGAGATAGGGGTAAAGAACACCCACGAATGTATCTGTACGTACTACCTGAGGGAGGACCACCACTTCTGGGACGGGAGTGGATCAAGAAAATAGACATGGAATGGCACTACCGGCAAGCAATGACGAGTGAGGACTCGGTGCAGACAAGCAGCTCAGACTCCGAGCCGGAAGACGATAAGTCCAGCTTATGTATGAAAAACAAGATTAACATGAACTCATGGACTAAGGTTGGGAAATCGATGGCGTGCATAAAGACAGAGAATTCTGAGTCTGTTCAAGCTACAGACAGATGCATTACGGAGGAACACCGGGCTAGAACTCAACGTTATGTCAAAGTACAACGACAATTAGAACAGTTGAGTGCCCGTCTCCTACAAGAGATGGAAAAGGTGAAAAAGTTCTGGGACACCGAATGGGCGTCCCTGGAAAGACAACAGAGACAGCTCGCTCAAGCAGAGAGCGACCATAGAGCCATCGTGGCCAAGTACCAATCACATCTCCCTGAGGCTGTTCAGGAACTAGAATATACACAGAACGATCCAAAGGAAGAGGAATCTTCAGGAAGTCAGGATGGTATTCCAGTTCACCTCTACGACTTGTTGCAAGCAGAGTGTAACGAGTTGAAAGAACAGTATGAACAGGCTTGGACTACAATCCTGGAAGGGGTTAACTTGGCAACTTCCGAAAAGCTCGTGTTAGTGAAAGAACATGAACGACTAAAGGTTGACCATAAACAAGAATTACAAAGTCTGCAGGAAATGTTTGATGAGCTTCAGGCCAAGGCTGACTCATCGTTAGGGATTCAATCCATAGGAAAAAAATTAGTGGTGGAAGACATACCAGAACAGGGAATACAGGATGTCCAAGAACTCGTTAAATTATTAAAGGAAACACAAAATAAATATGAAGCGGCAATGGCCGAGGTCCAACGACTTGAAGAACAGATGCAACTGGAAATCTTTTCAGTGGAAGAAAAGGGAACTGTAAGAAACACAGAGACCGTAAGAATGGGCCATGAACATGAGCTTAAATCGTCAGAGGAGAAGGGTTTGGAGCTCTCAAAAGTTATTGAAATAGCCGAGGTTGCAACACAGACTGAGAAGATGGCAGCAGAGCAACCCTTAGATACCAAAAGTACGCTGACTCATGTCAAGGTTGAACAACAGAACGCTGAAACAACTGCTCCGGTAGAGGGATTGAATAGTCCGATCAATCAATCTCCAAAGGAAGTTGAAGTATTAAAATCACAAATGAGGTCATTAGTAAACAACTTGCTGAAAGCCCAGAAAAAGTTAGAGGAAGCGGAACACGTGAAGAAGTCTCTTCAGGAAAGATGTCTGGATTTGGAACAAAAGCTGGCTGACGTCCAGCTGGGTAGGGAGGACATAGAAGACCCTCTCGCTGGCCTAGCTCAGGACGACTCCGAATATTACTATGTCCTGTCCTGCCCAACTTGTAACTTCGACTCCCACCATACAGAAATCATGGAGGAGCACCGAAAGTCTACGGAACATCGGGAGAAGGTGGCTCTACTACGGGAAAAGGAGGAAGAGAAGGAGGAACTGCGCATGCAGCTGGCAGCTGACAGTGGAGCCCAGAGAGTCTCCAAGAAGCAGAAAAGGAAAAGTCGAAACAGAAGATGACCCATCTGAACCATGATTACCTCTACCAGATCACACACGTGGTCCCTCCGAACGGAGCCAATTCAGTTCGGAAGTTCAAACTGTTAAACCCATGGAAGGACTATTGAATGAGTCACTCCAGCAATGTGAACCGACTACACCACAGAGACTGAATCTATGAACTGTTTTCCACAGAGACTGAATCTGTGATCTGTTTTGACATGAAGTTATATATGTTATTATGTTATGTTAAACATGAAGTTATATGACGTTGACTCCATCGAGAGTATATCTGTAAATTGTTATATGACGTTGACTCCATCGAGAGTATATCTGCAACCTGTTTATATAAAATTGAAGATTGTATGTTTAACGGGATTCTGTAAGTAATAAGCTAGGAAGGGAGGAGTGTTGTGTATGTAACCATTTACCTTTAAGGGAACTATAGAATGTGACCGTTCGCCTTTAAGAGCACTACTTCAGGGTGGCACTATTTATTGGCTCATGTATACTGTAATACCGATAGTGACCACACCAGTATATAAGGGTTGTGATACGTTAACTAGGGCAGAAATCGCCCAGACCTCTGAATAGTAAAGACCTGTTTTGTTTGTACTTCTAAAGTCTCTAAAGTTATTTACTGCACAACCTACAGACTTTACACCTCTCTTGTGGATATTGTCCCTGGTTGCCACTTTTCCGTCCGGAAATCACGAGCAAGAACTGACTGTCCCACACTGAAGCTTCTTGTTGGCTTAGCATTCAAATGTTTGAACTGTTTGTTCTCTACATCACGACGTACATTCGGTTTAAGAAGGTCCATGCAAGATCTCAGGTTCCTGTTCAGAAACATAATCGCTGGAGTCTGATTAGTGGCTGCGTGTACTGCGTTCCGATAAGCAAAGAGGAATTTGTCTATCTTGTGTTGCAGTGGTAGATTCTCGCTGTACATTGCTTTGATGGCCTTCTTGAAAGTCTGTACGAATCTTTCTGCCAAGCCATTTGTAGCTGGATGGTACAGGGCAGATGTGTAGTGCTTGATTCCATTTTTCCTCGTGAACCTTTGGAATTCGTCAGAGACAAATTGTCATCCATTGTCGATGCAGATTTGTTCTGATAGTCCATTTCTAGCGAATATGGTTCTCAGAACTGAAATGGTCTTTTCAGATGTGGTTAATTTCATTTTAATGACCTCGGGCCATTTGGAATGTGCATTGACTGCAATCAAGAACATGGAGTCCATGAACGGTCCGGCAAAGTCGATGTGCACACGTTGCCATGGTGATGAGGGCCATTCCCATGGATGGAGAGGGGCTTGTGGTGGTGCATTCTGGACCTTTTGACATCCTGAGCAGCTCTTTGTCAGGTCCTCGATCTGTTTGTCAATTCCCGGCCACCACACGTAACCACGGGCAAGGCATTTCATCTTTACCGTACCTAAGTGGCCTTCATGCAGTTCATCTAGCACTCGGTTACGAAGCTTGGGAGGAATCACAACTCGTGAGCCGCACATCAGTGTTCCCCAACACACTGATAACTGCTTCCTCCTAGCTGAGAATGCTGGAAACAATCAGTCACCATGTGCTGGCCATCCCTTCACAGTGATGTCATAAACTTTTGACAATGTAGGGTCATTGCGTGTTTCTCTTTCAATGAGGGCGTTTGTCACTGGTAGCTGCTCAACTATTGTTGTGTGAAATACCTCTGCTGAGTCAACTGTTGTAGTTTCCTCTGAGGTCGGCAGTGGTAAACGTGACAAACCATCGGCGTTGCCATGTTGCTTGGTCCCCTTGTATTCAATGTCATACAGGTGAGCCCCTAGGAAGAGTGACCATCGTGGTAGCCATTGTGCCGTCATCACTGGAACGCCCTTCCTTGGGTTGAAGATTGAAACGAGAGGCTGGTGGTCAGTTAACAGTGTAAACTGTTGACCATACAAGTAGTGGTTGAATTTCTTGACTCCCCACACAAGGCTGAGGGCCTCTCGGTCAATCTGTGCATAATTGCATTCAGCTGTAGTCAATGATCTTGACACAAAGGCTATTGGTCTTTCTGAGCCATCTGGGAACTTATGTGACAACATGGCACCAATGCCATTGGGTGAAGCATCACATGCCAGTCGAATAGGTAAGGATGGGTCAAAGTGAGCTCGCACCTTTTCTGAAGTAATGAGTCTTTTATTCTCTTGGAAAGCTTGTTCACAGCTGTCACTCCACTTCCATTGTGACCCTGTCTGTAGCAGTGCATTTAGTGGATGTAACACTGTGGATAGGTTGGGCAAGAACTTGTGATAGTAGTTCACCAGTCCAAGATATGATCTCAACTGAGACACATTTTCAGGTGTTGGTGCATTAATCACAGCTTCAATCTTGTCTGGAGACTTGTGTAAACCATCCTTGTCAATCACATGTCCACAGTATGAGATTTCCTTTTTGAAAAACTCACACTTGTCTCGGTTCGCTCGGAGCCCATACTCCCGTAACCTGATGAGCACCTGTTCGAGGTTGGAAAGGTGGTCGTTGTCATTCTTGCCAGTAATGATGATGTCATCAAGATAACACTGAGTACCTGGGATTCCCTGCAGAACTTGGTCCATTGCCCTTTGCCAGATTGCAGGAGCTGATGTTATTCCGAATACCAGCTGATTGTATTGGTAAAGGCCTTTGTGCGTATTTATTGTCAGGTACTTCTTTGATGCATCATCAATTTCCATTTGGAGATAGGCCTGGGCCAAGTCAATCTTTGTGAAGCGTTCCCCTCTTGACAGGGAAGCAAAGATGTCCTCAATGCGAGGCAATGGGTACTGTACTGTGTGGAGGACTGGGTTAACGGTCACTTTAAAGTCTCCACAGATGCGCACTTTTCTTGGCTTCCCTGGTTTTGTGCTGGAGGTTTTCTTCATCACTGGAACTATAGGTGTGGCCCATTCACTCCAATCCACCTTGGACAGGACCCCTAACTGCTCCAAGTTCTCCAGCTCTGCTTCTACTGAAGGGCGAATTGCATAAGGCACTGGTCTGGCCTTGTGGAACTTTGGATTTGCGTTCTCCTCAATCTTAATTTTTGATTTCATGCCCTTAAGTGTTCCTATTCCCTTCTTGAACACTTCCTGAGAGTCAGAGAGTATTTGTGACAGTCTCTCAGGCTGTCCTCCTTTGCTGACACAAACAGTGCTTGGATGGTGTGCCAATCCAACTGTATTTTCCTGAGCCATTCGCGTCCCAGCAATGGTGGTCCTCCATTTTCCACTACATAGAGGTTCAATTGTGGTATTTTTTTTTCTTTCTATGTCACTGTCACTTTTATTTTACCTTTGGGGCACCCTCTTTGTCCTGTGTATGTCTTTAACAGTACTTTAGTTGGCCTTAGTGGTATGTGTGAAAACAGTCATTTGTAGTCATGTACAGAGATCACTGTTAAAGCTGAGCCTGTGTCCAACTCCATTTTCAGCCTAACTCCTGCCACTTCTGGAGTGACCCATATTATTCTGTGATCCTCTCTTTCTTTCACACTGTGTAGTTTTAGACAAGCCAGATCCTCTTCCTCTGAGTCTGTGTCACTTTTTTCTTTATCGGAACTGTCTCCAGTCACGTAGTGTACCTTCTTGTATCTATCTTTGAAAGGTTTCTTGTTTTCCGTCACTTGGTGTGCCTTTGTATCAGTTTTCTGCTTCTTTGCTTTGCAGACCCTTTCAATGTGCCCTCGTTTGCCACATTGTCTGCAATCTTTGTCTTTAAACCAACAGTCATTGTGGTCATGTGACATTTTGCCACAGCGATAGCACTTCTTTTCTTGTTTCAGTGACATTTTGTTAGTGGAATATTCCAGGGACTTTTGTTGAATTTCTAAAGCGCCACATGCTGCTGCTTCCATTGAAATTGCAATACTTAGAGCCTTCTCCAAGGTGAGATCTTTTTCAGACAAGAGCTTCTTTTGTGTGCTTTCATTTTGCATGCCACACACAAATCTGTCTCTCAATGCGTCTGATAAGCCCACTCCAAATTGGCAATGTTCTGATAATTTGCGCAACTTTGCCAAATATTCAGAAATGCTTTCATTTTTGCTCTGATTCCGTTTATGGAATTTAAATCTTTCGGCTATGAGCAGTGGTCTGGGGCTTAAATGATCTTGGAGTGTGTCCACTATTTGTTTGAATGTTTTGTTTGCTTGCTTTTCAGGGGTTAATAAACTACGTAGTAGCCCGTATGTCTTCGCGCCCATAACACTCAGCAAAACAGTGGCTTTCTTTTCTACCTCCACTCCGTTAGCCTCACAGTACAACTCCACTCTTTCAATGTAAGTTGCCCAGTCTTCAATGCTGCTATCAAATGCTGCAATCGTGCCAATCATCGCCATTTTTTTTTCCAAACCCGTTTTTCTTTCTTTACTAGTTAGCTAGCGTCATGCAAGTCCTGTGCACTTTTCACTTGACTTACGTATCCCCTGCCTAGCTTAGCAAGCGTGCTCCGTTTTCTCTGCCTTCTCGCTCCTTTCTTCCAAGTTTCGGTGTCCTCTGGATGCGATGCCAGAATAGGAAGACGTAGGTTCATAATTCTCGTCGCCAATTTGTTGTGTCTGTACCGCTATACACAACTACATAAAATAATAAAGCAGCAGAGGCTGAGAGTAACTTCAAGTGATCTTTACTGGGTAACTGGAACTTTGGCACTGACTGTACAAATCGATACGCGTCTGTTATATACGCTCGCAACTAAGGATATACATCCTCAATACAAAGTAGTCCCTTCAATGTTGTATACATTACAGTCTTTGTGGAAGTTGATATGACTCCACTCACTTGGTGTTCCACCCTATGCACAATCGCTGGGTCTTGGCTCCGGATCAGGAGCGGATCTCCTAGTTAAGGGAATTCCTGTCCCCTGCCCATCATTTATAAGGGTCACTGTGGAATCTCGCAGAAACAACGACAGCCAGTGGAAACAGAGTTAGAATTCCAGGGCCATTGTTTCTATGTTCCTCTTCTGGTCCAGTGTACGTCTGACTAGTGTGATACAGGAGTCTCAAAAATTATGAGGAACATGAGAACTCGCCCAGTGTGGCACCAAAGTCAACAACTGACGGGTTTGAATTCATGTTTTAAGATTTGGGGTCCTGTGAATGTAAAGAGGTTGGCTGGTGATTGGAGAAGAGTTTCCTTTGAACAAGTAGATTGAGACATAAGATTAAATGTAGGAGATTTAGGACAGAGAGCAGGAGCTATATTTTACACAGAGGACCGTGAGGCTGTGGAATGCACCACCAGAGTTAGTGATTTAAGTCAACATTTAAGAATGGGTTAGACAGGTGGGCGAAGGAACGGGGGATACAGGGAAATGGAACTGGGTGGGCACATTGGATTAGGGCTACTGCTCATGTGAAGGATAAACACCATCACGAACTGGACCCCTCAACCACTGGAAACGGTCTGTTTCTATCCACTCTGTCCCCTCCCTTCATAATTCTAAACACCTCTATCAAATCATCATGTAACCGCCTCTGTTCTAATGAAAACAGTCCCAATTTTTCAAGTCTTCATATTTGTATTTTCTCACATCAGGCAGCATCTTAGTGAATTTAATCTGAACCCTCTCCCATGTCTTAATATCCTCCCTATAGTGTGGAGACCAATAAGGCAAACAGAACTCTAACTGTGTGTTACTGAGGTTTGATGTAGATTCACCATTACCTTTTGACTTTTATATTCAATGCCTTTTGCCATAAACACAGTATCCCTAAACGAGACCTGTGAATGGGAAATTTGCCTCTATTCCTGTCGTCACCAATATGGTGGGCGGCGAAGTTCTGGCGTGGAATGTGCGCGCGAACCCTACCCGCCATATTGGACGCTTAGGCACCTGTTTGATGCCAGGCGCGGTGTGAACAGATTTCTAGGTCTTTGTTTCCACTGTGCTGCTTAACACACTATTCCAAATGTTTATCGCTCTTTGAATCAAGAAGATCTTACTAAAATCTGTCCTACATTTATTTGACCCAACTATTAATTTATTCACTCTGGTCGTATTCGCAGTTGCATGGCTAGTCTGATTCAATCCACAAATCTTTTGCTGCAGTATATCTTTGTTCTTCTTTTATCATAGTATGTAGCATTGTATGGGGTAAAAATATGAGGAGAAATGAAGTATTGACATAGTCCTATAGTTAAAGATGGCAAAATATGGATTTGCGATTAAGATTTGGATTGTTTGAATCAAAAATGGCTGGAACAGTTACATCATTTTACCATATTTACATGATTCACTTGAAATTCATATTCTAGATTCACCTTATGTGTAACATTTATATTTTATATGCATCGATTATATCCTCCCTTAATTATCATTTTAGACTGCAGTTTGAATTTCTCTAACCTTTCCTCCTTTAAACTGGGGATCAGTCTTAGAGTCTTTGGGCGCGATCTTGCCAGCCCTGGAGAGGCAGGTTTGGAGGCGGGACTGCCGGGAAAATGGCAGAATCTGGGGGCGGGTGTCCATCCCACCCCCAACCCGCCTCCGTGCCATCTTCCCAGGAGGCGGGTAACCAACCCGCACCGCGTCCCGTCACCTGGAGGCGGTAAGGGGATTACAGCCACTTAACTGCCTGATAACAGGTAGTTAACAAGTAGTTAACAGGCAGTTAAGAGGATTATCCCCATTTTTCCAACAGAGGCGCGGGCTTCCTGACGTCAGGAAACCCTGCCAGGGTCACCGAGGCGAGCAGTGGGTCTGCGGGGGTCGGAGGGGTGCAAAAGTGTGCTGTGATGGTAAGTGATGGGTGCATGTGTGGAGAGGTGAGTATGTGAGGTGAGTGGAAAGTGATAGAAAATGTTTACTTACCTTTGTTTCTTCCTGCAGGCCTCAACAGTCAGGGATGCGGAGAGTCTCGCATCTCAGCGGCAGAGATGATAGATGGCTGCTGCAATCTCAAATGCAACAACCATTTGCTTTCTGCTCACAAAAGAGGCTTAATGACAGCTTCACAGAACTGTCAAATGATGAAAATTCATCTGTCAAAAGTTTTTGACAGATTAAACGTCATACACTGACGTTCTCTGCAACCGGCTTCCCCTTAATTGGCCTGCTAAGCCCACTGGGTGGGCTTAACAAGGTCAATCAAGGGAAAATAGTGTGGGTTGGCCAGAATCGATGGAGGTGGGACTGAAACCCAACAAGCAGCAGTCCCGCCTTCAACGCACCCCCATTGGCAAAATCGCCACCATAGAGTCATAGCGGCACAGAAGGAGGCCATTTGGCCCATAGAGTTCGTGCTAGCTCCCTGTAGAGCAATCCAGTCAGCCCCATTCCCCCATTCTATCCCCGTACCCCTGCATGTTTATTTTCCTCAAGTGCCTATCCAGTTTCCCCTTGAACACATTGAGTGCCTCCACTTCCACCACTTCCGTTGGCAACGAATTCCAGGTCATCACCACTCGCAGTGTAAAAATTTTTTTCCTCACATCCCCCCTGTATCTCTTGCCCAAAACCTTAAATCTGTGTCCCCTAGTCCTTGTACCATCAACTAATGGGAACAGCCTTTCCCCGTCTAGCCTATCCAAACCCGTCATAATCTTGTACACCTCTATCAAATCACCCCTCAACTTCCTTTGCTCTAATGAAAACAAATCCAGCTTCTCCAACCTGTCCTTGTAGCTAAGATCCCCCATCCCCAGAACCATTCTGGTAAATCTCCTCTGCACCCTCTCAAGGGCCTTCACATCCTTCCTAAAGTGTGGTGACCAGAACTGGACACAATACTCCGGTTGTGGCCTAACCAGCGCTTAATAAAGGTTCAGCATAACTTCTCTACTTTTGTACTCAATGGGCTGGATTTTGACTCTGGAGGCGTGTAGGAGGCGGGACTACAACTTTTGGGGTTGTAGTCCCGCCTCCATCGAGTTGTGGCCAACCCACGCGATTTTCACTTGATTGACCTTGTTGAGCCCGCCCAGCGGGCTCAGCAGGCCAATTAAGGGTCACCTGGCAACAGGTGATGACACAGATTGATATTTCATCTGTCAAGAGCAATTGACAGATGAAATATCAGCGTTTGACAGCTGTTTGAAGCTGTCAAACACTGACAATCTATACTCCAAGTTAATTCCTTCCTCTCAGGCTTATTTAGAGATCTCTCCAGAACAGAAAGCTGAATGCTGCAACTTTTGACAGCTCGCGGTCATTCTGCTTTCTGCGCCGGTGAGATGAGGGACTCCCGAGACCTGAAGGAAGGAAGGCTGTAAAGGTAACTAAAACTTCTTTAAACACTTTACACACACTAAACACACTTACCTCTTCACTCATGCACCCATCACTCACCTGAACACCGGACATCTCGAACCCTCCAAGTCCTTCAGCCCGATGGCCCGCCTCGCTAACTTGATGTGGTTTGGAGCCGTCGGGAATCCCACACTTCAGGAATAAAAATAGGGATTAGGCTAAAAACTACCTGTTAACTACCTGTTAACAGGCAGTTAATTGGCACTAATCCCCTTCCCTTCTCGGGGAGGCGGGTCCCAGCACAGGTCGGGTATCTGCCTCCTTTGAAACTGGCATGGAGGTGGGTTGGGGGCGGGATGGGTTCGTGCCCCCCGATTTCGAGATTTAAACCCCCCACACGCCTCCAATCCCGCCTCCACGGCTCAATGAAAATCCTGCCCAATACCTCTATTTATGAAGCCCATGGTTCTATATGCTTTGTTAACTACTCTTCAATATGTCCTGCTACCTTCAGGGACCTATGCACATTAACTCCCAGGTCCCTCTATCCTTGCACACTCTTTAAAACTGTGCCGTTAAGTGCATATTGCCTCTCCCTGTTCCTTCTGCCAAAATGCATCACCTCACACTTCTCTGTATTAAATTCCATCGGCCACTTATCTGCCCATTCTGCTAGCCTTTCTATGTCCTGTTGCAGTCAATTGATATCATCAACACTGTTTGCCACACCCCCAAGTTTGATGACATAGGCAAATTTAGAAATTCTACTCAGTATTCCAATATCCAGGTCATTTATATATATCAAAAAAGCAGTGGCCCCAGCACTGACCCTTAGGGATCACCATTGTCTACCATCCTCCAGTCTGAAAAACAGTCATTTACCACAACTCACTGTTTTCTGTCCTTAAGCCAATTCCTTATCCAAGCTGCCACTGACCCACCTATTCCATGAGCATCAATTTTGTTAACCAGCCTTCTATGTGGTACTTTGTCAAACCTCTTCCGAAAATCCATGTAGACAACATCGATTGCATTCCCTTCATCAATCCTCTCTGTTAATTCATCAAAAAAAATCAATTAGATTAGTCAAACACGATCTTCCTTTTACAAACCCGTGTTGGCTCTCCTTAAATAGTTTAAACCTCTCCAAATGCCCGTTAATTTTTTCCTTGATTATTGTTTCTAAAACTTTACCCACCACTGATGTTAAACTGACCAGCCTGTAGTTACTGGGATTGTTCTTACACCCTTTCTTGAACAATGGTGTCACATTTGCCACTTTCTAATTCTCAGGCACCTCCCCCGCATCTAGGGGAGATTGGAAAATTATGGCAAGCCCTTCTGCTATCTCCTCCCCCAATTAGCAACCTGGGATGCAAGCCATCTGGACCAGGCAACTTGTCCACTCTAAACATACCCAGCCTTTCTAGTACATCCTGTCTATCAATTTTCACCACTTCCATTGCTTCTACCTTTTCCACTTCTGTTACGTCCGTGTGTAATTGAGACACGGACTGCAGGAGTTGGTCATAATAGGTGTTTACTGAGTGGAGACAAAACTGGAACTACTATACAAAGTTACTACACAGGCTTATATACAGGGGTGGTCACTTACGGTACTGCAGTATACAGGGGCTGCAGAATATAGTTCCTTCTTCAAAGTACATACACTACAATTCCTCCCCTTTTAGCTAAACAGTACATACATTCGATTAATAATCAAATAACATATTTACAATTACAGTTGCTATATACATTAGCTGAAGTTAAGCAATTATAAATTCAGTCTTTGAGGAGGCTTCCTGATTCTGTCTGGATAACGCCTCTTTGGGGTATCAGGTTCTTCTGGCAAAGTTGATTCGGGATCAACGTCGTTGTTTGGTTCGTCTGCTTCCAATATCACCGATTCTGAGGTAGATGCAATTGGTACTTCGGTTTCATCACCAGGTGTATCGGATCGTGGTGTGGATTTGACGCTTTCCAGTGACTCTAGAATCTGGTCAGCGTGGCGTCTTACAATGCTCTCTCCAACGTCCACGGTATACATTAGAGGTCCTTGCCGTGTGCAGATTGTTCATGGCTGCCATTTCTCTGTGCGGTAGTCCCGGGCCAAAACTGGTTGACCTAGCTTAAAACTCCTGGTCGGCCTTTCATTCATATTCTGAAACTGCCTGTTCTCCACATCTCTTCTGATGTTTGGCTTAACCAAATCCAAGCGGCATCGTAGTCTTCGATTGAAGAACATCATGGCTGGAGTTTGGTTGGTAACCGCATGTGACGCATTCCGGTAGGCAAACAATAAGTTATCCACCTTGTGTTGTAGGGGTATGTCTTCATTACACATTGCCTTGATAGCCTTCTTGAATGTTTGAACGAACCTCTCAGCCAATCCATTGGTGGCTGGATGATATGGGGCGGATGTGTAATGCTTAACACCATTTTTCTTTAAGAACCTCCGGATCTCTTCAGACACAAACTGTGGTCCATTGTCAGAGCAAATCGGTTCAGCCAGCCCATTTCTGGTGAATATGGTTCGTAAGACTGTGATAGTTTTTTCTGTGGTGGTTGAGGGCATTTTTATTACCTCTGGCCACTTTTAATGTGCATCCACCGCAATTAAAAACATCGAGTCCATAAATGGACCAGCAAAATCAATGTGTACCCTTTGCCATGGAGATGAGGGCCACTCCCATGGATGTAGAGGGGCTTGTGGTGGGGCGTTTTGGACCTTCTGGCATCCTGTACAGCTCTTGGTCATCTCTTCGATTTCTCTATCGATTCGCAGCCACCACACAAACGCTCTGGCTAAGTTTTTCATTTTTACCCATCCCAGATGACCCTCATGAAGCTCATTGAGCACTCTATCCTTCAATTTGGGTGGAATTACTACTCTGTATCCACACATCAAGGTTCCTCGGCACACTGACAGCTGTTCTCTTCTCGGCGAGAATGCTGCCAACAGTGGTTCGCCATGTGCTGGCCATCCCTTCACCATTAAATCATAGACCCTGGAGAGTGTCGGGTCATTTCGTGTTTCCTTTTCTATGTTTGCATTCGTCACAGGTAGACATTTGACTATGGTCGAGTGGAATATCTCCACAGGATCCACTGCAGGTGCTTCTTCCACCGTCGGCAACGGTAGGTGCGACAATCCATCAGCATTCCCATGCTGTTTAGTTCCTTTGTACTCAATGTCATATTGGTGTGCCCCTAGGAAAAGGGACCACCTCTGTAGCCGTTGTGCTGTCATTATCGGGACGCCCTTCTGAGGGTTGAAAATGGAGACAAGAGGTTGATGATCAGTTAGTAGAGTAAATTTCTGACCATGCAGGTAGTGATTGAACTTCTTCACCCCCCACACCAGGCTGAGGGCCTCTCTGTCAATCTGGGCGTAGTTACGCTCGGCTGAAGTTAACGAGCGTGACGCAAAAGCTATCGGCTTCTCTGAACCATCAAGGAATTTATGTGACAGTACCGCTCCAATGCCGTAGGGAGACACATCACACGCCAGTCTTATCGGTAGTGATGGGTTGTAGTGAGCCAATATTTCTCTTGAAGTGATTAGGTCTTTACTCTTCTGAAAGGCCCGCTTACATTCATCGCTCCATTTCCATGCTACTCCAGTTTGTAGTAGGGCGTTCAGTGGGTGCAGAATTGTGGACAAATTCGGCAAAAACTTATGGTAGTAACTCACCAATCCGAGGAATGACCTCAGTTGCGACACATTTTCAGGCGCTGGAGCATTAACTACCGCTTCAATTTTGTCAGGGGACTTATGTAACCCCTCTTCATCAATCACGTGGCCACAATACGATATCTGTTTCTTAAAAAACTCGCACTTGGGGCGATTGGCTCGTAGCCCATGTTCTCTTAGTCTAGTGAGCACCTGCTCTAGGTTGGCAAGGTGTTCACTGTCATTTTCACCTGTAACTAGGATGTCGTCCAAGTGACACTGAGTCCCCGGAATCCCTTGCAAGACTTGTTCCATCGCTCTTTGCCATATCGCCGGAGCTGATGCTACTCCGAATACCAGTCAATTATACTGGTAAAGACCTTTGTGAGTGTTTATCGTGAGATACTTCCTAGAGGATTCTTCAACCTCCATCTGCAAATATGCTTGTGCTAGGTCAATTTTTGTAAAACGCTTCCCTCCAGATAGTGAGGCGAAAATATATTCTATCCTCGGGAGAGGATACTGTACTGTGTGAAGGACTGGGTTCACCGTCACCTTGAAGTCCCCACAGATGCGAACCTTCCTTGGCTCCTCAGACTTATTGTTTAACGTTTTCTTCATGACAGGAATGATGGGTGTTGCCCACTCACTCCAGTCTACCTTAGATAACACGCCTGCATTCTCCAGATTCTCCAGCTCTGCCTCGACGGCTGGGCGAATTGCATACGGTACCGGTCTTGCTTTGAAATACTTGGGAATTGCATTCTCTTCTATTTTTAGTGAGGCAGTTATGCCTTTAAGAGTTCCCAGTTCTTGTTGAAATACCTCTTTAGCGTTAGCTAAGATTTTTGACAATCGTCCAGGTGTGATGTCATCATCCTTTTTACCAGCCACAGTCAGTGCCTGAATGGAGTGCCAGTCTAAACTTATCTTTCTGATCCATTCACATCCCAATAACGGTGCTCCACCACCTTGCAGTATGTACAGATACAATTTCTGTATTTCCTTGCCGTTGTATTCGACAGGCACCCTTATTTTCCCTCTGGGGTATACTTTCTGCCCCGTATATGTCTTCAAGACAATGAATGTGTCTTTCAAGGGTATGTGTGAGAATAGCCGCTCGTAGTCTCGTCGATTCATGACGGTTAGGGCTGATCCTGTATCCAATTCCATTTTGACTTGGGACCCTGCTATTGTGAGGGTGACCCAAATGGTTCGGTGATCCTCTTTTGCGATTACGTTGTGAAGTCTGAGACAGCTTAGTCTCTTGTTCCCGGATTCACTATCGCTCTTCTGGCCTTCGGGACTACTGTCTGTCATCTTTTGTACTTTCCTGTACTGTTCCTTATTAGCCTTTTTGTTGTTGGTAGTCTTCTTCCCGGACCTGCAAACTCGTGCAATGTGTCCCATCTTTCCGCATTGCCTGCATATTTTGTCCTTGGACCAGCAGTCCTTCTGGTCATGGGTTGTTCTGCCACAGCGATAGCATTTTTCAAATCCCCGTGTCATTTCATGGGTGCTGTATTCCTGTGGCTTTTGCTGTATTTCCGCAGCTCCCCTTGCTGCTGCTTCGTACGATACTGCCACGCTGAAAGCCTTATCTAGCGTCAGCTCTTTCTCTGAGAGTAACCTCTTCTGGGTTCCTTCACTCAGGAGTCCACAGACAAATTTGTCCCGTAGGGTATCTGCCAATCCTGCTCCGAACTGGCAGTGCTTTGATAGCTTGCATAGTTCCGTAAGGTAATCAGCAATGCTCTCATCTTTATGCTGATTTCTCTTGTGGAATTTAAATCTTTCTGCTATCAGCAGCGGTGTAGGATTTAGGTGTTCCTGTGGGATATCAACAATTTCGTTAAAACTCTTCACCATCGGTTTGGCTGGAGTGATCAGGTTCCACAATAGGCCGTACATTCTTGCGTCCATTAAGTTTAGTAGTACCGATGCCTTTTTCTCATCGGCTACTTCATTTGCCTTACAATATACTTCGACTCTTTCCACATACGTGGTCAGGTCTTCTATCGCATTATCGAATGCAGTGATATTGCCAGTCTTCGGCATCTTGGAGATCTAAGATGGCACCTCCCGTGCTTTGCCTTCTTCCCCGATTTAACAAAATGGTGCCTCCCACGCTTTGCCTTCTTCCCCGCTGGATTAAGATGGCACCTCCCGCGCTTTCTGTCTTCTCTGCTGCTGCTAGCGCTGTTGCTGGCGTTTTTATGCCTTGATGGCAACGCCCTATGGTCTTCGCGCACTTCCCCCCCGCGCTGCTGCTAACGCCGCTCTCCGCGGTCCCCGTGGCAAACTGCAGCTCCTCGCGGCTTTCTGCGCTTCTAATTTCTTTTGTTTTAATTACTGTTCCCGTCGTCAGAGCAAACCTTATGGGACACTTTCCTCCCTCTTCTCGGGTCCGTACGCTGCCCGGCTTCGTAGCACCGGCCACGCCCTGTGTACTCCACCCTCTCTCTCTCTCTCTCCTCTTCCCGACAACGCTGCACGGCCCCGTTTAAAAGCCACCCGATCGAGCTCTAGCCCGCCGCAGCCCAGGAAGGATCAGTGTACTACCTGCCACCAGCCCGATTAGCTGGAACACCATAGACAGGATAACCAAGCCCCGCTCTCGACAGCCTCTCCTGCAAATCTTCGAATCCGATGAATCAGAGGCGGTTGCCCACGGTCGACGCCCGTTTCTTCTGTTTGTTTGTTTTTTTCTTTTCTTCCTTCTGGCCTCGACCTCTAACAACTTTGCTTCAGGGATGGATCCCCATGAGGTGGTGCAGAACTGTAGGTAAGTTCGGATCTGTTCGTCGCCAGTGTTACGTCCGTGTGTAATTGAGACACAGACTGCAGGAGTTGGTTATATCAGGTGTTTACTGAGTGGAGACAAAACTGGAACTACTATACAAAGTTACTGCACAGGCTTATATACAGGGGTGGTCACTACTGGTACTGCAGTATACAGGGGCTGCAGAATATAGTTCCTTCTTCAAAGTACATACACTACAACTTCTACCAATATTTTGTCAGCAGCCACCTCTTTAGTAAACACAGATACTGAACCGATTGCTGTTCTCTGCAATCTCTCCAGTGTATGTAAATGCTTCCTGTGGCATGGTGACCAGAAATGAACACAGTACCCCAAGTGAGATCTGATCAGTACATTTTAAAGCCTTGGCCTAACCTTTCATAGACTTGCGTTCTAGTGTTCTGGTCAGATAACCCTGCACTCTGTTAAATTGCTTTTTACATATTGTTCAGACAATCGAAAATGATTTGCCGAGTGTCATTCTCAGATCCCTTGCTAAATCTCTTTCAGTTCTGTTCATTATATAATGGCGATTCACATTTTTTCATCCATTGTGCAATACCTTAAAGGATGCGTCAGTTTCTGCTATTGACACCGCGCTGCCGATAGTGGTTTCTAACCCTAGCACCAACCATTAGCCGTAATACTAACCCCATAACCTCAACCACTAATCCGTAATCTAAGCCCCAACCCCTAACATTAATCCCTAACCCAAACCCAACTCCCAGCTGCTACAAACCCCGACCCCTAATCTGAACTCCTAACCCTAATCACTAACCCCAACTCCTAACCCTAACCACTTACCCCAAACCAATAAACCAAAACCCTAATCTTAAACACTAACCCAGACCCAAACCATGAACCTGAACCCATAAATCACACATTATCATTAGCAGGATGCTGGGCTGGCTGGGATGTCAATCGTCATTGTGTGCTTTATATTGCATTTTCCATCTGCATGGCTGGTCTGTTTGCCTAGTTGCACAGCTGGTCCGATTCCTTTCCCAAATCTTTTGCAGCAATATATCTTTGTTCTTCTTTTATCATAATATGTAGCATGGTATGAGGCAAAACCTTGAGGCGGAATGAAATATTGACCTAGAACTATAGCTAAAGATGACAACATTTGGATTTACGATTAAGATTTGGGCAGTTTGAATCTAAAATGGCTGGAACAGTTACATCATGTTACCATATTGGTATTATTGTGACTGCCTCCCTGCTCAGCCAAAACCTCCTGGGCACTTGTTGAAATATTTTGCCATACGTTCCAGTTGCTGCAGAGACCATTGCATCGTTTAAGGGAAAGGTTGATAAATATTTGAAGCAGAGAATGACAATAGGGAGGGAGCAGCCAGTGGGATTATACAATGTTTCAGGCTTTAGATTGATCAAATCGATGAATTGGTGTTAATGTGGAGAAGCTTGTAAAGAGCCAGCATAGACATGATGGGTCAAATGACTTTCTTCTGTTCTGTAATTCTTCATTCCTTTGTGATGTGATGTGCATGGAGTTCACCAGGTGCCCCTACACCCTCTGACTTCCTGGAGTAACCTCTCCTCTTCTAAAAAGGTCATCTAAAGGTGCAATGTATGGTGGACCCACACTGTTACAAACACAAAAATACTGCTTCCTCAACGTTGCTCATTAGTTCCACTGTGGAATCTTGCCAGCTCCCTCCCTCATTACAGCAGCACCTGCTTTAATTCTGTGTTGTAAATACACAAATGTGTGAAGTACCACATCAATCTAATTGCCTTTTAATGAGGGTTTAAGAAGCAAATCTACACTTACCCACAGAATCGTGTTACTATTCCTGACCACAGCTTACACAAGGGTGGAGTTTTGGGGGATGCGGTAAAAGCAGGGAAGTGTTGCATGAACTTCATGGACCACAAGCTTCTCCACATTAACACCAATTCGACTATTTGATCAATCTAAAGCCTGAAGCAATGTATAACCCCAGTAACTTTGGATTCCCTGTTTACTCCTGATGGGCTATTAGTTGTGACAAGCAAATCAAATTTATGAATTCCTAACGTATTTATTTCTGTTTAATTTGATGGTCACACTGCCTCCGTTTTTATTTCCAGTCTCTGGTCTCCTCAGATTATGAATGAACTGCGAAAGAGGACAGACGAGCTGCCCCCAGCTTCTATCAAATTGGCAGGATGTGACTAGTGGTGTCCTGCAGGGATCTGTGCTGGGGCCTCAACTATTTACAATATTTATTAACGACTTCGATGATGGCATAGAAAGTCATATATCCAAATTTGCTGATGACACAATGATAGGTGGCATTGTAGGCAGTGTAGATGAAAGCATAAAATTACAAAGGGATATTGATAGATTAAGTGAATGGGCAAAACTGTGGCAAATGTGAGGTCATCCACTTTGGACCTAAAAAGGATAGAACAGGGTACTTTCTAAATGGTGGAAAGCTAAAAACAGTGGGTGTCCAAAGAGACTTGAGGGTTCAGGTACATAGATCATTAAAATGTCATGAACAGTGCAGAAAATATTCAAAAAGGCTAAAGGAATGCTTGCCTTTATATCTAGAGGACTAGAGTACAAGGGGGTAGAAGTTATGCTGCAGCTGTACAAAACCCTGGTTAGACCACACCTGGAGTACTGTGAGCAGTTCTGGGCACCACACCTTAGGAAGGATATATTGGCCTTGGAGGGAGTGCAGCGTATGTTTACCAGAATGATACCCGGACTTCAAGGGTTAAGTTATGAGGAGAGATTACACAAATTAGGGTTGTATTCCCTAGAATTTAGAAGGTTAAGGGTGATCTGATATTAAGGGGAACAGATATGATAGATTGAGAGAAACTATTTCTGCTGGTTTGGGATTCTAGGACTCGGGGGCATAGTCTAAAAATTAGAGCCAGATCTTTCAGGAGTGAAATAAGGAAACACAAAGGGCGGTAGAAGTTTGGAACTCTCTTCCACAAACGGCAATTGATGCTCGAACAATTGTTAATTTTAAATCGGTAATTGATAGCTATTTTTTAATCAAAGGTATTGAGGGATATGGGCCAAAGGCGGGTATATGGAGTTAGATCGCAGATCAGCCATGATCTCATTGAATGACAGAACAGGCTCAAGGGGCTAAGTGGCCTACTCCTGTTCCTATGTTCCTATCAGTGCTGTTTGACCTGGCCACTCACAGCTGTGTCCGAGCAGCCTGAGGACAACTCTCCATCTGACCTTTTCTCTCCACCAAAATCTCCATAATTCCCCCAAGCAATTCGCTGATCTCGATGATCACAAGTGTGAACCACACCCTGGGTGTTGGTGCTCCAATGAGAATTAATTATTAAATAAATGTTAATTTTCCACATTTGAGATATAACCAACATTTAAGCAGTATTCACTCAGTGCTCTCATATTCAAAATGTTGATTTTCCATAGGAGGAATCCAGTGGAAGATGCCTCCCAAAGCAAGTTCCTTTCACAGACTGATGACCTGTCGATGTCTTCTTTTATCTTTCTTCTGGTTTCACACTGGAAAAGGTAATTCGTTTTTCAGCACTTCCTTTGTTTGCATCTTCAAATACCATTTCACTTTTAATGGTTGAACCCGGCTGGTGATCCGATGGGATACATCTTAGGTTGTGTATCCCAGGATGAACAAGGACACTATTTAATAATAGCATGGTGCAATGGAATTTGTGCAGATTTCCCACGTTCGACTGTCAAAAGGAAAGGCAAAAAATAACACAGTTATTTTTATATCAGGTAAAATAACTAATTAAGACAATTACAGAAGCAAAGATATCGGGCAAATGCTACAGAACAATACCTGAATAAAAGATCTAGAAACAGCTCACAAAGGTTCATTTAACTTCTCAAACCGGAGATTTCCTCCAGTAAGAGCAAACAGTCCAATCAGCTGTACAGCAGCAACGTCTTCTAGTTTCATAAAGTCCCCCTTTGTGAGAATCGTGTAACAGAAGCTTTTGCTGTTGAGTTTCTTCCTTCTGACAGGCTCAGACTGAGAAAGTGAACAGACAAGGCAGGAGAATGGAGAATTGCGCACTTTCTAAACACACTTTTGCCTTTGAGGTTAGGATCTCAATCAAGCTCAGTTCAAAGTAACATATGAAAGTGACACTGCTGTTTTGCCCTCTGGACCCCTCCACCGTCTCTGCGTGGCCAGACCGCTTGTCCAGCATCATGTCTCGGATGAGCTGCAACTTCCTCCATTTAAATGTTGGGAAGATCAAAGCCTTCAACTTTGGCCCCTGCCACGAGCTTCTTACCCTCGTCACTGGCTCCATGCCCCGCATTGCCCACTGACTGAAGCTGAAGCAGATTGTTCACAACCTTGGTGTTCTGTTTAACTCCGAGCTGAGCTTCTGAATCCATATCGTCTCCATCACAAAGACTGCCTACTTCACCTCTGTAACGTCACCCACCTGCGCTTCTACCTCAGGCCATCTGCTGCTGAAACTCTCAGCCATACCTTTGTCACCTCCAGACTCGAGTACTGGAAAGCTTCCCATCCTCCACCCTTTATAGACTTCAGCTCCTCCAAAACCCTGCTACTGGAATCCCATCCTGGACCAATCCTGCTTTTCCCCAACACCCCTGTTCTCACTGACTTGCATTGGCTCCTGGTTCCCAGAGCCTCCAATTTATTGACAGGTATTATGTCCGTGTATAATTGAGACACGGACTGCAGGAGTTGATTATAACAAGTCTTTACTGAATGGAGACAACCTGGAAACTGAAACTACAGAAGCCTACTAGGGCCTTTTATACAGGGGTGGTCACTGCCGGTACTGCAGTCTGAGACCAGTTATTCCCTTAAAGGTACATACACAACAATTCCTCCCCTTTTAGATAAACAGTCCATAACATTCATTTAACAACTAAATAATAACTAATTACAATTACAATTACGGTTCCTAGATACATTGGTTGAAGTTAAGCAATTATAAGTTCAGTCTTTGAGGAGGCTTCCTGATTCTGTCTGGATAACGCCTCTTTGGGATATCAGGTTCTTCTAGCAAGGTTGAGTCGGGATCAATGTCGTTGTTTGGTTCATCTGCTTCCAATATCACCGATTCTGCGCTAGATGCAATTGGTACTTCGGTTTCATCGCCAGGTGTATCAGATCGTGGTGTGGAGTTGAAGTTTTCCAGTGACTCCAGAATCTGGTCAGCATGGCGTCTTACAATGCTCTCTCCAACGTCCACGGTATACATTAGAGGTCCTTGCCGTGTACAGATCGTTCCTGGCTGCCATTTCTCTGTGCGGTAGTCCCGGGCCAAAACTGGTTGACCTATCTTAAAACTCCTGGTCGGCCTTTCATTCATATTCTGAAACTGCCTGTTCTCCACATCTCTTCTGACGTTTGGCTTAACCAAATCCAAGCGGCATCGTAGCCTTCGATTGAAGAACATCATGGCTGGAGTTTGGTTGGTAACCGCATGTGTCGCATTCCTGTAGGCAAACAAGAAGTTATCCACCTTGTGTTGTAGGGGTATATCTTCATTACACATTGCCTTGATAGCCTTCTTGAATGTTTGAACAAACCTCTCGGCCAATCCATTAGTGGCTGGATGATATGGGGCGGATGTGTAATGCTTAACACCATTGTTCTTTAAGAACCTCCGGAACTCTTCAGACACAAACTGTGGTCCATTGTCAGAGCAAATCTGTTCAGGCAGCCCATTCCTGGCGAATATGGTTCGTAAGACTGTGATAGTTTTTTCTGTGGTGGTTGAGGACATTTTTATTACCTCTGGCCACTTTTAATGTGCATCCACCGCAATTAAAAACATCGAGTCCATAAAGGGACCAGCAAAATCAATGTGCACCCTTTGCCATGGAATGAGGGCCACTCCCATGGATGTAGAGGGGCTTGTGGTGGGGCGTTTTGGACCTTCTGGCATCCTGTACAGCTCTTGGTCATCTCTTCGATTTCTCTATCGATTCCCGGCCACCACACAAACGCTCTGGCTAAGTTCTTCATTTTTACCCCTCCCAGATGACCCTCATGAAGCTCATTGAGCACTCTATCCTTCAATTTGGGTGGAATTACTACTCTGGATCAACACATCAAGGTTCCTCTGCACACTGACAGCTGTTCTCTTCTCGGCGAGAATGCTGGCAGCAGTGGTTCGCCATGTGCTGGCCATCCCTTCACCGTTAAATCATAGACCCAGGAGAGTGTCGGCTCATTTCGTGTTTCCTTTTCTATGTTTGCATTCGTCACAGGGAGACATTCGACTATAGTCGAGTGGAATAACTCCACTGGATCCACTGCCAGTACTTCTTCCACCGTCGGCAAAGGTAGGCGCGACAATCCATCAGCATTCCCATGCTGTTTAGTTCCTTTGTACTCGATGTCATATTGGTGTGCCCCTAGGAAAAGGGACCACCTCTGCAGCCGTTGTGCCGTCATTATCGGTACGCCCTTCTGAGGGTTGAAAATGGAGACGAGAGGTTGATGATCAGTTAGTAGAGTAAATTTCTGACCGTGCAGGTAGTGATTGAACTTCTTCACCCCCCACACCAGGCTGAGGGCCTCTCTGTCAATCTGGGTGCAGTTACGCTCGGCTGAAGTTAACGAGCGTGACGCAAAAGCTATCTGCCTGTCTGAACCATCAAGGAATTTATGTGACAGTACCGCCCCAATGCCGTAGGGAGACACATCACATGCCAGTCTTATTGGTAGTGATGGGTTGTAGTGAGCCAATACTTCTCTTGAAGTGATTTGGTCCTTACTCTTCTGAAAGGCCCGCTTACATTCATCGCTCCATTTCCATGCTACTCCCGTTCGTAGTAGGGCATTCAGTGGATGCAGAATTGTGGACAAATTCGGCAAAAACTTATGGTAGTAATTCACCAATCCGAGGAATGACCTCAGTTGCAACACATTTTCAGGCGCTGGAGCCTTAACTACCGCTCCAATTTTGTCAGGGGACTTATGCAACCTCTCTTCATCAATCACGTGGCCACAATACGATATCTGTTTCTTAAAAAACTTGCACTTGGGGCGATTGGCTCGTAGCCCATGTTCACGTAGTCTAGTGAGCACCTGCTCTAGGTTGGCATGGTGTTCACTGTCATCTTCACCTGTCACTAGGATGTCGTCCAAGTAACACTGAGTCCCCGGAATCGCTTGCAGGACTTGTTCCATCGCTCTTTTCCATATCGCCGGAGCTGATGCTCCTCCGAATACCAGTCGATTATACTGGTGAAGACCTTTGTGAGTGTTTATCGTGAGATACTTCCAAGAGGATTCTTCAACCTCCATCTGCAAATATGCTTGTGCTAGGTCAATTTTTGTAAAACGCTTCCCTCCAGATTGTGAGGCGAAGATATCTTCTATCCTTGGATGAGGATATTGTACTGTGTGAAGGACTGGGTTCACCGTCACCTTGAAGTCCCCACAGATGCAAACCTTCCTTGGCTTCTCAGACTTATTGTTTAACGTTTTCTTCATGACAGGAACGATGGGTGTCGCCCACTCGCTCCAGTCTACCTTAGATAACATGCCTGCATTCTCCAGATTCTCCAGCTCTGCCTCGACGGCTGGGAGAATTGCATATGGTACCGGTCTTGCTTTGAAAAACTTGGGAATTGCATTCTCCTCTAGTTTTATCGAGGCGGTTACGCCTTTAAGAGTGCCCAGTTCTTTTTGAAATACCTCTTTGGCATCAGCTAAGATTGTTGACAATCGTCCAGGAGTGACGTCGTCATCCTTTTTACCAGCCACTGTCAGTGCCTGAATGGAGTGCCAGTCTAAACTTATCTTTCTGATCCATTCACGTCGCAATAACGGTGGTCCACCATCTTGCAGAATGTAGAGATAAAATTTCCGTATTTTCTTGCCGTTGTATTCGACAGGCACCCTTATTTTTCCTCTGGGGTATACTTTTTGCCCAGTATACGTCCTCAAGGCAATGGATGTCTCTCTCAAGGGTATGTGTGAGAATAGTCGCTCGTAGTCTCGTCGATTCATGACGGTTAGAGCTGATCCTGTATCCAATTCCATTTTGACTTGGGACCCTGCTATTGTGAGGGTGACCCAAATGGTTTGGTGATCCTCTTTTGCAATTACGTTGTGAAGTTTGAGACAGCTTAGTCTCTTCTTCCCAGATTCACTATCGCTCATCTGCTCTTCGGAACTACTGTCCGTCATCTTTTGTACTTTCCTGTACGGTTCCTTAGTAGCCTTCTTGTTGTTGTTGCTCTTCTTCCCAGACGTGCAAACTCGTGCAATGTGTCCCATCTTTCCGCATTGCCTGCATATTTTGTCCTTGGACCAGCAGTCCTTCTGGTCATGGTTTGTTCTGCCGCAGCGATAATATTTTGCAAATCCCCAGGTCATTTCGTGGGTGCCGTATTCCTGTGGCTTTTGTTGTATTTCTGCAGCTCCCTTTGCTGCTGCTTCGTACGATACTGTCACGCTGAAAGCCTTATCTAGCATGAGCTCTTTCTCTGAGAGTAGCCTCTTCTGGGTTCCTTCACTCAGGAGTCCACAGACAAATTTGTCCCGTAAGGTATCTGCCAGTCCTGCTCTGAACTGGCAGTGCTTTGATAGCTTACATAAGAACATAAGAACATAAGAAATAGGAGCAGAAGTAGGCCAATCGGCCCCTCGAGCCTGCTCCGCCATTCAATAAGATCATGGCTGATCTGATCCTAACCGCCAATCCACTATCACAGAACCATCTCCTGAATCTAACATAATTAGACACACGAAATAGGAGCAGGATCAGGCTACACGGCCCCTGGGCCCGCTCCGCTACCCACAAGGCCATGACCGATCCGAACCTAGACTCATGTCCAAATTCCTGCCCGCTCCCCGTAACCCTTAATTCCCTTTACTTCTAGGAAACTGTCTATTTCTGTTTTAAATTTATGTAATGATGTAGCTTCTACAGCTTTTTGGGGCAGCATATTCCATGGACCTACCACTCTCTGAGTGAAGTAGTTCCTCCTCATCTCAGTTTTGAAAGAGCAGCCCCTTATTCTAAGACTATGCCCCCTAGTTCTAGTTTCACCCATCATCGGGAACATCTTCCCCGCATCCACCCGATCCAACCCCTTCACAATCTTATATGTTTCAATAAGATCGCCTCTCATTCTTCTGAACTCCAATGAGTAGAGTCCCAATCTACTCAACCTCTCCTCGTATGTCCATCCCATCATCCCCGGGATTAACCGAGTGAACCTTCTTTGTACTGACTCGAGAGCAAGTATGTCCTTTCTTAAGTATGGACACCAAAACTGTACGCAGTATTCCAGGTGCAGTCTCACCAATACCTTGTACAACTGAAGCAATACCTCCCTATTTTTATATTCTATCCCCCTAGCAATGAAAGCCAACATTCCATTGGCCTTCTTAATCACTTGCTGCACCTGCATACTAACCTTTTGAGTTTCGTGCACCAGGACCCCCAGATCCCTTTGTACTTCAGTACTTTCCAGTTTCTTGCCATTAAGATAATAACTTGCTCTACGATTTTTCCTGCCAAAGTGCATAACCTCACACTTTCCAGTATTGTATTCCATCTGCCAAATCTCTGCCCACTTACTTAGCCTGTCTATGTCCCCTTGCAGGTTTTTTATGTCCTCCTCACTCACTACTTTCCCTCCCATCTTAGTATCATCTGCAAACTTTGATATGTTATACTCGGTCCCCTCCTCCAAATCGTTAATATAGATTGTAAAGAGTTGGGGACCCAGCACTGACCCCTGCGGAACACCACTAGTTACTGATTGCCAGTCTGAGAATGAACCATTTATCCCAACTCTCTGCCTTCTGTTAGATATCCAATCCTCTATCCATGCCAGAATATTACCCCCAATCCCGTGATTTTTTATCTTAAGCAATAATCTTTTGTGTGGCACCTTGTCAAATGCCTTTTGGAAGTCTAAATACACTACGTCCACTGGTTCCCCTTTATCCACCCTATATGTTACTTCCTCAAAGAACTCCAGCAAATTTGTCAAACATGACTTCCCCTTCATAAAACCATGCTGACTTTGTCCTATTAAATTATGATTATCCAAATGTCCTGTTACTGTCTCCTTAATAATGGACTCCAAAATTTTACCTACCACAGATGTTAGGCTAACCGGTCTATAGTTTCCAGCCTTCTGTCTACTGCCCTTTTAAAATAAGGGTGTTACATTAGCAGTTTTCCAGTCTGCCGGGACCTTTGCCGAGTCCAGGGAGTTTTGGAAAATTATTACCAATGCATCCACAATCCCTACCGCCACTTCCCTCAAGACCCTAGGATGTAAGCCATCAGGTCCAGGTGATTTATCCGCCTTGAGTCCCATTATTTTACCGAGTACCACTTCTTTAGTGATTTTGATCGTGTTTAGCTCTTCCCCCCCTTTAGCCCCCTGTTTGTCCAGCGTTGGGATATTCTTAGTGTCTTCTACTGTAAAGACTGATATAAAATATTCATTCAGTGTTTTTGCCATCTCCATATTTCCCACCATTAATTTCCCAGTCTGATCCTCTAATGGACCAACATTTACTTTAGCCACCCTTTTTCTTTTTATATAACTATAAAAACTCTTCCTATCTGTTTTTATATTTTTTGCTAATTTACTTTCATAATCTATCTTCCCTTTCTTAATCAATCTTTTTGTTATTTGTTGTTGTCTTTTAAAGTTTTCCCAATCCTCTATCCTCCCACTAGATTTGGCTACCTTATATGCCCTTGTTTTTAGTCGAATGCTATCCTTAATTTCTTTACTTAGCCACGGATGGCTGACTTTTCTTTTACACCCTTTTCTTCTCAGTGGAATATATTTTTTTTGGAAGTTGTAAAATAACTCCTTAAATGTACACCACTGATCATGTATCGTCTTACCCTTTAATCTATTTTCCCAATCCACTCTACTCAATTCCACTCTCAGACCTTCATAGTCTCCTTTATTCAAGCTTAGCACGCTTGTTTGAGATCCAACCTTCTCACCCTCTAATTGAATATGGAATTCAACCATGTTATGGTCACTCATTCCAAGGGGATCCTTTACTAGGACATTTTTAATTAATCCTGTCTCGTTACACAGGACCAGATCCAAGGTTGCTTGCCCCCTGGTCGGTTCAGTTACATACTGCTCAAGAAACCCATCCCTAATACACTCAATGAACTCATCCTCAAGGCAGCCCTGCCCAATTTGATTTGTCCAATTAATATGATAGTTAAAATCCCCCATAATTATAGATGTTCCCTTATTACAAGCCTCAACTATTTCCTGATTGATACTCCATCCAACAGAGTTGCCACTGTTCGGAGGCCTATAGACTACGCCCACTAGTGTTTTTTTCCCTTTATTATTCCTTACCTCCACCCAAACTGTTTGCGTAGTTCCATAAGGTAATCAGCATTGCTCTCATTTTTATGCTGATTTCTCCTGTGGAAGTTAAATCTTTCTGCTATCAGCAGCGGTGTAGGATTTAGGTGTTCCTCTAGGATAGCAACAATTTCGTTAAAACTCTTCGCCTTCCGTTTGGCTGGAGTAATCAGGTCCCGCAATAGGCCGTACGTTCTTGCGCCCATTAAATTTAGCAATACCGATGCCTTTTTCTCATCGGCCATTTCGTTTGCCTCACAATATACCTCGACTCTTTCCACATACATGGTCCAGTCTTCTATTGCATTATCGAAGGCTGTGATATCGCCAGTCTTTGGCATCTTGAAAATCTAAGATGGCGCCTCCCGCGCTTTGCCTTCGTCCCCGATGGATCAAAATGGTGCCTCCCGCGCTTTTCCTTCTTCCCCACCGAGTTAAGATGGCGCCTCCCATGCTTTCCCGCCGCTGCCGCTGCTCTCCGCGGTATTTTTATTTTTAACCGTTCCCATCGTGGAGCGGATCCTCTGGGACACTTCCCTCCCTCTTCTTAGGTCCGAACGCTGCCCGGCTTCGAAGCACCGGCCGTGCCCTGTGTGCTCCACCCTCTCTCTCTCTCTTTGCTTCCCGACTCGCTGCCCGGCCCCGTTGCAGAGCCACCCGATCGAGCTCTAGCCTGCCGCAGCCCAGGAAGAATCAGTGCACTACCTGCCACCAGCCCGATTAGCTGGGAAACCACAGGCTGGAGAACCAAGCCTGGCTCTCGACAGTCTCTCCTGCACTTTTCAATTCGATGATTTGGAGAGCGGTTGCCCACGGTCGACGCCCGTTTCTCGAGTTTCTTTGGATTATTTTTTTTTCTTTCTTTCTTCTGTCTTCGACCTTCAATAATGCCGTCTGAGGTGCTGCCGAGTTGCAGGTAAGTTCGTTTCTTACTTGTCGCCAGTATTATGTCCGTGTATGATTGAGACACGGACTGCAGGAGTTGATTATAACAAGTCCTCACTGACTGGAGACAACCTGGAAACTGAAACTACAGAAGCCTGCTAGGGCCTTTTATACAGGGGTGGTCACTGCCGGTACTGCAGTCTGAGACCAGTTTTTCCCTTAAAGGTACATACACAACAACAGGGCCCACCACTACTGGCCTCAAATCCGGATTTAAAGGTTGAGGTGCACTAATCTCGACTCGTCTGAAGAGCTTGATCTCAATAGATGACGGTTCCTAAGAGATGCTGTGACAGAGCTGTGATGAATACTGAAACCTGACCTCCAGTCAGCCCCTCCACAGGCACGTTGCAAAATCCACAGGGAACATATTCTAATTACATTGAAGAGGTGACCTCGCAGAATGTGGTAATGTCAGCTGGGCACTTCAATAGTGCAAAGACCTGTGGGAGCATATTGGCCCTGGTGCCATTTCAGCTGGGATTGGTGAATTGGTCCTGATGTGCACAATCGGTTAATAATTGGGATTTTAATTAAACTCAATGTTTATAGTTTTCACAGTATGTCGTATTTCTATCACCTCTTATATCCTAAATGCAAGGCAATCATTGTAATGCTGTGTTAGATGTGGTTTTAGAGGGTTTGGAGCTGCACCCACTGGGAGCACGTTAGGAACTTGCACACCCTTCCAACAGACTGAAAGTTGTGGGGTGGGGGCACATGTTCCACACCAGGACAATTTCATAAGGTTCCCCGTAGAGCCTGAAAACTATTCATTGTTACTGAACCTAAAGGAAAGAAAGAACTTCAGTCCATATGGTGCCTTTTACAACCTCTGGAAGTCCCAAAGCACTTTACAGCCAACAAAAATGACCAGATAGCCTGGTTTTAGTGATGTTGATTGAAGGATAAATGTTATCCAGTGGGGAGAGCTCCCCTGCTCTTCTTCAAATCATGCCATTTGAGGTTTTGCGCCCACCTGAGAGGGCAGGCAAGGTCTAAGCTTAATCTCTCTCTGAAAGATGGCACCTCAGAGAGTGCTGCACTCCCGCAGTACTGCAATGAAGTGTCAACTTATGTTATGTGGTCAGGTCTCTGGAGTGGGGATTGAACCCTTCTGCCTCAGAGGTGAGAATGCTACCACTGATCCAAGGGTGACATCCAGTTGAAGGTAGTTTTAATGAAAATTGTTAGATAGTATACAGTGATTTTAATATTACTTTCAATCCTCTAAATGGTCTCGTGTGTGTTATATGATTTGCACCAGTACTCTTTGAACAATTTTGATATTAATAAAGTATGTTTATTTTTAAATTTTATATAATCTTACGTTAATTTAGAGTGGGATTTGCAGGTTAAGTTGATCACAAAATAGATTTTCCCTGTAACTGAAATACCATAAATAGCTGAAACACAACAAAGTATTATGGTATTTGCTGTCGCCAGGCAGCTCCTGATTGGCTGCCATAATTACGGTGGAAATCCTGGTCACGCAATTTATCTGGGATTTTTGTCAATCTTCTGCCAAAATCACAGTGGTTGATCGGGAGAACCCCTGAGGAAATTCTCAAGGTGTTTCCAGGAGGTTGATTAATTGTTATCATGTGATTATATTTGCAGTGGTATTTGGAGCTGAATTTACAGTTTGTGGGTACCTACACCACAGCATTAATAAGTCTCATCACCATATTGAGCCTGGCCCTGGACCCTGTTCATTGAAAGTGTCCATAAATCAAAGTGGCTTAGAAATAAAAGCTCGTCTCATTGAGAACGGCCCATCGATCTCTACGGAAGATATTGCAGCAACTACACCCAATGCTTCGTCAGATGTCTGCATCACTTGGAAAGGACACGTTGGCAAACTGTTCATAACTCGTGGTGATGTCGTTAAGTCGTATTCAACTGCCATGTCCACTAAAAGGAAATGTTGTCAGAATTTCATTCTTACCAAAAACACTTCAAGTAATAATTCACCGTTGCTGAGTGATATTCTTTACATAAATGGATCACACTTCAGTCCTGTTCACATAGAAAATGCTTCTTATTTAGAATTTACTGGATCTGAAGGAGCCTGTGGTAAGTAGAATAATAAATTGCACATTGTGAACTTCTCTTATATTTTATAAAGCTTCAAGATTTATAATACGTAAAGATAGGCCCAGGATTTCTGTGCCTCTCCCCCTGCCAATGTTTTGGTGGATCCACGGCAGATGGGGACAAAATATGTGAAGGGATGTGCTGCTCCTTGTCCCCAACTCTGTGCACCTTCCCCCCAACACCCACCCCACCATTTCCCAGGGGGGTTGATCTGATCATCCCAGAATATTCCTGCCCATATATGGAAGGCAGTGTATAAAGACGGTGCAATTGAGAGAATTATGGCCTCCACCATGTTTCCCACCATTTCAGCTGTTTGAACACCGGATACAAAGGCTGCCAGTTCGGCCCAGGCATTCAACGCTCACGGTTGGAGGAAAGGGTCAAAAATCAAATCAGTTTGTAAGCAGCACGGAGGCTCCCTGTATTCCAATGCTGTGCAGACTCCCGAAGACCGCCACATCAAAACTATGGTCTCTTTTCGGCAGGACTCCGCGGTGGAGGCCGGGGACCCTGCCTCCAGTATGCTAATGACCCTGAGGTCAGAGAGTTGTCTGGAGTCAGGGGAACAGCTTCATGGAGGGCAGAGTCCTGCCCCTCGGAGATGTGCCCCAGTCAATGGGGAGGAGGACATGGAAAGTCGAGGCGATGTTATTTAAGCTACAAAGGCCACTGAAAGCAAAACCTTAATTATGAAAACAATAATAATTAAATATTACTGAACAATTCATTTACTGGCCTGTTTAGTGAAAAGCATCGATGGTTCTAACACAGATTCTGAAATAGGTGTTCCTTTAACCTCGAGATTATGTTCCTCAGGAAAAACTACTCAGTATTTGTAATGTTATCTTATATCTTAGTATTAAGAGGCTTACGAGTAGATATCATTGAGTACTCTTTATTAAGTCTTGAGTCAGTGCCAGCTCGTGCAGTACTGCCGCATGGCCAAGATGGCTTCCTATTTATACGACTGCCATCAAGCAGCTGTCTTTACTACAGCTACCGTAAAGCAGCTGTCTTTAGTACAGCTACAGTTATCTGTACATCTTTCCCCCTCAACGATGACAAACAGTAAACACCATAACATAACACATAGAACACATATTAACAACATATAAAAACAGTCAGTGTAACTACTATTAATTACTATTAACAACATGTAAAAACTGTCAGTGTAACTATAACTTGCAATAACTGCCGGTACGTATAAACACTACCCACACCCAGAAGTCCATTAGCTGTTTACAGTCTTTCCCTTGTCTACAGGTCGAGTCTAACGACAGGCTTTCTGGTGCACTGTGACCTGCGTAGCTGAGCGGGTATTTGCTGGGCCAACCCAGTTGTGTCCATTAAGTTCATGTCTGTACCACACAGATCCCTTGTCTCATTGTCACCCCTGTGTACTTCATCACTTTGTGGCATTGCCCTCGTCTCCTCGTCACTCTGTCGGATTTCCATCATCAGCTCATCCTCTCTGTCCTCCTGTGGCTGATAGGTCTTGGTGGTTTTCAGTAGGTGCCTCCTGTTTCTGCGATACACATTGCCATTTTCTGTCATGACACTGTATGACCTGGGGGCGACCTGTTGTAGAATAGTGGCTCGTTGATTCCATGACCCAGGCCCTTCAATGCGAACTACATCCTTCTCCTGTAGAGGCACTAGTGCAGTGGCTGTGCGGCCATGGAGCGTTTTTTGTTTCCGCTGAAGTTTCCGGGCCTTGTCTGCCCATACCTCATCTCTGTGATCAGGTGTGACATGCCTGGGAAGTCGAGTACGGATTTTGCGACCCAGTAAGAGCTCAGCTGGAGACTTGCCACTTTCCAGCGGGGCCGCCCTGTACGACATCATGGCCAGATATAGGTCAGTGTTGCTGTGTGCTGCTTTCTTTAATAGTCTTTTCACAATCTGTACCCCCTTCTCCGCTTTTCCATTGGCTTGAGGGTAGAGCGGGCTGGAGGTTACATGCTTAAACTCATACTCTGTAGCAAACGACTGAAATTCATGACTGGCATAGGGAGAGCCATTATCAGAGACCAGAGTTAGAGGGATGCCCTGCCTGGCAAAGATTGACTTCAGGTGAGTTATCACAGCTCTTGATGTAGTGCTGGGTAGGAGAGCAATCTCAGGATAATTAGAGTAATAATCAATAACTAACAAATAGTCTTTTCCTTCGTAGTGAAAAATATCAGTTCCTACCTTTTCCCAAGGTTGTGATGGGAGCTCTGTGGTAATGAGGGGCTCTTTTGTTTGCTTGTAGTGGTACTCCTGACATGTAGCACACTCACTGATCATCTGGTCAATGTCAGAGTTCATGCTTGGCCAGTAGAGTGCCTCACGTGCTCTCCTTTTTGACTTTTCCACACCCAGGTGCCCTTCATGTATCCTGTGAAGCATTTCTCGTCGCATAGAGATGGGCACTACAATCCTGTCACACTTAAGCAGTAGTCCATTGACCACAGAAAGCTTAGACTGAATATGATGATATTGTTTACATGACCCTTTCTTCCAACCCTCTTGAAGATTTCTCATCACTTTCCTCAGAACAGGGTCCTTTGATGTCTCTGTGGCTATCTTTGATAGTTGTTCCTGTGAGGCGGGCAATGCTGCATAGACCATATCCACATGAAGGGCCACATCCTCTTCTGTTTCACTGTTTTGTGTGGCACGAGGCGCAGCCCTGGATAGTGTATCTGCTATGAACATTTGTGTCCCTGGCACATATGTGAGCTCAAAATCATAACATTGTAGTCTCATCATTAGGCGCTGTATCCGTGATGACATGTCACACAGATTCTTTTTTGCGATCCCTAGCAGTGGTTTATGGTCAGTTTCTAGGATAACCTTGGGAAGTCCATAGATGTAGGAATGAAATTTTTCACACCCAAATGCCAAGCCCAGGCACTCCTTCTCTATTTGCGCATACCGGCACTCTGTAGCCGTCATGGAGCGTGACGCAAATGCCACTGGTCGCCATTCTCCTTCATCTTCCTGTAGAAGGACAGCCCCTAATCCATCCTTAGAGGCATCTGTGGACACTTTTGTTCTCTTTTCAGGGCAGAAGAACTTCAGTAGGGGTTCACTTGCTAGAATGTGTAGCAGCCCCTTCCATTCATTCTCATGTTCATGTCCCCATTGGAACTCTGTCTCTTGGTGCAGCAGTTTTCTCAAGTGAGCGGTTTTCACTGCCAGATTTGGAATGAATTTCCCTAGGTAATTAACCATGCCAAGGGCCCACTGAACCCCTTTCTTGTCCTTTGGTTTTTCCATGTCGTGAATGGCCTTTATGTGGTGTATGTAACCTGTTCCACCTTAAGAGAACTTAAGCCTGTTCCACTTTAAGAGATGTACTACTTTCTCTGGCTGCTGTATACGTAATACCGGTGGTGACCACCGGTATATAAGTACTGTGTAGTGATATTGTATTTAGTATAGTCCTGACCTCCAACTAGTAAACACCTGTTGAACTTTATTCTTGTAGTCTGTGTCAGTAATTAATCTTAATACAACTGGAACACACAGACTTAACACTTTACCTTTGACTTGTCTGGCTGAATCCCTTCTGCAGAAATCTTGTCCCCGAGGAATGTGATTTCATCGATGCTGAACTGACACTTGTCTTTATTTAGTTTGAGTCCATACTGCCGTATCCTCTGAAGTGTATTTTCCAGTCTGGTGTCGTGCTCTCCCTGAGTGGAGCCCCATACTACCAGATCATACACGTACACCCGCAGACCATCCAGGCCCTCGATGATTTGCTCCATTGCTCTGTGGAAGATTTCTGGGGCGGAGCTAATGCCGAAGGGCAGGCGCTGGTAAGAGTATCGACCAAACGGGGTGTTAAAGGTGCACAGCTTAGCACTCTCTTCATCAAGTTTCAGCTGCCAGAACCCATGCGAGGCGTCCATCTTGGAGAAGAATTTTGCTCCTGGCATTTCGCTGACTATTTCCTCTCTCTTAGGGATTTGATAGTGCTCTCTTTTTATATTATACTGCCATCCCTTCTCCCTCCACTCTAGATTACTGCCATCCCTTCTCCCTCCACTCTAGATTACTGCCATCCCTTCTCCCTCCACTCTAGATTACTGCCTTCCCTTCTCCCTCTAATCTGGATTACTACCATGCCTTCTCACTTCACTCTAATTTACTGCCATCCCTTCTCCCTCCACTCTAGTTTACTACCATTCCTTCTCCCTCCATTCTAGATTACGCCATCCCTTCTCCCTCCACTCTAGATTACTGCCATCCCTTCTCCCTCCACTCTAGATTACTGCCATCCCTTCTCCCTCCACTCTAGGTTAATGATATCCCTTCTCCCTCCACTCTAGTTTACTGCCATCCCTTCTCCCTCCACTCTAGATTACTGCCATCCCTTCTCCCTCCACTCTAGGTTAATGATATCCCTTCTCCCTCCACTCTAGATTACTGCCATCCCTTCTCCCTCCACTCTAGGTTAATGATATCCCTTCTCCCTCCACTCTAGATTACTGCCATCCCTTCTCTCTCCACTCTAGTTTACTGCCATCCCTTCTCCCTCCTTTTGTCGCCTACTCATAACGCTCTTGCCCCTGCTGAAGCACCAGTCCAAAATTGCCTCTTGTTGCTGTCATTGTTGTCGACAGCAGCTGAGCAAAATATATCTGTTGTTTTGGGGAACATATTGTGCAATTCTGTTCATTTTAATATGAAAAGCATGAATGTATACGTGATTATTGTTATGTTCCTTCATGTATGTAACTATTTTTTATACTTTTTTTAAAAGCCTGCAGTGTCAGCTGTGACTCAGTTGGTAGCACCCTTTGCCTCTGAGTCAGAGGGTTGTGGATTCAACTCCCACTCCAGAGACTTGAGCATCAAAATCCAGGCTGACACTCCAATGCAATACTGAGGGAATGCTGCACTGTTGGAGGTGCTGTCTTTCGGTTGTGACGTTAAACCGAGGCCCCGCTTTTATCACAGGTGGACATAATAGATCCAATGGCAAAATTTTGAGGAAGAGCAGGGGAGTTATCCCCGGTATCCTGGCCAATATTTATCCCTCAATCAATATCACTAAAATAAAACAGATTATCTGCTCATTATCACATTGCTGTTTGTGGGAGCTTGCTGTGTGCAGATTGGCTGCTGCGTTTCCTACATGACTACAGCAACTACACTTCAAAAACTACTTCATTGGCTGTAAAGCAATTTGGGATATCCGGTGGTCATGAAAGGCACTATAAAATGCAAGTCTTTCTACAGGAAACTCTTTTTTTATCTGGCACCGACGGGATCGGCATGGTGCCGGCTTATCAAAAAGTCCGGATTACCGAGAGCTATAGTTAAAAGGTACGAGAGCTGAGAGCTCCATATACAGCAACAAACCCAGGCTTCCCTGTTGCTTAGCAACAGGTGCAGGAACAATGGCCACAAGATCCAAGCGTCCCTGTAGCTTAGCAACAGCTGCAGCCACACCCGATTGCACAGCCACAGATCGAGGAACGGCCAGTAATATGAAGTAAAACTTACCTGAATCTACTCCTGAATTTTGCTGGTTAACCCAGATTTCCGGTTATTTAGGTGCCGGTAATTCAAGAGTTTCTTGTATTTTCTTTAGGATACAGTGGAAAATAGTAGGTGATAGGCGGTATGTGTGGGATTTAGCAGCAATGAGAGTGGGTTGGTGGGTAGTTAAAGGAGTAAACTGGGCTTCGGCAGCATTGGGGCTGAACTTGTAGTTTGTCAGTGGTGTGGTGGAGAATGTGGCATTTGTTAACTGGGAGATTGCTGGTATGTGGATATAGTCAGGGGGCTCGATGGTGTGACAACAGTGAGGGGAGTCCCAAAGCCTGGGAGTAGTGTGGGGGAGAGGTAGTGAGAGCTGTTAGTATATGGGAACTGGAGGTTAGAAGTGTGAGGTAGTTGTTGGGGAGAGGGAGTTGGAAACTAAAGCACTGGGGGCTTGTCAGAGATGAGAATGCGGGGTGGGGTGATGTGGTGTGCCAATTATGGGAGTGGTTCCCAGGGCCTGACATTAATGGGGGTGGAGTTCTGGGGTTTGGTCACAGGGAAATAGGTCCTCGGGTGGGGGAGAGTTGAGGAAGTGCAGGGCTGTGGAAATAGTTGGGAGGGTGGTCCCAGTGTGTGGGGGAGATGTCAGGGTTTGAGAGCACTGGTGAAGAAGAATTTGGGAGTAGTTTGGGGAGGGGTGGGGTGGGGTGGGGACGCGCAGAGGTCTGATAGTAAGGGAAGGTGGGATTTTGTGGGAGTGCTGGAGAAGAAGGTTGCTTTAAGTATAGTTGCAGTAAAAGGGCAGCTGGGGTTAAAGCTAGAAAGTGTTGGAGCTGCTTCCATTGGAGTCAATAGTGTGTGTATTTGAGGCTGGGTCACTGGTGGACTCGGCCTGCCATGAGCAGGGACGGACGGCTGTTTAGGTGAGTGGTGATATGGCAGGTATTGTAGTGCTGAACATTGTTCCTTCATTCCATGGTTCACTGATGGACAGGTGAGAGGATTAGACGATGGTGCCACTTAGCGGGATGTTATTGGGGCAGGGACGGTAGCTTTAGGAGGGGGTGCAGAGCAGCAGGTTGGAAACACTGAGGAGGGGCCTTCTGGAGTCAGGTGGGAGTGGGGTTGAGAAGCACTGAGCAGGGCCCGAGTCTAAAAGAACTGGGCGGGGGGAGGGGCTCCGGGCCCTGGAAGCACGAGGAAGGACCTACTGATCCTAATAGTTCCATGATTGATAGGAACAACAGACAGTTAGGATGGAACAAGGCTCTTACAAAGGACAAAAAATCAGCAAAGTATAGCCCAATAATTCAAATTCATCTTCCAACTAGGTTCAAAATCAAAAAGACACATTTGACTTTTACAATTTTTGAAAATGTTTTGAACAAATAGTCATTATTTTGAATTTCTAAATTTAAACAATAGAAATCACAGGTGCTGTTAATCTGAGTGTCTATCTCTGTCTGGATGACTCGGAGATAAAATTAAGCAGTTCAAAAGCACTTGATAATATAACAGCTGCCTGAGAAATATTGAAAATCTGTTCGCCAGCTTGTTTGGGAATCATTTGGAAAAACAAAGGAACTCAGAAGTCCCATTACAGGATTACAAAACCCTCTCTTCTATTTGGGCTGAGAGAAACACTATTGCATGTTGGCAAATTGTGCACATTGCAGACACTCAGATTGTGGAATCTCCCTTCAGTTGGCAGAGTAAAGGCTCTGGGCAAAAATATAAACTTTAATCCCAGACTTTTGAGAGAAGCTGAGGCCTTCAAGCAGAAATGTTAATGAAGGTACTCAAAGGTTCAAAATACAAGTTTATAGGTAAATGTAATCACGTTATTGTGACATATACTTTTTATGTTTTTTTATGTTACACACCTTATTTTGACCCTTTACACAGAAACATAGAAACATAGAAGATAGGAGCAGGAGTAGGCCATTCGGCCCTTCGAGCCTGCTCCGCCATTCAATGAGATCATGGCTGATCATCCAAATTCAGTACCCTGTCCCTGCCTTCTCCCCATATCCCTTGATCCCTTTAGCCTTAAGAAATATATCCAACTCTTTCTTGAATATACTTAATGAACTGGCCTCCACCACCCTCTGTGGCAGAGAATTCCACAGGTTCACCACTCTCTGGGTGAAGAAATTCCTCCTCATTTCAGTCCTAAATGGCTTACCCCTTATCCTTAGACTATGACCCCTGGTTCTGGACTCCCCGGCCATCAGAAACATCCTTCCTGCATCTAGTCTGTCCAGGCCTGTCAGAATTTTATAGGTTTCAATGAGATCCCCTCTCAATCTTCTAAACTCCAGTGAGTATAAGCCCACTCGACACAATCTCTCCTCATACGTCATTCCTGCCATCCCAGGTATCAGCCTGGTGAATCTTCGCTGCACTCCTTCCATGGCAAGTACGTCCTTCCTCAGGTAAGGCGACCAAAACTGCACACAATACTCAAGGTGCGGTCTCACCAAGGCCCTGTACAACTGTAGCAAGACATCCTTGTTCCTGTACTCAAACCCTCTTGCTACGAAGGCCAACATACCATTTGCCTTCTTAACCGCCTGCTGCACCTGCATGCTTACCTTCAGCGAATGGTGCACAAGAACACCAGGTCTCTTTGCACTTCCCCTTCTCCCAATCCATTGCCATTCAAATAATAATCTGCCTTCCTGTTTTTGCCACCAAAGTGGATAACCTCACATTTATCCACATTATCGTGCATTTGCCATGTTTCTGCCCAATCACCCAACCTGTCCAAATCGTACTGGAGTTTCACGACATCCTCCTCACAGCTTACCCTCCCACCCAGCTTTGTGTCGTCTGCAAATTTGGAGATATTACATCCAATTCCCTCGTCCAGATCATTAATATATATTGTGAACAGCTGGGGTCCTAGGACCGATCCTTGCGGTACCCCACTAGTCACTGCCTGCCACTCGGAAAATGACCCGTTTATTCCAACTCTTTGCTTTCTGTCCGCCAACCAGTTCTCTATCCAAGTCAATACCTTGCCCCCAATCCCATGTGCCTTAATTTTGCACGCTAATCTCTTATGTGGGACCTTATCAAAAGCCTTCTGAAAGTCCAAATACACCACATCCACTGGTTCTCCCTTATCTATTTTACCAGTGACATCCTCAAAAAATTCCAGTAAATTAGTCAAGCATGATTTACCTTTTGTAAATCTATGTTGACTTTGTCCGATCCTGTCACTGCTTTCCAAGTGCTCTGCTATTACATCTTTTATAATAGACTCTAGCATTTTCCCCACTACCGATGTCAGGCTTACCGGTCCAAACTTCCCCGCTTTTTCTCTACCACCTTTTTTGAATAGTGGGGTAACATTAGCTACCCTCCAATCGATGGGTACTGTTCCAGAGTCTATCGAGTTCTGGACGATGACCAGCAATGCATCTACTATTTCTAGGGCCACTTCCTTAAGTACCCTGGGATGTTGGTTATCATGCCCTGGGGATTTATCGGCCTTCAGTCCCATCAATTTTCCTAACACCATTTCCCTACAAATACGGATTTCTTTCAGTTCCACCCTTTCATCAGACCCTATGTTCCCCGGCATCTCTGGGAGGTTATTTGTGTCCTCCTTTGTGAAGACAGAACCAAAATATGTATTTAGTTGGTCTGCCATTTCTTTGTTTCCCATTATAAATTCCCCTGATTCTGACTGCAAGGGACCTACGCTTGACTTCATCAATCTTTTTCTCTTCACATATCTATAAAAGCTTTTACAGTCAGTTTTTATGTTCCCTGATAGCTTACTCTCATATTCTATTTTCCCTTTCTTAATTAATCCCTTTGTCCTCCTTTGTTAAATCCTAAACTGCTCCCAATCCTCAGGATTATTGCTTTTTCTGGCCAATTTATATGTCCTCTCCTTGGATCTTATGCTATCCCTAATTTCCCTTGCTAGCCACAGTTGAGTCACCTTTTTTGTTTTATTTTTATGCCAAACTGGGATGAACAAATTCTGTAGCTCATCCATTCGGTCTTTGAATGTTTGCCATTGCCTATCCACCATCAACCCTTTGAGTGCCATTCCCCAATCAATCCTACCCAACTCGCTCCTCAGGCCATCGTAGTTTCCTTTATTTAAATTGAGGACCCTTGTCTCTGAGTCAACTACTTCATTCTCCATCTTAATGAAGAATTCAATCATATTGTGATCACTCTGACCCAAGGGGCCTCTTACAACAAGATTGCTAATTAATCCTTTCTCGTTCCATAATACCCAGTCTAAGATGGCCTGATCTCTCATTGGTTCCTCAACATCTTGGTCCAGGAAACCATCCCGTAAACACTCCAGGAATTCCTCCTCCACAGTATTGTTACTAATTTGGTTGGCCCAATCTATATGTAGATTAAATCACCCATTAAGGTCCTTGGGATCCATGCAGACATGCAATTTATCAGTCTTTTTTGAATTGACGCAGACCATGGAATTTACCCAGTCAGTCGGTTCCTCAATCTTCTTTATGACAGCTAATCCCTCCATGCGGTCTAGCTCTTTCCGCAGTTTCTCACGGAGGGCCATCGGAACTCTCCTGGGTGCGTGAATCACAGGTTGTGCGTCATCTCTCAGTTTGATGGAGTATGTAAAGGGCAGTGCTCTGAAACCCTGAAATACATCTGCATATTTGTGTGTTATAGCATCATGCTTTATATTTGTACTGTCTTGGGGGGCACTCTGCACACAGTTCAGTTCATTAATAGCATAGACTCCTTTTACCAAGCCCAAATCCACACATGCCTTATCCCCCAACAGTGACTCATGTCCTTCAGGCACTATAACAAACGTCAATGGGTGAATGCGATTTTTTACCTTAACATTCAGCCTACACGTTCCTTTTGTTTCAATACTTTGTCCATTGTACGCCTTCAAAGCCATTGTCTTGTTCAGTATTTTTGGTCTCACTTTGAGATTCCGTGCATCACTCCAGCTTATGAGGTTTGCCTTAGCACCTATATCTAGCTTGAAGGGAACAATGGTGCCATTTACCAGCAAGGGGGCTATCCAAACTTCAGTCTTTAGTCCTACGGAATGTACTTCCTTTTCCATATCTTTACCCTGTTTTAAGTCATTTTGCACCATTCCAACATACAAAGTCTCTGATTCCTTGTCTTCAGTCTCAATAGCATGCACTGTCTTTTTACCTTCGGTTTTCTCTTCCCAAAAAGCACATTTTAGCAAAGTGATTCCTGCCTTTACATTTTGCGCAGTTCTTCCCATAAGCCGGACATTGACTTGCCACGTGTCTATTGCTGCACTGTCTGCAATCGTATGGCGTCATAGTCCTGAACTCTGTGCGCCCTCTTGTGTCACTTCTGTGTACTACATCCACTGGTAGGTTGTCCAGTCCCAGCGCTCTCACGCCCATTGCTGTAGTTCTCCCATCGAATGTTTGCGTGTGCATGGTTGAGAGTTCACTAGCATGACATATTTTTACTGCAGCATCCAAAGTTAAGTCATTGTCCCTAAGCATTCTCTCTCTCACCTTCTTGTCAAGTATTCCGAAAACGACCCGATCGCGTATCATCGATTCCTTCAAGTCTCCAAAGTTACATGTTTGTGTTTTTGTTTTCAAATCCGTCAGAAAAACATCAAAGGATTCTCCTTGCTTTTGCACGCGGGAGTGAAAAACAAATCTCTCGAACATATCATTCTTTTTAGGTGTGCAGTATTTATTGATCAAATCTATCACCTTGTCCAGATCATTTTTGTCACCTTCAGCTGCAAACGTAAATGTATTATACAGCTCGATTGCCTGCGAGCCAGCCACTGTTAGCAACAAAGCTACCTTACGTGTTCCAGAGCTAGTCGTGGCGTCGATCGCTGTGAGGTAGAGAAGAAAGCGTTGTTTGAATTCGCGCCAATTTTCGTCCAGATTTCCTTCAAGTTGCAGGCTAGTTGGTGGTTTTATCCCTTCCATTGTTGTGGTATGCCCGTATTGTGCATTCTATAAATCCTGGTACCATGTAATGTTATCTCATATCTTAGTATTAAGAGGCTTACGAGTAGATATCATTGACTACACTTTATTAGGTCTTGAGTCAGTGCCAGCTCATGCAGTACTGCCGCATGGCCAAGATGGCTTCCTATTTATATGACTGCCGTCAAGCAGCTGTCTTTACTACAGCTACCGTAAAGCAGCGGTCTTTACTACAGCTACAGTTATCTGTACAGTATTAAAGGAATATTGGTTCCTGTCCAGCCAGACTTGAGCTTGTCTGCTCTAACCAGGCTAATATTTAATCTTTATAAACATGTCATTAGTTTTGTTGTGAAGCAGTTTAATCGAAGTATTCACCTTAAAAGCAACAAAATCTTAGTACTGGTTTTCACCATAAAACAGGACTGGTGCTCAGGGCCTAATGCTTCCTCTCTTCTGTCAGCACCACAAGTGATTTACTTTCAGAGCCCGACACTCTCATTCTCCCATACTTGTATTGTTCCTGTTTCTCCCACTGTGCCTTTCACTGGGCTGAGACCACAGCAAGTTATCAAAATAAATAATGGTTGCAATTAGAATAATCCAAAAATAAATATTAGGGTGGCTAGAAAATAAGATCAAGTTACAAGACTGAAGATATTAAAATTAGGAATCTCGATACTTGGGTGGATCATTAGAGAAAGGCACCACTGGGACCCCATTTTACCGTTCTTTGTGGAAGAATAAAGCTAAATACAGGGGAATGTTACAATGGTAGCAACATTGTTATTTTAGAACTGATGAAAGATTGTGGCCAACTCCAGGACAGGCAGAAATTTGGTCATTCTCACATATGATGAGATCTTTTCCACTGTCTTTTCACTTAGAAACACCATGGTCTGATTGCATGAAACAGAAAGACAAACTGACTCAACTCTCAAAACAAGAGACATTTAATCTGAATGATGCTCGTTATGCAGTGCTAATTACGAGTGGAATCCTGGAGGAATGTAATGCCAGCATTTCAGTCGGGTAAGTGTCAACAGCCTGACATTGAGAAAAGTGTTTAAAAGATGATGGTTCAGAAAGGACACGTTTTAGAAATTCCAGACACTAGAATTCAGCAGATTCATTGCTGGTCTTTCTGTTTCTTTGTGCTTCTATAACTTGTTCTGCAGATATTGGTCATCCAGTTTTGAGTTTACCCACAAGTGGATACAAATCTACTCTTAATACAAAACTGTTTTGTTTGAATTATGTTAATTTCGATCAAAATCTCCCAAAAGTACGACCCTTTTAAAATACATTGAAAATTTGTTGCTTAGTTCAAATCTCTTGGCTCTAATTCCTATTCCCACCACAAATGGGCTCTGAACAGTTTATTCTGCTACTTTATTTGAATTCAACTCCATGATCAACATCAGGTACCGAGGCGTCACAGCCTTCTCCCAGTGGATGCAGTGCATCAGGCGGAGACAAATCAGTTTGGTGAGTGTGGCTCGCCAGAAGTATAAGATCATCGAATATGTGGAGAATCGCCCTGGAGACATGAAGAAAGTTGTGGTACAGAAATTTAACATTCCTCCCACCACCCTCTCTGTTAGATCCGTGTATTTTTGATGTAGTGTGTCCTTCAATAACTAGACATGAGACTGCAGGAACAATCAACAGGTATTTACTGGATGAGAGTTACTCTAAAACTAAACATACAGATCCCTACTCAGGGTTTATATACAGGTGTGGTCACTGCCGGTACTACAGTATACAGGAGCTGTAAAAAGTAGTTCTCCCCTTAAAGGTACATACACTACATTTCCTTCCCTTTTAGATTGACAGTACCATAACATTCATTTAACAATTAACACATTTAACATGCACATTAACTGAAAATAGTCCATTTATAAATTCAGTCTTTGGGGCGGCTTCCTGATCCTTTCTGGATAGCGCCTTTCCTGAGTGTCTTGTTCTTGGTGCGGGGGCCCCCTGTCGTCAGTTGGTTCATCAGCTTCCGATGCTAATGTTTCTGGGGTAGATGCTACCTGTACGTTGGGTTCATCACCAGGTGCGCGAGTCATGGGGTTGACTCGTTCCTGTGACTCTAGGATCTGGTCGACATGGCGTCTCACAATGTTCTCCCCAACATCCACTGTGTACATTAGTGGCCCCTGCCGTGTGCATATCGTTCCTGGTTGCCATTTCTCTGTTCGGTAGTCGCGGGCCAAGACTGGTTGCCCTACATTGAAGCTCCTTGTCGGCTTCTCATTGATGTGCTGGAATTGCTTATTCTCAACATCTCTTCGTACATTTGGTCTGAGCAAATCCAGACGAGATCTCAACCTTCGGTTAAAGAACATCATGGCCGGGGTCTGGTTGGTGACTGCATGTGTCGCATTTCTGTAGGCTAACAGGAAATTGTCCACCTTATGCTGCAGTGGAATGTCATCATCGCACATGGCCCTTACTGCTTTCTTAAAGGTTTGTACGAACCTCTCAGCCAATCCATTTGTGGCTGGATGATACGGGGCGGATGTGTAATGCCTTACCCCATTCCTTTTCATGAATCTTCGAAACTCTTCGGACACAAACTGTGGTCCGTTATCAGAGCAAATCTGCTCTGGCAAGCCGTTCCTGGCAAATATGGTCCGTAGGACTGCAATAGTTTTCTCCGTGGTGGTGGACGACATTTTGATCACCTCAGGCCATTTCGAGTGCGCATCCACGGCTATTAGAAACATTGAGTCCATGAATGGACCAGCAAAATCAATATGCACCCGTTGCCACGGAGATGAGGGCCACTCCCATGGGTGTAGAGGGGCATGTGGTGGTACATTTTGGACCTTCTGGCATCCTGAGCAGCTCTTTGTCATGTCCTTGATTTGCTGATCGATCCCCGGCCACCACACATAAGCCCTAGCAAGGCTTTTCATTTTTACCCCTCCCAGATGGCCTTCGTGAAGCTCATTGAGCAATCTCTCCCTTAACTTGGGTGGAATTGCCACTCGGGATCTACACATCAAGGTCCCCTGGCATACTGACAGCTGTTCTGTTCTGGATGAGAATGCTGGCAACAGTGAGTCGCCATGTGTTGGCCATCCCTTCACCGTCAAGTCATATACTCGAGACAGTGTCGGGTCATTTCGGGTCTCCTTCTCTATATCCGCGTTAGTTACTGGCAAGCTTTCAATTATAGTCGAATGAAATATTTCGACAGGGTCCACTGCTGGTGCTTCCTCCGCAGTAGGCAGTGGCAGGCGTGATAGCCCATCAGTGTTTCCATACTGTTTCGTGCCCTTACACTCGATTTCATATTGGTTCGCCCCTAGAAAAAGCGACCATCTTTGTAGCCGTTGCGCAGTCATCACCGGCACGCCCTTCTTTGGATTAAAGATGGAGACAAGTGGTTGGTGGTCCGTCAGCAAGGTGAACTTCTGCCCGTGCAGATAGTGGTTGAACTTTTTCACTCCCCACACTAGGCTGAGGGCCTCCCTGTCAATCTGGGCGTAGTTACGCTCGGCTGAGGTTAGTGACCGAGACGCAAAGGCTACCGGCCTCTCCAAGCCGTCCGGGAACTTGTGCGACAGCACCGCTCCAATGCCATAGGGTGATGCATCACACGCCAACCGAATTGGTAGTGCTGGGTTGAAATGAGCCAAAACCTCTTTTGATGTGAGCAATTCTTTGCACTTCTGGAAAGCTCGTTTACATTCATCATTCCACTTCCATGGTACCCCCGTTTGCAGTAGGGTGTTCAGTGGGTGTAGTACTGTAGACAAATTTGGCAAGAACTTATGGTAGTAGTTCACCAGCCCGAGGAACGACCTCAGTTGTGACACATTTTCCGGTGCTGGAGCCTTGACTACTCCCTCAATCTTTTCAGGGGACTTATGTAACCCCTCTTCATCAATAACGTGGCCACAATACGAGATCTGCTTCTGGAAAAACTCGCATTTGTGGCAATTTGCTCAGAGCCCATATTCCTTCAATCTAGTGAGCACCTGCTCCAGGTTGGCAAGGTGAGCACTGTCATTTTCGCCCGTGACCAGGATGTCGTCCAAATAACACTGGGTCCCTGGAATCCCTTGCAGGACTTGATCCATTGCCCTTTGCCAAATAGCCGGAGCTGATGCTACCCCGAACACAAGCCGGTTGTATTGGTGGAGACCTTTATGAGTGTTGATCGTGAGGTACTGTTTCGGGGCTTCTTCTACCTCCATTTGCAGGTACGCCTGGGCCAGATCAATCTTAGTGAAGCGTTTCCCTCCAGATAGCGAGGCAAAAATATCTTCAATCCGCGGAAGCAGATATTGTACCGTGTGAAGGACTGGGTTCACTGTCACCTTAAAGTCCCCACAGATGCGAACTTTCTTTGGTTCCCCAGGCGTATTACTCAATGACCTCTTCATTACAGGAACGATGGGTGTGGCCCACTCACTCCAGTCCACTTTGGACAGTACTCCTGAACGTTCCAAACCTTCCAGCTCTGCTTCGACGGCTGGGCGGATCGCATAAGGCACCGGTCTGGCCTTAAAAAACGTTGGGCTTGCATTTTCCTCTATTTTGATCGTCGCTGTTATGCTTTTTAGTGTTCCAAGTCCCTCCTGGAACACTTCTTGTGCGTCAGTTAGCATTTTTGACAGTCGGCCAGGTGTGGCATCATCATCCTTTTTGGTATCTGCAGCCAGTGCTTGTATGGCCAGAGGGGGCAGTATCGGAGCTTCAGGATTGCTTCGAACGCACTGATTGGGGCATTTTTGCCCACAATGACATCGAGGAATACGCATCCACAGTGCTATTCTACATCAACAGCTGCGTCGAGGTCGTCACGACCCACAAAAATATCAGGTCATACCCCAACCAGAAACCCTGGATGAACGGAGAGGTCCGCTCACTGTTGAAAGCACGTGACGCAGCATTTAAATCTGGCGACGCGGCGGCTTACAGAGCAGCTAGGACCAACCTAAAAAAGGGTATCAGGACTGCCAAATGGAAACAGACACTGCGGATAGAGGATCACTTCCGCAACAACTCGGACCCCCGGCGCATGTGGCAAGGCATCCAGGCCATCACTGACTACAAGGGCAAAAACACCAGTCCCCCGGTCAGCGACGCCTCCCTTCCGGAGGAGCTTAACAACTTCTACGCTCGCTTCAACAGGGACAACAAGGAGCCGGCTACCAAAGCCTTGCCACCCCCGGAAGACCAGGTGCTCACTCTGTCGACCTCCGACGTAAGGGGCGCTTTACGCAGAGTGAACACACGAAAGGCTACTGGACCGGATAGCATCCCTGGACGGGTACTCAAGGAATGTGCTGATCAGCTGGCTGATGTCTTCACCGCCATCTTCAACCTGTCATTGGCCCAGGCAGTAGTCCCTACATGCTTCAAGACCGCCACCATCATTCCTGTGCCTAAACAAGCGGCTGTGACGTGTCTGAACGACTATCGACCTGTCGCACTCACACCCATCATAATGAAGTGTTTCGAGAGACTGGTCTTAGCCCACATCAAAGCCAGTGTTCCTGCCTCCCTTGACCAACACCAGTTTGCCTATCGGGCAAAGAGATCAACGGAGGATGCAATCACTACTGCTCTACACTCGGCACTGAATCACCTAGATGGTAAGGAGACCTACATCAGAATGTTGTTTATAGACTACAGCTCAGCATTCAACACTATCGTCCCCAACAAGCTGGCCACCAAACTCCAAACTCTTGGCCTGAACACTTCCCTCTGCAACTGGACCCTGGACTTCCTAACAAACAGACCCCAGTCTGTCAAATTAGGCAACCACACCTCCCCCCCCCGACCCTGAACACGGGGGCCCCACAAGGATGTGTGCTGAGCCCCCTCCTCTACTCCCTCTTCACCCACGACTGTGTGGCTGTTAATGGTTCCAACACCATCATCAAGTTTGCAGATGACACCATGGTAGTAGGCCAGATCACCAACAACGATGAGTCAGCCTACAGGGAGGAGGTCCAGCATCTCGTGAAGTGGTGCGCCGACAACAACCTGGCCCTTAACACCAAGAAAACAAAGGAAATAATCGTGGACTTCAGGAAGTCCAAAGGCGGAAGTCACACCCCCATCCACATCAATGGGGCGGAGGTGGAAAGGGTGGCCAGCTTTAAGTTCCTCGGAGTCCACATCACGGAAGACCTCTCCTGGTCCCTCAACACCTCCTCTCTGGTGAAGAAGGCCCAGCAGCGCCTATATTTCTTGAGGAGGCTGAAGGGATGTAATCTGTCACCCCCGATCCTCTCTAACTTCTACCGCTGCACTATAGAGAGCATCCTGACAAACTGTATCACGGTATGGTACGGCAGCTGTAGCTCCCATGACCGGAAAGCCCTGCAGCGGGTAGTCAAAACTGCCCAACGCATTACCGGCACCCGGCTACCGATCATAGAACATATATATCAGAAACGCTGCCTACGGAGGGCACGGTCCATCATCAAAGACCCTACCCACCCCAGCCACAGTCTGTTCGCCCTCCTACCATCTGGAAGACGCTACAGATGCATTCGCACCCGTACGACCAGATTTAGGAACAGCTTCTTTCCCAGGGCTGTCACCCTACTGAACTCCACAAATAAACACTAAAGCCTGCACATCTGCCGATGCACTTTATTATGGTCATATTTATATATGCTAATATATATGTACAAATGTATGTTGAAATGTTTAAGTGTCCTGATCCAAATTGTACACTCTCGGGAGCCGCAAGCCTACATTTCGTTGTACTGCACTTGTGCACTAACAATGACAATAAAAGTTGATTTGATTTGATTTGATTTGATTTTTTTGATTTTATGGAATGCCAATCTAGCTGTATCTTTCGGATCCATTCACGTCCTAGTAGTGGTGGTCCTCCATCTGGCATTACATATAGGTCCATTTTTGGTGTTTCCTTGCCGTTATATATAACGTTCACCCTTAATTTTCCTTTGGGGTCGACTTTTTGCCCCGTGTATGTCTTCAAGACAATCTCTGTATCTCTCAAGGGTATATGTGAGAATAGCCGCTTATAGTCCCTTCGGTTTATGACTGTTAGGGCTGATCCTGTGTCCAATTCCATTTTCACTTGGACTCCAGCTATCTTGAGTGTGACCCAGATAGTTTGATGATCCTCCGTTTGAATCACCTTATGTAATTTCAGGCAACCCAGCTCCTTGCTTCCGGAGTCTGTATCACTTTTCTGTTCGTCTGAACTACTCTCCGTCACCTTATGTACCTTCTTGTACTTCTCCTGTGGAGATTTCTTGCTGCTAGTTTTCTTTCCCGACCTGCAGACTCTTGCTATGTGTCCTACTTTTCCCCACTGTCTGCACACTTTGTCCTTAAACCAGCAATCATTATGGTCGTGTGTTGTTCTGCCGCAGCGATAACACTTCACTGTTCCGTATGACATTTCATTTGTGCCATATTCTTGCGGTCTCCGTTGTATCTCTGCAGCGTCCCGTGCGGCTGCTTCGTGTGATACTGCCATGCTGAAAGCCTTTTCCAGCGTAAGGTCCTTTTCAGATAAAAGCCGTTTCTGGGTTCCTTCACTTTGAAGCCCACACACAAACTTGTCCCTTAAGGTATCTGCCAGTCCCGCTCCAAACTGGCAGTGTTTTGATAGCTTATGCAGTTCCGTTAAATCAGCATTACTTTCATCTTTATGCTGGTTCCTTTTGTGAAACTTAAATCTTTCTGCTATCAGCAGCGGTGTGGGGTTTAAGTGGTTCTGTAGGGTTGACACTACGTTTCCAAAATCCTTGTCCACTGGCTTCTCTGGGGTTACTAGGTTTCGCAGTAAGCCATACGTTTTTGCACCCATGGAATTCAACAATACCAGCGCTTTCCTCTCATCTGGCACTTCATTCGCCTTGCAGGACACTTCTATGCGTTCGATATATGTCGTCCAATCTTCGACTTCATTGTCGAACGCTGTGATACTGCCACTCTTCAGCATCCCTGTGTGTGGTTAGACTGGCTCAAAATGGTGTTTTCCCGTGCTTCCCTTCTTCTCCGCTGCGGCTCAAAATGGCGTTTTCCCACGCTCTCCCTTCTTCTCCGCTGCGGCTCAGAATGGCGTTTTCCCGCGCTCTCCCTTCTTCTCCGCTGCGGCTGCTCAGCCCTTGAACACCGGCTGTGCTCTGCGCGTTTCCCTTTCTTCCCTGCTGACGCTGCTCATCCCTTGAACACCGGCTGTGCTCTGCGCGATTTCTTTCGCGCCTCTCTCTCTTCTCCCGTCGACGCCGTTCGGTCCTGAACACTGGCTGCACCCTGTGCGCTCTACCCTCTCTCTTCTCCCGTCGACGCCGTTCGGTCCTGAACACCGGCTGCGCCCTGTGCGCTCTACCCTCTCTCTTCTCCCGTCGACGCCGCTCGGTCCTGAACACCGGCTGCGCCCTGTGCGCTGTACCCTCTCTCTTCTCCCGTCGACGCTGCTCGGCCTTTTCTGTGCCGTCGGTCGGCTCTAGCCGCCGCTGTCCAGGAAGGGTCTGCGCCATACCTGTTGCCAGCCTGTTTCGCTGGACCACCGTGACTGGAGAACCAAGCCCAGCTCTCAACAGCCTCCCCTGCGATGCTCAATCTCTGTTGGATGACTGGGCGGTAGCTCGTGGTCGACGCCCATGCTTCTGGCCTCAGCTTTCTTCCACTGTTCTCCAGGAGCAAATCCCTGGGAGGTAATGCAGAGTTGCAGGTAGGTTCGAATCTGCCTCGTCGCCACTGTTAGATCCGTGTATTTTTGATGTAGTGTGTCCTTCAATAACTAGACACGAGACTGCAGGAACAATCAATAGGTATTTACTGGATGAGGGTTACTCTAAAACTAAATGTACAGATCCCTACTCAGGGTTTATATACAGGTATGGTCACTGCCGGTACTACAGTATACAGGAGCTGTAAAAAGTAGTTCTCCCCTTAAAGGTACATACACTGCACTCTCCAACTACCTGAAACAATAAGGAGAGAGTCTTTGCTGATTGCCAGTGGACTTTTGTAGCCAAACGAAGAGGACGTGCACTTCAGTTTATCTCGATGTGGAATCAGATTTGTTGAGCTGGTTCAAGCAGGCAAGAGCAACTTAGCTTCCTGGACTGTCCTCGTTTTGCTGGGAAAGGTGAATGAATTCACTGAAGAATTTGCAACCAACTCTGTTTCTGCCTCATGGATCAACCACTTTAAAAACAGTCACACAGTCACGTCCACGCCCACACATGGGGAGGCAAGCGATGTTCTCACATGGAGATTCATCAATTGGGTGCCTGATAACAAGTCCAGAATTGTTATCTCATTTTAAGCCTAAGGATATCTTTAATGCTAATGAAATGTACCCATGCAGAGCACCAGCTTTCATGAATGAAAAATACTCAAGTGTGTGTCGCTGCCTCTTCAAAGAGTATCAACGTTTTATTTAAGAATATAAAATAACGAATGAACGCCCAGGAGTTGAAGGAGCTCCATGAGTCTGCAACCTAACCGGCGCACACAGGAGCGAGAGCGAACAGAGAGGTCACATGACGATGACACCGATGCCACTCACGTACAGAAAACGTGCACCCAGCGTCACAAGGTGGAAAAAAGTCAATCAGTGAATTACTATCATAGTTTGCAAAAGCATGACAGGAGAAAAAAGAAAGCCGGCAGTAACTGGGACTGAGAAAGGGGCTCAAATGAGTGGATCCAGCGAGCAGAGGGAGAGAGGAACCAGTCCCAGTTGTGAAAAATTGACTGATGACTAAGCTAAAGGTTTCAATGGAACATTTTGTGCTACGTAGTGGCTGGTGGGTGGGGAGCCTTGGGGATCATAATGCTCATTTGCAATATGACTGTATGTGACAGACTCGATGGACCAGCTGGTCTTTTCCTGTTGCTCATTTTTCGTATGTTTGGATATAGAAGAAACAATTTTGTTGATAAATGTGCTGTCAGCAAGAAGCAAACCATAATCACAGAGCATTTCACAAAATGACTGAACTTTGCATTGTACACCTTGTACAGTACTCGGGTTTCAATCACATTCATTGAAATAGTTGCTTTGTTGTTTTATGGTGTTTAATGGTGTTCCTGTGGTGTTTTGCTGCCCTGTTTTATTAAAATTGCTTAATTCGCACTTGCTGGATTAATCACATTTTTTTCAAGCAAATAACAGCTTTGAATTAAGGGGAGTCGATTGTTCTCCCTGTTTCTTTACAAACTGTCCTCTGTCGATTTGCTACTTTCTTATTTCCTGCTCAGAAGTTTCTAATCGCTGTCCCCTGTTGGACATCTCTAATTAAGTTGTAGGTTTTCTGTTCCTATCCTTCTTGTTTCCATCCATAACTAAGAGGATTCCCCTTTCCATTCTCTTCTTACCCACTCCAATACTCCTGTAACTGAAGAGCCAGGTGATCTGTTGGTTTCTAGTAAAGCCGTGCTCATCCTAAATTGTCCTTTTCAGCAATTTGCTATCTGTAGTGTTTCCTTTTCCAGATAAAGTTACATTTTTGAAAAAAAAATTATTTTTATGTCTGAGGCAAAGGAAGCTGTTTAGACAGGATAGTCTTCACCTGAATGAGACTCATGTGGATGACCTTGTATAGAGCAGTGAGAGAAGATTAAAAGTAGTGAGAGGGAGGGGCAAACAGAGCAGACTCCAATATGAGAGAAAATGAATACTGGAACTAGAAGAGCTACATAGGCCCAGATGTTATAGAAGAGAAGCAGGGATGGTGGATGTCAGTTAGAGTGCAGACAGCAATATAATAGCAGCTTTCTCAAGATGCGCTCCCAATGAGTGCTGCTCCCTATTGGGAGTGCCAGATTGTGGAATTACTCCTGCTACAATGGGACAAAGATGGACTAATTGAGTTGGCAGAACTATGGTAGATGGAGTTCAATGTGGGGAAGTGTGAGGTCATCCACTTTGGATGTGAGAAAGATGAATTGGAATATTTTCTTAATTGTGAGAGTTTAGGAGCTGTGGAGGAGCAAAGGGATTTGAGTGTCTATGTATACAAATCTGTAAATCACTGCTGCCATTTACCCATTTCCTGTTTTCCGCTTAAGCACTTGGCAGTTCATTCTATTTCTTTTCTCGTGTGTGTGTTTAGCCCAGTGATGTGGTGATGGTGCAGCACAAGGCCCGGATCACAACTGTTTGAGCTGTCATTGTGGCCTCTGCTGTGCGTGGCTGCACTGCAGGTGGCCCTGGAATTGCTGCTGGATTCTTTCGTGCTTGCTGCCATTTTGTTGGGAGTTTCTGTACAGAGCCATCAATTACCCCCAACAACACACGCTCAGAAAGTAACCTTCTCTTAAAAGCTGTGCTGTGGTAATCTGGTTCGCCTCACCAGCTGGAGAAGGAGGTGACCTTACCTGCTGGCTAGTGGCTTCCTGCTCCTGTCCACCAATGCTCTGTGACTCCTCACTTATGCTGCCTGTGTGCTGGTTGTCTGAACCTTCGGGTGTGGATGTATTAGAGTTCCTCAATGGGTAGGGTAAGTGTAGTGTTTGGGATGTTGGGTTTGCTGCTACTGATGCTACTTCTCATGGGGCTGTTTTCCAACAAGTCCTGGGAGGAGCCAGTTCTAGAAATCAGAGGAGATCCCACAAAAGCACAAAAAGGACAGTAATACACAGCAGTTATGACCGCTCCGGAAGCCCACTTGCTCCTTAGGAATGGTTGGCTCGATGATGGGGGCTGGTCTGTGGAGTAGTAGCCTCTCCAGCACTTTATAACAAGTGCAAAGTAAGGAGATCAGGCGGTAGCTGAAGGCTTCACAAGCATTCTTCCCCTGCGGCAGGAGGGCAATTATTTTAGTTTCCCTCCAAATAGGTGGAATTGTACCGGTTGCCAGTATCTCAGAGAAGGAGGTCAACCATCTCTTTGCATTGGGTCCCAGTGCTTTGAGGAAACCTGGGTAAACACCATCTGGACCAGCAGCTTTTCCAAATTTGGTTGTCGACAGGGCTGTGTTTAATTCATCCAAGGTCAATGGATCAGACATAGTTGATGATCTTGGTGCCGCCATTAAGCTTGTCGAAACCTGCCGCTTCAACTGGTGTTGAAATTCTTCATCCACCGGAGCCTTTGATCAAGTAGAATAGTAACACTAACATGGTACAGGCAAATATTTCCCATGGTCCTACTGCTCCTGGATAGTACATTTGAGTATATTGAAGACAGAGATTGATACATTTTTGGGAACGAAGGGAATTATGGGACATGGGAATAGTGCAGGAAGGTGGAGATGAGGTAGAAGATCAGCCATGATCTTGATGAATGGCGGAGCAGGCTCGAAGGGCCAATGGCCTACTCCAGCTCCTATTTTTTATATTCTTATGATGGGGTGTTACCGTACAATGTTCTGGAAGGAGCCTTGGGATAAAAACCCATTAAAGTGATTTGCCTTCCTGCTTCTCCATCTGCTGCAAACTCCAGGATTCAGTGTCCTTGGAAGGCAATGGCCCACTCCTTAAAGGGGGTGAGGTCCATTATGGCTGTTTCCCCTCCTCCCATTGCCAGATGCTGCTTTCTATTGTGGGCCCCTTTCTCCTCTAAGAAGTTAAACCGGGATGAGGGTTAATACGCTCTGAGCAGTTTCATACAGTCATAGGGGGAAAAATTTGGTTGGTAGTGCCACCTGTTAGCGCCTTAAGAGGGCGCTAATGGGACGCAAAACAACTAGTGCCCAGGCGCGGCGATGTCTGCGCCACTCGCGAAATTGACCAGACATTTTGCGGCGGTGCTAAACAATACCCCCCCCCCCCCGCCGATCTCCTGCGCCCGCATATCTTGACATCAGTCGAGCGTGCAATGCCCTTGTGGTGCCCCGGACCTGATATTGAGTGGCGCACCCCTCCTTTCCACCTGGCGCAAGGAACGACAGGTAGACTGGAATGTTTCCCAGTCGGTGTGGGGCTGGGGTGGGCGCTATTTAAAGGCGGCCTCTTCCTGGCTTTTTCTGTGGTAGACATTTTTGCACCACTCATTCTGACAGAGAGAGAGAGATTCTGAGAGAGAGAAGGAGAGACTTCTGCATAGAGTCAACGCTGTGTGAAGTAGTTTTGGCTACTGAGCATCACTTTGCAGGTACTTTTGGATTTGACCTTCATTACTTTGATTACCAAGAGACTATGGGGGCTGCACTGATTCTGGGCGGCATCCTGTGCCTGCAGAATCGGAGGCAACATAGACGCAGAGAGAGAGTGGCAATCATGGCCAGACGGAGGAGGGCCAACAGGCCTCTGTACAGGAGACCTTACCCTCCCAGGGTATTTCGCCAACAATTCTCCTACATTAATTTGTCTGAGGAGCAGTGTTTGCGCAGGCTGTGCTTCAGCAAGGAGGTAGTCACTGAGCTCTGCCACCTGCTGCAGCCAGATCTGCAGCCTCTACTGGGGACCAGGACGTCTCTGTCGGTGGCAGTGAAGATCACAGTGGCTCTGAACTTTTATGCCACCGGCTCCTTTCAAGCAGCTACTGAGGACATCGCCAATATAAGAACATAAGAAATAGGAGCAGGAGTAGGCCAATCGGCCCCTCGAGCCTGCTCCGCCATTCAATAAGATCATGGCTGATCTGATCCTAACCGCCAATCCACTATCACAGAACCATCTCCTGGATCTAACAGAATTAGACACACGAAATAGGAGCAGGATCAGGCTACACGGCCCCTGGGCCCACTCCGCCACCCACAGGGCCATGACCGATCCGAACCTAGACTCATGTCCAAATTCCTGCCTGCTCCCCGTAACCCTTAATTCCCTTTACTTCTAGGAAACTGTCTATTTCTGTTTTAAATTTATGTAATGATGTAGCTTCTACAGCTTTTTGAGGCAGCATATTCCATGGACCTACCACCCTCTGAGTGAAGTAGTTCCTCCTCGTCTCAGTTTTGAAAGAGCAGCCCCTTATTCTAAGACTATGCCCCCTAGTTCTAGTTTCACCCATCATCGGGAACATCTTCCCTGCATCCACCCGATCCAACCCCTTCACAATCTTATATGTTTCAATAAGATCGCCTCTCATTCTTCTGAACTCCAATGAGTAGAGTCCCAATCTACTCAACCTCTCCTCACATGTCCATCCCCTCATCCCCGGGATTAACTGAGTGAACCTTCTTTGTACTGACTCGAGAGCAAGTATGTCTTTTCTTAAGTATGGACACCAAAACTGTATGCAGTATTCCAGGTGCGGTCTCACCAATACCTTGTACAACTGAAGCAATACCTCCCTATTTTTATATTCTATCCCCCTAGCAATGAAAGCCAACATTCCATTGGCCTTCTTAATCACTTGCTGCACCTGCATACTAACCTTTTGAGTTTCGTGCACCAGGACCCCCAGATCCCTTTGTACTTCAGTACTTTCCAGTTTCTTGCCATTAAGATAATAACTTGCTCTACGATTTTTCCTGCCAAAGTGCATAACCTCACACTTTCCAGCATTGTATTCCATCTGCCAAATCTCTGCCCACTTACTTAGCCTGTCTATGTCCCCTTGAAGGTTTTTTATGTCCTCCTCACTCACTACTTTCCCCCCCATCTTAGTATCATCTGCAAACTTTGATATGTTACACTCGGTCCCCTCCTCGATTGTAAAGAGTTGGGGACCCAGCACTGACCCCTGCGGAACACCACTAGTTACTGATTGCCAGTCTGAGAATGAACCATTTATCCCAACTCTGCCTTCTGTTAGATAGCCAATCCTCTATCCATGCCAGAATATTACCCCCAATCACGTGATTTTTTATCTTAAGCAATAATCTTTTGTGTGGCACCTTGTCAAATGCCTTTTGGAAGTCTAAATACACTACGTCCACTGGTTCCCCTTTATCCACCCTATACGTTACTTCCTCAAAGAACTCCAGCAAATTTGTCAAACATGACTTCCCCTTCATAAAACCATGCTGTCTTTGTCCTATTAAATTATGATTATCCAAATGCCCTGTTAATATCTCCCAGTTTGAGGTCCATTGCTGCATCCGTCAGGTCACGAAGCCCTCTATAAAAGGAGACGCCAGTACATTTCTTTCCTGATGACCCGGGCGAAACAGCATGAACGCGCATTGGGCTTTGTGAGGATACCGGGCTTCCCCATGGTGCAGGGCGCCATTGATTGCACGCATGTGGCATTGCATGCACCACATGAGAATGCAGAGGATTTATGCAACCACAAGGGGTTCCACTCCTTAAACGTCCAGTTGATCTGTGACCATAGACAGCTCATACTCGCCATCAATGCCCGCTATCCTGGCAGCAGCCACGATGCATTCATCCTGCGCCAGACTGCTGTGGCAGAACTTTTCCAGGCATCGCATCAGCCAAGTGGTTGGCTCCTCGGGGACAAGGGTTATCCACTGTGCACCTGGCTAATGATACCGCTCCGTAACCCCAACACCCCTGCTGAGCTGCGGTACAATGAGAACCATCTTGCCACCAGGAACATCGTTGAGCAGATGATCGGCTTGCTCAAGCAATGGTTCCGCTGTCTAGACCACTCAGGACCCTGCAGTATTCGCCTGAACGAGTCTCCCTCTTCATAGTTGTGTGCTGCATGCTGCATAACCTGGCAATCCTCAGGACCCAGCCAATGCCCCCAGGCCTTGGAGCACCACCCGAGGAGGAGGAGGAAGAGGAGGAGGATGATCATCAGCCGCACCAAGGCGGGAGGGGGGCTCACAATGTTGAAACTGCAAAGGCCGTCCGTCAACGGCTGATAGCAAGCCGCTTCTAGGCCCCTGCTGAGGAAATGGCTTCTGCCATGGAGAACAACATGAATGAAACCAACCCGCAAACCCTAAGCCAGCCAAGGCAGCAATGAGTCCAAAGACCAAACATGTACATTTTGAATACAAAAACTTACTTATTTTACAAACTCTGTGTGTGTCATTTCTTCATGACAAAATAATAGAAACAAACACAAAAAATCATTCATCAACATAACTGGTTCTCACAACCTGGATATAATGTCCAAAACACTAAACAAAAGTTTGAATGCGAACCTCGGCCTTTAATAAAAAATTGACCAACATTTCATCACACCTCCTACTTTTTGCCCTTCGAGGGTGATCTCCTTCCCTTGCGCACTTCCCCCCCCTTCCCACCCTACTGCTCCTCCGTAACGGGGCTCCAGTGGCTGCAGCAAGGCTGGTGGAAGGCTGCTGATTGTCAAAACCTGAGACTGCAGTTGCCCTTGAAGGACGGCCTCGACCAGCTTTGGGCCTGGAGGGCCCGGCTGCAGACTGCACCAACTCTGCATGGGCGGCAGCAGTCTGGGCTACAGGCGGTGGCAAGTGCAATGGGGAAGTGACAGCAGTGGCAGCAGGAATGCTGTCATCTTGAGAGAGGACAGCAACTCCCTGCTCGACCGACACACTGGCACTCCCACGGGGCAGCAGCTCAGCATCCGGAGCAATCTGCTGGAGCACAGATTGCTGGTCTGCTGCGGCGCAGTGAGAGCCCCGGGGAAATGTGTCTGAACCAGTGACAATGGCAGCAGTCAGTGCTTGCGTGACCTCAATCTGAGTCTGCATGAGAGCAGTTTGAGTTGGGATCATGGCAGCCAGTGACTGAATTGCAGCACTAAGCTTTAGTGTGGCATCCGCCTGTGCTACAGCGAAGTGCTCCACACTCCTTGCCAGTGCATCAATGCATTCGGGCACCCTTCCCGCTGCACCCATGAGCTGAGTGTACATGTTCACCGCGTGGGTGTTCATTTCAGCGATGAGCCGCTCCTCCTCTGCGTCCAGTGCAGCAGGACTCACTGGCCTACTCTCCCTCCGGGGAGAAGGCTCCTGAGCTTCCCTAGCCACATCGCCTTGCTGCAGCGCGCTGGGTCCTGAAGCTTCACCCTCATCAGACCCTTCCCCCCTGCTCCCCTCTAGGGAAGGCGTGTTCCCAGTGTGTCCATGGGCTTCCTTGGGAGAGGGTGGCGCTGATGCTCCTGCTTCCTCTTCCTCCTCGCCTGCAGCTTCACTCCCACTGGCAGCTTGAGGGCCCGTCTCCTCACCTGGTGAATCACCATCTGAAAGCAGGGAGGTGCAAGAGTGGCTTTAGCGTGAGGTCAGGGGGGAAGTAAGGGAGGAAGGAGTGCAGCGAATTAGTAAGTTGGATTGAAAGTGTCAAAGGCTGGTGTTGTGAGGGACAAGTGGAAGGAGAGAGGACAAAAAGGTGATGACCTTACAATTGCTGTTCAGAATGGGATCGACCTCTCCAGGGGTGACGGGACCGATCACTTGGCATGCCACAATCCTGTGGACGCACGCCTCAAGATCGCTGAGGGGTTGCAGCTGAGGCCACCCTCCACCTGTCCATTGCTGCTGTCTCCTATTATGAGATAGCTTGCCCTGCATGAAAAAGGACGGCGTCTGAGTAAATATACAGCCATGGTCTTGCCTGATGCGCCTGCCATAATTGAATAGCCCTTAATGTAAGCAGCCATGGTCTTGCCTGATGTGCCTCCCATAGTTGAATAGCCCTTACTATATGCAAAGTGTGGAATGTGCGTATGTGTTTCATGAGAGGGCCATAGGTGTTGGATGAGTGTTGGACATTGGGGGTTTAAGACCCTCTGGCCATAGAGTGAGGTTGAGATGGAGGGATGGAGAGGTATTGAAAAAAAGCCACTCACCCTGACGACCCGAGTGAGGTCATTGAACTTTTTGCGACATTGTATATGGGTCCTGGTCACCATGCTCCTGGAGGAGGTGTGCTGAGCCACCTCTCTCCACACTCTTCTGTAGTCGCATGGCAAAGGCCTCGTGCCACTCTCGGGGAAGAGTATAGTTCTTCTGCGCTCCACCGCGCCAACCAGAGCCTCCAAGGCCCACTCGCTGAAGCGCTGAGCTTGTTCTCTCACCCTCTCTGTAGTCCTTGGCTGGAAAATGTAGTCACAGGTCTCTCCAGGCCGAGATTCAAGGCTCCAATGAGCAGGGTGTGGCTGGAGAGCAAGATCGACCCTCCCCTTTAAGAACTGTCCGGCGCCAGTGTGTCTGTGTTCCATCGCTAACTGGCAGCACCTGCGCTGCTCCCGCGCTCTGAGTTAGCACCTTGCTCATCGGTCTTTGCGCCTTAAGAAAGGTGTGTAGCGCCTGATTTAGCGCTCCAATCACCTCCAGGGGCGATAAAAGCCAAGGTGCAGTCGGAGGCAATAATTAGCGCCAGGCGCTAAACTTTTCGCCCGGTCGATAATTGCGCCCCAAATGGGGCGATACTGAATTTCTCCCCCATAGAGTCATAGAGTTATACAACACAGAAAGAGGCCCTTCGGCCCATCGTGTCCACGCCGGCCATTAAGCCCTGTCTATTCAAATCCATTTTCCAGCACTTGGTCCGTAGCCTTGTATGCTATGGCGTTTCAAGTGCTTATCTAAATGCTTCTTGAATGTTGTGAGGGTTCCTGCCTCTACCACCCTTTCAGGCAGTGAGTTCTAGATTCCAACCATCCTCTGGGTGAAAAAGTTTTTCCTCAAATCTCCTCTAAACCTCCTTCCCCTTACCTTGAAACTATGCCCCCTGGTTATTGACTCCTCCACCAAGGGGAAAAGTTAACCCTCTATCTGCCCTATATAGGCCCCTCATAATTTTGTACACCTCAATCAGGTCCCCACACAGCCTTCTCTGCTCTAAGGAAAACAACCCCAGCGTGTCCAGTCTCTCTTCATAGCTGAAGCGCTCCAGCCCAGGTAACATCCTGGTGAATCTCCTCTGCACCCTCTCCAATGTAATCACATCCTTCCCATAGTGTGGCGACCAGAACTGCACACAGTATTCCAGCTGTGGCCTAACTAGCGTTTTGTGCAGCTCCATCATAACCTCCCTGCTCTTGCCTTCATTAGCCGAGGCATAGAATATAACTATCCCATATGCCTTTTTAACCACCTTATCTACCTGTCCTGCTGCCTTCAGGGATCTATGTATATGCACAACAAGGTCCCTCTGATTCTCTGTCCTTCCTAGGGTCCTACCATTCATTGTGTATTCCCTTGCCTTGTTAGTCCTCCCAAAATGCATCACCTAACATTGTTCAGTGTTAAATACCATTTGCCACTGTTCTGCCCATCTAACCAACCTGTCTATATCGTCCTGTAGCCTGAGGCTTCCCTCCTCGCTATTTACCACTCCACCAATTTTCGTGTCATCTGCGAACTTACTGATCATACGTCCTATTCATATCTAAATCATGAATGTACACTACAAACAACAAAGGACCCAGCACCGATCCCTGCGGTACACCACTGGACACAGGCTTCCAGTCACAAAAACAACCTTCGACCATCACCCTCTGCCTCCTGCCACTAAGCCAATTTTAGATCCAATGTGGCAAATTGCCCTGGATCCCATGGGCTCTTACCTTCTTGACCAGTCTCCCATGTGGGATGTTGTCAAAAGCCTTACTGAAGTCCATGTAGACTACATCAACTGCACTACCCTCATCCACACACCTAGTCAACCCCTCAAAAAATTCAATCAAAATAATTAGACATGATCTCCCCCTGACAAAGCTATGTTGACTATCCTTGATTAATCCTTGCCTCTCCAAGTGGAGACTAATTCTGTCCCTGAGAATTGTTTCCAATAATTTCCCTACCACTGATGTAAGGCTCATTGGCCTGTAATTCCCTGGTTTATCCCTACTACCCTTCTTGAATAATGGTACTATGTTAGCTGTTCTCCAGTCCTCTGGCACCTCCCCTGTGGCCAGAGAGGTTCTGAAAATTTGTGTCAGAGCCCCTGCAATCTGCTCCCTTGCCTCACACAAGCAGCCTGGGATACATCCCGTCAGGGCCTGCAGATTTATCCACTTTTAAGCCCGCTAAAACTGCTAGTACCTCCTCCCTCTCAATACTAATTTGTTCAAGTATATCACAATTCCCCCACCTGATTTCTATGCCTACATCGTCCGTCTCCATCGTGAACACAGATGCAAAATATTCATTTAAAACCTCACCACATCTTCCGGCTCTACACACAGATTGCCACTTTGGTCCCTTGGTCCCTAATGGGCCCGACTCTTTCCCTGGTTATCCTCTTGCCCTTAATCTATATATATAAATTGGTTGATCTGTCTGTCTGTCCTTCTGTCCTTCTGTCCTTCTGTCTATCCTCGCGTGTGCGTCTGGGCGGCTATGCGCTCGAAAGTTATAGGGCGTACCTACGCGTGCGTTACGTCGAAAGAAAGCTTACCTTTCCAAAACGGTCATAAGCGTATTTACGTTTCGGCCGGGCTAAAATCGCGCCCGCGGTATCCGAAAAACCTTCAAAATTCCGCTCATTACCATCTCATTATCCGCTCATTAGCGACAGAGTGACCTCGAGGTCGACCAATCGTACGCCGGCTTGCTGCCGCGTGCGGCCGGGCCCTCCTACGGTCGAGTGACGGGACGATTGACCAATCCTACGCTTTGGTCACCTGACGGTCGACCAATCGGTGCGTGTGTGGGCGGGCCTTATCGTTCTGGACCGAGGTGAGTAGCCGCCATCTTGCTTCCATTCTTTTTCCTGCTTTCTGCGTCTTTCTTTTCAAATATACATTTCCAGCAAAATAAAATTGAATTTATTAAATTATTTTAAAAAAAATCACTCATTTGTAAATATTTTCTCTAACCTGAAGATTCTTTTTCCTACCTTTCCCCGTTTTTATCTTAGGCCTGAAAGCCTGGGCCTTTCTTGCCCAGCCAGGCCCGAGCTAGGTAATTGTGCTTCTACTAAGCTCCTCACCCCCCCACCACCCCCGTGTCACGTTACCCGGGGCAATGGCGTCAGCCACGAGGGTCAGGGTGCGCGCGCAGCAGGAGCAGGTGAGACGCTGCTGGGGCTTGGAGAGCGGGGCTCTCGGGAGTGCGGGGCGGGCTCGGAGAGCGGGGCTCTCGGGAGTGCGGGGCGGGGCGGCTGGGGCTTCGAGAGCGCGGCTCTCGGGAGTGCGGGGCGGTGCGGCAGGGTTACCCCGGCAACCGGCCGTGGCCGTGGCCGTGGCCGTCTCTCAGCCTCAAGCCCTCCCTTCCTCCCTCCTCCCCCGCCCTCCTTCCCCTCCCCCTTCCCCTCCCCCTCCTTCCCCTCTCCCCTCCCCCCCTTCCCCCCTTCCCCTTCCCCCCTCCCCCCTTCCCTTCCCCCCCGCCTCCCCTTCCCCCCGCCCTCCCTTCCCCCCCCGCCCCCCCTTCCCCCCGCCCCCCTGCCCTCCCTTCCCCCCCTCCCCCCGCCCTCCCTTCCCCACCCCCGCCCTCCCTTCCCCCCCACCCTCCCTTCCCCCCACCCCGCCCTCTCTTCCCCCCACCCGCGCTCCCTCTCTTCCCCCAGTCTCTCTCTCTCTACCCCCCAGTCGCTCTCTCTCTTCCCCCCCAGTCGCGCTCTCTCTCTCTCTCTCTCTCTCTCCCCCCCCCCCCGCAGTCGCTCTCTCTCTCTTCCAACAACAACATGCCCTCGAAAAAGCCTCGGCACCGCCGGGCACTTCAGCTAATATACTTATAAAACACCTTGGGATTTTCCTTTACATTGCCCGCCAGTTTTTTTTCATGCCCCCCTCTTTGCTCTCCTAATTTCTTTTTTAAGTACCCCCCTGCACTTTCTATGCTCCTCTAGGGCTTCCACTGTTTTTAGCCCTTTGTATCTGCCAAAAGCCTACCTTTTTTTCCGAATCCATTCTTGTATATCCCTTGACATCTAGGGTTCCCTGGGATTGTTGGTCCCACCCTTGACCTGTACGGGAACATGTTGGCGTTGTACTCTCTCTATTTCCTTTCTGAAAGGCTCCCACTGCTCTGATGTTGATTTTTCTACAAGTAGCTGATCCCAGTCCACTTTGGCCAGATCCTGCCTTATCGTTTTAAAATCGGCCTTCCCCCAATTTAGAACCTTTGGGGGTGATTTTAGCTCAGGTGCGGGATGGTGTCGTGTTATCCGAATTTTGTGTTTCCCACACGAATCTAAATGGATGTGGAAGATTGATGCAATTTTAACTCAATTGGCCAATTGATTTCCAACATGTGGGAAGCCTTTGCAAAGGGATTTTTCATGACTGAAAGTCCCCTCCGATGACAGCATCATTGCTGCTGCATTTAAGGTCTGCAACAAGCCTTGCTTCTTCTGCAGACTTGCAACCTTTTGCCCGTTCATGCTAGAGGGACCTGGAGGCAGAATGACCATCGAGAGACCAAGGTCTGCTCCCAGGTTTGATGATGTGGCCCTACAAGCTTTAGTTGAGGGAGCAAGAGCTCATAAAGAGGTGCTCTTCCCTTCAGGGAGGAAGAAGCCTCCCCAACAGACCAAGGTTGTGTGAATCCAGGTGGCAGAGGAGGTCAACTGATTATCAGTACCCCACAGAACCTGGATTCAGTGCAGGAAGAGATTTCATGACCTTCTGCGCACTGGAAAAGTGAGTATGGATTTCCCATCACCCTCAATCTGATCCCCATTGCCTTTCCTCACCAGCACTCAGCTTCAGCAATCTCTTCCTCCACATCCCACTTGACAGACATCCATGCACCCTTACCCATTCCCTTTCTCTCTATGGTCACATTCACATAACTATTCGGCTATGCAGCCCTCACACTCCCTATCATTCTGATGCTTTGAACACAACTGACAACACACAGGGAGGGCCCTTGGTCTTGCCACCTCACTCCATCTTTGTCTCCTTCTAAGTATCTATGCTGTAGTGTATGTGCCTTTAAGAGCCCCATGTGTGCTGTAGTGCCGGTAATGGCCACTCGGGCTATATAAGCCTGTATATTGTGTTATATCCGTTAGTACCCCTCCAGACTTTGCTTAGTAAACACCTATGAACCAACTCCTGTCTTCAGTGTCTCTATCAACACACGGACACTACAGTGGCGACGAAGTGGAAACGGACTTACCTGCAATTCGGCAGCACCTCAAGGACATCGATTCCTCGGGCGTCCAGAAGACTCAAGAAAGTGAAAGAAGCTGTGGTTTCACCAGCTGGCCAAGCTGGTGGCAGGTACTGCGCTGGTCCTTCCTGGGCATCAGGCTGGGGAAACAGCGGCTGGCTCTACAGCTAGGACAAGCAGCTAAATCGGAGGCAAGCAGTGACGGACGGGAAGGGAGCACTCGGGAGATGGCCGGCGCTGCAGGCAGGTTGGCGTTCAGACCTAGAGAGAAAGTCCGGCGGGAACAAGTCTCCAACTGTAAATAAATAAATAAAATAAAAAAAGAACGGAAACCACGGGAAACAGCGTTGTCATCGGCAGCAGCGGCGGGAAAGCGCAGGAAGCGCCATATCTTTTCTGCAGAAAAGAAAGAAAAGCGCGGGAAGCGCCATATCTTTTCTAAGATGCCTAAGTCTGGCAATATTGATGCTTTTGATAGCGAAATAGAGGATTGGACCACATATGTGGAAAGAGTAGAGGTATATTGCACTGTAAATGGAATAGAAGATGAAAAAAAAGCTTCAGTACTGCCGAATCTAATGGGTGCAAAGGCATACGGGCTGTTATGAAATTTAATCACTCCAACCAAACCAAAGGACAAGGATTTTAAAGAAATTGTTGATACCCTGCAGGAGCACTTAAACCCAACACCGCTGCTGATAGCGGAACGATTCAAATTCTTCAAGAGAAATCAACACAAGAATGAAAGTAACGCTGATTACCTCACCGAATTAAGAAAGCTATCAAAACACTGCCAATTCGGGGCAGGACTAGCAGATTATCTTCGAGACAAATTCGTCTGCGGTCTCTTAAGTGAAGGAACACAAAAAAGGCTGCTTTCTGAAAAAGATTTAACACTGGACAAGGCTTTCAGTATGGCTGTATCATACGAAGCAGCAGCAAGAGGAGCTGCAGAGATACAACAAAAGACACAGGACTTCGGCACCCATGAAATGACACAGGGTTTCGAAAGATGTTATCGCTGCAGCAGATCCACCCATAACCAGAGGGACTGCTGGTTCAAGGACAGAGCATGCAGGCAATGCGGAAAGATTGGACACATTGCACGGGTATGCCGATCTGGACAAAATAAATCCACAGACAGGAAAAAAAAATCAATAAAGAAAAGTACAGAAAGGTACAAATGATGACGGACAGTAGCTCCGAAGACCAGAAGAGTGATAGCGACTCCGAAAACAAGAGACTAAGCTGTCTCAAATTACATAATGTACTTGCCAAAGATGATTACCAGACCATTTGGGTTACCCTCATGATAGCAGGGTCTCCAGTTAAAATGGAGCTCGATACAGGATCAGCTCTGATCGTAATAAATCGACGGGATTACGAGAGGCTATTTCTGCATATACCTTTAAAAGACACATCCATTATCTTAAAAACATATACGGGGCAGAAAGTATACCCCAAAGGAAAAATAAGGGGGCCTGTTGTATACAACGGCAAGGAAATACAAAAGTTGTATTTATACATTATACAAGATGGTGGCCCACCGCTGTTAGGACGTGAATGGATCAGGAAAATACGTTTAGACTGGCACTCCATTCAGGCACTGACGGTGACCAGTAAGAAAAAAAATGATGATGACATCATACCTGAATGATTAAAAGACATCTTGGCCAACGCCAAAGAAGTGTTTCAAGAGAAACTAGGAACCTTGAAAGGCATCACCGCCTCAATAAAAGTGGAAGATGCAGCAATTCCCAAGTTTTTTAAAGCAAGACCAGTGCCATATGCAATTCATCCAGCAGTCGAGGCAGAGCTGGAGAATTTGGACAATGCAGGCGTATTATCCAAAATAGATTGGAGCGAGTGGGCAACACCCATCGTTCCAGTCATGAAGAAAGCATTGAATAATAATAAATCTGAAGAACAGAGAAAAATTCGCATCTGTGGAGACTTCAAGGTGACGGTAAACCCGGTCCTTCACATGGTACAGTATCCTCTTCCGAGGATAGAAGATATTTTCGCCTCACTATCCGGAGGGAAACGTTTCACCAAAATTGACTTGGCACAGGCATATCTACAGATGGAGGTTGAAGAGGCCTCTAAAAAATATCTCACGATAAATACACACAAAGGTCTGTACCAGTACAATCGACTAGTTTTCGGAGTAGCATCCGCTCCAGCTATCTGGCAAAGAGATATGGAGCAAGTCCTCCAAGGGATTCCGGGTACTCAATGCTACCTGCACGACATCCTTGTAACAGGAGAAAACGACAATGAGCACCTTGCCAATTTGGAGCAGGTGCTCACTAGGCTGAGAGAACGGGGCCTACGAGCAAATCGCCCCAAGTGCGAATTTTTCCGAAATCAAATATCATATTGTGGCCACATAGTAAATAAGGAAGGGTTGCATAAGTCACCTGAAAAAATTGAAGCGGTCATAAAAGCCCCAGCACCTGAAAATGTTTCACAATTAAGGTCGTTCCTGGGATTAATAAATTACTATCATAAATTTTTACCGAACTTATCAACTCTTCTACACCCTCTTAATGAACTGCTACAAACAGGAGTAATTTGGAAATGGAACGAAGACTGTAAACGTGCCTTCCATAAATGCAAAGACTTAATCACATCCGAAGAAGTTTTGGCTCATTACAACCCATCACTGCCAATCAGACTGGCGTGCGATGCATCCCCTTATGGCATAGGAGCGGTATTATCGCATAAATTCCCTGATGGCTCGGAACGGCCGATAGCTTTTGCATCACGCTCATTGAACTCAGCTGAGCGTAACTATGCCCAAATCGACAGGGAAGCACGCAGCCTGGTATGGGGAGTGAAGAAATTCAACCATTACCTACACGGACAAAAATTTACCTTATTGACTGACCATCAACCCCTCATCTCCATATTCAACCCTAAAAAGGGTGTTCCCATTATGACAGCGCAAAGGCTACAGAGGTGGTCCCTTTTTCTTCGGGCACACCAATACAACATAGAATACAAAGGATCAAAACAGCATGGGAATGCTGACGGTTTATCGCGCCTACCATTGCCAACGGTAGAAGAAGCACCTACAGTAGACCCAGTGGAGATGTTCCACTCTACCATAGTGGAATGTCTACCAGTAACAAATTCTGCCATTGAAAGGGAGACGAGAAATGACCCGACTCTCTCACGGGTCTACGATTTAACAGTGAAGGGATGGCCAGCACATGGCAAACCACTGTTGCCAGCATTCTCGCAAAGAAGAGAACAGCTATCAGTGTGCCGAGGAACCTTGATGTGTGGATCCAGAGTGGTGATTCCACCCAAACTCCAGGATAAAGTGCTAAAGGAGCTTCACGAGGGGCATCTGGGTGGAGTGAAAATGAAGAACCTAGCCAGGGCGTTTGTATGGTGGCCAGGTATCAATGGAGACATCGAAGAAATGACCAAGAGCTGCCTAGGATGCCAGAAGGTCCAAAACGCTCCACCACAAGCCCCTCTACATCCATGGGAGTGGCCCTCATCTCCCTGGCAAAGGGTACACATCGACTTTGCTGGTCCATTTATGGACTCAATGTTCTTAATCGCGGTTGATGCACACTCCAAGTGGCCGGAGGTAATAAAGATGTCCTCCACCACCACAGAAAAAACCATCACAGTATTAAGGACCATATTTGCCAGGAATGGGCTGCCAGAACAGATCTGTTCTGATAATGGACCGCAATTTGTGTCCGAAGAATTCAGGAAGTTCTTAAAAAACAATGGGGTTAAGCACTACATGTCCGCCCCATGCCATCCCGCCACCAATGGATTGGCTGAAAGGTTTGTCCAGACCTTCAAGAAGGCCATAAAGGCCATGGGTAATGAAGACATAAAACTTCAGCACAAGGTGGATAACTTCTTGTTTGCATACAGGAATGCAACACATATGGTTACCAACCAAACTCCCGCCATGATGTTCTTCAATAGAAACCTAAGATGCCGGCTGGATTTGGCCAAGCCCAACATCAGAAGGGACGTGGAGAACCGACAGTTTCAAGGCATGAATGAAAGGCCAACTAGAACCTTCCAGATAGGTCAACAAGTTTTGGCCCGGGACTACCGTACCGAGAAATGGCAGCCTGGAACTATCTGCACACGACTAGGACCACTGATGTATACCGTGGACATCGGAGAAAGCATAATAAGGCGCCATGCTGACCAAATCATAGAGTCATCCGAAAAGGGACAACCTACACCACAACTCTATACGCCTAACGATGAAGTAGAGATACCCATATCTACCTCCGATCCGGTGATACTGGAACCCGATGAACCCGACACTGGCATTCAAGCTGAATCAGCCTTGCCAAAAGAACCTACTACACCACCAGAAACTACTACACCACCGAGGCGTTATCCGGACCGAGTCAGGAAGCCTCCAGAGAGACTGACTTATAATTAATTAACTACAGCAATGTGTATATTATTTTTCTTATAACATGTAATTAATAATTACTTAAAATATGATGTACTGGTTAGCTAAAAGGGGAGGAATTGTAGTGTATGTGCCTTTAAGAGCCCCATGTGTGCTGTAGTGCCGGTAATGGCCACTCAGGCTATATAAGCCTGTATATTGTGTTATATCCGTTAGTACCCCTCCAGACTTTGCTTAGTAAACACCTATGAACCAACTCCTGTCTTCAGTGTCTCTATCAACACACGGACTCTACATATGCTATGGAATCTCTACACTCACTCCTTCATTCTCACTCAACCGCCACTTGTCGCCCTCATTGCAGGAAAAGAGAGCTCACAATAAGCGAGAAAGAGCGAGGACAGGAAGAGAGTCACCCTCAGTAGCCCACCTCACCCCCTGGGAGGAGGCGGTCCTGCAGATCGTAGGAATGGAGGAAGATGTGCAAGTGGGGGACAGACAGATGGGTGCATCACAGCAAGCTGGTGACAGAATAGTTTTCCATCTCTCTCATTGACATTGCATGAGTCGCTGATAATGATTCTGAAGTTCTAACAGATGGACTTATGATCATCTGCAATATGCAATGTGCATGCAACCTTGGCATCACATCTCTGACTCTTTCCTTTACTCCCCCACAGGACCATCGCAAGCAGCCATCCCCACTAGCCAGGAGGAAGAGCCTGAGCATCCAGACACCTCAGAGGAAGCTGCAACCTCTGAGGGCGCAGCGTCAGCAGAATTCAGCGCACCCAACACCAACGCAGACACTCACATCTCGGTGGGACCTTCGGGACATAGAGTAGTGTTGGCACCTGGTGTATCACAGCTCACAAGTGAGCATCAGCAGATTGTGGAGACAGGGACAGCAGTGGAGAGTGCTAGTCAGAGGGCGCAGGACTCTGCCAGCTCGGCTCAGCTGCATGTCGACCCTCTGCCTCTGGGTCCATCCATAAGATCAGCGGTGCTGGAACTCCAGGAACAGATGCAGGAGTCTCTGGCAGGTTTTGTCTCCAGGGTCGATGCGAGTGTGGAGCGAATGGAGGAGTCCATAGCAAACATGAGCAGAGCCTTTGTGGAGTAATTGGCCCATCAACGCATCACCATGGAAAGGATGGCAGCCTCCATGGAAGAGATAAGTCACCAGAGTGCAGAAAACATGGTGAGTGTTCATAATAGAATGACATCTCTTGAGGAGCGATGGGCATCTATTGAACAGAGAAACCAGACCTTCATGGAAGTCCTTCTGAGTAGGACTGCCAGTGCAGATATGGGTCCCCATGGCCCCCTGATGTGCAGCAAGGTGCTCTCAAGCCACTTCCAAGCGCTGGCCCCTTCTGGTCTGTGCAGCTTCAGGTGGGTGAGCAGCAGTCTGGTGCTCCTGTTGCTGCTGCTGTTGTTCCTGGTTCTGCTGGTGACGCGGCTGGTGTTCGAGCTCATCTAATGCCCAGAAGGGAAGGAAATAAATGGCTCCCATGCTTCTGGTATATGCCTGCATTGAGGAAGCGCTGAGTGAAGGTGGCGAGAGGGCTTTCCCAGGAGGTCACACTGGAGATGGGTGTGAGACTCCAACATTCCACAATTGTGGTTAAGCCTTCTAAAAGTTGCCCCAGACCTGAGGCCACTAAGTCCTGCCACCTGCAAATGATGGCTGTTCAAATCTCCTCTTTAATGGTTGACCTGCAGTTGATAGTCAGCAATCGAATAGTGCTCCCGCCAAGTTTCACATTCGTGATTCCCACCAGGCGTTTTTTACGTGGGAAAAGGGTTAAAGTTGCAAGGACCTGTTAAAATAGGATTATAGAGGCCATTTATTGGTAATTAAGGGCCTTAACAACCAGTCCCGCCTGTTGGATGCGGGATGGAGTCGGGACCATCAGACACGCCTGAGTTAACATTGCTCGGAGTCGGGAACCAGGCGGGGGGGGGGGTCCCGCCCGCGGTGGGGGGTCCCGCCCGCCAGTTTTTGCGATTTTAACCCCCCACCCGCCTCCAAACCCGACTCCATGGCTCAATGAAAATCGAGGCCTTTATTTCCGGTCCATCTTTGTCCTTTTCCATGACTACCTTAAATCTCACCGAACTAAGGTCACTGTCACCAAAATGCTCTCCGACTGACACTTCCACCACTTGCTCGGCTACATTCCCTAGAATTAGTTCCAGTACCACCCCCCTCTCTTGTAGGACTTTCTACATGCTGGCTCAAAAAGCTCTCCCGGATGCACTTTAAGAATTCCACACCCTCTAAGCCTTTCACACTCTGACTATCCCAGTTAATATTGGGGAAGTTGAAATCCCCTACTATTATTACCCTATTACTTCTACACTTCTCTGAGATTTGCCTACATATCTGTTCCTCTATCTCCCCCTGACTGTTTGGGGGCCTATAGTTCACTCCCAGCAAAGTGCTTGCCCCCTTTTTGTTTTTAAGTTCTACCCATATGGCCTAATTTATGGAACCTGCTTTCATCCCTCCTTACAGCAGTATCACAGAAATCACAGAAACCCCACAGTGCAGATAGAGGCCATTTCGGCCCATCGAGCCTGCACTGACACATATCCCACCCGATCCCCGTAACCCCTACACCAACACATATCCCACCCTATCCCTGTAACCCCACGTATTTAATCCCCCTAACACTAAGGGTTAATTTATCATAGCCAATCAACCTAACCCGCACATCTTTGGACTGTGGGAGGAAACCGGAGCACTCGGAGGAAACCCACGCAAACACGGGGAGAATGTGCAAACTCCACACAGACAGTCACCCGAGGCCGGATTCGAACCCGGGTCCCTGGCGCTGTGAGGCAACAGTGCTAACCACTATGCCACCGTGCTGACTTCTTGACTAATATTGCGACACCCCATCCTCTTTTACACCCCCCACTGTCTCGCCTGAAGATTCTATACCCCGGAATATTGAACTGCCAGTCCTGCCCCTCCCTCAACCATTTCTCTGTGATAGCAACAATATCCCATGTATTCATCAACAACTTCAATTCATCTGCCTTACTCGCAAGACTCCTTGCATTAAAATAAATGCCATCCAGCCTTGCCATACTCCCTTGTGCCGTTACATATTTGCTCTGCCTTCCAGGTTGACTTGTTTTTTCCTCTATATTTGGCTGTGCATCACCCCCTACTATAGCTCCACTCCATATCCCATCCCCCTGCCAAGTTAGTTTAAACCTCCCACGCCAACAGTACTAGCAAACCTCCCCGCAAGGATGTTGGTCTCATTCCGGTGCAACCCATCCGACTTGTACAGGTCCCACCTTCCCCAGAAGCAGACCCAGTGATCCAGGAAATTAAAGCCCTCCCTCCTGCACCAACTCTTTAGTGACATTTACAAAACCCATTGTCAGCAGGGGTAGGGGTTGGTGAGAAAGTGATGTGTATCCTGCAGATGAGGAGGTAGACAAGCTTGCAAGCCTTTATCAGTGGGCATTCTGGTGCTATCGGAATGGGTACTCTTCAAAGAAGCTGTAGAAAGGTGAAGACAGGAGAGTTTTAGGACCCACACATAACGATATAGACTGTGAGGACAAAGTGTATTGAGGTGCACACAACAATCACCCTTTCCTTGGTGAGAAGCATCGGCAGTCAGTGCCCTACATTGCTCCTTCCTAGTGACCCTCTTTTGGCATTGTCTCCATGTGTGCTGGAACATACGGCCACCATCAATTCCTCGGGAATTTGCTGCCACGTGTAGCTTCAAGCTGTTTTTCAGATTTTCCTGCCTGAGGAGGAGTACAGCACCACCCTCCACCTCTCGGAGCATGCAGCAGCACTTCCGTGCTCATCTCATCAAACTGAGATAGTGCTGATACTATCTTATCCTGCTGGAGAAGTAGGAAAACAGTATCAAGAGATGGAACATGAAAAACAGCAGAAGCCCATACAGAAAGAAAGACTTGCATTTATATAGTGCTTTTCACAACCACAGAACGTTCCAAAGCGCTTAACAGCCAATAAAGTACTTTTGAAGTGTAGTCACTGTTGTAATGTAGGAAACACGGAAACCAATTTCGGCACAGCAAACTCCCACAAACAGCAATTAGATAATGACCAAATAATCTGTTTTAGTGATGTTGGTTGTGGGATAAATATTAGCCAGGACGCCAAGTCGAACTCCCCTGCTGTTTTTCGAATAGTGCCATGGGATCTTTTACAACCACCTGAGAGAGCACATGGGGCCTCAGTTTAACGTTTCATCCAAAAGGCGGCACCACTGACAGTGCTGCATTCCCTCAGTACTGCACTAGAGTGTGAACCTAGGTTTTACGCTCATTCCACAGGATTGGGGCTTTAACCAACAGCCTTCTGACTCTGAGGCGAGAGTGCTTTTTTGTAATTGGATTTATTCAATATTAAAAACTTTTACAACATTGTGATCATTCCATTGTACCATACAATCACTCTTCACCAGTTTCCAGCAACAGAAACAAGGTCATGACTAAAACATAAACAACCTCAACACCATTCTGTAAAGTCTGTGGGTTGTGCAGTTAATAAATACACAGACTTCAGAAGTAACAAACAAACAGGTCTTTACTATTCGAAGGTCCGGGCGAATCTGCCCCAGAAATCCTGCTACAACACTTATATACTGGTGTGGTCACTATCGGTATTACAGTATACAGAAGCCAAACAAATAGTGCCACACCTAAAGTAGTTCTCTTAAAGGTGAACGGTTACATTCAATAGTTCCCTTAAAGGTAGACGGGTACATACACTACAATCCTCCCTTTTTAGCTTATTACTTACAGAGTCTCCGTTAAACATACATATCTTCAACTTCCTATAAACAAATTACAGATATAATCTCGGTGGAGTCAATGTCATATAAAACAATTTACAGATATAATCTCGGTGGGAACAGTTCACAGGTTCAGTCTCTGCGGAAACAGTTCATAGATTCAGTCTCTGATCTTGACTCGTTCCGAACAACATTTCTTTGGTGTAGCCGGTCCACCTGGCTAGCGTGACTCCTCCATAGCCTTTTTCTTGACGTAACAGCTTGAACTTTCGTCCTGTTGAACCAGCAGTGCGGACTTTTACAACCAACTGGCTGTCTTGACATTTTCCAGTTTTTCAACTAATTTAGCTCCTTTCGTAGTGTCCCGCCTGAGATGGTAGAAGTGCTAATATTTTAGACAGTTATTATCTTCTGCTTCTTCTTTTTCTTTTCTGCCTTTTTGAAACTCTCGGAGCTCCTTTCTCGGCTGCCAGCTGTAGCGCCACCAACTCTCTATGTTCCTTAGACCTTAAGTGCTTCCTCCGGATTTCAGCACTTTGGGAGTTTTCATCACAAGCTGGGCAGACCACATCCTCGTAATATTCAGTGTCACTCAACAGGTCATGGTAATATTCGGGTTCGTCCTGAGTTAGGCCAGCGAGAGAGACTTCTTCTTCCTCCTCACCCGTCTGGACGTTAGCTGACGGTGGTTCCTTCCCTAGACATCTTTCTTGAAAAGACTTCTTCATGCATTCATATTCATCCCGCTCTTCCTGGGTTGTCTGCCATTCCTTCACTACTGACCTCATTTGTGAGTTCAATACCTTCCCTTCCACCGGGGATTGCGGTATCAGGCTATTTAATCCTTCTACTGAAGCAGCTGTTTCAACATTCTTCTGTTCACATTCACGTGATTCAACGAACTCTTCATAGAGTAAACTGTAACACAAAATCTGTGTTGCCACCTCAGTTATTTCCGTAACTTTTGGGAGCTCTGAATTCCTTCCCTTTGCAGATTGAAGCTCGTGTTCCCATTGTGGAGTCTTGTCTCTCAGCATGTGAAGGAGTTGGCTGACCGTTAACTCTTCCACGGGGACTCTGTGGATCAGAGTCTTCACCATTTCATCCACCTTACCCTCCAATGCTTTCACCTTCCTTTCCTCTTGTACTTTGGTTTCAAGCGCTCGAAGAAGTTGCGCCTTGATGCTCCCAAGCTCATGTTCAGAGCCCATTCTTACAGTCTCTGTGTTTCTTACAGTTTCCTTCCCTTCGACTGAAAGGATTCCCAGTTGACTCTGCTCTTCAAGTCGTTGAACCTCGGTCATTGCCACCTCATATTTGTCTTGGGTTTCCTTCCATATTTTTATGAGTTCTTGGACATCTTGTCTTTCATGTTCTGCCATGTCTTTCACCTCTAAATTCTCATCTATGGATGGAACTTCTACCGATGAGTCTGTCTTGGCCTTGAGCTCATCAAGAATTTCCTGCAGCCTTTGGACTTCTTGCTCATGTTCAACCTTTAGTTGTTCATATGCTTCTACTGAAACTAGCTTTTCGGAGGTTGCCGAGTTAATCCCCTCCAGAATTGTAGCCTGGGCCTGTTCATACTGTTCTTTCAACTTCTCACACTCTGCTTGTAAGGAGTCGTAGAGAAGAACTGGAATAAAATCCCGGCTTCCTGAAGATTCCTCTTCATTTGCTTCTTTCGCAATTTCCTGTTGGAGTTCAGCCAAGGCTGCTATGCTATCTGCCTCTTGAAGTCTCACTGCCATCAAATCTTCTTTATTATTGCAGTCTATCTCAGTCATTTTCCGTTTATTTTCATTTAACTGAGTGATAAGCTCCTCTTGCAACATGGCCACATTATTCACATCAGGTAAAGAAGCGTTTCTCTTTTCCATGTCCAAGATTTTTTTCTGCATCTCTTTAAGTGCACACTGCGATTCAGCTTCTCTTAACCTTGCCTGCACTAGCTCCATCTCCAATTGCAGAACAAAATCCTCAGTGTAGCGTGGTTTGCCTTTATGCTGTATCTCTAGATCATGCAAATATTCTAACTCCTGAACATCATAAGGGAGGTGTGATCGGTAATTGGTCACGATGGCTCTATGGTCGCTCTCTGCTTGAGCCAGCAGGTTCTGTTGTCTTTCCAGACTCTCCCATTCGGTGTCATAGAACTTTTTCATTGTTTTCATCTCTTGTACGAGACGGTAACTTAATTGTTCGAATTGTTGTCGTACTTTGAAATAACGTTGAGTTCGAGCTCGGTGTTCCTCCATAATGCATATGTCTGTGACTTGAACAGACTCAGAATTCTCTGTCTTTATGCACGCCATCGTTTTTCCAACCTTAGTCAGTGAGTTCATGCTAACCTTGTTTTTCATACGTGGGCTGGACTTATCGTCTTCCGGCTCAGAGTCTGAGCTGCTTGTCTGCACCGAGTCCTCACTCGTCATTGCTTGTAGGTAGTGCCATTCCATGTCTATTTTCTTGATCCACTCCCGTCCTAGAAGTGGTGGTCCTCCCTCATGTAGTACATACAAGTTCATTCTTGGGTGTTCTTTACCCCTATCTCTCACCTTGACTCTTATTTTTCCCATGGGGTATACTTTATGCCCCGTGTATGTCTGCAATACGAACTTGGTATATCTTAAGGGTATGTGTGAGAATAGCCGGTGGTAATCCCCTCGATTTATGACTGATACAGCTGATCCAGTGTCCAACTCCATTTTCACTTGGACTCTAGCTATTTTTAGCATGACCCAGATATTTTGTAGGTCAGCTTCCTTACTCACATGGTGGATACTCAGACTACCCAGCTCCTGGCCATTTGGATCTGAGTCTGGATTCTGTTCGTCTGAACTCTGCTCAGCCCCCTTGTATACCTTGTTGTACTTTTCTTGTGATGGCTTCCTTTGGTTGTTGGTCTTCTTCCCTGACCGGCATACCTTAGCGATGTGACCCAGTTTGCCACATTTCCTACATTCTTGGTTCTTAAACCAGCATTGATTCTGGTCGTGTGTTGTCTTCCCACAACGATAGCATTTTGTTGTACTCGAGGTAATTTGGTCCACCCCGAGCGCCGCCGCCTTTAGTTACATTTCCGCCGTTCCTTTCACGGCGGCTTCGTGTGATGCGGCTATAAGGACAGCCCTGTCAAGTGTAAGGTCGTTCTCTTCGAGTAGGCGTTTTTGCGTCCCTTCCTTGGACAATCCGCCTACGAACTTGTCTCGCAGTGCCTCTGTCAGATTCCCTCCGAACTGGCAGTATTTCGCTAGCCTACGCAGTTCGACCAAGTATTCTGCGTTGTTTTCGTCTTTCCGTTGCGTCCTTGCATAGAATTTGAATCGTTCAGCCAACATCAACGGTGTGGGGTTCAAGTGGTCCTTCAGAACAACCACAATCTCTTCGAAAGACTGATTCGCCGGTTTAGCTGGTGCTAGTAAATCCTTCAAGAGCCCGTATGTCTTTGCGCCCATCGAGTTTAACAATGTTATCGCCTTATCGTCTTTCTCTATTTTGTTGGCTTCACAATAGATCTCGATGCGTTCCACGTACGTGGCCCAGTCTTCTATCTCAGAATTAAAATCATTAATATTCCCTCGCTTAGGCATCTTTCTTCCCTTGGGAGCAGCACCAGTATTTCTTTAAGTATTCTTATTTATTTGTTTGTTTCTAAGATGGCGGTTTTCCCGCGAAATCGGCGGTTTCCCGCTCTTTCCTTCTCTCCCCGCCCACTTCAATGGCGGTATGTCAATCAAGATGGCGGTTTTCCCGCGAAAATGGCGGTTTCCCGCTTCTGGCGTCTTCTCCGCCTAATGGCGGCTTCCCGCGTTTCTTCCCGGTGGAAGGGGTACGCTTCCCCCACAGCGGACAGGTTCAGCCGCTGGCTGGCTACCGCACAGCTCCCCTTACTCGGCTATGTCTTTTCCTCCCGCCCGCACGGCTCTACCGGCGCTGGGTACACCCCGTTAACGGAGGACAGTTCAGCCGCTGGACTGGCTCTCGCGCAGTCTCTCTCTCCGTACCCGGCTCTGTCGCTCTCTCACCCGCACGTTCGGTGCTACCGGCCCTGGGTACCCCGTTGGTGGAGAACAGCTCAGCCGCTGGACTGGCTCTTGCGCAGTCTCTCACCCCGTTTTCGGCTGTGTCTCTCACCCACTCCCGCACGTTCGGTTTTGCCGGCTCTGAGTACCCCGTTGGTGGAGAACAGCTCAGCCGCTGGACTGGCTCCTCGCAGTCTCTCTCTCCGCACCCGGCTCTCACCCGCACGGTTCCCGTTCGCCTCCCCAGCCCTCTCGCAGACCGGTGTTTCCCTCCCCGGCTGCGGCTGGGTTTCTCTTCCTGCTCGCAGGCTCAGCGCTTCGTGGCTGCGGTCGCTGCCCGGAGTTTTCCCCCGATCGCGGTCCGGCTGTCACCCGACGCCGTTGGACCCGACTTTTGGCCGGCACAGCTCCCCCTCGACCGAGGTCGAGTGCTCTGCCCTTATCCTCCGGATACTTCTACACCTTCCCCTACTCACAGTCTCTTCGGCCGCCTTGTTTCTTGCTGGTCGGCTCACTCCGCACCGTGGCAGAAGGGTAGTCAGTGCCTGTTGCTGATACAGCTTTTGTTGTTAGTCTTCCTGATTTCTGTCGTTGCAGCCTCGTGTTTTCTTTTGGTAGCACGACGAGGGCGGTTGTCTCTCTTCGACGCTCTTCGTTGCTTTTGGTAGTCTTGCCGCAGGGTACGATCGGACTCGTCACCACTGTAAAGTCTGTGGGTTGTGCAGTTAATAAATACACAGACTTCAGAAGTAACAAACAAACAGGTCTTTACTATTCGAAGGTCCGGGCGAATCTGCCCCAGAAATCCTGCTACAACACTTATATACTGGTGTGGTCACTATCGGTATTACAGTATACAGAAGCCAAACAAATAGTGCCACACCTAAAGTAGTTCTCTTAAAGGTGAACGGTTACATTCAATAGTTCCCTTAAAGGTAGACGGGTACATACACTACACATTCCACCACTCCGCATGGCCATTTCTTCACCACATATTAGCATCAAAAACTAAAGTTTAATTTGTCTCCCGTGACATATATTAATAGATTGTACTTTAAAAACTGATCAAAAATGCTATCCTTAAATTACATTCTGAATAAAACATTCACAGAGCCTTAGAATTTTTTTTTAATTCGTTCCTGAGATGTGGGCGTCGCTGGCAAGGCCAGCATTTATTGCCCACCCCTAATTGCCCCTGAGAAGGTGGTGGTAAGCCGCCTTCTTAAACTGCTGCAGTCCTTCTGCTGAAGGTACTCCCACAGTGCTGTTCAGGAGGAAATTCCAGGATTCTGACCCAGCAATGATGAAGGAACGGCAATATATTTCCAACTCAGGATGGTGTGTAAATTGGAGGGGAACTTGCAGGTGATGGTGTTCCCATGTGCCTGCTGCCCTTGTCCTTCTAGGCAGAAGAGGTCGCGGGTTTGGGAGGTACTGCCGAAGAAGCCTTGGTGAGTTGCTGCAGTGCATCTTGTAGATGGTACACACTGCAGCCATGGTACGCCGTGGTGGAGGGAGTGAATGTTTAAAGTGGTGGATGGGGTGCCAATCAAGCAGGCTGCTTTGTCTTGGATGGTGTCGAGCTCCTTGAGTGTTGTTGGAGCTGCACTCATCCAGGCAAGTGGAGAGTATTCCACCACACACCTGACTTGTGCCTTGTAGATGGTGGAAAGGCTTTGGGGAGTCAGGAGGTGAGACACTCACCGCAGAATACACAGCTCTTGTTGCCACAACGGCCCAGAAATTCAGGTCGGGGCTTCCTGCGGGTACAAGCCCCCGACCTGCACTTACCTAGCGCGCCAGCCGTTGAGCTGTGGGCCCGCATGGAATTCCGATCCGGGGCCTGCTCCAGCTGCCGGCACGCAGTGCTTGCGTATCCCAGGGGCGCAGTTAGTTCGATGCATCCCCTGGGATCTCGTGGGCCATGGGGAGCTAATCGAAGCAGGGAATGCTCCATTCATAAGATTGACAGGAAGAGCTGTCAAAACTTATAAATACTACGGCCCCAAAACATCACTAAATCTTAAAATAATTTTTTTTTAAATCACATTTTTAAAATAAACTACAAATTACATGAAATAACTATTTTAAACGATAATTTAAATTTTTGAAAAAATTATTTTATTTTCTAACGGGGCTAAAAATAAACTTACCTTGCTTTAAAGTATTTAAAAATAATAAACCTGTGGAAAAAATGTTTTAATTTTAATTAATTCACCACTTACCTTGTAAAAAGCAGGCCTTACGTCTGCTTTTTATATGTGTAGCTTCTGGAGACACCCTCCAGGGAAAACCTGCAAAAAAAAATTAAGTTCGATGTGCACGCGCAGCCTCTCCTGAGCACGCGTTCGACCTCTGAACCCCTGCTTTCAGGGGAACGGAAGTGCCGGTTTCCCGCGCATGCGCAGTGCATGCAGGAAACTGGCACTTCCATTGAATTACAGGTGAGTACCCCATGCGTACTCACCCGTGGAGACCCGAATTTCTGGGCCAATATTTATGTGGCTGGTCAAGTAAAGTTTCTGGTCAATGGTGACCCCCAGGATATTGATGGTGGGGGTTTTGGCGATGGTAATGCCATTGAATGTCAAGGGGTGATGGTTAGACTCTCGCTTGTTGGAGATAGTCATTGCCTGGCACTTTTGAATGTCATCAAGGTCTTGCTGCATTTGGGCATGCACTGCTTCATTATCTGAGGAGTTGCGAATGGAACTGAACACTGTGCAATCATCAGTAAACATCCCACTTCTGACCTTATGATGGAGGGAAGGTCACTGATGAAGCAGCTGAAGATGGTTGAGCCCAGGACACTGCCCTGAGGAACTCCTGCAGCGATGTCCTGGGGCAGAGATGACTGACCTCCAACAGCTACTACCATCTTCCTTTGTGCTAGGTATGACTCCAGCCAATGCAGATTCCCCCCCCCACCCGATTCCCACTGACTTCAATTTTACTAGGGCTCCTTGATGCCACACTTGGTCAAATGCTGCCTTGATGACAAGAGCAGTCACTCTCACCTCACCTCTGAAATTCAGCTCTTTTGTCCACGTTTGGTCCAAGGCTGTAATGAGGTCTGGAGCCAAGTGGTCCTGGTGGAACCCAAACTGACCATCCATGTGCAGGTTATTGGTGCATACGTCTATATTTAAAACGTCTGTTAGGTTTATTCTCCTCCCCTTATAAAACAGCATTCCTTCATTGCACATTCCTTTGTTGCACAATCACAAATCTAGCCACACTGAACATTAAATTAATCATCATCCGTGAGACTCGGGCAAGAGGCGAGTGCTACCATTGAGCCACAGCTGACACCTACATCCTGGTGAAGTTTTCAATCAATACATTTGAACCATTTTATACAAAACCATCAATGAACCGAGGAAAACTTGCTCGACAATCATTTTATTCATTATTGGGATATGGGCGTCGCTAGCAAGGCCAGCATTTATTGCACATCCCTAATTGCCCTTGAGAAGTTGATGGTGAGCTGCCCTCTTGAACCAGTGCAGTCTGTGTGGTGAAGGTACTCCACAGTGCTGTTAGGTAAGGAGTTACAGGATTTTCACTCACTGATGATGAAGGAATGGTAATATATTTCCAAGCCGGAATGCTGTATGGCTTGAAGTGGAACTTGGAAATGGTGGTGTTCCCATGCACCTGCTTCTAGGTGGTAGAGGCTGTGGGTTTGGGAGGTGCTGTTGAAAAAGCCTTGACGAGTTGCTGCAGTGCAACTTGTGGATAATATACTCTGCATTGGGGAGAGCGGTACCTGAGTTTTCAGAGTCTGATGGATAGAGTGAGCATGGATGGCCCTGATGGTTTTTTCACATCTTTCGTTTTAATGTACATATCTGTAAACAACACTTAAGGTGGTGTGACATGGTGAATATAAAATATCTTACAAATGTTTTATAGTATTGGGCCCTGCTACGGGGGCCCCCAGGACAGGAAATTTGGGCAGTCCCGGGCTTGCACATGTAAAGGAACTTTGGGTGTGCTGTGGGAGCATTTGGTTCAAATTCTGAGCAGTTTAGTTTCAATTTAAAGTTGGAATCTTCATTGTCGGGCAAATCGGGTCATGTTTATGTAGAATATGTTAACCAATTTGTGTTTAAAATAAATGTAAGAATTTTATATAATAACATAAATACAGATTATATTATGACAAGGACTGAAGTGTGATAAATAAGTAACATATTTGGACAAATGGTGTAATTATTGCAGCTACGACTTGCCACACCCTCCATCAGCGTGACGTGTCACAGCAGTGGTGCAAAGTCAATGGGGTGATTTTGACTTTGTGCGATAGTGTAAAACCGGTGAGAGTGAATCGGCGGCCCGTTTACATCTCTTTCAATTTTTATTCCCCGTTTGACACTAATGCACAAAGTTAAACTCTACCCTAATGAGTGAATTCCTGTTTTTATTATCCGGTCCAGTGCTAACTGCCTGTTTATTTTACAGCCTGGAGTCCAATCTACGTGATGTACTGATGAACATGGACTTTCCCGAGGACAGTAAAACCTTTGTAACTCTGAATATCAAGGCTACTGTGGTCAAAGTGGATCAGGAAAGCAATTTCCATTTAATTGTTTCTGCCAATTTCTCTTGGGTAAGTGTTTCCATGAGGTGATGATTAAAAGTGCTGGAGAAAGAAAATGTTACACTGTCTGTCTGGTGATAACATTTCTAGACCAGTTACCCCATGGGTAGGAATCACTCAACACTTTGACTGGAACCTCAACAGAAGACTCCATCTGATCATTTATAACTGGATCATTTCTAACAAAGAACAATCGTTAGAAGAAAAGTGCTGAGATGAGCTCTGACCCTACAAGGCCTTTTTGAGGTGATACCACAACTTGCCTGTATATAAGCACCACTAATGTAGGAGAATGACCTGAGGCGCTTCACAGAGTAATAAAGAAACAAATGGACATTGAGCGAAAGGTGATATTAGGGGGGGTGACAAAAAGCTTGGTCAAAGAGGTGGGTTTTAAGGAGACTTTTAAAGGAATCAAGGGAAGTTGAAGGCTTAGGGAGGGAATGTCAGAGTGTAGAGTCCAAGTGGCTGAAGACACGGCAGCCATTAATGGGGTGACGTGAGGGGAGTTCATGAGGCCAGAGTTAGAGGAATGGAGAGTTCAAGAAAGGGGTTGTAGGGCTGGAGGAGATTACAGAGATGGGGAGGGCTGTGGCCATGGAGGGATTTAAACACAAAGATGAGAAATTAAAATGTAATGTTGCAAGGAGTGGGTGCAACATCTTGGAGCAAATGTAGGTCAGTGAGGATGAGTGATGGTCGAGGTGGACTTGGTGTGGGACAGCATACGGGCAGTAGAGTTTGGATGCTTACAGAGAGTAGAGGATTGAACTGATTGCGTCTGGCAGTGAAAAAGGCATATAGGATGGTTTCAGCAGCACATAGGCTGAGGTTGCGTCAAAGGTTGATAATGTTAAGGAGGTTTTTGTAATGGAGCTGATATGGGGTCAGAAGCTCAGTTCATGGTTGAACAGGCTGCTGAAGTTGTGAACAGTCTGGTTCAGTCTGAGACAGTGGCCGGGGAAGTGGATGGAGTTGATGGTGAGGATATGAAGTTTTTGGCAGGGCTGAAAATGGTTGTTGAATTCTGGTAGAGTCCAGAGGATGGTGGTGGGTGAGGTGAGCAATCCTTCAATAGGTGGACTGAGAAACACTTTAGTGAGAAGAGGCCTGGTGCGAATTGTTAAGCTGCTTTATTTTACAGATAGCAAGTTAACATACAAGTAACAGGAATGCGATTTTACAACGCTGTTTTGACTGAGAGCCACTTCGACTACTTTGAAGATGCTGTTTCTGAGCATTGAAAGGTATTTGTGAAACTTGCTGAGAATTTAAAGGGAGCTCTGGATAGTGAAATAATGGATTTCTCTCTGGCGATTCCATTGTTCCTGAGCTTTGAGGAGGATGATGATGAGGACATGGAGGAGGAAAGGTTGGAAACTAAGAGTGCAGCAGCATTTACGAAGGCAACACCCGACTTGCTGGTTTCCATATCACAGGGTCTACAGACTATGGAGGACCTGTCTGGAGTTTTCCTACAGGCAGTGTCTGAGAAGGCTGCGCTTTTCCCTCTGACACCATCACAGAGATATGCCAGCTGTTAAAACCTGACTTGTGACTCTTTCCACCAGGGCACTGCCTTTCCACCAGGGCACTGCCTTGTCTGTGATGGTAACAACAGCAATTAATTTTTATGCACCAGGTTGTTTCCAGGTGGCCTCTGGTGACATTAGTCACAGCAGTTAGTCAGCAATTCATCACTGCATTTGACAAGCCACATATGCCCTGTTCAAGAACACATCTAAATTCCTTCTGTTCCACATTGATCCAGCTAAGGAGTGAGAGAGAGAGAATCCAGGATACCCACACTCGATACCTGCACTCAACCCCTGCACTGCATATGTCTTGCTAGACTGCTTATCCGATATCCAGTCCTAGATGGGCCTCAATTTTTTCTGGTTAAACATTAGGAAGACTGAGCCATTGTCTTCAGCCCTCATCACAAACTCTATACCCTTGCTACCGATCGCCTCCCCTTCCATAGCCAGCCTCAAGCTGAACCAATCTCGGTATCCTATTCAACCTTGATCTGAGCTTCCGGCCACATGTGCTCTCCAGCAAAAAGATCATGTACATCCGCCTCTTTATCGTCACCCACATCCACCCCTGCTGCTTGAAACCAACATCTATGCCTTATTGCTTCCTGACTTGATTATTCCAGCACTCTCTTGGCTGGCTTCCCATCTTCCACTCTCCATAAATGTCAGCTCATCCAAAACTCTGCTGCCCGTATCCTGTTCCACACCAGGCACAGCTCACCTATCACCCCTGCTGTACAAACCGACATTGGTTCCCAGAGCCCCAATGCCTCTGATTTAGAATTTGCATCCACCTGTTTAAATCTCTTCATGGCCTCTCCTTATAATAAATCCAACCAATCTTCCCTTTTAAGCTGTGCACGCTGCAACTCCTGCGCAGCCGGCTCACCGGCTTTCGAATAGGAAAAACCGTGCATGCGCGGTATGTTAAATGGGCCGCGCACCCAAAAGAAAAGTTACAGTGAACATTGAATCTGACCTTGACACCTGATGGGTAGCGATGAGATTCTTTATTGAGGTGGTCAAACCAAGTACATATTAAGACAATTACAATGCTCGAGCAATAGTTATAAGACCAGAACGATATTACTCCATTCCCTTCTTGAGTAGAGTTGTAAATCGACCGTTATTCTCTTCTCCTCTGTAGCTTTACCTCTACTACTGACCTCTGACAATCACCTGTATTTATACTGGTCTTGTAATCGGTACCAGCCTGACTCTTGCACATGGAGCCTCAAAATGTGAAGTTGTTTTTCCAACATAACCAGTTCAGGGAAGATGAGGTTGATTGTTATTGTCAGCTTGATGAGTTTAGACTGGAGGGCCAAGGCTGATCAGCCATGAGCAGCTTATCACAACAGGCTAAATTCTTTAAGAGACAGGACATTGTCCGGAGCTACGGTGACTAAGGTAAGGCTGGTCGACCATGAGCAGCTTATCTCAACAAAGAATTCTTACTATATTTTTTGAAAGACATTATCTAGGACTACAGTAGATAAGCTGAGCAGAGGTTATTTCAAAATTTTAGTTTATGTACACCAATCTTCATGGGCTCTTGCTCGAATCTTCCTTGACCTGGTGTTAGGAAAATTGATGGGACTGAAGGCCGATAAATCCCCAGGGCCTGATGGTCTACATCCCAGGGTACTTAAGGAAGTGGCCCTAGAGATAGTAGATGCATTGCTGGTCATCTTTCAGAACTCGATAGACTCTGGAACAGTACCCATGGATTGGAGGGTAGCTAATGTTACCCCTCTATTCAAAAAAGGTGGTAGAGAAAAAGCGGGGAATTATAGACCGGTAAGCCTGACATCGGTAGTGGGGAAAATGCTGGAGTCTATTATAAAAGATGTAATAGCAGAGCACTTGGAAAGCAGTGACAGGATCGGACAAAGTCAACATGGATTTACGAAAGGTAAATCATGCTTGACTAATCTACTGGAATTTTTTGAGGATGTAACTGGTAAAATAGATAAGGGAGAACCAGTGGATGTGGTGTATTTGGACTTTCGGAAGGCTTTCGATAAGGTCCCACATAAGAGAATAGCGTGCAAAATTAAGGCACATGGGATTGGGGGCAAGGTATTGACTTGGATAGAGAACTGGTTGGCAGGCAGAAAGCAAAGAGTTGGAATAAACGGGTCATTTTCCGAGTGGCAGGCAGTGACTAGTGGGGTACCGCAAGGATCGGTCCTAGGACCCCAGCTGTTCACAATATATATTAATGATCTGGACGAGGGAATGGGATGTAATATCTCCAAATTTGCAGACGACACAAAGTTGGGTGGGAGGGTAAGCTGTGAGGAGGATGTCGTGAAACTCCAGTACGATTTGGACAGGTTGGGTGATTGGGCAGAAACATGGCAAATGCACTATAATGTGGATAAATGTGAGGTTATCCACTTTGGTGGCAAAAACAGGAAGGCAGATTATTATTTGAATGGCAATAGATTGGGAGAAGGGGAAGTGCAAAGAGACCTGGGTGTTATTGTGCACCAGTCGCTGAAGGTAAGCATGCAGGTGCAGCAGGCGGTTAAGAAGGCAAATGGTATGTTGGCCTTCGTAGCAAGAGGGTTCGAGTACAGGAACAAGGATGTCTTGCTACAGTTGTACAGGGCCTTGGTGAGACCGCACCTTGTGTATTGTGTGCAGTTTTGGTCACCTTACCTGAGGAAGAACATTCTTGCCATGGAGGGAGTGCAGCGAAGATTCACCAGGCTGATACCTGGGATGGCAGGAATGACGTATGAGGAGAGATTGTGTCGATTGGGCTTATACTCACTGGAGTTTAGAAGATTGAGAGGGGATCTCATCGAAACCTATAAAATTCTGTCAGGTCTGGACAGACTAGATGCAGGAAGGATGTTTATGATGGCCGGGGAGTCCAGAACCAGGGGTCATAGTCTAAGGATAAGGGGTAAGCCATTTAGGACTGAAATGAGGAGGAACTTCTTCACCCAGAGAGTGGTGCACCTGTGGAATTCTCTGCCACAGAGGGCGGTGGAGGCCAGTTCATTAAATATATTCAAGAAAGAGTTGGATATATTTCTTGAGGCTAGAGGGATCAAGGGATATGGGGAGAAGGCAGGGACAGGGTACTGAATTTGGATGATCAGCCATGATCTCATTGAATGGCGAGCAGGCTCAAAGGGCCGAATGGCCTACTCCTGCTCCTATCTTCTATGTTTCTATGTTTCTATGACCTGTCCATTCTTACAACCCCTAACTATCTCTAACCTACTCCATCCCTACAACTCTCCCCAACCTCTCCATCCTTCTGACTCTGTTTTTTAGTGTATCTCCCCACCCCGATCCTGCCATTAGCGGCTGTGCCTTCACCCGTATCAGCGCCATGCTCTGGAATTCTTTCCCTTAAATCCCTCCACTTCCCTCTCTCCCCGCAATACCCTCCTTAAAACCCACTTCTTTGACCAAGTTTTTGGTCACCACTCCTAGTATCTCCTCCTTCAGCTTGGTGTCAATTTTTCTCTGATTATGCCTCCATTAAGCACCTTAGGTCATCTTCCTACATTAAAGGCACTATATAAATGCAAGTTGTTGTTGAATTGCCAGATATGTTCCTGTTCAGTACCATCTTGTCCCTTCATTGTGCCTGACTACTACCGCTACCTCTTTCCAGGGTGACTACTGCTTCTGCCTAAAACTCTTCACTCATGAGCTAGGGTGCTCTTCAAGACATTTAAGGAAGCAATGATCTCGGCCACTCTGGAAGTGAAAACTGCCTTTAGAGCCTCTTCTTGACATCTTGAAGCTGCGTTGATCTCCTGGACTGCCACAGTCATCAGGCTGTTTCTCATGTCATGACGCACCTCCTACATTGTACAGCTGGTGCAGGTTGTGGACTCCTCCAACTGCACCACATGAGAGGAGACCATCTCCACTTTGTGCAGATGACATCTATGTTCCCAAATCATAAATCGATTAAAGACCGGGCTCCTGGGATCTTGGTCCCTGGGCTCCTCAGCAAGGCCAGCCGTTTCTGCCTCCTGTGGAAAGAGATGTCTGTTTCCCCTCATTCCCTCCCAGCTCCTCCTGCTCACTGGTGCCTGGTGATTCACCCAGTGATATCCCCTCTGTCTCAGTGGTACCTCATCCTGAGTCGGTGTATCTGGGATGGTGCTTGAATAAATACGGTGCCATTGTGGAGTGCTAGAATCATGGGGAAGGGAGTGTTCCTCTGGAGATGCCAGGCTGCTCGTCAGATGCAGCTTGACAGTCTCATCCAGTTCACTCTTTCTATCCATTTTTTAAAAAAGTTTTAAATTTTGTAGCTATGAAATTCCATACAGTGAGTTGGGCCTCATCTGCTCCAATGAGACATGAGCTGCACCCACTGATGGCCTGGAGAGATATTTACACATGAACTTCTTGTGTTGGTTCATGTACCTACCCATTGGAGCAGTGATTGATGTAAACCCATGTAAAATGTGTGTAATCTGCTGGAGTGCATGAAATTAGAGTGCAGCCTTTAAATGCTAGTTCTGGCTAAAGATTGCTCCAGCAGACTGGGGGAGCAACAGATAAGTAAGAAACAGTGCTTGGCTCACTCAGTTAACAGTCACCTGGCTTAACTGCATCTCTTTTGACTGTTTTTGGACAACATTAAAAGAATCTCTAAAACAGAACAACCTGGCCGAGGCAGGTAAACAAGGGACCAAGGCAAGGTATAGAGGCTGACTGACATCATAATTTCACTGAATCCGACCTGAAAAACCTCCTCAATAAAATAGAATAGAGAAGAGACAGTGCAGGGTGTCCGTGACAGGAAAACTAGCAAAAAGGTCACTCGTGCCATGAGGAGGGAGGTGGCACTGACAATGAGTGGCAGAGTGACCTGAGCAGAGCAGGCAAGGTAACACACTTGTGCTTTTCTTACTTAGCCTTGTGTTCCAGCGCACTCTTTGCCATCTAAAAGTAACAGCTGGACAACTAACCCTCACAGTGCACTCTGCTTAAGGGGGGAATAACTTTGGATCTTATAGGGTGGCTATCCATCTCCCCTAACAGTAACTACTTGCGTACGTAACCTAGAACCCTTTCCTTCACTTTAGCAGGGTAACACCGTCACATCTCTTGCTTCAGTTCTCCCCTGCCACGTTGTACAACTTTGCTTCAAATGCTAAATCGGGCAGTGTGGCACCAACAGGAGATTCAGCCAAATATAACTGAGCATACAGACCAGAAGGTCTCAGGTTCAATTCCAGGTGTGTGCTGAGCAATGTTCCCTCTACATTTTTTTCGTCCGCGGGCCGCTTTAAGGGGCTGCGTGGGCCAATCAAAATAATGCACATGTGCGTTTTTTCTATTCAAAAGCCAGCTCACCAGCTGCACGGGACCTGCAGAGAACTGCGCAGGACCGGCAGAGCGGCAGAGAGCAGTGTGGGACCGCAGAGAGCTGCGTGGGACCCGCAAAGAGATGCATGGGACCTTCAGAGAGCTGCGTGGGACTGGCAGGGAGCTGCGTGGGACCTGCAAAGAGATGCATGGGACCTTCAGAGAGCTGCACGGGACCTGCAGGGAGCTGCGTGGGACCCGCAAAGAGATGCATGGGACCTTCAGAGAGCTGCGCGGGACCTGCAGGGAGCTGCGCGAGACCCGCAAAGAGATGCATGGGACCTTCAGAGAGCTGCGCAGGACCGCAGAGAGCTGCGCGTGACCCACAAAGAGATGCATGGGACCTTCAGAGAGCTGCACAGGACCGCAGAGAGCTGCGTGTGACTCGCAAAGAGATGCATGGGACCTTCAGAGAGCTGTGCGGGACTGCAGAGAGCTGTGCGGGACCTGCAGGGAGCTGCGCGGGACCGCAGAGAGCTGCGGAGAACCTGCAGGGAGCTGCGCGGGACCGCAGAGAGCTGTGCGGGACCTGCAGGGAGCTGCGCGGGACCGCAGAGAGCTGCGGGGGACCTGCAGGGAGCTGCGCGGGACCGCAGAGAGCTGCACGGCCGTGCAGCTAATAGGAAAGATTGGCGCTGAGTTAGTTGACTTGTGCCGAGATGCCAGATTGGATTCTGTAACTCGACTCAATGCTGGAGGAGGAGCACTGACCAAAGCTCCTGCTCTTGATGAGCATCCAAAAGCACATGTGTGGATGTCGCATAAGGATAGGATAGGGTTTAACTGTGAAGGCCCCCAAGGTAAAATAGACTGCTAACACTTCTTGTCCAGGCTCACCCAATGAAGAATAAGCACTTAGTTGAGGTATTAGGGTTTTGCGAGTAGAACAGTACTCCAACATTGTCAGGAGGTTAGAAAACTAATCAGATAACAAATAATCAGACTACATTCTGAAGATCCGCAGTATGAGATTTATATCCCACTCTTGGTATGCACCATAACTCACACAAGGCTTTGGTTGTGATTTTTCCACAGCCACTAATGGGATATGAACCCGAACTGATCGGTTTTCAGAATGTCTCCCTTCCATTTTCTAACCCTATGGATGTTGCAATTAATTGTCAGACATGGCTCAGTGGTAGCACTCTCAACTCTGAGTGAGACGGTTATAGGTTCAAGCCCCTCGCTAGAGACGGCTCGATTTTGCCAGGCCCGAGGAGGCGGGATTGGAGGCGTGTGCGGTGTTAAAATCGCAAAAAATGGCGGGCGGCTCTGATCCCGCCTCCAGCCTGCCTCCGAGCAATTTTCCCAGAATCGGGGTTTCAGACCCCATTTCCATCCCGCCTCCAAGAGGCGGGATAGACCCTTAAGGCCTTTAACAACCAGTTAATTGCCTCTGTAATCCCATTTTGAGAGGCCTTTCTGATTTTAACACTTTCCCCCCGTCCTGCACATCTCCTCTGGAACACGCCAGTGAATCCTGGTGGCCTCACAAGTGGACTGCTTACTAACAGCTGCAGCTCCACCATTAAAATGGAGTTTTCAGCAATCATCATTTGCAGGTGGCAGAACTTTGTTGTCTCAGGTCTGGGGGAACTTTTAGCAGGCATACCTATTGTTGTGGAAGTTTGGAGCCTGACACCCATCTCCAGTGTGATCTCCTGGGAAACCCCTCTCCCCACCTTGACTGAGCACTTCCTCAACTGAGGCATATACCTGCAGCATGGGAACCATTTATTTCCTTTCCTCCTGGACATCAGATTCGGACGAAGACCAGCCGTGGCAGCAGCAGAACCATGAACAACAACAGCACCAACAGTAGCAGCAACAGGAGCGCCAAGCTGTTGCTCACCCACCTGAAGCTGCACAGGCCAGAAGGCGCCAGAGTGCAACCACATTGCTGCCCGTCATGCAAGGGACGCACTCATGTTGGCCAGATTTGCTTAGCCTGCACAATCAAACACTTTTGCCTCGCACCTTCTTACCAGAGCATCGACAATGGACCTGCGGATTCCTATCACTCTGACCACCATACTAACAATTGCAAGTCACTCTAAGCACTCTATGTGGAAGTCCCATTTGCGAAATGACACAGGCCACAACTTCAACAGTTTGCCATCAGAATTTTTTATCACAACAAGCAACTGATGGCATTTCAAAAATAAACACAACATAACACCCAAGTGACTACCCTTGTGACTACTTGTGCATTATCTCCCTCTTATGCGAGCTCCTACGTGGTGCTTCCCCTGTGGCTTCAGCAGATGTGGAGGCCCCTTGCTGACTTTCTTGCTGCTCCTGTCTCGACACCTTTGGTGGCCGTCCTCTGGGGTTGCGAACCTGTGAGGGCTCAGCAACAGTCTGCTCCTCCTGCGGCAGTGCAGGGGATGAGACGCCCACCTCAGTTGGGTAAGGACTCTGGTGGGGCTCTGACCGAGGGCTTTGCAGTGGCATGGTCGTGTGAGTGCTTGGAGAGGAGCCCCCACTTCCTTGTTGTCTGCCACCAACATCCCTCTCATGGGTCAGCTCCACTTTAGAGCTAGCAAGTGGCTTGACAGCACCTTGCTGCACTTCAGGGGGCCATGAGGACCCGTTACTGCACTGGAAGTCCTACTCCAGAGGACTTCCATGAAGGTCTGGTTTCTATGCTCAATAGCTGACCATCAAGTTGAACAATGACCATGTTTTCAACACTCTGGTGACTGAGCTCCTCCATGGCCATAGCCATCCTCTCCTCTACCGTAGCCATACTTTCCACGGAGGTTGCCATTCTTTCCGTGGTGATGCGTTCATGCGCCAATGCCTCCACAAAAGCTTTGCTCATGTTCCCGATGGACTCCTCCATTTGCTCTACACTCACAGCGACCCTGGAGACAAAACCTGCCAGAGACTCCTGCACCTGTTCCTGGAGTTCTAGCACCGCTCTCCTTCTGGATGGACCCGGAGGCACAGGGTCAACATGCAGCTGAGCCGAGCTTGCAGAGTCCTGTGCCCTCCGATGAGGACTCTCCACTGCTGTCTCCACCATCTGCTGATGCTCACTTGTGAGCTGTGATACACTGGGTGACAACACTACTCTATCTCGGGGGCTGTCGATGGTCCTGTGGGGAGTAAAGGAGAGTTAGAGATGTGAGGTAAAGGTTGCATGCACATTGAATTGTGCAGATGATCATAAGTCAATCTGTTAGAGCATCAGAATCATTATCAGTCACTCATGCAATGTGAATGAGAGAGATGCCAAACTATTCTGTCACCAGCTTGCTGTGATGCGCCCGTCTGTCCATCCCCCACTTGCGAATCTTCCTCGACACCGGCGATTTCCAGGGCCACCTTCTCCGAGGTGGTGAGCTGGGCCACTGAGGGTGGCCATCCTCCTGTCCTCGCTCTTTCCCTCTTATTGTGGGCTCTCTTTTCCTGCAATGAGGGACACAAGTGGAGTTTCAGTGAGAATAAAGGAGTGAGTGTAGAGAATCCATAGCATAGATGCTTAGAAGGAGACAAAGGGCCCTCCCTGTGTGTTGTAAGTTGTTGTCATTGCATCACAGTGGTAGGGAGTGTGAGGGCTGCATGGTCGAATAGTTAAGTGAATGTGACCATAGAGAGAGAGTAAATGGGTAAGGGTGCAGGGATGTTAGTGTTAAGTGGTATGTGGAGGAAGAGGTTGGCAAAGCAGAGTGCTGATGAGGAGAGGCAATGGGGATCAGATTGAGGGTGATGGGAAAGTCATACTCACTTTTCCTGTGTGGAGAAGGTCATGAAACCTCTTCCTGCGCTGCGGCCAGCTTCTGTGGCACATAAAGATTGAGTTGACCTCCTGGGCCACTTGCATCCACACAGCTTTAGTCTGCTGGGGAGGCTTTACCCTCCCCGAGGAAGGGAAGAGCTCCTCCTTATTTGATCTTGCTCCCTCCAGCAGAGCTTGTAGGGAGGCCTCATCGAACCTTGGAGCACACTTTGGCCTACTGCTGGACACAGTTGCTGAATGAAGCGATCACAGCAATGGGCATAAAGTTTAAAGTCTCCAGAAGAAGCAAGGCTGCTTGCAGGCCTTAAATGCAGCAGCATTGATGACGTCATCGGAGGCGACATTCTGTATGAAAGACTCATTGGGCCAGGGGTTTCCACACGCTGGAAATCAAGTGCCCAATTAAGGCAAAATCGCACTTTTTTTCCACTTCACATCGGAGGTGGGGTCCTGACATGAAAACCACCTGACATGCGCCAGCCCGCCCCCAATGGCAAAATCAAGCTCACTGAGCACATAATTCAGGCTGACCAGTGCAGTGCTGAGTGAGTGCTACACTGTTGACGGTGCCCTCTTTTTGATGAGATGTTGAACTGAGACCCTATTTGCCTAATCAGGTGGAGATAAAAGATCTCATGGCACCTTTGGAAGAAGTGCTGGGGAGGTTTCATGTGTTCTGCCAATATTTATCCCTCAGCCACCATCACTAAAAACAGATTCTCAGGTCATTTATCTCATTGCTGTCTGTGGTATCTGACTCTACACAAATTGGAGCCATGTTTCTGCACTTTACAACAGTGACTACACATCAAAAAGGACTTACTTTGAAGCACTGTGCACATCCTGAGGTCTTGAAAGCTGCTATAGAAATGCACGTTCTTTCTTTCATTAGTAATGTACCTTTCAGTAACAGGGTGTAGATTGCTTTAAAGTTCACTGTCTGCCTCCTTCAACTTGTCACCATGGAATTATAAAAAGCAGCATTTCATTGTAATAAAAACCAAAAATGCTTGTAATACTCAGTAGGTCAGGCAGCATCTATGGAGAGTGATGGGAGGGGAGGAAAGAACAAAAGGGAAGGTCTGTGATAGGGTGGAAGGCAGGAGTGATTAAATGACAAAAGGGATGATGGTGCAAGGCAAAAGGGGTGTTAATGGGACAAGAAAAGAAATAAAAGGTGGGTCTAGAGGAGCTGTAATTGACAACGGCAGGACCATTACCAGCATCTGTTATCCGATAAAATGGAAGCAATGGTTATGATCTGAAGTTCTTGAATTAAATTTTGAGTCCAGAAAGCTGTAAAGTGCCTCATTGAAAGATAAGGTGCTGTTCCTCAAGTTTTCGTTGAGTTTCATTAGAACAGTGCAGGAGGCTGAGGACAGAGGTCAGGGTGGGAGTGGGGTGGAGAATTAAAATGACAAGCAACCGGAGGCTCAGGGTCGTGCTTGCGGACTGAACGGAGGTGTTCAGCAAAGTGATCATCCAATCTGCGTTTGGTCTCCCCAATGCAGAGGAGACCGCATTGTGAGCAGAGAATAAATTGAAAGATATGCAAGTAAATCGCTGTTTCACCTGGAAAGTATGTTTGGGGCCCTGGATGGTAGGAAGGGAGGAGGTGAAAGGGCAGGTGTTGCATTTCATTGTATTTTCTTGTAGGTGAGTTGTTCAGCAAAATGGAATAAAAAGCATTTAAAAAACAAATATATATATATATATATATTATAATTGTTTTACAGGTGGGCTCTGATGACCAGATGATGATTGCTGCTGTTCGGGTTAAATTGCCATATCGGTTGGACAGATCTCTTAAAGCCGTTGTTACTCAGTTCAAGAACAAAACCTCATTCCAGGTAATAGAGCTAAACTCCATCTGAATCTGCAATGATATGGATTCCACACTGTCAGTGTTTATGTTTGTTACTAAGTTTGTGGTTTACTTGTGGGTATTATTCACTCTTAATCTGTAATGTGCAGTATTTTTGGAGTGGCTCTGACTTACTTCAGCTTAAGTTAGTGTTTAATTCATGGGTTTCAAGTGAACAAGCCCTTAAATTTGCAAACTTCCTAATATCATCTGAGTATATCTGAGTTCTTCCACCCCATCTCCTTCCGTATACCATGAGAATATAGCTGTGTACCCATGAAACATCTACCTACAGGAGCATATTATTTATCCAGAGATGTCTAAGGCAACCCTGTCCAGAATTAGGATTTTATTGAATGAAAAGTGGGAGACAGGGGCTGCGATATTAACGGGGAGAGGGGAAGGGTGTGGGGAGGCCAGTAGTGGGCGAAGAACCTGGCAAGGCCGGGGACGTGGAGGCCCTGCCGATCTCAACAGCAGGGCCTCATTTAAATAATTCTGTGCAGACTCTCGACCGACTGCCTGGCTTGCGGGCAAGAGAGAAATTTAGTGGCAGGAGGTCTCAGCTATGTCCTTCAGGATTCGGCTTGCTTGGTCAGTGGTGGTACTACTGAGCCACTCTTGGTTGTGCTCATTTAAGTTGCATAATTCTTTGCAAAGTGTACACCTGCATTTTTCTATCCTGAGAACTGGTTTGGACATTGTCAATGGGCTGGTGAAAGTGGTGAATATCTTGGCAGTCACTGGGATTGTGGTAGGACTGGAAGAGCATCTGCTTTGTGTGGCTGACTTGTCCTCTGATGTAGAGATTGAGAACAGGTTCTATAAAAGGTCTTGCTGCCACAGCACTATGTGCAATGATGTGTGTCCTTTCTACGGTATATATTAATGGAATTTCTAGTCAATATTTTCATACCACATGAAACTGACATGATGCCACATTCTAATCAAAAGAACATTCAAAGGATGAACAGTCGATACTCACAATTCACAACAACAAACTAATGAGCAATTCAGCTGTATTTTATTTCCAGCTGCATTGAACCAATCCACAGAGGGAGACTGCACCATTCAAAACCAGTTTTACCTCATTACCTTTGCTTGATTATTTTTTGGCACATGGTACAAACAGAATATATTCTTCCGAGATGCCTCAGTTGGTAAAGACACAATGGGTTGAATTTTCCAGGGTGGTAACGGGCGTGATTAGGTGGGTTGGGTCGGAAAGTTGCTATTTTTGGTAGCTGTCATCCCGCTCCCATGTGCTTTCCACCCTGACATGTGTGTCGGCGCGGACCTGATCCAACCGGCAGAGGTGGGCGACCCAATTTAAATTATTAGCAGCTAGTTGTCAGACCCTTAAGAGTGGTTTTTACCTTACCTTTTAAATTTAATTGCACGGCCAGGATCCACTGCTCAGGATCCATGTCTGTCAACCTGAGGCAGGGGTTCAGTGGCCATTGCTCCAGCTGATCAGTTGAAAGCATCAAATGTACTATAAGAGATCCCACCTGACAGATGATCACTTTCCTCAGCAGAAGCTGTTTCTCATTGCATTCCTAGTGCAGATTCTGCAGGCTGCAGTCTTTCCAGCAAAGTCTCCATCCAGTGTCAGTTCATTGGAAGAACCTCTCTCACCATTGACAGATTGCTTCTGTCATCTATACTTCACCTGCCATCTATTCCATCAGCAGGAATGCCTTTTATACTGTCACACCTTGGTCCTCAGAATCTGACCATGGTCAACCACAACACCAGGAGCACCAGGCACACCAGGCACACCAGCAGCACCAACAACAGCAGCACCAACCTTCTCCGCAATCACCTGATGCTGCACAGGACAGAGGGCATCAGCACCCGAGCACATGGCTGCCTGGGAGGCCGGGGATGGCCTCACCATGGCCAGATTTACTTCACGTGATGCTGTACATCCATATGGCTGCCACATGATGCGCCAGTTTGGCACCACTCCACACCAACACCATAAAACATCCCTGCAATGACCAAGCCAATTCTAATTGGCTCTACCGGGCAAAGGCAAAACATGGGAGTATTGATTGGACACAGAGGCCTAGAAATTCACTATAGCCCATTTGGGGCGCCAGCCTCGCCAGGGAGCTAAAAGTAGCGCCCCAGAAGCAGTCGAGGCCGCCCGCCGGAAATTCAGTTTGCGTGCCCCAGAGGGAAGCGTGGCGCTACTGGAGGTGCCCCGCATCCCTCTTGGGGCGCTGCAGCTGAATATTGCTGCGCAACGTGCCGCAGCGCCACATGCTGCGGCACGGCGTGCTGCGGTACTGCAGGCCTTCCTCCCCTTCTTAAAGGGGAGGGGCCTTGTGCAGCGCGATCGAGGAGCGCAAGTGCCGGCAAAAGAGCCCGGCACTGAGGAGAAGTGCCGGGCTCTTGGAATGCAGTTGGCACTCCGCGGGGGGGGTGCTCAGGAGGCCGGGGATGGCAGCGTGGAGAGGTGCTGGCAGGCGGCCAGCAAAAAAAATGGCCGCCCCGCACCTCTCCTTTAATTAGCGCCTCTACCGCCGCAGGTAGGCCCCCCTGAACCGGTCGCAAATAGTGTCCGGTGTTAAAGCAGGGGGCGCATCTAAATATCGCGATCGGGGTGTTAGCGGGGCGCTGCGCATACCGATGACATCATCGGTAGCGGCGCAGCGCTAACGGCTAGCACCACCATTAGCGTCCCGCTGAATTTAGCGGGAGGCATGGCCAGTAGCTTCCGACCCACTTAGCACCCTCTTAAGGCACTAATGGGTGGCGCAGCACACTGAATTTCTAGGCCAGAGAGTCTCTCTGTGGAACAGATGTGAAGCACTAGTCATAATGCAATATCTCTCTCTCCCTACATAAACAGTCCTTGCCTGATTATGGCTCGACCAGCTTATGACCACTGTGCAATTAGGAGAGTGTTCATCCAGTGTGAATCCACATGCTGGCGTGGTGTGTTTATATACATCACACCGACATACCCAGCTGAAGATGGTTGGGCCCAGGACACTGCCCCGAGGAACTCCTGCAGTGATGTTCTATTTCAGCATACTGGGCAGAATGAAGAGTACATTTGTACTGAAGAGTTCGATCTGGCAAAAGTACTGCGAATCCGGTTGCTGGTTTGCTGTCTACATGGAAGGATGAGCCATCAGTATAGATATCAGGAATGCCAGTTATCATGTCCTTCTGAACAGGGTGTGTTGTAAAGTCAAGCAAAGAGAGTGGGCACTCAAGCAGTTCCCCTTGGTACTGCATCATTTGGGGTAACAATGTGGTGTGTTTTGGAGTCATGTCCAAAAGACACTCCGTTAGCAGCAGCGTCCAGTGACTGAGGTGCGCGGAGGAGACCCACGTGTCTCCTGGTTTCAACAGATTGACGGGATGTGTGGCAAGTGTAGTACCAAGGTCTGTAGACCAGTTATAAAGGTGAAATGTTTCACCGCCCAGAAGATAGCCAAGAAATGTCTTTCGCATGTATTATAGGTATTCTCCATGCCTGTCAGAATTCGTGAGGCATATGCAATAGGTAGGAGCTTGCCTTGCACATCCTAGCATAGGACTGTAGCTAAACTTAGGTCAGTCGCTCCCACTTCAAGGTGGAAAGGTTTACTTGGATTAAAGGCCACAAGCAATGCCGCCTGCATGACCGCTTGTTTTAACAGGTGAACCGCCTTGGTATGTTAGGAAGTCCAGTTAGACTGCACATCGTCCACTTTGCCTTTTAAAAGTTCATATAAAGGCATTGCCAACTCGGCCAATCTGGGTATAAATGTCCGTTGATATCCAACGAAGCCGAGAAATGAACGTAAAGCAGTCTTGGAAGCGGGCAGAGGCAGTCTTTGAATGATCTGTACCTTTAACTTGTCGGGCTCCTGGCCAGCCACTGATACAGAAACGCTGAGGAACGTAACGCGATGTTGTACTGGCTGTGCCTGACGTGGGTTCACCTTCAGCCCCTCCTCCTGCAGCATTCGGAGAAGCTCCTCCAGGAGTCGGAAGTGGCCCTCCTTTGTTTCGGTGGCCAAAAGCAAATAGTCAACGTACTGTAGCAAACAATCGGGTCGAGAAAAGTTTTATTAGCTGCAGTCATATGTTTATGGAAAATTGTTGGAGCCTTGTGAAACTCCTGTGGTAGATGAGTCCATGTATAACTCTGGTCTTCAAAAATAAAAGCAAACTTGTACTGATCCTGCTGGAGCATGGGAATAATCCAGAAACCATTGGCAATGTCAAGGGTAGAAAAATACTTGGAACCTGTTGGAATCTGGGACAGGAGGATATGTGTCTCCCGCACCACAGGTGAACGTGCTGGAGTAACCGAGTTCAGTTTACGGTAGTCAATGGTTAAGCGCCAGCTGCTGTTTTTTTTTACAGGCCAAGTTGGAGAATTTGTAGTAAAAGCGCCAGCTCTAACAACGCCCTGCTGTAACAATGACTGAATGGTCTCTCTCACGTACGGATAACGGTCATTTGGGATGGGATACTGCTTAACAGACGGATGTGGTGGCCCGTTTATGGTTTGCTCCACATTCATGCGCCTGCAATCATGCTTAGTCTTAGCAAACACTTCATCATAATCCTGAACAAGCGCCTGAACTGTGGGGTCTGGGTGGGTCAAGGGAGGATACTGCTCTGCCTTTTTAATGGTGAACACTGAATGAACGTCCGAAATCTCTGCCCACAGGTCTGGACAGCCTCCCCCGAACCACAATCATTCATTTGCATAATCGACTAAAACTCCATATTGTCCCAACACGTCAGTACCCAAGATCCCTCTCCCATCTTTAGTACACGTTACTACTGCAGACTGCAATTCGCACACGATCGCACCGATTGTCAAGCGAAACTCAGGGACCCTAATAGCAACTTGCAAGGATCCATCAAAACTGCTTACAAGCAAGCGTTCCCCTCGCGCTGCCGCATGGCGCTCAGGATGTGGGGTATGAATGATAGTCACTGCTGACCTTGTGTCAACTAGCATTGTCTGTCGTGGCCCCCATTAACAATGGCAGACACCACAGGTCAAGCGTGGCCATCATGTCAGAACCCCACTAGCGACTGCATTGGGGGAGCCGACTCCCTTCATTGGCTAACTCCATCCTGCCCAAGACCGTCGGTACTTGAGGCAGGAGGCGCTGCCACTGCTGAAACCTGCACTCCCTCTCTGTTCCCTCCTTGACTGGTTTAAGTGGCAGTGGTCATTAAAGCCAGCAGCCTATTCTTCTTATCCTCCAAAGCACAGGGTCCTGGCCTGCCCGAGGGTGCCCAATAGCTGGGAGCTGGACTTTGCCTCCTGCCTTTACAGTCCCGGGCCCTGTGGCCTAGTTTCCCACAATTATAACATTTCATCAGCCTCCTCCTATCCTGACCCCCTTGCTCCCTTTCTGGGGGTCCCGCAACTGCTGTTACAGGTTTACCTTCGGGAACAGAAATGACTGGTCTGGTGATCAGGCTTTTCACATTTGCCCATGCCTGAATAACACTTCTAATAATTTCTGCCCACGGGCTGTGTTTGGAGACAGATACTCCCAGAGCCTGCTTGACTAGTGGCTGTAGCTGTGCCAAACACACGTGTTTGTACAACTCATCATTTCAGGGATTGATCACCACAGCTGCAGGTGCATTTGTACAGATTGACAAGTCAATTGGCAAAGGCTGTGGGGTATTCAGCACATTCCTGGACCGTTCGAGCGCACAAACCCATCAGATTGAGAGTCCCTATCCCCAAAACATTGAGAACCTCAGAGAGATGGTGCAGGAGGGAGGGATTTAGATTCCTGAGGCGTTGGGACCATTTCTGGGGAAGGTGGGACCTGTACAAGCCGGACAGGTTACACCTCAACAGAGCCGGGACCAATATTCTCGCGGGGAGGTTTGTTAGTGCTGTTGGGGAGGGTTTAAACTAGCTTGGCAGGGGGATGGGCACCAGCATATAGCAATAGAAAAGAGGAACAAGGTGCATAAATGAGTGAGTGTGTTGGATAGTACTAGAGAAGAAAGGAATACTAGAGGTGGAAGTATTACCATATTAGATAGTAGCAGACTAAGAAAGACTACGAAAAATTTAAAAATGGGCTTAGAAAGCACGTACATAAATGCACAAAGTGTGGTGAATAAGGTTGGTGAGCTACAAGCACAATTAGCCATGTGGCAATATGATGTTGAGAGTCCCTATCCCCAAAACATTGAGAACCTCAGTAACAAAAGTGTCCACATTTTGGTTAGCAGCCAGGACCACTGGGTCTATGGCTAATCGTACCCCTTCACCTAGGGCTGTCCAGAGAACAATTCTCAAGTCTGCGTCCTGTAGCTCTGTGGATTTACTTGAAATGTTCTCAGGCTGTATTCACCTCTAATGGATTTGCACTGCCTCTGATTGATGCCAATTCCCTGGCCAATGCCTGTGCTGACTCAGATTTTCGGGGAAAAACCTCCTGTGTGACCCGTAATGATCGGATTCCCGCTAGCTGGGCAGCAGGGTTAGTAATCATTCGAGTCCTATCATGCATACGGGTTTCACATCCCACTATCTCCAGTCACCACTCTTAGAGTTATTTTAACATGCGGCTCCGCGTTCTATATCATCCCATTTTATCTCATCCCCGCCACATACCTGGGCAGTAACAGCGGACACGAAAGCCTCGCGGCAGTCTAACTTGCCCTGTAATTCGTATATTTTTAGTTGACACTTGGAGTGGTCCACTCATGGCTGGGCGCACTCGCCAATTCTATCAGAAGCGATACTAAAGAGGTTACACTTAATTTTCTGAACTCTTTACCCTCACATGCTCAACTTCTGTCAAGCCACCATTTCTATTAAATTGTTGCTGTTACTACTGGTAGGTCACAGTGACCTACCCCCACCCCCCCGAAGGTTTTCACTCCTTAACTGACTAGGTGATCAGCCACGTCAGTCCTAGGATGTTGCCTGCACTGAATAGTTTATAAAAGTATCAACTGTTTAATCAACTTCCTGGCTAAACTTGCCAATTTATAAGATCCCAGAGGGACCCTGGTCCCAAATGATTCGAGGTTGACCCATATTGGGGACTGTGATTTAACTTTCTTCAGCACAAGCAAGACTTAATACATTACAATATTCGAGCAGCAGTTTACAGAGAACAGTAGAGACTTGTTTCACACCATTATCCTCTGGGTAGAAGCGCAACTGTGAGTGAGCTGCACCCTGTGTCTCTTGTCTCTCGTCTCGCTTCGTCTCCCGGGTGTCTCCTTGATTCTTCCTCAAATCATCTACCCTTTGTGGCTGTTAAGACTCCCTTCTTATACCCTTACTCTCATTTAAAACCCATGAAGTCCTCCTGAACCAATCACTGGCTTACACCACAAAGCCAAAATCCAATCATAAAGATGCCACGTCTAAGGCTCCTTAGATTACGCAGGTTCTAGTCTTGGGATACCCTTACATCATCTGTTTTTGACCAGCAAGACTCATATGGTAGTTATGGCAACACAAAAGGAACATGTCTCCATAGTGTAGAGATATGGCATCCTTGCTGTTTCTCTATCATATATTCAAAAGGGTTACATGTCATATATACATAAGAACATAAGAGGTAAGAGCAGGAGTAGGCCATATAGCCCCTCGAGCCTGCTCCGCCATTCAATAAGATCATGGCTGATCATCGACCTCAACTCCACTTTCCCGCCCGATCTCCATATCCCTTGATTCCCCTAGAGTCCAAAAATCTATCTATCTCGGCCTTGAATATACTTAAAGGCTCAGCATTCACAGCCCTTTGGGGCAGAGAATTCCAAAGATTCACAACCATCTGAGTGAAGAAATTCCTCCTCATCTCAGTCTTAAATGGCCTACCCCTTATCCTGAGTCTATGCCCCCTAGTTCTAGACACTCCAGCCAGGGGAAACAACCTCTCAGCATCTACCCTGTCAATCCCCTTCAAAACCTTGTATGTTTTAATGAGATCACCTCTCATTCTTCTAAACTCCAGAGAGTATAGGCCCATTCTACACAATCTCTCATCAAAGGACAGCCTTCTCATCCCAGGAATCAATCTAGTGAACCTTTGTTGCACCGCCTCCAAGGCAAGTATATCCTTCCTTAGATAAGGAGACCAGAACTGTGCACAGTACTCCAGGTGTGGTCTCCCCAAGGCCCTGTACAATTGTAGCAAGACTTCCTTACTCTTATAGAGTCATAGAGTCATAGAGTAATACAGCACGGATAGAGGCCCTTCGGCCCATCGTGTCCGTGCCGGCCATCAAGCCCTGTCTAATCTAATCCCATATTCCAGCATTTGGCCCGTAGCCTTGTATGCTATGGCATTTCAAGTGCACATCCAAATGCTTCTTAAATGTTGTGAGGGTTTCTGCCTCCACAACCCTTTCAGGCAGTGAGTTCCAGACTCCAACCACCCTCTGGGTGAAAAAGTTCTTTCTCAAATCCCCTCTAAACCTCCCGCCCTTTACCTTGAATCTATGCCCCCTAGTTATTGACCCCTCTACTAAGGGAAAAAGCTCCTCAGCATCCATCCTATCTATGCCCCTCATAATTTTGTACACCTCAATCATGTCCCCCCTCAGCCTCCTCAGCTCCAAGGAAAACAAACCCAATCTGCCCAGTCTCTCTTCATAGCTGAAGCGCTCCAGCCCTGGTAACATCCTGGTGAACCTCCTCTGCACCCTCTCTAACGCGATCACATCCTTGCAATAAAGGCCAATTCCAACCCCCTTGCAATAAAGGCCAACATGCCATTTGCCTTCCTTATTGCTTGTTGTTACTGCATGCTAGCTTTCCATGTTTCTTGCACGAGGACACCCAAAACTCTCTGATCACCAACATTTGAAAGTTTCTCACCATTTAAAAAATATTCTGTTTTTCTATTCTTCCTACCAAAGTGAATAACCTCACATTTCCCTACATTATACTCCATCTGCCACAATACTGCCCACTCACTTAGTCTATCTATATCCCTTTGCAGACTCCTTGTGTTCTCCTCACAGCTTACTGTCCCACCTAGCTTTGTATCATCAGCAAACTTGGATACATTACACTTGGTCTCTTCATCTAGGTCATTAATATAGATTGTAAATAGCTGAGGCCCCAACACTGATCCTTGCACAGCCTGCCAACCGGAAAGAGATCCATTTATCCCTACTCTCTGTTTTTTGTCCATTAACCAATCCTCTAGCCATGCTACTATATTACCCACAACCCCATGAGCCCTAATCTTGTGTAATAATCTTTTATGTGGCACCTTATCGAATGCCTTTTGGAAATCCAAATATACTACATCCACTGGTTCCCCTTTATCTACCCTGCTAGTTACATCTTCAAAAAACTAATACATTTGTCAAATATGGGGCCAGAAATTCGCGGCCAAAGGCGTGAGTGCGCTCGGGGTACTCACGCATCTGGCCGTTGGAAATGCCGGCGTTCAGCATGAACAGCGCATGCGGGGAACGCCGGCATTTCCAGACCTCGAGTGCGTGCGACTGCACAGACAGCGCTTGCGCAGTGAACTTCGTAGATTTCATTCATGAAATCCGTGAGGGTAAGTCCTCAGAAGTTACACTTGAAAAAAGCAAGTGTAAAGTGGTTCATTGGCTGCGGAGGAAGAAACATTTTATCGTGGAGCTTCTGAAATGCAATATTTTTGTTTGGGAAAGGGAGGGAAGTTATTTTAAGAAATTTTAAGTAAGTTTTAAAGTTAAAATTTTTTTTTTTTAAAAGGGTTTTCAGAACGGAAGGTAGAAGGAGCAATTGTGGCTGTGTGAATGGAATGTGAGAATGAGTTATGTATGTATGTCCACATATATTCCTTTACGTATATGTATGTATGTTTTATATTCCTTTACTAATGTGTATGAATGTATGTTTTTAATTATGATTTTCCAATAAGTTACTTTCTCTGAAAGTCATAATTAAATAATACATTCATACACATAAGTAAAGGAATATATACATAACACGCAAAGGAATATATACAGACATACATACTTTCAGAAGCTCCACGATAAGAAATATCTTCCTCCGCAGCCTCTGGAGCAACTGTACCCATGCTTTTTTCATGTGTAAGTTGTAAGGACTTGACCTCACTGAAAGCAGTAATGAAAGCGGCGAATTATACTGCGCACGCGCTGCCTGTGCAGTCGCACGCGTTCTGCCTCTGAACCCCTTCGTTCAGAGGACAGGAAATGCCGGTTTTCCCCAAAAGCACTGTGTATGCTGAAAACCGGCATTTCATCCGGCCAGATGCGTAAGTACCCCGACCGTACTCGCGCAGTTGGAAGGGAATTACTGGGCCAACATTTTACATGTCAATAAAATGAAAAATTTAACAATTGCACAACTTGCCCCCTCGCATCTGCAACTGAGGGTCCAAGGAGGTGCATTGCGCAAGAGGTCATCATCGTACGTATCCTCACACTGTTCCCTTTGGGGAACTGTATGAAGTGGTGGAAGGATTTATGGCCATGATTAACGCTCATTCCGTGACCGTAACCATCTTTGAACCAGCCATTAGGGTGGTTAGTCCTGTGGCGGGAGGGTTTTACGGGCTCCCACAACCCATCTGAGGGGGGGGGCCACCAACACCCACGGACGCAAGTATCCCACTGGATGTCCACCCAGAATTTAAAGTTGGAGCTCCGACTCCACTTGCCGGGACTGTCTGGAGTGGGGTTCAAAACCCTACTCCTTCTGGCCCAGCGGCGGGGATGCTTACTGCTACGCAAAAGGCCCACTCCGCACAAAAGGTGACACCCATATGTTTCCTGTGCCTTTTCCCTCCCCGTGACTGGAGCCCTATGCTGCCATTTCACGTTGCTAATTGGATTGGGCCTTTGTCATAGCGGTAGGATCCCCGCCGCTGGGCCAGATCAGGGTAGGGTTTCGAACCCCGCTCCAGACAGTCCCGGCAAGTGGAGTCGGAGCTCCGGCTCTAAATTCTGGGTTGACATCCAGTGGGATATTTGCGTCCGTGGGTGTGGGTGGCCCCCCCTCCTTGTATAGCTTGTGGGAGCCCGTAAAACCCTCCCGCCATAGGACTAACCGCCCTAATGCCTGGTTCAAAGATGGTTACGGTCATGGAATGAGCGTTAATCATGGCCATAAATCCTTCCACCACTTCATACAGTTCCCCAAAGGGAACAGTGTGAAGACACGTATGACGACGACATTGCTACATAAATAAATGGAATTTAAAAACTTCTTTTAGGGCTTTTAAAAGTCTTTAAATTGCTTTAATTCTGTTTAAAACTACTTCAGATTACTCAAAATAATGTAAACATTTAAAAAAGTTTATAAAAGTTACCAAAATCTTCAAAAAACTTCCAAAAACCTATTTAAACTGCTGCTTTGCATGTAAAAATGCTTAGCAGCTTGACAGAAACATTGGGGGCGTGTCCAGTGAAACTGAGACCTCAAGGGGCGTGTCTCACTTGCACTGCACGCTCCTGGCTTCGCGCTGGCTGCACTCCTGGGCGGCGTGACGTCATACGCTGCCCGGGATTCTTCTTCTGGAAACACCAATTCCAGGCGTCCCTGGAGCTGATCGGCAGTAGCGCGGGGTAAGTGCAGAAACGAGGCTGCAAGCCCCGTTCACCAATTTCTGGCCCATGATTTTCCTTTCATAAAACCATGTTGACTCTGCCTAATCATGTTATGATTTTCTAAGTGACTCGATACCACTTCCTTAACAATGGATTCCAGCATTTTCCCGACGACTGATGTCAGGCTAACTGGCCTGTAGTTCCCTGTTTTTTCTCTCCCTCCTTTCTTGAATAGTGGTGTTACATTTGCGACCTTCCAATCCGCTGGGACCTCTCCAGAATCTAGAGAATTTTGGAAGATCAAAACCAATGCATCCACTATCTCTTCAGCCACCTCTTTTAGAACCCTAGGATGTAGGCCGTCAGGTCCAGCGGATTTGTTGGCTTTTAGTCCCATAAGTTTCTCTAGTACTTTTTCTCTACTTATATTAATTACGTTAATTTCCTCACCCTCATTAGACTCTTGGTTCCCCGCCATTTTTGGTATGCTTTTTGTGTCTTGTATCTGTCTTCACAGAAGAAAATATTTGTTTAACGTTTCTGCCATTTCCTTATTCCCCATAATAATTTCTCCTGTCTCAGCCTCTAAGGGACCAACATTTACTTTTGCTAATCTTCCTTTTTACATACTTGTAGAAACTCTTAGAATTTGCTTTTATATTTCTTGCTAGTTTTCTCTCATATTCTATTTTTTCCCTTTTTATCAATTTTGTGGTCAACCTTTGCTGGTTTCTGAAACTCTCCCAATCCTCAGGCTTATTATTATTCTTTGCAACATTATAAGCTTCTTCTTTCAATCTAATGCTATTCTTAACTTCTTTAGTTAGCCATGGTTGGATCACTTTTCCCATGGAGTTTTTGTATCTCAATGGAATGTATTTTTGTTGAGAATTATGAAATATTTCTTTAAATGCTAGCCACTGCTTATCTACCACCATATCTTTTAATCTATTTTTCCAATCTACCTTAGCCAACTTGCCCATCATACTGCAGGGTGTTTTTCCATGCCCCATGTCTCTATGACTCTCCCTTGAGTCAACCCATGCATTAAAAACTCCCTGGTTTGGGTTGTTTCCCTTGGACGGCAGGAGCTTTTGCCAATAGTCCCTGCCTAGCCCGTCGATTAGCGGGTAATCCCACAGAGAGAGAGCGACCAAGGCCAAATAGGTCTTCTCCTATGCCCGATGCGCAGCGTCCCCAGCGGGATTACTGTGTAACCCGGCCGTGACCGGATGCCACCTGGTTGGTCATCCGAATTATACCGCGAACCACAAGCCCCACAACCCCCAAGTTCAGACCCAAGGAGTTACTATGGATAGATTAGAATTGACTCAGATGAAACGAAATGGTTCAGGTTGGTCAACGATCGATTCCTTTATTACACTTACAAAATGACAACCTTATTCCTCCCGCTTACGGCAGAACGAGCAGGTGACTGTGGACACTAGCTTATAACCTTAGACTAAAATACCCCCCTGCTGGTTATGCCGGAACAACCCCTTCCCAGAATCTAAGCCTAGATAATGGAAAAACCCTTCTAACTAAACCCCTCTCCTGGAGCCTTCTTTGGGTTGACTTTGAAACCCGCATCCCTGAGCAACTTCAGTAGCTCGCTCAGCAATGGCCCGTGCTCCTCCTTATCACTAAAGAGGAGAGTGTCGTCCACATACTGAACAATCTGCTGGGGCTGGCTAAAATTCTTCAGCGCATTAGCTCTGGTGGAAGATGGAGGGGCTGTTATGAAACCCCTGGGGAAGACACGTCCAAGTATACTGTTGGCCCTTAAATGTAAAGACGAACTTATACTGATCTTCCCGTCGAAGGGGAATCAACCAGAACCCATTTGAAACATCTAGCACCAAGAACGTGGTCGCGGTGGCTGGAATATTTCCAGTTAGGTCCGCTACAGATGCGACTGTGGGTGCGCAGGCTGGGATATTATTGTTGAGGACCCGATAGTCCACCGTGGCTCTCCACGACCCATCAGGTTTCTTGACCGGCCAAAGGGAAGAGTTCACATGGGTGGCAATCGGCCTCAACACACCCTGCTTTACCAGGGAACTCAGTGCCGTCTCCAAGTCTGCCTCCGCTTCCCTGGGAAAGCTATACTGTTTTTGGGGCCTAGACATGGGATCCCCATCTACTCTAACCTCTAGTCAGGCTTGTGGGTGGCGAAAGCATCTAAATTGCACTGCACCTCTGCCTGGTACTGGAGCGGGGTGTTATTGACCAAAACCTTTAGGTCGTAACTACCCCGGGGCTTCATGCTGCAGACGCTCCCTCATCCCCCCCTTGTCTCTGGGTATTACCACTACCTCATCCATCTTATCAGAACCCACCGCTCCCCACAAGCAATGGTTCCTAAAATCTACAATGATCCTGTGGGCCAACATGAAGTCGGACCCAAGGGCTCCCCAGCCGGGCTGATCCCATTTCATGAGAACGCACTCCCATTTAGTGGTGAGGGAACCTAGCTTAATGGTAAGGGGAGTAGACCTTGCTCCCACCTGCTGGGACATGTTAATTTTGGTGAACACGTAGGAAGCGATCCTATCTTCCAAACCTGACCGGACCGTTTCAACCTTAGAGTCATTTGGACTACCCACACCCTTTTCGCCATTTCTGTAGGGTGTTTTTCCGTGCCCCGTGTCTCTATGACTCTCCCTTGAGTCGACCCGTGCATTAAAAACTCCCTGGTTTGGGTTGTTTCCCTTGGATGGCAGGAGCTTTTGCCAATAGTCCCTGCCTAGCCCGTCGATTAGCAGGTAACCCCACAGAGAGAGAGAGAGACCAAGGCCAAATAGATCTTCTCCTATGCCCGATGCGCAGCGTCCCCAGCGGGATTACTGTGTAACCCGGCCATGACCAGATGCCACCCGGTTGGTCTTCTGAATTATACCGCGAACCACAAGCCCCACAACCCCCAAGTTTGGGCCCAAGGAGTTACTATGGATAGATTAGAATTGACTCAGACGAAATGAAACGGTTCAGGTTGGTCAAAGATCGATTCCTTTATTACACTCACAAAACGACAATCCCTACTCCTCTCGCTTATGACATAACGAGTAGGTGACTGTGGACACTAGCTTATAACTTTAGACTAAAACACCCATCCTGTTGGTTATGCTGAACCAACCCATTCCCAGAATCTAAGCCTAGATAATGGAAAAGCCCCTCTCCCGGTTTGGTCAGAACCCACAATTGGAAGCCTCCTCTCACACACACACGTCTTAGCCTGCGTCTTGGACACTTGCAGTTCCTCAGCAGCCAAACACGCGGGCGGTCCTGGGGATTTCTAGAGGTGTATGCTGGATATAATTACCAGCCCTTGTCGTTGATTCACGCGGTCCCGGGTCCGTTCGACTCCAGAGGCAAAACTGTGCCTAACAGAGGCATGCAATGAGGCCTAGAGTTACGTTCAGGCGGTATGGCGAGGCACTCACTTCGGGCATTCCTGGAGAGTTGACGGACGCATTGTTACGCGGAGAACCCCATCCCAGATGGTAGAGAAAAGCAAGCACTGAATCCCCAAAGTTCAGCATATTTATACCCCGTATAATACACAAAACTGGCGGGGCGATTCCGGGTTACCATGGTCGCAGAGATACTCTGAAGAAGGGTCCGACCCGAAACGTCAACTCAAATTTCTCTCCACGGATGTTGCCTGACCTGCTGAGTTTTTCCAGCATTTTCTGTTGTTATTTCACAGAGATACTAGTTGGTTTTCCTGGTGACATCTCTGTCCTGGATTGGTCATCTTAATGAAAACAATGGTAGGCCATTACTGTAGATGAGCAGTTCTCGAAGTGCTAACTGTTTGATAAGTTCTTGACTGCTCCTTCATTGAAAGAGTCCAGAGATGTTACTTTTGGCCTGCAAACCTCATTGCCCATCCAGACATCCCGGCTCCATGGATAAAAGGTGTTTTTCCACAAATCACAAGTTTGAATATGACAAGGCTCCTGTCTTTCATGACGTCAGCATTGAGACTGGTCCCATGGCAACCGAAAAGACAGACAGTTCCTGCTATCTTCACAGAAACCAACAGTCAGTCCTTTTTAAAGTCCAAAAGTCCAAACTCCATTCTGAAACACAGCCCCAGTGCCTCTCCATTTTAAAAGGGTACATATCCATTTTAAAAGTCCAAAAATCCTTCAGGCCTATGTAATTGGCTTTATTTAAGTTTAAGACTCTAGTTTCAGATTTAGGCAAGTCACTCCCAAAATTAATGTAAAATTCTATCATATTATGATCACTCTGCCCCAGAGGATCGTTTCCTATGAGACTGCTAATTAACCCTGTCTCATTACACAATACAAGATCTAAAATAGCCTGTTCCCTGGTTGGTTCCATGATATATTGTTCTAGGAAACTGTCCCGAATGCATTCCATGAACTCGTCCTCCAGGCTACCTTTGCCAATCTGATTTGTCCAGTCTATATGAAGATTAAAGTCCCCCAAGATTATTGCATTACCTTTGTTGCAAGCTCCTACTATTTCTTGATTAATATTCTGTCCAACGGTATAGCTACTGTTAGGGGGCCTATATACTACTCCGACCATTGTTTTCTGCCCCTTGTTGTTCCTTATCTCCACCCGGACTGATTCTACTTCCTGATCTTCCGAGCTGAGATCCTTTCTCGTTACTCTTAGGCAGTCCCTCAGAACCGAGGATGACTTGCTTCCACATTAAGAATGAGTTTGCAGGTGACTGATGAGTCCAATGCGGGACCTACAGTCTCTGTCACAGGTGGGGCAGACAGTGGTTGAAGGGGCGTGTAGGTGGGCTGCTTGGGTTGATGTGCTGTAGGGGTGGTGTCTGTGTAGTCAGCTTTGCATCTGACTGTTTCGAGTGGTTCGAATCGCTCCCACACTCCTGTGGTTCTAGACTCCGGACTTAGGTACAGGCTGCAATACAAAATTGGAGTAGACAACTGATTTGGTGCAAGAAAACTGTGTTTTCTTAGAGTCACAATAAAATTATAACATTGAAATTACACTTAGATTACTGGAATGGTTACAGGCATTCAAGAGTACACTTAATTAGGAATGGGGAACACACAGCACAACGAGGGAAAAATCACGTTAATAATCCCCCTACCCTTGTCCCACCCCCAACATCTAACTAAATTGTGCTAAAAGGGGCCAGGGATTATGCTCACCAATGGGGGTTTCTTGACAGTTCGAATCCTGTCAGTCAAGCCGGTTGCGTTTTTGGGGTTCGCTCTTTGTGTCCTTTGGGGCCTGCCATCACCACGTGGTCCCAGTCTTAGAATCTGCGAAGGTTCTTCAGTTGGGTGGAGTCCGCAGATGCGGTATGGGCGCGGTTGTGGATTTGTCTGGTGAGTCCCCTCTTTTCTTAGTTAGAAATAGGGAGAATAAAGTCTTTGTTGGGTACTTTAGCTTGTAGAGTGGAAAACTTTGGGTTTTGTTCTTCTGGTGGTGGTCTGGTTGTCTGGTTTTGTGGCGGCTGGGGTTCGGTTGGTGGTCTTCGGTGTCGGCTTGGTCGCGGTGGCCGAGATCATTACCTGTGTAGTGGTAATGGTCTGAAGGTATGGCTTACCCGGCCCTCTTGTTATCGCGGTGCTCGTGGTCGGTCCTCCTGTAAGGCTGTAGTTGCGGCCTAGTCATCTTCGGTCGAGCCTGCCCCACCGTGCCCCCTCGCCGTGATGTTGCGTGAGCCTTCCTGTTGGCTTCACTTGGCCCCCTCTGGTGTTGTGTCGATACCTAACGTTGTGTCCCAAATGCTTCTCTGGGTTTGGGTGGGCCTACAGTTATACTGTTATTGAGTTTGTTACCTGCACGCCAAATCAGGGTTAGTTCTTTGTCTGATTTTTGGCAGGCTCGTTAAGGTGATTATAGCCATTCACCTTAACTGGTTTTGGGGCGGTTGTCTCGTTGCTAAATGGCTTTAATGTCTTGGGTGCTTGTTATGCATAAAGTTAATCGATGTCTTCTTGGCTTGGTAGCTAGTTCGAAATGTAAGCGATTATTTATGCAGAGTTTTGATGGGCTTTAAGTTTGTGCAAGATTAAGTCTTTTCCTGAGTTGATTTGTTTAAAGGGAAGAATGCGTATTCTGTCTCATCCAGTTGTCTGGTTTCAAAATAACAAACCTGCAGGCCCAGGCATGTCGAGTTTTAAGCTTTTGAACTTGACATGCTGTTTGCAGGGTCCTGCTTTAACCTTGCAGTTTTTGCCATAAAGTCCAGAGCCATTTTCTCCAGTGTCCCCTTTTTAATAACTTGTCCTTCAGGGTCCCTTGTTAATAACTTGGGAAGTGTGGGAATTTTGATAATCCTACACTCCCCCCTGTGATACTTCAACTCACTTCAAGTATCATACTTACAAAGGTGAGCAAAATTCCCGACCCTCCATAGCCAATCTTCCCTGTAATTACCTATCTAAAATCCCATGACACATACACTCCTCATTCTTTAAAAATGTAGTGTACATAAGCATACATAGGCAGAATACAGTTATTTACACACATCCAAGCATGGAGGGGTCCAACACCCCTGCACCACTTGGTCCAGATACATCTTTATTAAAAATAACACGTCAAAGTCTTTATTAATAATAACAAACACACACAAAAAAAAAAACTTTATTCAGAAACACAAAAATAAAAGATTCAAACAGGTGTATCTCTCTCCACCTTAACATAATGCTTCTTCCAAGTCCTTTTGTTTCGGAATTCGAGTGTTTTGCCTTTTCCCTTGCACTGAGTGCACAACAGGTACAACACTATTCCCAGGTGGCAAACCACGAGGATGTGGGAAGCCATTCTAACCCATGAAGGGACCTCTATGTTTTCAAAAATGTCCCACCAGGGTGGAACTACGATACCTTGAATCTCTCCCTCTATCTCATTTGTTTTCTGTTCTTAAGTGTAGAAATGCTTTTTTGATATCTCTACAGCTTTTAGTAACTTGGTAAGATGTCCTGGTAGAGGGGGGATTTCGTAGCCAAAATGGGCTACATATTTTTGCAGGTTGGTGAAATTTTCAGTTACAGTGAGGTGAACAGTGGAGGGTTTAGGAATGGGGACAATCCGTTCCTGAGCCACTTGCACTTCTGCCTCGGTTTTAAAGCAGAAACTGCTGTCACTTACTGGACACCAGCTATACTGTCCAAGCTGGTAGTGGGGCGCACTTGTGGTGACACAATATGTCCCACCTCCTATATATGCTACCTGTGGGGGAACATGGCCTTGTGCCATTACCTCCATGGTACAGTTTATAGGTCTTGCACCAGCAGCTCTAAACCCGCACTATGGTTTTGAATAGGCGTTCAAGTGCTGGGGACACAGTATTATGTGTGCTCCCTGGCTCCGGCACCCCGAGAGGTCAGTACCTGTCATAGCATGCTCCCACTTTATGACATAAGGTGGGACCGCTGTGAAGCGGATGTGTGCACCCCCTTGAATGACTCCAATGTTCTCCACCCTGTATACCGGTGCAGATCGGGCTGTCCCACCCATGACCAGCATCCTCACTACTATCCCCATGATAGTGTGATTGGAACATCCACAATCCACTGGGACAGGGTTGGCCTCAGAAGCTAGACGGAGTTGACATGGGCTTAATGAATTCTCAAATGGGTGGAGGGCTGCGAGGTACTTGTTGCTGATCCAGGAGGGGACTAAACTCTGTTTTAAATCCTCCAGGTTGCTCCGGCCCTCGCCTAGCAACCATGCCCCATACAGTACGCACACCTCGTTCTGTGCAGCCTGATCTGAAGCATTCCTGTCCTCTCGTATAAGGGCATTCACTGTCTTTGCATGCCTCTCCAGTTCAGCAATGATCTCTTTTAAATGGACCATCATAGCTTGGTCCTCGTGTAACTCTGAGCCTACTACTGTATTTTCATCCATTAAGATTTTTCGTAATTGTGTTTTTAAACCGTTTATCTGTGTCTGCAATTCTATGTCATCCAGGCTGTTTATAACAGAGGATCCTATATTATATGCAGTGAAAACATCATTCCAGGTTCCCCTTCTTTGTCTCCCCGCATTGCTAGAGTACGCAGTGTGTGTAGTGTACAGCTCTGTTTTGTCTACGTTGGCAAAATCGAACTCGTAGAATTTCCTAAACATTTCTCTTAACAGGGCCTGGTATAGCTGTTCTGTCTCTTTGGGGCACCACTCAGGTAAGTGTACCTCGGTAAGGTTTAGAATTACGGAGGCTATCGCGTAGTGTACCCCCTGGTATAGCACCTTTTCGGTCAGCACTAGTACCAGCCCATTCCCTGGTCCCTTGGTGGTGGCAGGGCACCTCTCTATGTATGTCCTTGCTGTCTGGGCCGTGGGCAGGGGCTTTTGGGCGCGTGCCATGAGTTCAGTGGCTTTAACTGGGGCTGGGGAGCGTGGGACTATGCAAGCGTGTAGGTGGGAATCCCATTCCATCCCCTTCCCTTTATCCTGCCATGATGCAGAAAAGATGATGGATATGCCCATGGGGCAGGCCCTTTGCGACCCCCACATGCAGACATAAATTCCCTGTTCCGACTCCCACCACTTATCCCAGCACACACTAGTTCGCCCTTGGATCCCCGTGACCGTCCGGTAGGTATCGTTCCCAGTTAGCTGTACGGTCCCCCATGTCTGTGCTCAGTTTCCTGAGCCACCACCACCTTCCCAGGGGAATCTGTCCTCTGCAGGTCAGGCACACGCTTTTCCCCTCAGTGACCCTGACCCGTCTGGCCACAACCTGTATGCTGGGGCAGGGGAGGGAGGCCTCCCCATCGGTGAAGCCGGTCTGGCTGGAGTACCGGGTGGAGTTAGATCCCAGCCACCTCCGAGCTCCTCCACGCCTTGTTCGCCGCCCCCAGCAGTCACAACCGGTGCTCTCTCTCCTGAGCATCCATAAATGTGGGAGTCCTCCACGTCACCTCGCCTCCCAGTGCTCATTCCTATCAGGGCGAGTAGGAGTATGCCCCCCCTTCATCTCGAAATCCCTTCTGTAAGGACACACAAGAGCATTTAGCCAGGTCCCGAGAAGATTCTCTGGCTTGGGTACAGCATAGTCGAGTCTTGCGACCTCGACTCAATACAAACACTCTTAAAACAATAACACTTAAACTGCCAATCACCTTGTTTAAAATGAAACTAAAACACCCAAACTTAACAATCCCAAAATTACATTATAGAAGCTATGTACATCCGCCGCCTGTCTCCGGGCGGCCAGGCTAATCCCTGTTCGGGCTGCAGCACACTACTCCCTTCGGTGTGGCTGCTCTGTCCTGTTCTTTTGGTCCCTCACAGCCTGTGGCTGCTGGTTGGGGACCTCTGTCCTCAGATTGATCCCTGACTCGAGAGGCTGCCCTTTTAAACTGGGGAGCCGGTAACCACGGTTCCTTTGGCCGTAGCGTTCGTGGGGACCTTCTAGGGACTTTGGCTGGTGGGTCTTTAACACGAGCCACTGCCCCCTCCTGTGCGGTCTGTGAACTTTCCACTACCGCTGGCTGGGGATTTTTATCCTCAGGCTTTTTCTCTCCTGAACCTGTGCTAGGGGCAGGTAACTCTACGCAGCCTGATGCTGCAGGCTGAGGGTCCTCGCCCTCACATTCCACCTCTCCTAAACCTGGGTTAGGGGCAGGCAACTCTACGCAGCCTGATGCCACCAGCTGAGGGTCCTCGCCCTCACATTCCACCTCTCCTAAACCTAGGTTAGGGGCAGGTAACTCTCTGCAGCCTGATGCTGCAGGCTGAGGGTCCTCGCCCTCACATCCCACATCTCCTGAACCTGGGTTAGGGGCAAGTAACTCTCTGCAGCCTAATGCTGCAGGCTGAGGGTCTCCGCCCCCAGGTTCCACCTCGTCCAAGTCCCAGATGAGTGGGGGAGTGTCCCAAATGGTGGGTGGGATAGCCCTTCCCCTAAAACAAGCCACTGCACCTGCCTGTGCAGTCTGTGAGCTTGCTCCTGCTGCAGACTGAGGATTTCGATCCTCAGACCTTGCCCTAACGGGCTTAAACAATTTACATTGATTAATGTGGAACCATTTGATGCGCCGAGGCATCTTTATGGCTTAATATAATTGCACAATACTGCGGATGCTGGAAATCTGAAATAACAACAGAAAATGCTGGGAATACTCAGCAGGCCAGGCAGCATCCGTGGAGAGAGAAACAGAGTTAACGTTTCAGGTCTGGGACCCTTCATCAGAACTGGAAAAAGCTGGATATGTAACAGATATTCACAGAATCACAGAAACCCCACAGTGCAGATAGAGGCCATTTCGGCCCATCGAGCCTGCACCGACACATATCCCACCCGATCCCCGTAACCCCTACACCAACACATATCCCACCCTATCCCCGTAACCTCACGTATTTAATCCCCCTAACACTAAGGGTCAATTTATCATAGCCAATCAACCTAACCCGCACATCTTTGGACTGTGGGAGGAAACCGGAGCACCTGGAGGAAACCCACGCAAACACGGGGAGAATGTGCAGGTGCAGAGACTGGGCGGGGGGGGCGGTGGTTAGGAGGGGAGGAAGGAGTAGAAAGAACATCCTGTACTTTTGTAAGAGGCAGGAAAGATAAAATGTTGCGAATGGGAATGGCTTGCCTTGTCTACAATGCTGTAGGGCCCCATGTATAATGGTTCTAGACTTCCTACCCGAGCAAAATTCCTAACCGTAACCTGATCCCCTGTCTCCCACTCGTGGTATGTTCGGGGTTCTAACAGCAATCAGTTACTCCGATGCTGCCTTCCCATGTTCCCAGCCGCCTGCCCATGGACCTGTTTAAGGTGCTCAAATAGGTTCCTGGCGAGCCTGTCCCGGTTCACCTCCCTGAGCTGACCTTCTGTGAGCACCGGGGCTAGTACATGGGTGGGGGTCCGCATAACTCTGCCAGTCATCAGCTCGTGTGGGGAATACCCCGTGCTTTTTGACTGGCTGGCTCGGATCCCCATCAGGACCAACGGTAGGGCCTCCACCCATTTCCTAGGTGAGTCTACGGTCTCTTTCCTCAGCCTTTCTTTTAATGTCCTGTTCATCCTCTCCACAATCCCTGAGGACTGTGGGTTGTGTGCAACGTGCCATTTCCCCTCAATGCCGAGTACCATAAGGGTATTCTGCATGCCCTGCCCGGTAAAATGACTCCCTTGGTCGGACTCCACATACTGTGGTAGCCCCCACCACGAGAACACCTCCCTGACCAGGATCCTGGCTGTACCCAGAGCTGTGGCTGTTCGGCAGGGGAAGGCTTCTACCCACTTTGTGAACACATCTACCAGGACTAGGCAGTACTTATAGCCTCCCTGGGCGGTGGGAAGGGGCCCGATGTAGTCGACCTGGATTGATTGCCATGGTCCCTCTACCCTCCTGATGTGTCCCATAGGTACCTTCCTTTTGTGGGGGTCAGGGTTGTTAGCAGCACACACCAGACAGCTGGCACATAACTCGCGGACATCTTCCCCGAGTCCTGGCCACCATCCCGCCTGTTCCACCCGTTGCCAGGTGGTCTCAGGCCCGAGATGCCCCGCTCCTGGACCCTCATGGGCCAGTTGAAGGAATTCCCTCCTGTGCTGCTGTGGTACTACCCATTGTTCTCCCCTAAACATCATGCCTTCCTTCACAGAGAGGGCTGCTGTGCCGTAAGGGCCCTCTACCTGTAGTGTCCGCATACCAATAACACATGGACTGCAGGAGAACGGTAATAACAGGTGTTTACTGAACAGAGGGTATGCTGGAACTGAAAGTACAGAAGCCTGCTACGGCTTTATATACAGGTGTGGTCACTGCCAGTACTACAGTATAAAAGCAGTTCTCTCTTAAAGGTACATACACAACAATTCCTCCCCTTTTAGATAAACAGTGCATAACATTCATTTAACAATTAAATAATAACTAATTACAATTACAATTTTCTCTGTACTATATACATCAGCTGAAAGTGATCATTTATAAATTCAGTCTTTGAGGAGGCTTCCTGATCCTGTCTGGATAGCGCCTTTCTTGAGTATCCTGTTCTTGCGGCGAAGTCGATTCTGGCTCATTGTCATTGGTTGGTTCGTCAGCTTCCAATACCACTGATTCTGAGGTAGACGCAATCTGTACTTCGGGTTCATCACCAGGTGCGCATGCTCGTGGTATGGGTTTGACTTGTTCCTGTGACTCTAGAATCTGGTCAGCATGGAGTCTCACGATGCTCTCTCCAACGTCCACTGTGTACATTAGTGGTCCCTGCTGTGTGCATATCGTTCCTGGCTGCCATTTTTCTGTTCGGTAGTCGCAGGCCAAGACTGGTTGCCCTATCTTGAAGCTCCTGGTTGGCTTCTCATTTATGTGCTGGAATTGCTTATCTTCAACATCTCGTTTTATGTTTGGTTTGAGCAAATCCAGGCGACATCTTAACCTTCGGTTAAAGAACATTATAGCTGGAGCTTGGTTGGTGACTGCATGTGTTGCATTCCGGTAAGCAAACAAGAAATTATCCACCTTGTGTTGCAGTGGTATGTTGTCGTTATACATCGCCTTTATTGCTTTTTTAAAGATCTGAACAATCCTCTCAGCCAATCCATTTGTGGCTGGATAATATGGGGCAGATGTGTAATGCTTTACCCCATTATTCCTCAAAAACCTCCGGAAATCCTCGGACACAAACTGTGGTCCATTGTCGGAGCAAATCTGTTCTGGCAAGCCATTCCTGGCGAAGATGGTCCGTAGGACTGCAATAGTTTTCTCCGTGGTGGTGGAGGACATTTTGATGACCTCTGGCCATTTCGAATGTGCATCCACGACGATTAAAAACATTGAGTCCATAAATGGACCAGCAAAATCAATGTGTACCCATTGCCATGGAGATGAGGGCCACTCCCATGGGTGTAGCGGGGCCTGTGGTGGAGCGTTTTGGACTTTCTGGCATCCTGTGCATCTCTTGGTCATTTCCTCGATTTCTTTATCGATTCCCGGCCACCACACAAACGCCCTGGCTAAGCTCTTCATTTTTACCCCTCCCAGATGACCCTCATGAAGCTCATTGAGCACTCTATCTCTCCACTTGGGTGGAATTACCACTCGGGATCCACACATCAAGGTCCCCCGGCACACTGACAGCTGTTCTCTCCTTGGCGAGGATGCTGGCAACAGTGAGTCGCCATGTGCTGGCCATCCCTTCACCGTCAAATCATAGACCCGAGAGAGTGTCGGATCATTTCGGGTTTCCTTCTCTATACTTGAGTTTGTAACAGGTAGACATTCGACTATGGTCGAATGGAATATCTCAACAGGGTCCACTGCAGGTGCTTCCTCCACCGTAGGCAGCGGCAGGCGCGACAGCCCATCAGCGTTTCCATGCTGTTTCGTACCCTTATACTCTATGTCGTATTGATGTGCCCCTAGAAAAAGGGACCATCTTTGCAGCCGTTGCGCCGTCATCACTGGAACGCCCTTCTTTGGGTTAAAAATGGAGACAAGAGGCTGGTGATCAGTCAGTAAGGTGAATTTCTGCCCGTGCAGATAGTGATTGAACTTCTTCACCCCCCACACCAGGCTGAGGGTCTCCCTGTCAATCTGGGCGTAGTTACGCTCAGCTGAGGTTAACGAGCGCGACGCAAAGGCTATTGGCCTCTCTGAACCGTCAAGGAATTTGTGCGACAGCACCGCTCCAATGCCGTAGGGAGACACATCATGTGATAAAAATGATAACATCCGGGAAGTTATGTCATCACTTCCTGTGAACTATGAACTATGAACTATGAACTGTGTACATACCTCACTTCCTGTCATATGTCACTTCCTGTTGGACTGGTATAAATACTGGTCTGTTCAGTATTGTAAGAGGCTTCTACCAGAGGCATGGTAAAGACCTCTCTTGTGTACATAGTGTGTTTATAAGTTACTTAAAGCTTACTTTAAAGTTACTTGATGGTAAGTCTCCTTTTTCTTACATCAATTTAAGTAACTTAGTATTTACACTGACAAATACTAGACCTTCAGACAAACTCGGAAGTTAAGGATCCAGGGAACCACCCATCATGGAGAAAATCCTTAGACCTATTCGTCTGGACTTGGACCCGAATACACCAGCAGCTGGCAGGGTATGGAAGCATTGGTATCGTACTTTTGAGAATTTTCTGGATGAATGTAAAGTGGATGCTCCTGCTAAATTGAAGATACTTGTAAATTATGTGACCCCAAAAGTGTTCGAATATGTTGATGACTGGGATAGTTACGAAGAGGTGATTCGGGCACTTAAGAAACTGTATGCGAAGACCCCAAATGAGGTCTATGCTAGACATCTACTGGCCACAGCCCGACAAGGGCCAGGGGAATCAATTGACGAATTCCTGCAAGAACTTCGCAGGCTCAGCGTAGATTGTAACTTTCAGGCAGCCTCAGCTGAGCTGTACCGCCAAGAAATGATTCGTGATGCTTTCATCTGCGGGATTGCCTCTCCATTTATACGCCAGCGTCTACTAGAAAGTAAAACACTTGAGCTACAAAAAGCTTTTGACCTAGCTTGTTCACTGGATTTGGCAAAGAGAAATGCAGACCTCTATCAGCTGCCCAGATCTCGATCTGCTGCTGTAGCTGCAACCAGACAATTCAAGCGGTCTCAGGTGAACCCTATCATGGGGGAATCTAATTCTGATAATTCTGATGAAGAAGAGGAGGACGACCCCACTTTAGCAGCCTCTTGGCAATCTAGGAAGGAATGCTTCTTTTGTGGAGATGCTTTTCACCCTAGGAAAACCTGCCCTGCTCGCAATGCAATCTGCAGTTATTGCGGGAAAAAAGGACACTTTGCTAAAGTTTGCCTATCAAGGGCCTCTACGAGGGCCAATCCAGCTAAGGCCTACCGAACTGCCCCAATTAGGGCCTATCAAGATGCTCCAGCTAGGACCTATCAAGCTTCCTCTCGAGCTCTCTCCCGAAGAAGCACACCGAGAGTTTTAGCCACTCTCTGTGCAACGACACCAATTACAGCTGCTTGCCCACAGAACCTGTCTCAGGCAGCCACAAAAATTTCAATTAAAGGGCATACCTTAGATGCCTTAATTGACTCAGGAAGTACTGATAGTTTCATTAAGGAACAGATTGTTGCGAAATTGAAACTACATGTCTTCCCATCGGACCAGGCAATTGCGATGGCCCAGTCATCACTTAATACCAGAATCTCCGGCTTTTGTGTTGTTGATATGACACTTCATGGTCGTATGTATCCCTCCACCCGACTTTCGGTGCTCAAAGACTTATGTAGTGATCTCCTCTTAGGGCTGGACTTCCAAAAACAGCATAAGAAACTCACCATTGAGTTTGGTGGATCCAAACCCGGACTTACTATTTCTAATATACCATCTAAATTACCATTTTGTGCATTATCAGCAGCTTCACTTAATGAACCCTCATTATTTGCCAGTATTCCGCCTCAATGCCAACCGATAATAACGAAATCGCGGCGCTTTAATCAGGAAGACCAATCTTTTATTGCGGCTGAAATCTCTCGACTTCTCGCAGAGGATATCATTGAACCATGTTCGTCGCCCTGGCGGGCTCAAGTCGTCATTGTCAAGAACCCTCTAAAACCTCACAAACAGCGACTATGCATCGATTATTCGCAAACCATCAATCAATATACCGACTTGGACGCCTACCCATTGCCACGCATTGATGATATGGTTAATAAACTGGCCGAATACAAAGTGTTCTCAACTTACGATTTAAAAAGTGCCTATCATCAGTTACCCTTGAAGGTCTCAGATAAGCAGTACACAGCCTTTGAGGCTAATGGACGGCTGTACCAATTTCGTCGCCTCCCATTTGGGGTTACTAATGGAGTGGCTGTCTTTCAACGGGCAATGGATGGCCTGGTTAAGCAGGAAAACCTAAGGGACACTTTTCCCTATCTTGATAACATTACCATTGCAGGTCACGATCAACAGGAACACGACTCCAACCTCCAAAAATTTCGGGATGCCCTCCATCGCCGTAATTTGACCCTGAATGAATCCAAATCTGTTGAGTCGCAACCGACCATCAACATCCTTGGCTACTGCGTAGGCAATGGTATCATTAAGCCAGACCCAGAAAGACTTCGCCCGCTCCAAGAGCTCCCGTCACCTAAGAATCCGGCTTCTTTACGTCGGGCTCTCGGTCTGTTTGCATACTACGCTAAATGGATTCCTCATTTTTCGGACAAAATCCAACCCTTGCTGCATGCTAGATCATTTCCACTGGGAACAGCGGCTGTTGCAGCCTTTAACCTTCTCAAAAAACAGTTGGAGAAAGCGGCTCTTCACTCCATTGATGAGAATCTCCCTTTCGTGGTTGAATGTGATGCCTCGGAGGTGGCGATCTCGGCTACTCTGAATCAGGAAGGTCGTCCTGTAGCATTTATGTCCAGGACCTTACAAGGTGCCGAGCTACATTATCCTCCGGTTGAGAAAGAAGCCACAGCCATCATAGAGGCAGTACGGAAGTGGAACCATTTTCTAGCTCGCCAGCACTTTACATTGATCACGGACCAACGATCAGTCGCCTTCATGCTCGATAATCGAAAACGAACCAAAATTAAGAATAATAAAATACAACTTTGGAGGATGGAACTGGCCTCTTTTGGTTATACCATTCTCTATCGGCCTGGCAAGGAGAATGTGGCCCCGGACACCCTCACACGGGCATTCTGCTCCACTATGTCATCCTCCACTCTCATGGATGTCCACAATGGTTTGTGTCATCCTGGCGTTACGCGCATGCTACATTTCGTACGATCACGGAATCTCCCTTTTTCCACTGGAGATGTAAAGAAAATATGCTCAGAATGCCGGCTTTGTGCGGAATTAAAACCTCAGTTCTTCCGCCCCTCAGATGGTATACTCATACATGCAACCCAACCGATGCAACGACTTAGCATCGATTTTAAGGGCCCAGTGCCCTCTTCAACTCGGAACACATATTTGCTCACCATGATCGACGAATATTCACGTTTTCCGTTTGCCTTCCCCTGCTCCAATATGCTGGCGTCCACAGTAATCTGCTGCCTTGAGCAGGTATTTTCTCTCTGTGGCATGCCGGCTTATATTCACTCAGATCGGGGTCCATCCTTTATGTCAAGGGAACTCAAGGACTACCTCTCAGAACGAGGAATTGCTACAAGCAAAACAACACCATACCATCCCATCGGAAATGGGCAGGTAGAGAGGTATAACGGTATCATCTGGAATTCCGTACGTCTCGCTTTAAGATCTCGGGGCCTACCAGACCAGCAATGGGAAACAGTGCTTCCGGATGCATTGCACTCTATACGGTCCCTGCTTTCTACAGCCACAAATACTACACCTCATGAGCGGTTCTTTGGATTCCAGCGTCGCTCATCTCATGGGACATCACTCCCGTCATGGCTAACTACTCCTGGACCTGTATTACTCCGAAGATACGTTCGGACATCTAAAAATGACCCTCTTGTCGACGAGGTCGAACTAACCGATGCCAACCCCACCTATGCAAATATACGATATTCCGACGGCCGAGAATCTACCGTATCATTACGGGATCTGGCTCCCTGCCCACCAGGACCTAGTGGGACATCGGGTGATGGCATTTCACCAGGAAACTCTTGGGACCTATCGGGTACCCCTCTCCAGGATCCTGATCGGACACCAACTAGCTTGGTGCCGGTAGAACCCCGTGCTCAAGGTTGCGACCCTCCCAGTACCGCGCATGAAAGTACTGATCCGCCACAGACCAGCTCTGCACCTCCCTCTGAACAGAGGCAGTCCGACTTTGAACCTATTGGGGCTCGTACTCGAAGCCATGATCTCCCCGACCCTTCACAGGGCAATCCAGGCCACACAGACTCTGACCAATGGCCAACCGCATGTAAGCGGACCAGCGACCCTCTACGACGGGAATCCAAACGGGTGCGACTCTTCCTTGTTCGGCGGCTGCGGACCAAAAGGTAGACCACAGCCTCCTAATCCTGCAGGAGGGAAGAATGTGATAAAAATGATAACATCCGGGAAGTTATGTCATCACTTCCTGTGAACTATGAACTATGAACTATGAACTGTGTACATACCTCACTTCCTGTCATATGTCACTTCCTGTTGGACTGGTATAAATACTGGTCTGTTCAGTATTGTAAGAGGCTTCTACCAGAGGCATGGTAAAGACCTCTCTTGTGTACATAGTGTGTTTATAAGTTACTTAAAGCTTACTTTAAAGTTACTTGATGGTAAGTCTCCTTTTTCTTACATCACATCACATGCCAACCGAATCGGTAGTGTTGGATTGTAGTGGGCCAATACTTCTTTCGAAGTGATTAGGCATTTACATTTCTGAAAGGCACGCTTACACTCAGCACTCCATTTCCATGCTGCTCCAGTTTGCAGCAGGGCTTTCAGTGGGTGCAGAATTGCAGACAAATTTGGCAAGAACTTATGGTAGTAGTTCACCAACCCGAGGAACGACCTCAGTTGCGACACATTTTCCGGTGTTGGAGCCTTGACTACTGCCTCAATCTTGTCTGTGGACTTATGTAACCCCTCTTCATCAATCACGTGGCCACAATACGAGATTTGTTTCCTGAAAAACTCGCATTTGGGGCAGTTGGCTCGTAGCCCATATTCTTGTAATCTAGTGAGCACCTGCTCCAGGTTGGCAAGGTGTTCACTGTCATTTTCGCCCGTAACCAGGATGTCGTCCAAATTACACTGGGTCCCCGGGATCCCTTGCAGGACTTGTTCCATCGCCCTCTGCCAAATAGCCGGAGCTGATGCTACCCTGAATACCAGTCGGTTGTACTGGTAAAGACCTTTGTGAGTGTTTATCGTGAGGTATTTTCTAGATGCTTCTTCTACCTCCATTTGTAGATACGCTTGGGCCAGATCAATCTTCGTAAAGCGTTTCCCTCCAGATAGTGAGGTGAAAATATCTTCTATCCACGGAAGAGGATATTGTACTGTGTGCAGGACTGGGTTCACAGTTACCTTGAAATCCCCACAGATGCGAACCTTCTTCGGCTCCCCAGGCGTGCTGCTGAATGATTTCTTCATTACAGGAACGATGGGTGTGGCCCACTCGCTCCAGTCCACCTTGGACAGCACACCCGAATGCTCCAGACTCTCCAGCTCTGCTTCGACAGCTGGGCGGATCGCATACGGTACCGGTCTGGCCTTAAAAAATTTTGGGTTTGCGCTATCTTCAATTTTTATCATTGCCGTTATGCCTTTTAGAGTCCCAAGTCCTTGCTGGAACACCTCTTTCGTGTCAGTTAGAATTTTTGACAGTCGTCCAGGTGTGACGTCGTCATTCTTTTTGTCAGGCACAGTTAGCGCCTGAATGGAATGCCAATCCAATTGTATTTTTCAGATCCATTCACGTCCCAATAATGGTGGTCCTCCATCTTGTAGTATATATAGATACAGTTTCTGTGTTTCCTTGCCATTGTATTTAATGGGCACCCTTATTTTTCCTCTGGGGTAGACTTTTTGCCCCGTATATGTCTTCAAGACAATGGACGTGTCCTTCAAGGGTATGTGTGAGAATAGCTGCTCGTAGTCTCATCGATTCATGACTGTTAGGGCTGATCCTGTGTCCAATTCCATCTTTACTTGGGACCCTGCTATCATGAGGGTGACCCAAATGGTTCGGTGATCCTCCTTTGCGATCACGTTGTGTAACTTTAGACAACTTAGTCTCCTGCTCCCGGAGTCATTATCACTCTTCTGAACTACTGACCGTCATCTTTTGTACTTTCTTGTACTTTTCCTTAGTAGTTCTTTTAGTGTTGGTTTTCTTTCCCGACCTGCAGACTCGTGCTATGTGTCCCACTTTTCCACATTGCCTGCATACTTTGTCCTTATACCAGCAATCCTTCTGGTCATGGGTTGTTCTGCCGCAGCGATAGCACTTTTCTGCTCCATATGCCATTTCATTGGTGCTATATTCTTGCGGTTTCTGTTTTATTTCCGCAGCACCCCGTGCTGCTGCTTTGTAGGATACTGCCACGCTGAAAGCCTTTTCTGGCATAAGGTCCTTTTCCGAAAGTAGTCGTTTCTGGGTTCCTTCACTCTGGAGCCCGCAGACAAACTTATCCCTTAAGTTATCTGCCAGTCCTGCTCCGAACTGGCAGTGTTTCGATAACTTGCGTAGTTCCGTAAGATAGTCAGCATTACTCTCATCTTTGTTCTGGTTTCTTTTATGGAACTTGAATCTTTCTGCTATCAGCAACAGTGTAGGGTTTAGATGTTCCTGTAAGATACTGACAATCTCTTCAAAGCTTTTCTCCATTGGTTTAGCTGGGGTAATTAAATTCCGCAATAGGCCATACGTTCTCACGCCCATCAAATTCAATAATACCGACGCCTTCTTTTCACCGGCCACCTCATTTGCCTTGCAGTACACTTCAATTCTTTCCACATACATGGTCCAGTCTTCTATTTCGTTGTCGAAAGCAGTGATGCTGCCACTCTTCGGCATCTTGGGTGGTTTAAACTGGTGCCTCCCGCGCTTCTCCTTCTTCCCCAATGGATTAAAATGGCGCCTCCCGCACTTTTCCTTCTTCCCCCTGCTGCCAATGCTGCTCCTAGCATTCTAAATAGTAATGGCGGTGCCCCGCGGCTTCTGTGCATCTCTCTTTCGTTAATTAATTTTCTTAGTTTTATTCTTCTTCGACGCTGTCCACTGCGCGTCTCTTTTCCTTCCCCCTTTTTATTTTCTTTAACGCTGACCGGCTCTTGAGCACCGACTGCGCCCTGTGCGCTCCACCCTCTCTCTCTCTCTTTTCCTTCCCGATGATGCTGCACGGGCCCCTTGCAGAGCCGCTCGATCGAGCTCTAGCCCGCCACAGTCCGGAAGGGTCAGCGCACTACCTGCTACCAGCACGATTTGCTGTAACACCTTGACTGGAGAGCCAAGCCCAGCTCTCCACAGCTTCCCCTGCGATTCTCTGAACTCCGATGGATCACTGGGCGGTTGCCCACGGTCGACGCCCGTTGCCCTGGCTTCGACCTCCAAGAAGCTTCTGTTCAGGGATGGATCCCCGTGAGGTGATGCAGTACTGCAGGTGATTTTGAACCTGCTCGTCGCCACTGTAGTGTCCGCGTACCAATAACATACGGACTGCAGGAGAACGGTAATAACAGGTGTTTACTGAACAGAGGGTATGCTGGAACTGAAAGTACAGAAGCCTGCTATGGCTTTATATACAGGTGTGGTCACTGCCGGTACTACAGTATAAAAGCAGTTCTCTCTTAAAAGGTACATACACAACACTACCCTTTTCCCCTCAGCCACTGCACTGAGGACTGCCTTGAGGACGGGGTTTTGGGTTTGGACCATCTTAAGGTCCGGGGCTAAAGCTACCCCTGCACTCCCTTGTGTCCCATTCCTACCCCTGACCGCTGCTGTAGGACTGGACCCATATGGGTCCCAGAAAGTGCCTGTACGGTCACCCTCCTTAGCTAGCATGTCGGCCTGCTGGTTGCCCTTACTACGGGGTTCTGTGGAGGAATGGGCTTTCACCTTATGGATGAAAATCTCCCCTACCTCCCCCACTGCTGCTAAGATTTTCTCCAGCAGGGGTTTCAGTGTGAGGGGTCTCCCGTCAGCGGAGGTGTATCCGCGGCGGGACCAGATGGCCAGGTACTCCGTACATGAATTGCATGTGAACATGCTGTCCGATCAAATCGTGTATGGGGTGGGGAAGATTTCGGGGTGTGTAACAACGTACACTACCATGGACAGTTCAGCCTGCTGGGAGCTCATGGTGCTGGGGAGCTTAATTGCCAGGGCAACGTTTGCTGCTGGGTCATAAACTCTACACTCTGCGAGTCGCTCACCAGCAGATACTGTGCTAGAGCCATCCACATAGATTTCGCGGCCTGTGGGGTGTATCCCGGCCCGCAAACCTATGTCCACTTCCCAAACGCCTTCTATGGAACACCGGTGGGCTGTTCCAGGATATACCAAGTTAGCTGCGAGCTTTGGCCCTTTTACTTTCAGGTCCATCTGTGAGAGAAGCAGGGTCCAGCGAGCAATGTGGGCACTGCTCACTGTCCCATCCTTGATTCTCCCGTCCAGGAGCATCTGGGTCGGCATGTGATGAGTGAGGAGGGTGATGGGAGAGGTGCCTGTAAAGATCAGCGATCTTTTCACAGCCCAATGAGTGGCCAAGAGGTGCCTCTCACAATTGGAGTAGCTCTTCTCCACATCCGTGAGTATCCTGGAGGAGTAGACCACCGGTCTCAGCCTGCCATGCCGCTCTTGGAGCAGCACAGCACTCAGGCTGTCCCCGCTGGCTGCTACCTCCAGGAAGAACTCTTTCCCCCCATCTATGGCCCCTAGAGCTGGTGCGGTCTGCAGATCTTTCTTGAGCCTGACAAATGCTGCCTGGCAACCCTCATCCCAGACCCACTCCACTCCCTTATGTAGGAGTCGGAGCAGAGGGGCTACTGTGGCTGCATAGTCCTCAATAAAGTCTCTGCAGTACCCGGTTAGCCCTAGAAAAGATCTCACTCCCGTGACTGTGTTGGGGATTGGTAACTCCTGTACCACTTCCCTTCTAGCTTTATCTATGGCCCTTTCCCCAGCGCGTACGGTCAGGCCCAGGAATTTCACCTCCTGCTGGCCGATCTGCGCTTTCTTTGGGTTTACTTTTAAGCCTTCCTGCCTGAGCAGTTCCAGCAGTTCGGCCAGTAGTGGGCCATGCTCCTCTCTTGAATCGGTGAATAGGAGCAGGTCATCCACATACTGTACCAGCTGCCTGGGCTGGCTGAAGCCCTTTAGACTGTTTTCCATGCATTGGTGGAAAATGCTAGGGCTATTGTGGAAGCCCTGAGGCAAACAGTTCCAGGTGTACTGTTGCCCTTTAAAAGTAACGGCAAACTTGTACTGATCCTCTCTCCTTAAAGGGATGGACCAAAACCCGTTGGAAATATCCAGCACTGTGAAAGTGGTCGCGGATGCTGGGATACTTCCTATCAGGTCGGCAACTGCTGCTACCGTGGGTGCACAGGCTGGGATGTTACTGTTGAGCACCCGATAGTCCACTGTGGCCCTCCAGGAGTTTTCTGGTTTTCTAACCGGCCACAGTGGAGAGTTTACGTGGGTGGCTATCGGTCTCAGGACCCCCTGTTGCACTAAGGAGGACATGGCTGCTTCCATGTCTGGCTCCACTTCCCTGGGGAAGTTGTACTACTTTTGTGGTCGGGCCATGGGGTCCCCGTCGACACTGACCTCGAACCCGTTGACCCTCCCACAGTCATGCTTGTGTGTGGCAAATGTGGCTAGGTGGGCTCGCACAAATGCCTGGAACTCCCTTGGGGTATTATTGACCATGAGTTCGAGGTTATAACCCTCTTTAGGTTTCATGGTGCACAGGGTCCCCTTCCCCTGTTTCCCTGGAATGACTACTACTCCGCCTTCCTTTCCTGTATTTGCTCCCCATAGGCAATGATTCCTTAAATCCACTAGGATCCAGTGGCCTACAATAAAGTCAGCTCCCAGGATCCCTTTTCCACCCTCCACTTCCCACTTCATTAGGATACAGGTCCACTTAGAGCGGAGTGTTCCTAACTGAATGGACAGCGGGATGGAAAATGAGCCAGCCTGTTCTTTACCTGTGAATCCTGAGACTGTATGGGACCCCGTTAGACAGAGGTGAGGTGGTGGGGTTAGCTGAATGGATCACGGTGCATGATGCCCCCGTGTCCAACAGATAGGTCCCTTTATAAAAGAGGCTCCAAGAGACCAGGTAGGCCTCAGAGCGGCGCGAGTGGTGGCGGGAATCTTGGAGCGGCGGAGTGAGTATAAAAGAGGCTCCAAGAGACCAGGTAGGCCTCAGAGCGGCGTGAGCGGCGGCGGGAATCTCGGAGCGGCAGAATGAGTATAAAAGAGGCTCCAAGAGACCAGGTAGGCTTACCAATCTCCAAACTCAGAGGGAAGGAGAGAAGTAAGAAGTAATCGAAGTGTGACATCACCAGAAAGCAGGTAAGTGATTGGTTGGTGAGTATTTCTCTCTTTTTAAAACGTTAACTCTGTGGTTTATAGTTTCTAAAGTCTCCGTGGTGTAGCCGGGACTGTTTGTAAACCAGGGCCCTTAAATATACCATTTAACTGTAGTGTAATTGGTGGGATTGATTTGATTTAATTTAATTTAATTGCAGTTAATTAAAGGGTAAGTCATGGCAGGACAGCCCGGTGCCGTGGTATGCTCCTCCTGCGCTATGTGGGAACTCAGGGATACTTCCTGTGTCCCTGACAACTACATGTGCAGGAAGTGTGTCCAGCTGCCGCTACTGGCAGACCGCATTGCGGTGCTGGAGCTGCGATTGGATACATACTGGACCATTCGTGAGGCTGAGGACATCGTGGATATCACGTTTGATCAGTTGGTCACACCGCAGGCAAAGGTTGGACAGGCAGAAAGGGAAAGGGTGACCAACAGACAGAGTACTAGGCACAGGCAGGTAGTGCAGGGGTCCCTGCGGATATCCCCCTCTCAAACAGATACACCACTTTGGGTACTGTTGGGGGGGGTGGCTTATCAGAGGAAGGCAGCAGCAGCCAACTTCCTGGCACCAGGGGTGGCTCTGCTGCACACGACGGGAGGAAAAAGAGGGGTAGAGCTATAGTAATAGGGGATTCTATTGTAAGGGGAATAGATAGGCGTTTCTGCAGCAGCAAACGAGACTCCAGGTTGGTGTGTTGCCTCCCTGGTGCAAGGGTCAAGGATGTCTCAGAGTGGCTGCAGAACATCTTGGAAGGGAAGGGTGAACAGCCAGTTGTCGTGGTGCATATAGGTACCAATGATATAGGTAAAAAACGGGATGAGGTATAAAAGCTGAATATAGGGACTTAGGAGGTAAATTAAAAAATAGGACCTCAAAGGTAGTAATCTCAGGATTGCTACCAGTGCCATGTGCTAGTCAGAGTAGAAATAGAAGGATATTTCAGATGAATACGTGGCTATAGGAATGGTGCCAGGGGGAGGGATTTAAATTCCTGGGACATTGGACCCGGTTCTGGGGGCGGAGGGACCAGTACAAACCGGACGGTTTGCACCTGGGCAGGGCCGGGACCGATGTCCTAGGGGGAGTGTTTGCTAGTGCTCTGGGGGAGGGTTTAAACTAAAATGGCAGGGGGTTGGGAACCTGAGCAAGGGGACAGAGGAAAGGGAAAGAAAGATAAAAGCAAAAAAGATAGGAAGGAGAAAAACAAAAGTGGCAGTCAGAGAAATCAACAGGTTAAATCAAACATTGCCACAGTAAATAATAATTCTAATAGGTCTAAGAGCATTAAAAAAACAAGCCTGAAGGCTTTGTGTCTTAATGCGAGGAGCATTCGTAATAAGGTGGATGAATTAGCTGCGCAAATAGAGGTAAACAAATATGATTTGATTGGGATTACGGAAACATGGCTCCAGGGTGGCCAAGGCTGGGAACGCAACATCCAGGGGTATTCAATATTCAGGAAAGATAGGCAAAAAGGAAAGGGAGGTGGGAAAGCATTGCTAGTAAAGAAGGGATTAACACAATTGTAAGGAAGGATATTAGCTCTGATGATATGGAATCTGTATGGGTAGAACTGAGAAATACCAAGGGGCAGAAAATGTTAGTGGGAGTGGTATATAGACATCCAAACAGTAATGCAGAGGTTGGGGATGGCATTAAAAGGGAAATTAGAGAAGCGTGCAATAAGGGCACAGCAGTCATCATGGGTGACATTAATCTACATATAGATTGGGCTAACCAAATTAGTAACAATACAATGGAGGAGGAATTCCTGGAGTGTTTATGGGATGGTTTCCTGGACCAATATGTTGAGGAACCAACCAGAGATCAGGCCATCTTAGACTGGGTATTATGTAATGAGAAAGGATTAATTAGCAATCTTGTTGTATGAGGCCCCTTGGGTAGGAGCGATCATAATATGATCAAATTTTTCATTAAGATGGAGAATGAAGTGGTTGACTCAGAAACTAGGTTCCTGAATTTAAATAAAGGAAACTACGATGGTCTGAGGAGCGAGTTGGGTAGGATTGATTGGGGAATGTCACTCAAAGGGTTAACGGTGGATAGGCAATGGCAAACATTCAAAGACCGCATGGATGAACTACAGAATTTGTTCATCCCAGTTTGGCATAAAAATAAAACAAAAAAGGTGACTCAACCGTGGCGAACGAGGGAAATTAGGGATAGCATAAGATCCAAGGAGAGGACATATAAATTGGCCAGAAAAAGCAGTAATCCAGAGGATTGGGAGCAGTTTAGGATTCAACAAAGGAGGACAAAGGGATTAATTAAGAAAGGGAAAATAGAATATGAGAGTAAGCTATCAGGGAACATAAAAACTGACTGTAAAAGCTTTTATACATATGTGAAGAGAAAAATATTGGTGAAGTCAAGCGAAGGTCCCTTGCAGTCAGAATTAGGGGACTTTATAATGGGGAACAAAGAAATGACAGACCAATTAAATACATATTTTGGTTCTGTCTTCACAAAGGAGGACACAAATAACCTCCCAGAGATGTCGGGGAACATAGGGTCTGATGAAAGGGAGGAACTGAAAGAAATCAGTATTTTTAGGGAAATGGTGTCAGGGAAATTGATGGGATTGAAGGCCGATAAATCCCCTGGGCCTGATAATCTACATCCTAGGATACTTAAGGAAGTGGCCCTAGAAATAGTAGATGCATTGCTGATCATCTTCCAACATTCGATGGAATCTGGAACAGTACCCATGGATTGGAGGGTAGCTAATGTTACCCCACTATTCAAAAAAGGTGGTAGAGAGAAAACGGGGAATTACAGACCGGTAAGCCTGACATCGGTAGTGGGGAAAATGCTAGAGTCCATTATAAAAGATGTAATAGCAGAGCACTTGGAAAACAGTGACAGGATCGGACAAAGTCAACATGGATTTACAAAAGGTAAATCGTGCTTGACTAATCTACTGGAATTTTTTGAGGATGTAACCAGTAAAATAGATAAGGGAGAACCAGTGGATGTGGTGTATTTGGACTTTCAGAAGGCTTTCGATAAGGTACCACATAAGAGATTAGCGTGTAAAGTTAAGGCACATGGGATTGGGGGCAAGGTATTGACTTGGCTAGAGAACTGGTTGTCAGATAGAAAGCAAAGAGTTGGAATAAACGGGTCTTTTTCCGAGTGGCAGGCAGTGACTAGTGAGGTACCGCAGGGATCGGTCCTTGGACCCCAGCTATTCACAATATATATTAATGATCTAGACAAGGGAACTAGATGTAATATATCCAAATTTGCAGACGACACAAAGCTGGGTGGGCGTGTGTGCTGTGAGGAGGATGCCGAGAAACTACAGGATGATTTGGACAGGTTGGGTGATTGGGCAGAAGCATGGCAGATGCAATATAATGTGGATAAATGTGAGGTTATCCACTTTGGTGGCAAAAACAGGAAGGCAGATTATTATCTGAATGGCAATAGATTGGGAGAAGGGGAAGTGCAATGAGACCTGGGTGTCCTTGTGCACCAGTCGCTGAAGGTAAGCATGCAGGTGCAGCAGGCGGTTAAGAAGGCAAATGGTATGTTGGCATTCGTATCAAGAGGGTTTGATTACAGGAACAAGGATGGCTTGCTGCAGTTGTACAGGGTCTTGGTGAGACCACATCTTGAGTATTGTGTGCAGTTTTGGTCGCCTTATCTGAGGAAGGATATTCTTGCCATGGAAGGAGTTCAGCGAAGATTCACCAGGCTGATACCTGGGATGGCAGGAATGACATATGAGGAGAGATTGGGACGATTGGACTTGTACTCGCTGGAGTTTAGAAGAATGAGAGGGGATCTCTTTGAAACTTATAAAATTCTGGCAGGACTGGACAGACTCGATGCAGGGAAGATGTTCCCGATGGTCGGGGAGTCCAGAACCAGGGGTCACAGTCTAAGGATAAGGGGTAGGCCTTTTAGGACAGAGATGAGGAGGAATTTCTTCACCCAGAGAGTGGTGAACCTGTAGAATTCTCTACCACAGAAGGCAGTAGAGGCCAATACATTAAATATATTCAAGAAGGAGTTGGATATATTTCTTAAGGCTAAAGGGATCAAGGGGTATGGGGAGAAAGCAGGGACCGGGTACTTAACTTGGATGATCGGCCATGATCGCATTGAATGGCGGAGCAGGCTCGAGGGGCCGAATGGCCTACTCCTGCTCCTATCTTCTATGTTTCTATGTTCCACCTCTTCTACCTCCATCTCAACGAGGGGTCTCTTCCATAAGTCGTACTTAATGGAACACAGGTAAACAGGCTGCGCTGGCTCTAGTCAGGGCTGTGGGTTGGATGGGGCTGATGGGGTCAGAGTCATGGCTGCTACCTTCCCTGGGCCAGTCAATAGGGTCCTCATTATGTCCAAAAATGACTCAACTGTGGCGGGGGGGATTCCTGTCTCTGTCTTTTGGGCTGGGGCTGAGGAATTCTTTCCCTGGTTATCCTTCCAAGGATTTCTACACTCCTTCCTCCAGTGTCCATCCTTCCCACACCTGTAACAGTTAAGCTTTGGGCTGGAAGGGTTATTCCCTTCCTGATGCCACTCCTTCCTACCCTTGCTGGGTTTCATTTCATGCACCTTCCCTTTAGGTGGGTGTGCATCGGTCCCCTTACCATTCCGGTAAGCCAGGGTCAATTGTCTGATCACTGTCTGTTCGGTAGTTAGGGGATTCTTTGGATCAAACCACATTCCTGCCTTGGCCCTGACCTGTGGCAAGCTGTTTGCCACCAGGCAACAGAGCCAGTGGGCCAGCTGATCCTGGTCCAGGTTAGCCCGGTTAGGTGCCCCAGTACAGGCACTCCTATACACCGGCCACAACATGTCTGCGAAAGCCTGCGGGGTTTCCCCTGCGAGCTGCACTGTTTTCTCCACTCGGGAGAAAGGACTTCCCTCATTCATCCCCATGGCCTCAAGAACTTCCTCCCCAAGCTCCCCATACTCGCACTGTCCCCTCTTACACTGGTCAGAGAGGGACTGGAGGAGCTTACTCTCCAGGGAGAATAGCATTTTGGCCTGTTCGGCATCATCGCACTCGTTGATGCTGGCTGCCTGTTCCACTTCCCTGAAGTGGACCGAGGGGTCCCTATTTTCTGCGAGTTTTGGTATATGGCTCACCATGGCCCTAAGCTGTTGGGTGCTGTAGGGAACTACGAACTGGTTTTGGAGGGGTCCCTCTTCCCCATCATCAGCGGGTGGGCCAAACCTTCACTGCCAGGCCGGGCACATCGGCCCCAGTCCCAGCCTCTCTTGCGGGGGTTTTTCCACCTTAGCTTCTACCCCAACTCCAACCCCCCTTGCTGCCAGACCTCACTGAAACCTGGCGCTACGGGTGGTGGTCGTGGGTCCTCCTGTTCCTCAACCGGTTCGTCCCTTGGCACTACCTGTGGTGTCTGAACCATTCTCCCCAGGTTCCCTGTAAAGTCAACCTGGGCTGCCTTCGGGCTTATGAGGCACACCATGCCCTTTGCCTTCCTTAGGGCAAGGCTCAGATTCTCTATCTGTTCCTGGCAGGGGCCATGATCTGCATCTTCAAACCCCTGTGCGCTCGCTATCTTATAGGCTGCCTTCATGTCTCTTACTTTCTGCTCCTGCTCTCTTACTTGTCTTGCTAGGCGGGCATTCTTTTCCCGCAACCTCAGCTCATTGTTCTTCGCCTCAGTGACCTGACACTGTAAATATTCCTGCCTGGCCTCATGTTCCCCCATTAACTGCACCCTTTCCTGGTTCAGAGCCTGCAATCCTGCCAGTAACTTCTCCCCTGCTAGAGCCCTTGCTTGGGCTTCCAGGGCTGACTCCCGTATCTCGGCTGCCTGTGCTTCAACAAGCCTGTCCAAAAGCTGGATCTGTTTCTTGAAGCACATCAGCCAGACTGCCTTTTCTATGGATTTCTTATGATCCTTCACTTCTGTCCATTTAGCTGCAGCATCTACCAGATGCCCAGCCTTTAACAGATTAGTGATCCACTTCTTAAGTGATATTCACCTTACTGAAAACATAATTTGAAATCCTCTCTTCCATTACAGTTTGCTCTTCTGAATCAGTGTCTACTGTATCGCACCCCCTGTTGCCAGAGTCCTGCTGCGGTCGTCATTTCTGCAGGGGGGTGGTGTCTGTGTCGTCAGCTTTGCCTCTGACTGGTTTGAGTGGTTCGAATCACTCCCACACCCCTTTGGTTCTGGACTCCGGAATTAGGTACAGGCTGCGATACAAAATTGGAGTAGACAACTGGTTTGGTGCAAGTAAACTGTGTTTTATTAGCGTCACAATAAAATTATAACATTGAAATTACACTTAGATTACTGGAATGGTTACAGGCATTCAAGAGTACACTTAATTAGGAATGGGGGACACATGGCACAACGAGGGAAAAATCACATTAATAATCCCCCTATCCTTGTCCCACCCCCAACATCTAAATAAATTGTGCTAAAAGGGGCCAGGGATTATGCTCACCAATGGGGGTTTCTTGACAGTTCGAATCCTGTCAGTCAAGCCGGTTGCATTTTTGGGGTTCGCTCTTTGTGTCCTTTGGGGCCTGCCATCGCCACGTGGTCCTAGTCATAGAATCTGCGAAGGTTCTTCAGTTGGGTGGAGTCCGCAGATGCGGTATGGGCGCGGTTGTGGATTTGTCTGGTGAGTCCCCTTTTTCTTAGTTAGAAATAGGGAGAATAAAGTCTTTGTTGGGTACTTTAGCTTGTAGAGTGCAAAACTTCGGGTTTTGTTCTTCCGGTGGTGGTCTGGTCATCGGGTTTTGTGGCGGCTGGGGTTCGGTTGGCGGTCTTCGGTGTTGGCTCGGTCGCGGTGGCCGAGATCATTACCTGTGTAGTGGTAATGATCTGAAGGTATGGCTTACCCGGCCCTCTTGTTACTGCGGTGCTCGTGGTCGGTCCTCGTGTAAGGCTGTGGTTGCAGCCTACTCGTCTTCGGTCGAGCCTGCCCCACCGTGCCCGCTCGCCGTGATGTTGCGTGAGCCTTCCTGTTGGCTTCACTTGGCCCCCTCTGGTGTCGTGTCGATAACTGGCCTTGAGTGTTCCGAATGCTTCCCCGGTTTTGGGTGGGCCTACAGTTATACTGTTTTTGAGTTTGTTATCTGCGCGCCAAATCAGGGTTAGTTATTTCATCTGATTTTTGGCAGGCTCGTTAAGGTGATTATAGCCATTCACCTTAACTGGTTTTGGGGTGGTTGTCTCGTTGCTAAATGGCCTTTAATGTCTTGGGTGTTTGTCATGCATAAAGTTAATCGATGTCTTCCTGGCTTGGTAACTAGTTCGAACTGTAAGCGATTATTTATGCAGAGTTTTGATGGGCTTTAAGTTTGTGCAAGATTAGGTCTTTTCCTGAGTTGATTTGTTTAAAGGGAAGAATGCGTATTCTGTCTCATCCAGTTGTCTGGTTTCAAAATAACAAGCCTGCAGGTCCAGGCATGTCGAGTTTTAAGCTTTTGAACTTGACATACTGTTTGCAGGGTCCTGCTTTAACCTTGCAGTTTTTGCCATAAATCCAAAGCCATTTTCTTCAGGGTCCCCCTTTTAATAACTTGTCCTTCAGGGTCCCTTGTTAATAACTTGGGAAGTGTGGGAATTTTGAGAATCCTACAGTGCGCTCCTTGCACTGCCTGCGCTTGGCTTCTGCTTGCTCCCGGTGAAGAGATTCGAGGTATTCGGTGCCTTCCCGGATGCTTCTCCTCCACTTTGTGCGGTCTTGGGCCAGGGATTCCAAGGTGTCGGTGGGGATGTTACACTTTTTCAAGGAGGCTTTGAGGGTGTCCTTGAAGCGTTTCCTCTGCCCACCTGGGGCTCTCTTGCAGTGCCGGAGCTCCAAGTACAGCGTTTGTTTTGGGAGTCTCGTATCGGTCATGCGAACAATGTGACCCGTCCATCGGAGCTGATTGAGCGTGGTCAAAGCTTCGGTGCTGGGGATGTTGGCCTGAGCAAGAACACGGACATTGGTGTGCCTATAATGCCAATGGATTTGCAGGATCTTGCGGAGGCAGTAGTATTTTACAGCTACTGTCCTTACATCATCCTTTATTATCAGGGCTACTCCCCCTCCTTTTCCATTCTGCCTGTCTTTTCAAAATGTCAAGTACTCTGGAACATTTAGTTCCCAACCTTGGCCACCTTGCAACCATATCTCTGTAATGGCTATTAGATCAAACCCATTTATCTCTATTTGTGCTATCAGTTTGTCTATCTTGTTATGAATGCTTTGTTTATTTATTCAGATAAAGAACCATTAATTTAATTGTTTTACCATTATTCCCTGCTTTGACCTTATTCTCTGCTGCACTGCTACCATTAAACTTCCTGTCACACTCTGCTTATTTTTACCCAAATCGCTACACTGCTCTATTGCCTTGACCTTTCTCTTTAGATTTCTAAATTTCCCCTCACCTGACCCCCCCCTTTATAGTTTAAAGCCCTATATACAGCCCTACGGCTAGATTATATCATTGGGGGGCGGGACTGCTGGTTGTTGGGTTTCAGTCCCACCCCCAATGATGTCTGGCCAACCCACGCTATTTTCCCTTGATTGACCTTGCTTAGCAGGCAAATTAAGGGAAAGCTGGTGACAGAGAACGTCAGCGTATGACGTTTCATCTAGATCTCTGTTGTTTGGCGAGTCCTTGTACTCAAGACTCACCAAACCTCTTTCCTGAGCAGAAATCAGATGGCTGTTGCATCGGAGAATGCAGCAACCATTCTGTCATCTCTGCCGTGGAGATGAGGAGCCTTCGGATCCCCAAGGGTTGAAGCCTGCAGGAAGAAACAAAGGTAAGGAAACTTTTTCTAACACTTTTCACTCACCTCCCATACTTGCCTCTCCACACTTGCACCCATCACTCATCTCCACAGTGCACTTTTCAACCCCTCTCACTCCCGCAGACCCACTGCTCGTCCCGCTGACCCTGGCGGGGTTTCCCGACATCGGGAAGCCCGCACTTCTGTGGGTAAAATAGAGATAATCCTCTTAACTGCCTGTTAACTACCTGTTAACAGGCAGTTAAGTGGCTGTAATCCCCTTCCCGCCTCGAGGAGACGGGTCCCTGCGCAAGTCGGGGACTCGCCTGCCGGGAAGATGGCATGGTGGCGGGTTGGGAGCAGGTTTAGTACCGCTCCCAGTTTCTGCCATTTTCCCGGCAGTCCCGTCTCCAAACCCGCCTCCCCAGGGCTGGCAAAATTCCCCCCCCTAGTTATTCGATTCGCCAGGACCATGGTCCCAGCACAGTTTAAGTGGAGCCCGTCCCAACAGAACAGCTCCCTCTTTCCCCAGTACTGGTGCCAGTGCCCCATGAATTGAAACCCCTTTTTCCCACACCACTCTTTGAGTCACGCATTTAACTCTCTGATCTGCTTGACCCTATGCCAATTTACATGTGGCTCAGATAGTAATCCAGAGATTATTACCCTTGTGGTTCTACTTATTAATTTAGACTCTAGCTCCTCACACTCCCTCTGCAGAACCTCATTCTAAGTTCTACCTATGTCATTGGTTCCTACATGGACCACGACAACTGGATCCTCCCTCTCCCACTCCAAGTTCTTCTCCAGCCGCGAGGAGATATCCTTAACCCTGGCACCGGGCAGGCAACACAGCCTTCGGCACTCTTTCACGGCTGCAGAGAATAGTATCTATCCCCCTGATTAAACTGTCCCCTGCTACTACCACATTCCTTCCTTCTCCCCCACTTGGATGGCCCCCTGTACCAGAGTGCCGTGGTCAGTTTGCCCATCCTCTCTGCAGTCCTTTTACTCATCCATACAGGTAGAAAATACCTTATGCCTGTTGGACAAGGTCCAGAGCTGAGGCTCCTCCATCACTACATCCTGGGTCACCATACCTTCCTGACTCACAGTCACACCCTCCTGTCCCTGACCACTGACGAACTCTAAAGTACTATGTAACCTAAAGGGCGTGACTGCCTCCTGGAACAAAGTGTCCAGGTAACTCTCCCCCTCCCTGATGCATCGCAATTTCTGCAGCTCGTACTCCAGCTCAACAATTCTGAGCTGAAGTTCCTGGAGTTGCAGACACTTAGAGCTGGGTTTTGTGAATGGAGGTTAGTTGGAGGCGGGACAGCTGCTTGTCGTGTTAATGTCCCGCCTCCATCCTCGCCTGACCAACCAGAGGGATTTTCCCCTGATTGAGCTTGTTAAGCCCGCCCTGCGGGCTCAGCAGGCCAATTAGGGAGGAAGTCACTGACAGATCACGTCAATGTCTGATGTGCCATCTGTCAAGACTTCTTGATAGAAGAAATGTCAGCGTTTGACAGCTCTGTGAAGCTGTCAAACACTGATATTCTCTTTACTTTGATGAGATCTTGTGTTCAGGACTCATCAAACCTTTCAAATTTGTAAATTTCACATGTCTGATGGATCGGAGGGTCCAACAGCCAGTCTGTGAAATTGACAAGGAGGATGTCGGCGCGCCTGATTCACCGCGGATGAAGGCTGTAGGGAGAAAACAAGCTAAATGCACACTTTTTAAAACTTATCACTCACCTTGCAGACTTACCACTCCACACTTGCACCCATCACTCACCTCTACTTCCAGGTGCCTATGACCACCGCAGAACTCCTCCACGCCTCCTCCAACCCAGCGGGGTTCTCTGAGGTCGGGCAGCCTTCACTTGTGAAGGTAAAATGGCACTAATCATTTTTTCTGCCTGTTAACGGGCAGTTAAAAGGATTAAATGCCTTTCCCGCCTCCAGGAGACGGGACCCGAAGCTGCACTTCTTCCCGCCTCCTGGCAAAAGGACATGGAGGCGGGATGGGAGCAGGCTTGCTATCCGCCCCGACTTTCTCTGAATTTACCGGCTGTCCCGCCTCCATGCCCGCCTCCTCGGGGCTGAGAAAATCCAGCCCTTACTGCAGATGTGGTTGCTCGGGATCGCAATGCTCTCCACAAACTCCCACATGCTGCAGTTACCACACACCACCTGCCCTGCCATCTCTAACCTTGTTTTATATATTAATTAGTTAAAGATTTTATTCAATCGATATTTTATTGTTTGATTGTTTTATTTAGGTTAAGGGTTAAGTTATTAATTTAATAAGTGCTAGCAAGTTACAGTTTCTCAGCTCTTAATTTAACCCCCTTCCCTAAAGAGAGCAAAAACAGCTGTAATACTCACCAACCAATCACCTACCTGCTCTCCTGTGACGTCACTCTTTGTTGTTGTTTTTGAATCGGAGCCTCGTGCTGCCACTGCTTTAATTCAGCTCCGCTCTCGGGCTGCTCTTTATCCTTTCGCCGCTGCCGCTACTTTAATTCAGCTCCGTTCTCGGGCCGCTCTTTATCCTCTCACCGCTGCCACTGCTTTAATTCAGCTCCGCTCTCAGGCTGCTCTTTATCCTCGATAATATAATTCATGTTCTCATTTAATTCATGTTCTCATTGCATACAGTTGACGATTACAGATTTCTACATTTAATTCTTACACACATAGGCCTAGAAATTCGGTGGGCTGCGCCACCAGTTAGCGCCTAAAGAGGGCGCTCAGTGGCTTTAGCGCCACTGGCCACGCCTCCCGCGATATTTAGCTGGGGCGCTAATGGCGGCGTTAGCCTGTTGCGCTGCACCGCCACCGATGACGTCATCGGTGTGCGCAGCGCCCCGCTACCGCCCTGATCTCGATATTCGGTAGCGCCCGCCTCTGTAGCGCCGTTCGCAACTCGCGCCCGGTTCACGGGGCCTACCTGGGGCAGCAGTGGCGCAAATTAAGGTGGAGGTGCGGGGCGGCCGTTTTTTTCGGCAGCCGCCTGCCAGCACCTCCGTCCCCGGCCTCCTGATCTCCCTCTGCGGCAGTGCTGGCTCTTTTGCCGGCACTCGCGAGCTCCGATCGCGCTGGTGCAGGCCCCTCCCCCTTAAGAATGGGAGGAAGGCCTGCAGTACCGCAGCGCGCCGTGCCGCTGCGTGTGGCACTGCGGCACGTTGCGCTGTGATATTCAGTTTCAGCGCCCTAAGAGGGACGCGGAGCGCCTCGAGCCTCGTCCCGTGTCCCTCTTGGGGCGTTCAAGCTGAATTTCTGGCGGTTGCAACTGCTCCGATCGCTGCGCTAATTCCGGCGCCCAGACGAGCTTGCCGCCCCGTTTGCAGCTCCACCGAATTTCTCCCCCATAATCCATTACTGATGATTATAAGATATTGAAGATTATAAGGTATTAGTGATTATAATATATTAAAACAATCTAAAAACCAACCAATCCATGACAATCTTACAAAGGGAATAAGGCCCATTTTGCCCCCGTTAGAGGTTGAGGGCCCAACAAGCACAACTCACTCTCCGCAGGCCTCAGTGACAGTCCGAAACTGAAGCTCAAAAAAATTTCCTTCCCCAATCTTTGGGACTCTTCCCCTACCCCGCTCCTTTAAGTAGTCTCGTCCTGTTCAGGTGGTGCATCAGTGGTCCCACTGCAGAACTGCCTGGATATTCCGGCCTTGCAGTGGCTGCTCCCTTTCAGTGTTGGGGCTCCCACCAACAGCCTGCACTCCATACTTAATGATCTCCTGAAGGAACATGGGTTGGGGTCATGGTGGGATTGGGGCAGCAGGTAGAAGTCTCACCCACTGCAATATCGCCAACAGGAGGAGAATCTAGCCAAATGTAACTGAGCATACAGACCAGAGGTCTCCGTTTCAATTCCAGGTCTGCGCTGACTCAGATGACCTGAGCCAAGGTGCCAGATTGGATGCTGTGACTGGACTCAACGTTGGAGGAGGAGCACTGACCAAAGCTCCTGCTCCTGATGACCATCCAGTTATACCTGCCAAAAGCACATGTGTGGATGTTGTATAAGGACAGGATCTGGTTTGACTGTAATGGTCCCCAAGTTAATTTATGAGCCTGGACAATAAATGTTAAGAATAAGCATGTGGTTGAGGTATTAGAGATTTGCAAGTAGAACAGTACTCCTTTGGGTCCTTCAGGAAGATAGAAAACTGGCACAAATAATCAGACTATATTCTGAAGAACCGCAGGATGAGATTGATATCCCACTCTTGGTGGGCACCATAACTCACACAAGGCTTTGGTTATGATTTTTCCACAGCCACTAATGGAGTATGAACCCTATTTGATCGGTTTTCAGAATGTCTCCCTTCCATTTTCTAACCCTATAGATGTTGCAATTAAATGTCAGATATAGCTCAGTGGTAGCACTCTCAGCTCTGAGTGAGAAGGTTATAGATTCAAGTCCCATCCTATTTGCCTGATTAGGTGGAGATAAAAGATCTTATGGCATCTTTTGAAGAAAAGCAGGGCAGGTTCCATGTGTTCTGTCAATATTTTTCCCTCAACCAACATCACCATAAACAGATTATCAAGTCATTTATCACTTTACTGTTTGTGGTATCTTGCTCTACACAAATTGGAGCCACTTTTCCCGACATTACAACAGTGACTACACATCAAAAAGTACTTCATTGGTGTGAAGTGATTTAGAACATTCAGGGGTCCTGAAAGTTGCTATAGAAATGCAAGTTCTTTCTTTCTCTTTCTCATTAGTAATGTACCTTTCAGTTACAGGGTGTCGAGTCCTTTAAAGTTCACTGCCTGCCTCCTTCAACTTGTCACCTTGAAATTATAAAAAGCAGTATTTCATTGTAGGTGGGTTGCTCAGCAAATTTCAATCTAAAGCATTAAAACTATTGTTATAATTGTTGTACAGGTGGACCCTGATAACCAGACGATGATTGCTGCTGTTCAGTTTAACATGACATACGAGTTATGGGATGAATCTCCATCCAAGACCAAAACCCCATTCCAGGTAATCGAGCTAAACTACTCCATCCGAATCTGCAATGATATGGATTCCACACGGTCAGTGTTTATATTTGTTATTAAGTTTGGGGTTTAAGTCTGGGTATTATTTTCTCTTTACGTGTAACCTGCTGTTTGTGCAGTATTTTTGGAGTGGCTCCTACTTACTTCAGCTAAAGTCAGTGTTCAATTCATGGGTTTCAAATGAACAAGCCCTTAAATTTGCAAACTTCCTAATATCATCTGAGCTCAGTACTTCCACCCCATCTCCTTCCATATACCACGAGAATATAGCTGTGTACCCATGAAACATCTACCTACAGGAGCAGATCATTGTCCAGAAATTGCCGATCTTAAGGAGGGTGGGAGAGCCTGCCGATGGCTGTGATCGGGAGAGGTAACGTTGGGGCTGGGGAGGCTGAAGGCTTCCTTGTGCGGCCTGGGGTTAGCACTCCTCCTCCTCCTGACCCACAAGGAGCTTCAAACCAGCCAAAGTTCTAAAACTTACCTGGGCCTCTTTTGTCCAATGGGCTCCTCCCGCTGTGTTGCTGCGGCTGGGCGTCAGACAGTGAAGGACTCCCCCTGTGGTGAGGTTAAAATAAGGCACGGCGGCGATTACATCATCAGCCATGTCTTTTCAAATCAAATCAAATCAAATCAAATCAACTTTTATTGTCATTGTTAGTGCACAAGTGCAGTACAACGAAATGTAGGCTTGCGGCTCCCGAGAGTGTACAATTTGGATTAGGACACTTAACATTTCAACATACATTTGTACATATATATTAGCATAAATATGACCATAATAAAGTGCATCGGCAGATGTGCAGGCTTTAGTGTTTATTTGTGGAGTTTGCACGTTAAGTAGTCCCACCTGCTTTTAGCGGGAGCCTCATCTAGGGACTGAATCGCAGCGTAAATATTACGGTGGCCGGGAATGCTATCGGGTTGCTCGATTCCGATATTTCAACCTCCCTCCACCGACCCTTTCCCGTCCATCGAGGGGGGTGGTGTTAAAATTGAGGCCAAAGGCGGTGGAACCCATGGGGTCTGAGCTTGAACATTTGAGCTGGAAGATCTTCAAACTGACTGAGTACCAAAGTGGAATATTGATCTTTTCCACCAGCAACATATTTCACCTTGAAATGGACAAATTTCACAAAGGAATATCCTTTGATTTACTGCCCATTTTCCAGCAGTTTTGGGGGTGAAAAGTTAATTAAAACGGGGCAGTAAATGCTACAGCATCAAGTCTACCAGTGAAACTAAAGTGAGTTCAAAGCCCACCATGGCAAATTGTGATTTTAATATATCTGGTATTTGTGGGCTGGCATCAGAAAAGGACCATGAAAGCTGCCAGATTGTTGTAAAAGGCCACCTGGTTCTCTAATGTTCACTAATGTCCTTCAGGGAAGAGAAATTGCCATGCCTACCCGACCCAGCCTACACATGACTCTAGTCCTTCACCATTTGCCCCAAATTCCAACCCAAATGATTAGCAGCATTATATAAGTGGCGGTAGCAGCTCCAGAATACCATCCCTAAGGCGGATACCACATTGAGGAGGCCATTTTGTTTTTTGGGTCTCACGGTTGGTTTAATTTTCCTGCATATCAATTTTTGTTGTTTGGTGCTCGAGAGTCTTTTACTGCCCTGTTTTGTCAGCTCTGCAGAACATTCTGGGATACAGTATATGAATAATCTGAAACTTGACATGCGGTTAGTGTCGCACGCTTGGAAGGAATGTGCGACTTTGGACCGATGGTTCCCAAAGCTCTCCACCACTGGGGTTTCCTCACATCATGTCTGGGTCTGTTGGAGACTAATTGATAGAGATTGATTGCTGTGATTAGTCAACAGCTCCATTAATGGTGTATCATGTGACCACCAGGGTGGGAGATGGTGAACTAGATGGACCTTGGTCTTTATTACGTCCAGTAATTCCTATGCAATGCTTTGCACTGCAGACATTAATTTCCCAATGGGAATCCCTCTATTCTGAGATTCTGAAGAAGGGGAGGATGAGGAGATGGAAGAGGCTCAATTCATCTTAGAATGAGGCATCACCGAAGGCACTTGCTCCCTACACACACTGCATTTACAGACTAAGAAATATCACTTAGATTGCTCTGCATGTCACTGCTTCAGAAGGCTCTGCTTCCCCTCAGTGCAGACAATGGGCTGGATTTTCATTGAGGAGGCGGGTAGGAGGCGGAACTACAACTTTCAGGGTTGTAGTCCCGCCTCCATCGGGTTCTAGCCAACCCACGTGATTTTGACTTGATTGACCTTGTTGAGCCTGCCCAGCGGGCTCAGCAGGCCAATTAAGGGCCACCCGGCAACAGGTGACGTCAAGACCTTTTGACAGATGAAATATCAGCGTTTGAAGCTGTCAAACACTAACAATCTGTACTCCAGGTTAATTCCTTCCTCTCAGGTTGATTTAGAGATCTCCTCGGAACAGAAAGCTGAATGCTGCAATTTTTGACAGATCGCGGCCATTCTGCTTTCTGTGCCGGTGAGATGAGGGACTCCCGAGATCTGAAGGAAGGAAGGAAGGCTGTAAAGGTAAGTACATGTAAGTAAAACTTCTTTAAACACTTTACACACACCAAACACACTTACCTCTTCACTCATGCACCCATCACTCACCTGAACACTGGACATCTCGAACCCTCCAAGCCCTTCATCCCGATGGCCCGCCTCGCTAACTTGGCATGGTTTGGAGCCATCGGGAATCCCACATTTCACCAATGAAAATAGGGATTAGGCTAAAAACTGCCTGTTAACTACCTGTTAACAGGCAGTTAATTGGCACTGAACCCCTTCCCGCCTCGGGGAGGCGGGTCCCAGTGCGGGTCGGGTACCCGCCTCCTTTGAAACTGGCATGGAGGCGGGATGGGTTCATGCCTCCCAATTTCGGGATTTTAACCCCCCGCATGCCTCCAATCCCGCCTCCACGGCCCAATGAAAATCCTGCCCAATGTGTCAATTGCTGGCTGAAGAGCTGGAGCCCACTTCCAGCAGGATAACAGCATTGTCTGTATCAGTGCAAGTCACCACTCCCTTGAGTTCCTTTTCAATTGGATCTTTTCAAGCAGCATCTGGTAATCTTCGGCACATTAGTCAGGCTGCAGCTCGCTATTGCATTAAGATCATTGATTGTGCACTTCACATCCTTCCCACTGGAACCAGAGAAACAAAGGGGTCGATATTAATCCCCAGCGATGGGCGGGAGCGGGTCCGGGGTAAAAATTGTCACTTCCCGAAACACGACCCCAACCTGCTGCGTAAACACCTGCCGCTATTTTTACAGCAGTGGGTTGCGAGGCGTGTCTGTGTCCTGTCTTGGAGAGGTGGGATACTTCATCATTATAATATTTAAATCAGGCTCCCACAGCGCAGTTGGAAGTCTGATTAAAATTGAACGGTTGCTGGCCGGGTTTCCCAGGGCTCGGGAAACCCAGCAGCGAAATGGAGACGGGAGCAGCCGGATCAAGCAGGTAAGTGGTTTTTGTAGCACTCCATGTGCACTGTATGGCAGTTCTTGGATTGGTGAAGGTTTCACTGACTGCCTCAGCAACCTTGTTCATACTGCCTGAACCAGTCTCTTATGGGGCTCACTGCCCTCGGTGCTCAACACTCGATCCCTTGTTAGCCAGCTACACCGCCACGGAATCATCAGACAGTCTGGGAGCCCTCACTGCTGCTGACCTCATGCAAGGCTGTCGTTCCTTGAGACATTCTAGTAGTTGTGTTCCTGCCGCTCAAAAACTGATGTCACCTCTAATTAGTTGCTGCCTTTTAAAGGCTGCAAAAGCCCTGCACTTTCACCCCTCCCAGTAGCGCTAACCCAGCGAGGGACAGCATTACCTCTCCTAACCTGACCCAATTCTGGCTGAGAGGGCGATCTTCTGCTCATCCAAAATATAGTAGGGAAGTAGGTAATGGATGAGATTGGGGATTGATCACCTTCCAGAGATGGCCAGACACCTCCTTCAGGAGTTAGAGTCAGGCCGCTCTGGCCTGTAAATTTGGCCATGCAGCACTTGTTTTTTGGCCACTAAGCCCCCGATATAGCAGGCAACAAGTGCGGCCCCAGCTATATTACATAGGATTACATAGGCTATACAGCACAGAAACAGGCCATTCGGCCCAACCAGTCCATGCCGGAGTTTATGCTTCACTGGAGCATCCTTCCATCTTTCCTCATCTAACTCTATCAGCATAACCCTCTATTCCCTTCTCCCTCATATGCTTATCTAACCGCCCCTTAAGTGCATCGATACTATTCGCTTCAACCACTCCCTGTGGTAGCGAATTCCACATTCTCACCATTCTGGGTAAAGAAGTTTCTTCTGAATTCCCCATTTGATTTCTTGGTGGCTATCTTATATTGATGGCCTCTAGTTATGCTCTTCCCCACAAGTGGAAACACTCTCTCTGTATCTACTCTATCAAAACCTTTCATAATTTTAAAGACCTCTATTCGGTCACACCTCAGCCTTCTCTTTCCAGAGAAAAGAGACCCAGCCTGTTCATCCTTTCCTGATAAGTATATGCTCGCATTTCTGGTATCATCCTTGTAAATCTTCTCTGCACCCTCTCCAGTGCCTCTATATCCTTTTTATAATATGGCGACCAGAACTGTATGCAATACTCTAAGTGTGGTCTAACCAAGGTTCGATACAAGTTTAGCATAACTTTTCTACTTTTCAATTCTGTCTCTTTGGAAATAAACCCTAGTGCTTGGTTTGCTTTTTTTTTTAATGGCCTTGTTAACCTGTGTCACTACTTTTAGTGATTTGTACATTTGTACTCCGAGATGCCTTTGCTCCTCTACCCCATCTAGACTCACACCCTCCAAGTTATAAGTGACCTCCCTATTCTTCCTACCAAAATGTAATACCTCACATTTATCTGTGTTGAAATTCATTTGCCAATTATATGGCCATTCTTCAAGTTTATTAATGTCTTCCTGTAATTTGTTGAAGCCCTCCTCAGTATTGACACCTCCGCCCCTCAAATTCATTGTCATTTGCAAATTTAGAAATGTTGTTTTTGATTCCAGAGTCTAAATCGTTAATATAAATTGTGAATAACAGTGGTCCCAGCAGTGATCCTTGTGGAACACCACTTCCCACCTTCTGCCACTCTGAATAGCTACCCATCTTTTACCCCTACTCTCTGTTTTCTGTTTTGAAGCCAGCTAGCTAATCATTCTGCTACTTGTCCCCTGACGCCGCATTCTCTGACCTTATTCATTAGTCTATTATGTGGTACCTTATCGCAGGCCTTTTGAAAATCTAGATAGATTACATCTATTGCATTACCCTTGTCTACTCTCTCTGTTAACTCTTCAAAAAATTCAATGAAGTTGGTCAAGCAAGACTTTCCCTTTTGAAATCCATGCTGACTATTCATTATTATATTTTTGGTTTCTAGATGTTCTCCTATTTTCTCCTTTAGTAGGGATTCCATTATTTTTCCTACCACCAATGTTAAGTTGACTGGTCTATAGTTCCCTTGACATGTTCTATCTGTCTTCTTAAATATAGATATTACGTTAGCTATCCGCCAGTCCTCTGGCACTACACCTTTTTCTAATAAATTATTAAATATGTGTAGTAATGCCTGTTATCTCTTCCCAAGATTCTTTTAAAATGCGCGTATATAATCCGTCCAGACCAAGGGTTTTATCCTCTTTGAGTTTGATTAGTTTATTTAATGTATCTCCTCTTTTTATTTTAAATGCAGTTATTTCATTACTAATCTCATCATCTGATGTCATGTCCACCTGTTCTATCTCCCTGGTATCCTTCTCAATTATCATCTGAAAGCGTATTATATTATGGTCACTATTGCCTAGATGTTCCCCTACTTTTACTTCTCTTATCTGCTCTAGTTCATTCCCCATTTCTTGCTCCAATTGCGAATCCTTCCATGTTGGGCTTTTTACATATTGGGTTAGAAAGGAATCCTGTACACATTGTAGGAACTCCATTCCCTTATCTCCTTCACCTACATCTTCTGTCCTATTAATATTGGGGTAGTTGAAATCCCCCATGATTATTATTCTATTTTTTTTACTCATTTCCCTAATTTGTTGCATATTTCTTCTTCCACTATTAGGTGGTCTGTAGACTAGCCCTATTAGTGTGTTTGATCCTTTATTATCTTTTATCTCTATCCACGTTGGATTCTACTTTTGTCTCGCTGATAGCTGCGTCACATTTTTTTACTGCCATTGTGTTATCCCTAATCAGTACAGCTCCTCCACCTCCCCTTTTTCCCTCTCTATCTTTTCTAAGCATGTTATACCCTGCAATAACAACAGAAAATGCTGGAAAAACTCAGCAGGTCAGGCAACATCCGTGGAGAGGAATTTGAGTTGACATTTCGGGTCGAACCCTTCTTCAAAACTGGAAAGAAAAGAAAATAGATCGAAGGCAGGGCTGCGATCGGACAAAAGAATTAAAAGAAACAAAAGAAGTAAAAGAGACAATAAAAGGTATTCGAAGCTAGACGAGATGGTAATAGGCTGAGATTAGGTGTGAAGTATACTGGCAGGGCAAGTTTTGAAGAAGGGTTCGACCCGAAACGTCAACTCAAATTTCTCTCCACGGATGTTGCCTGACCTGCTGAGTTTTTCCAGCATTTTCTGTTGTTATTTCGGATTTCCAACATCTGCAGTATTTTGCTATTATACCCTGCAATGTTTAATTCCCAGTCCTGATTTTTCTGTTGCCATGGCCGGAATTTTCCCCTAAAAGAACAGGTGGGTTTGAAGCGTGGGTCAGTTAAATTGTTAAGAATGAGATTCCCGACCTGATCCCGCCCATTTCCGGTATTGATGGAGGAGGGGCGGGCGACCAACCCGCTCCCAGGGGGCGTTACCTCAATTTAAATATTGTAATGAGGCTGGAAGCCTCTTTCTCCCCTCCATTTTGTGTTTAACATCATGGGGACGGGTTTCACACAATCCGTGAAACCCGGCAGTTAAACAGAGGTGGGGACTGTTGCATCCAGGAGGTAAGTGGCTTTATATCTACCTCAGAATCACAGAAACCCCACAGTGCAGATAGAGGCCATTTCGGCCCATCAAGCCTGCACCGACACATATCCCACCTGATCCCCGTAACCCCTACACCAACACATATCCCACCCTATCCCCACGTATTTAATCCCCCTAACACTAAGGGTCAATTTATCATAGCCAATCAACCTAACCCGCACATCTTTGGACTGTGGGAGGAAACCGGAGCACCCAGAGTAAACCCACTGGATCCAGGGCCCCGACCATACCCACCTCCCACGATCAGAGAACCCCACTTGACCTCCGATCACCTTCCCAGGCCTCCCCCCGTCCCACAACGATGATGATGAGGCCGGCCATGATCCTCCCTTCCCTGCCCCACCAACCCCGCCGATCCCTGGCCGACTCCACCCCTGCGATCCCCGACCCTACCCCCCCTCCCGATCCCCGACCCTTGCCGATGCTGTCTCCATTCCCCCCCGATCCCTGACCCCTGTCGATGCTGTCTCCACCCCCTCCCGATCCCTGACCCTTGCCGATACTGTCTCCATTCCCCCCCGATCCCTGACCCGTCGATGCTGTCTCCACCCCACCCCCTATCCCCGACCCTGCCGATTCTGTCTCCACCCCCCCTCCCGATCCCTGACCCCTGCCGATGCTGACTCCATTCCCCCCCGATCCCTGACCCCTGTCGACGCTGTCTCCACCCCACCCCCTATCCCCGACCCTGCCGATGTAGTGTCCACCCCCTCCCGATCCCCGACCCCTGCCGATACTGTTTCCATTCCCCCCCGATCCCCGACCCCTGCCGATACTGTCTCCATTCCCCCCCCGATCCCCGACCCTGCCGATGCTGTCTCCACCCCCTCCCGATCCCCGACCCCTGCCGATACTGTCTCCATTCCCCCCGATCCCCGACCCCTGCCGATACTGTCTCCATTCCCCCCCCGATCCCTGACACCTGTCGATGCTGTCTCCACCCCACCCCCTATCCCCGACCCTGCCGATGCTGTCTCCACCCCCCCTCCCGATCCCCGACCCCTGCCGATACTGTCTCCATTCCCCCCCCCCGATCCCTGACCCCTGCCGATGTTGTCTCCACCCCACCCCCATCCCCGACCCTGCCGATTCTGTCTCCACCCCCCTCCCGATCCCCGACCCCTGCCGATGCTGTCTCCACCCTTCCGCTGTCCCGATCCCCGACCCTGCCAATTGCCGATCCTCCTGCCGCGATCCCTCCGCCGGACTGACCCCTTGTTCTGAGATCTCTCAAGCTGGCTGGCTGCAGGTGGGAATCCGAGGCCTCACATTTAAATCAGGCCCTGCCATTAAAGTCGGCAGGGCCTGCGGGAAACCCGGCCTCGTTTCCCGCCAGCCACGTAGGCCCCCCGGCCCCAACCCACCTACCTGGGGAAAATTCAGGCCCATGTCTCCGTAATCCCCACTATGTCAGGTTCCTCGCAATGCAAGATTGCCTCCAGCTCCCCTGTTTTATTACGGACACTGTGTACATTGCTGTACAGACAGTTTATCTAAGTTTTAATAGCAGTTCCTCTTGCTTTAGTGTCAACCATCTTTTCACACTCCTGTTCTTTAACTCTATTTATTCCCTGGCCATCAATGTCCTCCCTTTATTCTTTCCTATGGTCTGCTTTCCTGTTTTTTGTTTATATTTAGGCTGGTTTCATTTCTTGTAGATCCCTCCACCGCCCCCCACCCCTACTAGTTTAAAGCCTTTGCCATCTCCCTATTTACCTTTTCAGCTAGGACACGGTTCCCACCCCAGTTCAGATGGAGCCTGTTCCATCGGTACAGCTCCTTCCTGTCCCAGTACTGGTGCCGGTGTCCCATGAAAAGGAACCCCTCTTTCCCACTCCAGCCCTTTAGCCACGTGTTAATTCTCCTGATCTGTCTGCTTCTATGCCAATTTGCACGTGGCTCAGGAAATAATCCAGAGATTATTACCCTTGAAGTCCTGCTTTTTAATTTTGCTCCTAACTCCTGATACTCCTTCAGCAGGACATTTCTATTCTGCTCTTCCACCCCCCCTCTTGGACAGCCTCCTGAGCCACGGTGCCTTGGTCTGCATTGTGGCTGTTCTCCCCCCTGTCTTTCTCCTTGTCCTCACAGGTAGCGAGTACATCGTACCTGTTGGACAGAACCAGTGTCTGTGGGACCTCCTTCTTAACCTCTCCTAAGACTCTGCTACGTGGCTCCCTAACAGTCACACCCTCCTTTCCCTGAACCTGTGCTTTCCTCTAGGTGTGACTGTATTCTGAATAAAACTATCCAGAAATTCCTCCCCCTCCCTTATGTTTCGGAGTGTCTCTAACTCGCACTCCAGCTCAGTGACTCTGAGCCAGAGTGACTGAAGGCAGAGACAGTTCCTGCCGATGTGGGAATCGGGGACAGTCTCGCTGTTCACAAACTCCCACGTACTACAGCCCCAACACACAGCCTGCCCTGCCATCTCTAGTTTTTTTATTTATTTGCTTACTTAATTAGTTAAAGTTTTTAATCAAATGATTATTTATAGTTATATTAATTAGTTTATTTAGTTAAGTTATTTACTAACCTAATAGTTATAGTTCCCCAGCTCATGGCATTCAGGGTCCACGCCTGAAACAGGTTTTAGGCCCTTTGCCATATGCCCTCACTTCAAGAATAGTTTGCCCTGAGGCAGTTGGCTGCGCTCATTAAAACCGGACCTTGGGACCTCTTGTGACACTTCAAGGTAACCTTTTCAAATTTACTTACCTGAATATGGAGCCTGGAGGAACATGAGTACTCCTCCTGGCCCAGCATTTACCAAAAAAAATCGCCAATGCTCCTTCACCCTCGATTACTGCCACTCCTGACCGCCTCCCACACCCCCCTCCACAGCCTCTGATTCTAACCCTCAATCCTCTGGCCGCCGGCCTCCGATCCTTCCTTCCCGGCCTCCTCTGCCAGCCCCCAATTCTCACCGTCCTCCTGTCTCCCCCCCCGCCCTGAGCCCTCTGACCCGACCCGACCCATGGCTTCACTTACCTGAGGATTTATGTGACTTGACCGACAGCCTGAACTTGGTCTGCTCTTCACCAGGTGACTGTTGTGTCCTTGGTAATGAGGCCTGAGGCTGAAAATCGGGGGCGCCTCGGGCCTCACCATTAGGAAGCAGGCCATGCACCCTGCACCCCCCATGTTCCCGAAAATGGGTGCACCCGTATTTCTACACCTGTGTCTGGGCATGGTGTCACTCTGACTTTCTGGGCCGGACTGGGGTGGGCGTCACTGATGTGCTTTTCTGTGTTAATGACCCCATCACCGCAATTTGGGACAGGGTCTACAGAAAGCTTCATGGGTGACTTGGAGTTGTGGTTCACCGCACTTCAGGCAGCAAGGCGGCCTCCCAGAATTTCAACCCCATAAAAACTATTAGTTACAATGACAAAACCTGCACTGCTCACCATCACCTCAGAAATGAACATCATTGAAATGTTTCTGTGTATAATGTAAATCCTAAATCAGTAGATTTTCAGTAATTAATTTTTGTGTTGTTATAGGGTCAGGCGAGGAGCCCTGTTTCACCCCACTTTACAATTGAAGTGGGGAATTTGAGTATTGATGACCTCACAACCTAGGGTTCCCAATGCTCCTGTTTTGGGCGGGAATACACCGGAATGGGCGATTGGTCGCCCAAGCACATGCACAATAATCCAATGTTGTGGCCTGCAACCAAACGGCGTTTTCTGAGCCTTGCTGGTCTCACCGCTGTTCAGAACACACCGCTTCCTTACCGCATCCGAGGATGACGGCATCGGGGCCAACAGAAATTGCCTGAGAGAGGGAAACATAAACTGAGGGGGAGAGAGGGAAACACAAACTGGGAGAGAGAGAAAAACACAAACTGAGGGAGAGAGAGAGAAACACAAACTGATGTGTGAGAGAGAAACACAAAATGAGGGAGAGAGAGAGAAACACAAACTGAGGGAGAGAGAGAAACACAAACTGAGGGAGAGAGAGAGAAACACAAACTGATGTGTGAGAGAGAAACACAAAATGAGGGAGAGAGAGAGAAACACAAACTGAGGGAGAGAGAGAAACACAAACTGAGGGAGAGAGAGAGAGAGGAACACAAACTGAGCAAGAGAGGAGCACAAACTGATGAAGAGAGAGAAACACAAACTGAGGGAAGAGAGAGCAAAACACAAATAGGGGAAAGAGAAACACACACTGGGGAGTGAGAAAAACACAAACTGAGGGAGAGAGAAAAACACAAACAGAGAGAGAGAGAGAAACACAAACTGAGGAAGAGAGAAAAACACAAACTGAGGGTGAGAGCAAAACACAAATGGGGGAAAGAGAGAAACACACTGGGGAGTGAGTGAGAGAAAAACACAAACTGAGGGTGAGAGAGCAAAACAAACAAGGGAAAGAGAGAAACACAAACTGAGGGAGAGTGAAACAAACGGGAGGGAGAGAGAGAAACAAACGGGGAGAGAGAAACACAAACTGGGGAGAGAGAAACACAAACTGAGCGAGAGAGAGAAGTACAAACGGGGAAGATAGAGAAGCACAAACAGGCAAGAGAGAAAAACACAAACTGAGGGAGAGCGAGAGGAACACAAACTGAGCGAGAGAGAGAAGCACAAACTGGGGGAAGATAGAGAAGCACAAACTGACGGAAGAGAGAGAAAAACACAAACTGAGGGAGAGAGACACAAACTGAGGGAGAGAGAGAAACACATACTGAGGGAGAAAGACAAACTGAGGGAGAGAGAAAAACAAACTGAGGGAGAGAGAGAGAGAAACAAACTGGGGGAGAGAATCACAAACTGGGAGAAAGAGCGAAATACAAACTGGGAGGGAGAGAGAAAAACACAAACTGAGGGAGAGAGAGAGAAACACAAACTGGGGAGAGAGAAACACAATCTGGGGGAGAGAGAGAGAAGCACGAACTGGGGGAAGATAGAGAAGCACAAACTGAGGCAAGAGACAGCAACACAAACTGACGGAAGAGAGCAAAACACAAACTGAGGGAGAGGGAAAAACACAAACTGAGGGAGTGAGAGAGAAACACAATCTGGGGGAGAGAGAAAAACAAACTGGGAGAGAGAGAGAGAAATACAAACTGGGGAGAGAGAGGAACACAAACTGAGGGAGAGAGAAAAACACAAACTGGGAGAGAGAGAAACAAACTGAGGGAAGAGAGCGAACAACACAAACTGGAGGAGAGAGAGAAACAAACTGAGGGGGAGAAAAAGAAAAAAATGAACGGGACAGAGAAACACAAACTGGGAGAGAGAGCAAAACCGAAACTGAGGGAGAGAGAGAAACACACTGAGGGAGAGAGAGAAAAACACAAACTGAGGGGGAGAGAGCGAACAACACAAACTGGAGGAGAGAGAGAAACACAAACTGAGGAGGAGAGAGAAATACAAACTAAGCGAGAGAGAAAAACATAAACTGAGCAAGAGAGAGAGAAACACAAACCGAGGGGGGGAGAGAGAGAAACACAAACTGAGGGAGAGAGAGAGAAAAACACCAACTGAGGGAGAGAGAAAAAAACACAAACTGAGGGAAGAGAGAGAGAAACAACAACTGAGGGAGAGAGAAAAAAACACAAACTGAGCGAGAGAGAAAGAAACAAACCGAGGGGGAGAGAGAGAAACACAAACTGAGGGAGAGAGAGAGAAATACAAACTGATGTGAGAAACACAAAATGAGGGAGAGAGAGAAACAAACTGGGGCGAGAGAGAAACACAAACAGAGGGGGCGAGAGAAACACAAACTTGGGGAGAGAGAGAAAAACACAAACTGGGAGAGAGAGAAACACAAACTGAGGCAGAGAGAGAAAAACACGAACTGAGAGAGAGAAGCACAAACTGAGGGAAGAGAGAAGAGAGAAACAACAACTGAGGAAGTGAGAGAAAAACAAACTGAGCGAGAGAGAAAGAAACACAAAACAAGGGGGAGAGAGAGAAACACAAACTGAGGGAGAGAGAAACACAAACTGATGTGGGAGAGAGAAACAGAAAATGAGGGAGAGAGAAACACAACCTGAGGGAGAGAGAAGCAGAAACTGATGGAGAGAGAGAAACAAACGGAAGAGAGAGCAAAACACAAATGGGAAAGAGAAACACACACTGGGGAGTGAGAAAAACAAACTGAGGGAGAGAGAAAAACACAAACAGAGAAAAACACAAACTGAGGAAGAGAGAGAAACAAACTGAGCGTGAGAGAGCAAAACAAACAAGGGAAAGAGAGAAACACAAATGGAAGAGAGAAAAACACAAACTGGGGGAAGAGAGAAACAAACTGAGGGAGAGCGAAACAGAAACGGGAGGGAGAGAAAAACACAAACTGAGGGGGAGAGAAATACAAACTGGGGAGAGAGAGAGAAACACAAACTGACCGAGAGAGAGAAGCACAAACTGGGGGAAGATAGAGAAGCACAAACTGAGGAAAGAGAGAAAAACATAAACGGAGCGAGGAACTCAAACTGAGCGAGTGAGAGAAGCACAAACGGGGAAGATAGAGAAGCACAAACTGACGGAAGAGAGAAAAACAAACTGACGGAAGAGAGAGAAAAACAAACTGAGGGAGAGACAGAAACAAACAGAGAGAGAAACAAACTGAGGGAGAGAGAGAAACACAAACTGAGGGAGAAAGAAAAACAATCTGAGGGAGAGAAACAAATGGGAAGAGAGAATCACAAACTGGGAGAGAGAGCGAAATACGAACTGGGGAGAGAGAGCAACACAAACTGAGGGAAGAGAGTGAACAACACAAACTGGAGAAGAGAGAAAAACACAAACTGAGGGAGAGAGAAAAACACAAACGGAGAGAGAAAAACACAAACTGAGGGAGAGAGAAAAACACAAACTGAGGAAGAGAGAGAAAAACACAAACTGAGGGACGAGAGTGAACAACACAAACTGGAGGAGAGAGAAAAACACAAACTGAGGGAAAGAGAAAAACACAAACGGAGAGAGAAAAACACAAACTGAGGGAGAGAGAAAAACACAAACTGAGGAAGAGAGAGAAAAACACAAACTGAGGGACGAGAGTGAACAACACAAACTGGAGGAGAGAAAGTGAAACACAAACTGAGGGAGAGAGAAACACAAACTGGGGGAAAGAGAAAAACACAAAGTGAGAGAGAGAGACACTCAAACTGAGCGAGAGAGACAAACACAAACTGAGGGACAGAGAAAAAAGCACAAACTGGCAGAGAGTGAAACACAGACTGAGGGAGAGAAAGAAAAACAAACTGAGGGAGAGAGAGAAAAACAGAAAAAGAGAGAAAACACAAACTGAGGGGGAGAGAGAAACAAACTGAGGGAGAGAGAAACAAACTGAGGGAGAGAGAAACACAAAGTGAGGGAGAGAGAAACACAAACTGAGGGAGAGAAAAACACAAACTGAGCGAGAGAGAGAAACACAAACTGACGGGGAGAGAGAGAAACACAAACTGAGGGAGAGAGAGAGAAACACAAACTGAGGGATAGAGAGAAACACAAACTGGGAGAGAGAAACACAAATGGAGGGGGAGAGAAACAAACTGAGGGGGAGAGAAACAAACTGGAGAGAGAGAAACACAAACGGGGGGAGAGAAAAACACAAACTGGGGGAAGAGACAGCAACACAAACTGACGGAAGAGAGAAAAAACACAAACTGAGGGAGAGAGAGCAACACAATCTGGGGGAGAGAGAGAAGCACAAACTTGGGGAAGATAGAGAAGCACAAACTGAGGCAAGAGACAGCAACACAAACTGATGGAAGAGAGCAAAACACAAACTGAGGGAGAGAAAAACACAAACTGAGGGAGTGAGAGAGAAACACAATCTGCGGGAGAGAGAAAAACAAACTGGGAGAGAGAGAAATACAAACTGGGGAGAGAGAGAAAAACAGAAACTGAGGGAATAGAGCGAACATCACCAACTGGAGGAGAGAAAAACACAAACTGGGGGAGAGAGAGAGAAACACAAACCGAGGTGGAGAGAGAGAAAAACAACCTGGGGGAGAGAGAGAGAAACACAAACCGAGGTGGAGAGAGAGAGAAACAAACTGAGAGAGAGAGTGAGAAACACAAACTGGGGGGAGAGAGAAACACAAACTGAGAAAGAGAGAAACAAACTGGGGAGAGTGTGAGAAAAACACAAACTGAGGGAGAGAGAGAAAGAAACACACACTGAGGGAGAGAGAAACACACAGACTGAGGGGGAGAGAGAAAAACGCAACCTGAGGGGGAGAGAGAGTGAAACACAAACTGAGGGAGAGAGAGAGACACAAACTGAGGGACAGAGAGAGAAAAGCACAAACTAGCAGAGAGAGAAACACAGACTGAGGGGGAGAGGGAAAAACACAAACTGAGGGAAGAGAGAGAAACACAAACTGAGGGAGAGGGAGAAACAGGAACTGGGGAGAGAGAGAGAAACACAAACTGAGGGGGAGAGAAACACTAACTGAGGGAGAGAGAAAAACAAACTGGGAAGAGAGAGAAACACAAACTGAGGGAGAAACAGAAACTGGGGAGAGATAGAAACACAAACTGAGGGGGAGAGAGAGAGAAAAATACAAACTGAGGGAAGAGAGCGAGCAACACAAACTGGAGGAGAGAGAAACACAAACTTGGGGGAGAGAGAGAAACGCAAACCGAGGTGGAGAGAGAGAAAAACAACCTGGGGGAGAGAGAGAGAGAAACACAAGCTGGGGGAGAGAGAGAGAAACAAACTGAGGGAGAGAGCGAGAAACACAAACTGGGGGGAGAGAGAAACACAAACTGAGAGAGAGAAACACAAACTGGGGAGAGTGAGAAAAACACAAACTGAGGGAGAGAGAGAAAGAAACACACACTGAGGGAGAGAGAAAGACACAGACTGAGGGGGAGAGAGAAAAACGCAACCTGAGGGGGAGAGAGAGAGTGAAACACAAACTGAGGGGGAGAGAGAGAAACACATTCTGAGTGGGAGGGAGATACACAAACTGGGGGGAAAGAGAGAGAATCGCAAACTGGGGCAGAGAGAAAAACACAAACTGAGGGAAGAGAGAGAAAAACACAAACTGAGGGGGAAGAGAGAGAAAAACGCAATGAGGGACGAGAAACAAACTGGGGGGAGAGAGAGAAACACTAACGGGGGATAGAGAGCAACACAAACTGGGGAGAGAAACACAGAGAAAGAGAGAGAAGCACAAACTGGGGAACATAGAGAAGCACAAACTGAGGTAAGAGACAGCAACACAAACTGACGGAAGAGAGAGAAAAACACAAACTGAGGGAGAGAGAGAAAAACACAAACTGCGGGAGAGAGAGAAACAAACTGAGGGAAGAGAGCGAACAACACAAACTGGAGGGGAGAGAGAAACACAAACTGAGGGGGAGAAAAAGAAAAAAATGAACGGGACAGAGAAACAAACTGGGAGAGAGAGCAAAACAGAAACTGAGGGAGAGAGAGAAACAAACTGAGGGGGAGAGAGTGAACAACACAAACTGGAGGAGAGAGAGAAACAAACTGAGGGAGAGAGAAAAACAAACAGAGAGAGAGAAACACAAATGGGGAGAGAGAGAAACACAAACTGAGGGGGAGAGAGAGAAACAAACGGAAGGAGAGAGAGAGAAAAACCAACTGAGGGAGAGAGAGAAAAGCACATACTGAGGGAGGGAGAGAAAAGCACAAACTGAGGGAGGGAGAGAAAAACAAAAAATGCAGGAAGAGAGCGAACAACACAAACTGGAGCAGAGAGAGAAACACAAAATGAGGGGGAGAGAGAAACACTGAGGGGGAGAGAAAAACAAACTGGGGGAGAGAGCGAACAACACAAGCTGGAGGAGAGAGAGAGAAACAAACTGAGGGAGGGAGAGAAAAACAAACTGAGTGAGAGAGAGAAACACAAACAGAGGGGGGGAGAGAGAAACACAAACTGAGGGAGAGAGAAAAACAAACTGAGTGAGAGTGAGAAACAAACAGAGGGGGAGAGAGAGAAACACAAACTGAGGGAGAGAGAGAGAAACACAAACTGAGGGAGAGAGTGAAATACACAAACTGATGGAGTGAGAGAGAAACAAACTGAGGACGAGAGAGAAAAACACAAACTGAGCTGAAGAGAGAGAGAGAAACAAAAACTGAGGGAAGAGAGCGACAACACAAACTGGAGGAGAGAGAGAGGAACACAAACTGGGGGAGAGAGAGAGAAACACAAACCGAGGTGGAGAGAGAGAAACATAAGCTGGGGGAGAGAGGTGGAAACACAAACTGGGGGAGAGAGAGAAACACAAACTGAGGGAGAGAGAGAGAGAAACAGAAACTGGGGGAGAGCAACACAAACGGGGAGAGAGGTGGAAACACAAACTGGGGGAGAGAGAAAAACAAACTGAGTGAGAGTGAGAAACAAACAGGGGGAGAGAGAGAAACACAAACTGAGGGAGAGAGAGAGAAACACAAACTGAGGGAGAGAGTGAAAAACACAAACTGAGCTGAAGAGAGAGAAAAACACAAACTGAGGGAAGAGAGTGAACAACACAAACTGGAGGAGAGAGAGAGGAACACAAACTGGGGGAGAGAGAGAGAGAAACACAAACCGAGGTGGAGAGAGAGAACTATAAGCTGGGGGAGAGAGCAACACAAGCGGGGAGAGAGGTGGAAACACAAACTGGGGGAGAGAGAGAAACACAAACTGAGGGAGAGAGAGAGAAACAGAAACTGGGGGAGAGGGTGAAAAACACAAACTGATGGAGTGAGAAACACAAACTGAGGGGGAGAGAGAAAAACAAACTGAGGGAGAGAGAGAAACACAAACAGGGATAGAGAGAAACACAAACTGGGGAGAGTGAGAAAAACACAAACTGAGGGAAGAGAGAAAGCGAAACACAAAGAGAGAAACACAAACTGGGGCGAGAGTGAGAAAAACACAAACTGAGGGAAGAGAGAAAGAGAAACACAAATGGGAGAGAGACAGAAACACAAACTGGCAGAGAGAGATACACAGACTGAGGGATAGAGAGAGAAAAATGCAATCTGAGGGAGAGAGAGAAACAAACTGAGGAAGAGAGATAAACACAAACTGAGGGCGGGAGAGAAACAGAAACTGGGAGAGAGAGAAACACAAATGGAGGGGGAGAGAAACAAACTGAGGGGGAGAGATAAACAAACTGGAGAGAGAGAGAAACACAAACTGGGGGAGAGAGAAACACAAACGGGAGAGAGAGAAACATAACCTGGGGGAGAGAGAGAGAGAGAAGCACAAACTGGGGGAAGATAGAGAAGCACAAACTGAGGCAAGAGACAGCAACACAAACTGACGGAAGAGAGAACAAAACAAACTGAGGGAGAGAGCAACACAATCTGGGGGAGAGAGAGAAGCACAAACTGGGGGAAGATAGAGAAGCACAAACTGAGGCAAGAGACAGCAACACAAACTGATGGAAGAGAGCAAAACACAAACTGAGGGAGAGAGAAAAACACAAACTGAGGGAGTGAGAGAGAAACACAATCTGGGGGAGAGAGAAAAACAAACGGGGAGAGAGAGAGAAATACAAACAGGAGAGAGAGGAACACAAACTGAGGGAGAGAGAGAAAAACAGAAACTGAGGGAATAGAGCGAACAACACCAACTGGAGGAGAGAGAGAGAGAGAAACAAACTGAGGGGGAGAGAAAGAAAAATAATGAGCGGGAGAGAGAAACACAAACAGAGAGAGAGAGAATAACACAAACGGGGAGAGAGAGAAAAACAAACTGAGGGAGAGTGATGAACACAAACAGGGAGAGAGAGAGAATCACAAACTGAGAAAGAGAGCGAAAAACAAATGGGGAGAGAGCAAACAACACAAACTGGAGGAGAGAGAGAAACACAAACTGAGGGGGAGAGAGAGAAACAAACGGAGGGAGAGCGAGAGAAAAACCAACTGAGGGTGAGAGAGAAAAGCACAAACTGAGGGAGGGAGAGAAAAGCACAAACTGAGGGAGGGAGAGAAAAACAAAAAATGCAGGAAGAGAGTGAACAACACAAACTGGAGAGAAACACAAACTGAGGGGGAGAGAGAAACACAAACTGCCAGAGAGAGAAACACAAATTGAGGGGGAGAGAGAGAAAAACACAAACTGAGAGAAGAGAGCGAACAACACAAACTGGAGGAGAGAGAAACACAAACTGGGGGAGAGAGAGAGAGAGAAACACAAACCGAGGTGGACAGAGAGAAACACAAGCTGGGGGAGAGAGAGAGAAACAAACTGAGGGAGAGAGCGAGAAACACAAACTGGGGGGAGAGAGAAACACAAACTGAGAAAGAGAGAAACACAAACTGGGGAGAGTGTGAGAAAAACACAAACTGAGGGAGAGAGAGAAAGAAACACACTGAGGGAGAGAGAAAGACACAGACTGAGGGGGAGAGAGAAAAACGCAACCTGAGGGGGAGAGAGAGAGTGAAACACAAACTGAGGGAGAGAGAAAGACACAAACTGAGGGAGAAACACAAACTGAGGGACAGAGAGAGAAACTAGCAGAGAGAGAAACACAGACTGAGGGGGAGAGAGAAAAACACAAACTGAGGGAAGAGAGAGAAACACAAACTGAGGGAGAGGGAGAAACAGGAATTGGGGAGAGAGAGAGAAACACAAACTGAGGGGGAGAGAAACACTAACTGAGGGAGAGAGAAAAACAAACTGGGAAGAGAGAGAAACACAAACTGAGGGAGAAACACAAACTGGGGAGAGATAGAAACACAAACTGAGGGGGAGAGAGAGAGAAAAACACAAACTGAGGGAAGAGAGCGAACAACACAAACTGGAGGAGAGAGAAACAGAAACTGGGGGAGAGAGAGAGAGAAACACAAACCGAGGTGGAGAGAGAGAAAAACAACCTGGGGGAGAGAGAGAGAAACACAAGCTGGGGGAGAGAGAGAGAAACAAACTGAGGGAGAGAGCGAGAAACACAAACTGGGGGGAGAGAGAAACACAAACTGAGAGAGAGAAAGACAAACTGGGGAGAGTGTGAGAAAAACAAACTGAGGGAGAGGGAGAAAGAAACACATACTGAGGGAGAGAGAAAGACACATGCTGAGGGGGAGAGAGAAAAATGCAACCTGAGGGGGAGAGAGAGAGTGAAACACAAACTGAGGGGGAGAGAGAGAAACACATTCTGAGTGGGAGAAAGATACACAAACGGGGGAAAGAGAGAGAGAATCGCAAACTGGGGCAGAGAGAAAAACACAAACTGAGGGAAGAGAGAGAAAAACACAAACTGAGGGGGAAGAGAGAAAAACACAAACTGAGGGGGAAGAGAGAAAAACACAAACTGAGGGGGAAGAGAGAAAAACACAAACTGAGGGGGAAGAGAGAAAAACACAAACTGAGGGGGAAGAGAGAAAAACACAATGAGGGATGAGACAAACAAACTGGGGGGAGAGAGAGAAACACTAACTGCGGGAGAGAGAGAAACAAACTGAGGGAAGAGAGCGAACAACACAAACTGGAGGAGAGAGAGAGAAACACAAACTGAGGGGGAGAAAAAGAAAAAAATGAACGGGACAGAGAAACACAAACTGGGAGAGAGAGCAAAACAGAAACTGAGGGAGAGAGAGAAACAAACTGAGGGGGAGAGAGCGAACAACACAAACTGGAGGAGAGAGAGAAAAACAAACTGAGTGAGAGAGAGAAACACAAACAGGGGGGGAGAGAGAGAAACACAAACTGACGGAGAGAGAGAGAAACACAAACTGAGGGAGAGAGTGAAAAACACAAACTGATGTAGTGAGAGAGAAACAAACTGAGGGAGAGAGAAAAACACAAACTGAGCTGAAGAGAGAGAGAAAAACAAAAACAGGGAAGAGAGCGAACAACACAAACTGGAGGAGAGAGAGAGAGAAACACAAACCGAGGTGGAGAGAGAGAAACATAAGCTGGGGAGAGAGAGAAAAACACAAACTGAGGGAAAGAGAGAGAAACACAAACTGAGGGAGAGAGAGAGAAACACAAACTGGGGGAGAGAGAAACACAAACGGGGAGAGAGAAACACAAACTGGGGAGAGAGAGAGAAACACAAACTGAGGGAGAGAGAGAGAAACACAAACTGGGGGAGAGAGAAACAAACAGGGAGAGAGAGTGAAACACAAACTGGGGGAGAGAGAAACACAAACTGGGGAGAGAGAGAGAAACACAAACTGAGGGAGAGAGAGAGAAACACAAACTGGGGGAGAGAGAAACAAACAGGGAGAGAGAGAGAAACACAAACTGGGGGAGAGAGAAACAAACAGGGAGAGAGAGTGAAACACAAACTGGGGGAGAGAGAAACAAACAGGGAGAGAGAGAAACACAAACTGGGGGAGAGAGAGAAACACAAACTGGGGGAGAGAGAAACAAACGGAGAGAGAGAAACACAAACTGGGGGAGAGAGGTGGAAAAACAAACTGGGGAGAGAGAGAAACACAAACTGAGGGAGAGAGAGAAACACAAACTGGGGAGGAGAAGCACAAACTGAGGGAGAGAGAGAGTGACACACACAAACTGAGGGAGAGAGAAACACAGACTGAGGGACTGAGAGAGAAGCACAAACTAGCAGAGAGAAACACAGACTGAGGGGGAGAGAGAGAGAAACACAGACTGAGGGGGAGAGAGAGAAACACAGACTGAGGGTACTCTTTTGTTTGGACCGGAAAAAAAAAATCCAAAACAAATTAGACTGTAAATTAACAAAAGTTCAACTAAAACTTAACAAATCAAATTAAAATTTGGTTTTCCGGGTTGATGATGCATTCCAGTCCCCGCGGCACCCACCGGTCGCGGAAATACTCAAGCGTGCCGGCGGACACTGCGTGCTCCATCTCCAGGGCCACGCGGGCGCGAACATGGCCGCAAACTGAGGGTACAGTGAGAAACACAAACTGAGGGAGAGGGAGAAACAGGAACTGGGGAGAGAGAGAAAAACACAAACTGGGAAGAGAGAGAAACACAAACTGAGGGAGAGGGAGAAAAACACAAACTGGGAAGAGAGAGAAGCAAACTGAGGGAGAGGGAGAAACAAACTGGGGAGAGAGAGAAGCAACCTGAGGGAGAAAGAAACACTAACTGAGGAAGAGAGAGAAAAACACAAACTGAGGGAACAGAGCGAACAACACAAACTGGAGGAGAGAGAGAGAAACACAAACCGGGGAGAGAGAGAGAAAAAAACACAAACTGAGGGAGAGAGAGAAACACAAACTGGGGAGAGAGTGTGAGAAAAACACAAACTGAGGGAAGAGAGAAAGAAAAACAGAGAGAGAGAAACACAAACTGGGGGAGAGAGAGAAACATAAACCGAGGGGGGAGAGAGAGAAACACAAACTGAGGGAGAGAGAGAGAAAAACACCAACTGAGGGAGAGAAAAACACAAACTGAGGGAAGAGAGAGAAACAACAACTGAGGGAGTGAGAGAAAAACACAAACTGAGCAAGAGAGAAAGAAACACAAACCGAGGGGGAGAGAGAGAAACACAAACTGAGGGAGAGAGAGAGAAATACAAACTGATGTGAGAGAAACATAAAATGAGGGAGAGAGAGAAACAAACTGGGGCGAGAGAGAAACACAAACTGAGGGAGAGGGAGAAACAAACTGGGGCGAGAGAGAAACACAAACTGAGGGGAGAGAGAGAAAAACACAAACTGGGAGAGAGAAACAAACTGAGGGAGAGAAAAACAAACTGAGGGAGAGAAAAATACAAACTGATGGAGAGAGAGAGAAACAAAAACTGAGGCAGACAGAGAAAAACATGAACTGAGGGAGAGAGAGAAACACAAACTGAGAAAAAGAGAAAACACAAACTGAGGGGGAGAGGGCGAACAACACAAACTGGAGGAGAGAGAGAAACACAAACTGGGGGAGAGAGAAACACAAACGGGGAGAGAGCGGGAAACACAAACTGGTGGAGAGAGAAACACAAACTGGGTAGAGAGAAACACAAACTGGGGAGAGAGTGTGAGAAAAACACAAACTGAGGGAAGAGAGAAAGAAAAACAGACACAGAGAGAGAAACACAAACTGGGGGAGAGAGAGAAACACAAACTGAGGGAGAGAGAGAGAGAGAAACATAAACTGAGGGAGCGAGAGAGACACACACAAACTGAGGGAGAGAGAGAAACACAAACTGAGGGACAGAGAAAAGCACAAACTAGCAGAGAGAGAAACACAGACTTAGGGGGAGAGAGAAAAACACAAACTGAGGGAAGAGAGAAACAAACTGAGGGAGAGGGAGAAACAGAAACTGGGTTGAGAGAGAAACACAAACTGGGGGAGAGAAACACTAACTGAGGGAGAGAGAAAAACAAACTGAGGGAAGAGAGAAACACAAACTGAGGGAGAAGGAGAAACAGAAACTAGGGCGAGAGAGAGAAACACAAACGGGGAGAGAGAAAGATACACAAACTGGGGGAGAGAGAGAGAAACACAAACTGGGGGAGAGAGAAACACAAACTAGGGGAGAGAGAAACACAAACTGAGGGAGAGAGAAACACAAACTGAGGGAAAAGAGAAAGAAAAACAGAGAGAGAGAGGGAGAGAAACACAAACTGGGGGAGAGTGAAAAATACAAACTGATGGAGTGAGAGAGAAACAAACTGAGGACGTGAGAGAAAAACACAAACTGAGGTGAAGAGAGAGAGAGAAAAACAAAAACTGAGGGAAGAGAGCGAACAATACAAACTGGAGGAGAGAGAGAGGAACACAAACTGGGGCAGAGAGAGAGAGAAACACAAACCGAGGTGGAGAGAGAGATACATAAGCTGGGGAGAGAGAGAGAAACACAAACTGAGGGAGAGAGAGAAACACAAACTGGGGGAGAGAGAGAAACACAAACCGAGGTGGAGAGAGAGATACATAAGCTGGGGAGAGAGAGAAAAACACAAACTGGGGGAGAGAGAAACACAAACTGGGGGAGAGAGAAACACAAATGGGGAGAGAGCGGGAAACACAAACTGGGGGAGAGAGAGAAACACAAACTGGGGGAGAGAGAGAGAAACACAAACTGGGGGTGAGAGAAACAAACTGGGGGAGAGAAACAAACAGGGAGAGAGAGAAACACAAACTGGGGGAGAGAGGTGGAAACACAAACTGGGGGAGAGAGAAACACAAACTGAGGGAAGAGAGAAAGAGAAACACAAAGAGAGAGAGAGAAACACAAACGGGGAAAGAGAGAAACACAAACTGAGGGAGAGAGAGAAACACAAACTGGGGGAGAGAGAGCATCACAAACTGAGGGAGAGAGAGTGACACACACAAACTGAGGGAGAGAGAAAAACAAACTGAGGGACAGAGAGAAAAGCACAAACTAGCAGAGCGAGAAACACAGACTGAGGGGGAGAGAGAAAAACACAAACTGAGGGCAGAGAGAGAAACACAAAATGAGGGAGAGGGAGAAACAGGAACTGGGGAGAGAGAGAGAAACAGAAACTGAGGGGGAGAGAAACACTAACTGAGGGAGAGAGAGAAAAACACAAACTGGGAAGAGAGAGAAACACAAACTGAGGGAGAGGGAGAAACAAACTGGGGAGAGGGAGAAACAAACTGGGGAGAGAGAGAAACAAACTGAGGGGGAGAGAAACACAAACTGAGGGAAGAGAGCGAACAACACAAACTGGAGGAGAGAGAGAGAAACACAAACCGGGGAGAGAGTGAGAAAAACACAAACTGAGGGAGAGAGAGAGAAACACAAACAGAGAGAGAGAAACACAAACTGGGGGAGAGAGAGAAACACAAACTGAGGGAGAGAGAGAGAGAAACACAAAATGAGGGAGCGAGAGAGTGACACACACAAACTGAGGGAGAGAGAGAAACACAAACTGAGGGACCGAGAGAAAAAAGCACAAACTGTAGCAGAGAGAGAAACACAGACCGAGGGGGAGAGGGCAAAAGAAACAGGGAAGAGAAACAAACTGAGGGAGAGGGAGAAACAGAAATTGGGGAGAGAGAGAGAAACACAAACTGAGGGGGAGAGAAACACTAACTGAGGGAGAGAGAGAAAAACAAACAGGGAAGAGAGAGAAACACAAACTGAGGGAGAGGGAGAAACAAACTGGGGCAAGAGTGAAACACAAACTGAGGGGGAGAGAAACACTAACTGAAGGGGAGAGAGAAACACAAACTGGGGGAGAGAAAAACACAAACTGGGGGAAGATAGAGAAGCACAAACTGAAGCAAGAGACAGCAACACAAACTGATGGGAGAGAGAGAAAAACACAAACTGGGAGAGAGAAAAATACAAACTGAGGGAGAGAGAGAGAAACACAAACTGAGAAAAAAAGAGAGAAAACACAAACTGAGGGGGAGAGAAAAATACAAACTGAGGGGGAGAGAAACACTAACTGAAGGGGAGAGAGAAACACAAACTGGGGGAGAGAAAAACACAAACTGGGGGAAGATAGAGAAGCACAAACTGAAGCAAGAGACAGCAACACAAACTGATGGGAGAGAGAGAAAAACACAAACTGGGAGAGAGAAAAATACAAACTGAGGGAGAGAGAGAGAAGCACAAACTGAGAAAAAGAGAGAAAACACAAACTGAGGGGGAGAGAAAAATACAAACTGAGGGAGAGAGAGAGAAACACAAACTGAGAAAAAGAGAGAAAACACAAACTGAGAGGGAGAGGGCGAACAACACAAACTGGAGGAGAGAGAGAAACACAAACTGAGGAGGAGAGAGAAATACAAACTGAGGGAGAGAGAGAAAAACACAAACTGAGCGAGAGAGAGAGAAACACAAACCAAGGGGGCGAGAGGGAAATACAAACTGAGGGAGAGACAGAGAAAAACACCAACTGAGGGAGAGAGAAAAACACAAACTGAGGGAAGAGAGAGAGAAACACCAACTGAGGAAGTGAGAGAAAAACACAAACTGAGCGAGAGAGAGAGAAACACAAACCAAGTGGGCGAGAGGGAAACACTTACTGAGGGAGAGAAAGAGAAACACAAACTGATGTGAGAGAAACACAAACTGATGTGGGAGAGAGAAACAGAAAATGAGGGAGAGAGAGAAACACAAATGGATGGAGAGAGAGATAAACACAAACTGATGTGAGAGAGAGAAACACAAAATGAGGGAGAGAGAGAGAGGAACACAAACTGAGTGAGAGAGAGAAGCACAAACTGATGGAGAGAGAGAAACAAACTGAGGGGAGAGCAAAACACAAATGGGGGAAAGAAAGAGAAACACACACTGGGGAGTGAGTGAGAGAAAAACACAAACTGAGGGAGAGAGAAAAATACAAACTGAGGAAGAGAGAGAAAAACACAAACTGAGGGTGAGAGCAAAGCACAAACAAGGGAAAGAGAGAAACACAAACTGAGGGAAGAGAGAAAAACACAAACTGGGGGGGAGAGAGAAACACAAACTGAGGGGGAGAGAGAAACACACACTGGGGAGAGAGAGAGAAACACAAAAGAGCGAGAGAGAAGCACAAACTGAGGGAGAGAGAGAAACACAAATTGAGGGAGAGAGAGAGAAACAAACGGGAAGAGAGAATCACAAACTGGGAGAGAGAGAGCGAAATACGAACTGGGGGAGAGAGAGCAACACAAACAGGGAAAGAGACAGAAACTGAGGAAAGAGAGTGAACAACACAAACTGGAGGAGAGAGAGAGAAACAACCTGGGGGAGAGAAACACAAGCTAGGGAGAGAGAGAGAAACACAAACTGAGGGAGAGAGCGAGAAACACAAACTGGAGGTAGAGAGAAACACAAACAGAGAGAAAGAGAAACACAAACTGAGGGAGAGAGCGAGAAACACAAACTGGGGGTAGAGAGAAACACAAACTGAGAGAGAGAGAGAAACACAAACTGGGGAGAGTGTGAGAAAAACACAAACTGAGGGAGAGAGAGAAAGAAACACACTGAGGGAGAGAGAAGGACACAGACTGAGGGGGAGAGAGAAAAATGCAACCTGAGGGGGAGAGAGAGAGTGAAACACAAACTGAGTGGGAGGGAGATACACAAATGGGGGAAAGAGAGAGAGAGAATCGCTAACTGGGGCAGAGAGAAAAACACAAACTGAGGGAAGAGACAAACAAACTGGGGGGAGAGAGAGAATAACAAACTGGAGGGATAGAGAGAGCAACACAAACTGGGGAGAGAAACAAACAGAGAAAGAGAGAGAAGCACAAACTGGGGAACATAGAGAAGCACAAACTGAGGCAAGAGACAGCAACACAAACTGACAGAAGAGAGAAAAACACAAACTGAGGGAGAGAGAGAAAAACACAAACTGCGGGAGAGAGAGAAACACAAACTGAGGGGGAGAAAAAGAAAAAAATGAACGGGACAGAGAAACACACAAACTGAGGGAGAGAAACACATTGAGGGAGGGAGAGAGAGAGAAAAACACAAACTGAGGGGGAGAGAGCGAACAACACAAACTGGAGGAGAGAGAGAGAGAAACACAAACAGAGGGGGAGAGAGAGTAAGACAAACTGAGGGAGAGAGAGACAAGCTGAGTGAGAGAGAGAGAAACACATACAGAGGGGGAGAGAGAGAAACACAAACTGAGGGGGAGAGAGAGTAAAACACCAACTGCGGGAGCGGGAAAAGCACAAACTGAGGGAAGAGAGTGAACAGCACAAACTGGAGGAGAGAGAGAGAGAAACACAAACTGAGGGAGAGAGAAACAAAGTGGTGGAGAGAGAGAAACACAAACTGAGGGGGAGAGAGAGAGAGAAACACAAACTGAGGGAGAGAGAAACAAAGTGGTGGAGAGAGAGAAACACAAACTGAGGGGGAGAGATAGAAACACAAAGGGGGGGAGACAGAGAGAAAAACACAAACTGAGGGAGAGAGAGAAACACAAACTGAGGGAGAGAGAAACAAACTGAGGGAGAGCGAGAAACACAAACTGGGGGAGAGAGAGAGAAACACAAACTGATGGAGTGAGAGAGAAACAAACTGAGGACGAGAGAGAAGAACACAAATTGAGGTGAAGAGAGAGAGAGAATAACAAAAACTGAGGGAAGAGAGCGAACAACACAAACTGGAGGAGAGAGAGAGAGGAACACAATCTGGGGGAGAGAGAGAGAGAAACACAAACCAAGGTGGAGAGAGAGATACATAAGCTGGGGAGAGAGAGAGAAACACAAACTGAGGGAAAGAGAGAGAAACACAAACTGAGGGAGAGAGAGAGAAACACAAACTGGGGGAGAGAGAGAAACACAAATGGGGAGAGAGAGAGAGAAACACAAACTGGGGGAAGAGAGAAAGAGAAACACAAAGAGAGAGAGAAACACAAACTGGGGGAGAGAGAGAGAAACACAAACTGAGGGAGAGAGAGAAACACAAACCGAGGTGGAGAGAGAGATACACAAACTGGGGGAGAGAGAGAGAAACACAAACTGGGGGAGAGAGAGAAACAGAAACTGAGGGCGGGAGAGAAACAGAAACTGGGAGAGAGAGAGAAACACAAACCGAGGGAGAGAGAGAAATACAAACTGAGGGAGAGAGAGGGAAACACAAACTGAGGGAGAGAGAGAGCAACACAAAATGAGGGGTGAGAGAGAGAAACACAAAGTGAGGGAGAGAGAGAAACACTAACTGAGGGGGAGAGATAGAAACACAAAGTGGGGAGACAGAGAGAAAAACACAAACTGAGGGAGAGAGAGAAACACAAAGTGAGGGGGAGAGAGAGAAAGGCAAACTGAGGAGGAGAGAGAAACACAAACTGGGGGAAGAGAGAACCACAAACAGAGAGAGAAACACAAACTGAGGGAAGATAGAAAGCACAAACTGAAGGGGAGAGAGAGAAACACAAAGTGAGGGAGAGAGGGAGAAACACGAACTGAGGGATGAGTGGGAAACACAGACTGAGGGAAGAGAGAGAAAAACACAGAGAGACACAGAGGAACACAAACAGAGAGAGAGAGAGAGAAACACAAACTGGGGTGAGAGAGGAACACAAACAAAGGGGAGAGAGGAAAACAGAAACTGAGTGAAGAGAGCGAACAACACAAACTGGAGGAGAGAGAGAGAGAGGGAAACATAAACTGAGGGAGAGAGAGAAACACAAACTGGGGAAGGAGAGAGAGAAAAACACAAACTGAATGAGAGAGAGAGAAACACAAACTGAGGGAAGAGAGAGCTAACCACAAATGGGGGAAAGAGAGTGTATTGATTTCTTTGTGGGTTCAATGACGAGACATTTATGAAAGAGAATGGCCTAGAAATTCAGTATAGCCACTTTTGGGGCGGTAAAGTCGGACGGCCGCTGAAGTTTGCGCCCGGCACAAAGTCGAGGCCACTTTGCCGATATTCAGTAGCATCGCCCTAAGAGGTTGCTGCAGCGCTAAAACTGGCGATGCACGACTATCTTTAGGCGCTAAGCTGGCGGTGCTGAGCTATACCGCTGAGGCCGGGCGCAGCGCAGGTGCGGTGATTTCTTCATTGACGGCAGACACGCTGGCGCCGGCCATCTCTTAAAGGGGGAAGGGTCGATTTGTTTGGCTGCCTTGCCCTGGACACTGCAGCCCTCCACCTAGGCCTGAGCACTGCTGCTGCAACTGTTTACCGCCCAGGACGATGCAGAAGGCCCGGGAGAGAGCGCTGCGCTTTAGCGAAGGTGACCTGAGGCTGCTGGTTAGCGCAGTGGAGCGAAGACGCCATGTTTTGTTCCCTGACAGTGGCAAGAAGCCAGTGCCCAGCATCTACCGCAAAGCCTGGAGGGAGGTCTCCAACAGGGTGACATCCAACAGTGTGGTTGCCAGGAATCCTGTACAATGCAGGAAAAAGTTCAACGACCTCACTCGGATTGTCAGGGTGAGTACCCTTTCCAGTGTCCTCCTCATCCTTGCATGTGCACCTCACATTATGGACAAAGGGACCTGAAAGCCCTAATGGCCAGCCCTCATCCAGCAGCTATGGGACTGGCATGAACATCAATTGCACATTCTGCACTTTACACACTGTCCAAGCTATTTGACCATGGAAGGCAGTGCAGACAAGATCAGGGCTACACAATGGCCAAGCTATTCGACCATGGGAGGCAGTGCAGACAAGATCAGGGCTACACAATGGCCAAGCTATTCGACCATGGGAGGCAGTACAGACAAGATCAGGGCGACACAATGGCCAAGCTATTCGACCATGGGAGGCAGTGCAGACAAGATCAGGGCGACACAATGGCCAAGCTATTCGACCATGGGAGGCAGTGCAGACAAGATCGGGGCTACACAATGGCCAAGCTAATCGACCATGGGAGGCAGTACAGACAAGATCAGGGCGACACAATGGCCAAGCTATTCGACCATGGGAGGCAGTGCAGACAAGATCAGGGTGACACAATGGCCAAGCTATTCGACCATGGGAGGCAGTGCAGACAAGATCAGGGCTACACAATGGCCAAGCTATTCGACCATGGGAGGCAGTGCAGACAAGATCAGGGCGACACCGTATTTAGAGGCCGTCCTTTCTCTTGCAGGCCAAGCTGGCTAACAACAGGCGCAGCCAGATTGGGACCGGTGGAGGCCGACCTCAGCACCAGGAGCTCACTGACCTAGACCAGCGCGTGGAGCGCATTATGGGAGTCCGTGTGATTGGCCCCGTTGCCACTGGAGATGCCGACCCTGTTCTGGGCACCAATGGTAAGGACATCACCTTTTGGGCCTCTCTCGTTCCACTTGCGCATCAGATCAACATCCTTTGCCACTGTCCGACCAATGCGGTGAATGGCACCACTCATGCCTCCCTCGCTGACGCCCTGTCCTCACTCTAAAGCTACTCTTGTGCCTTCCTGCTTTCAGATGGTGAATCGCCAGGTGAGGAGGCGGGCCCTGAAGCTGCCAGTGACAGCCCCTCAGAAGAGGAGGAGGAGGAAGAGGTAGCCGGCCCATCAGTGGCACCCTCAGCCGCGGCAGCCCATGGCGATGTAGGGGATACGTCTTCCCTGGAGGGGAGCCTGGGGGAAGGGTCGCAGGAGAGTGAAGTTCCTGGGCCCAGCGGCCTGCAGCAACGCGGGAGGGGTGGGGAAGCTCGGTGGCCTTCTCCCCAGAGGGTGAGTGCGGCCTCCAGTCCTGCGACGGTCAGCGCAGAGGAGGTGCGCCTCCTAGAGGAAATGGCAGTCGACTCGGAGCGCAGGCACACTGAGCTCATGGGGGTAGTGGCACGGATGCCTGACTCCATACAGTCACTGGCTCGGAGTGTGGAGGAATTCGGGGCAGCACAGGCCAGGAGTCTGCAGGAATTCGGGGTAGCACAGTCGGCGAGTACCCAAGTGCTCACTCGTGCCATCCAGTCACTGGCTGGGAGTGTGGAGGAATTCGGGGCAGCACAGTCGGCGAGTACCCAAGTGCTCACTCGTGCCGTCCAGTCACTGCCTGGTCTTATGCGGTCACAGACCAGGGCAACACGGGCACTAACTGGTGCCACACTGGCTGCATCAGCCAGGCATCGCCAGGGCACCCGCCGCCCTGCAGCAGCCCAGCGGGCTGTCCTTCAGCAGTTTGCTGCACATGCTGCAGTGCTGGCCCGGGCGACTGCCACTGTCTCAGGCGACCAGCGAGCGCCTGCCATCAGCCAGCTTGCCCCCATTCCTGCAGCCGACACTGCCACTCCACCAGTGCAGCTGCCACCAGCTGCTGGGCACACTGATGCCGCCCAGCCACAGCTGCAGCAGTCACCAGCCGGCCCCTCGAGGGCCAGAGCTCGTGCAGGCCGACCCCCAAGGGCATCTGCTGTCTCGCCATGTGCCCCTCAGGAGCCTTCCCCCAGCCTTGCTGCAGCCACTGGGCTCCAATTGAGGAGGAGCAGCAGGGCGGGCAAGGGCCGCACAAGTATGCGCAAGGCATCGCCCTCGCGGGACAAAAAGTAGAAGGTGTGGGCAAATGTGTTTGTTTTTATGAAGGCCGAGGATGACGGTCATTTTTATTTCACTGTTTTGTTAATCATCTCCAGGTTGTGGGAGCGAGTTATGTGTCTGACTGTTTTGGGGTTTTTTTTTCTGTTTTTGTTTGTCGTGTGGGAAGGGCACAGAGTTTGTGGAATAAACAATTTTCTTTAATCAGATTGTCCATGTTTGAACTTTGAAGTTTTTGTTGCCTTGACCGGCTGAGGGCTTGCGGAGCGGCTGCATTCATGTTCTTTCATTGGCACAAGCCATTCCTTGAGAGGGGGCCTAGAACCTACGTTCAATAAGCCGCCGACGGGCGGCCCTTGGACCTTGTGCCTCCCTCCTGTGCTGGTCCTCCTCCTCCTGCTCCTCCTCCTGAGGTGGTGCTCCAATCTGTGGTGGCAATGCCTGAGTCCTGCGGATAGCCAGGTTGTGCAGCATGCAGCAAACGACCACGAAATGGGAGACTCGCTCCAGAGCATACTGCAGGGCTCCGCCGGAACGATCCAGGCAGCGGAACCGTTGCTTCAGGATGCCGATTGTTTGTTCGATGATGTTCCTGGTCGCTTGATGGCTCTCGTTGTATGCCTCTTCAGCAGGGGTCCTGGGCGCGCGGAGCGGGGTCATGAGCCAGGTACACAAAGGATAGCCTTTGCCCCCGATAAGCCATCCTCGTGGGTGAGGCTGTGCCTGGAACATGTCAGCCACAGTAGTCTGTCGCAGGATGAAGGCATCGTGGCTGCTGCCTGGAAAGCGGGCATTGACAGCTAGGATGAGCTGCCTGTGGTCACACACCAGCTGCACGTTCAGCGAATGGTAGCCCTTCCGGTTGCGGTATTCCTCGGCATTCTCCAGAGGTGCCCGCAAAGCCACATGCGTGCAGTCAATGGCGCCCTGCACCATGGGGAAGCCCGCTACTCTTCCAAATCCCATTGCACACTGTTGCTGCTTGTCCAGGGTCATGGGGAAGGAGATGAACTGACGTCTCCTTCTGAAAAGGGCATTGGTCACCTGGCGGATGCAGCAATGCACGGCGAACTGGGAGATGTTAGCAATGTCCCCAGCAGCGGATTGGAAGGAGCCGGTGGCATAGAAGTTGAGAGCCACCGTCACCTTCACTGCCACCGACAGAGACGTCCTGCACCTCAGCTGTGGCTGCAGATCTCTCCGAAGCAGCTGGCAGATCTCTGTGACCACCTCCCTTCGGAATCGCAGCCTCCTAACACACTGGTCGTCAGACATGTTGAGATAGGAGAACTGCTGGCGGTAGACCCTGGGTGGGTAAGGCCTCCCTTGGCGACGCCTGTTGCCCCCGCTCCGTCTAGCCAGGGCTCGCACTCTCTCACGGCGTCTGTGAGCCCTTTGGATGTAATTGTGAAAGCCAGCGTTGACACCCATTGCAGCCCCCATAATATGCTGGCAAACAATGAGATATGAATGAAGGCAAAGACAATTGCAAAGCTGTGGCCTGAAGCCAGAAGTACCTGTCCTAGTGTTGGGCCAAAGCAGTAAGCTCTCTACCTTGGTCTCTCTCCAAAGATCCGTTTCACAAGAATGAGTGCTGCAAAATGGCAGCCTTTTATAGTGCAGGTGAAGTGCCCTTTAATTTGCGCTCCCTGCGGCCCGCATCAGCTGAGCACCATTCCACTCAACAGTCGCTAGGGATGCCAGGCGCACAATGGGCCGGCGCGACTGAAGTTCCGGTTGGGGGTGCACAAAGGGCGTTGCACGAGGAAATGACGTCATGATCTGCGCGCGCAGCTGAGCGCGCGCAAAGACTTTGCGCTGGTGCTAAATGTCTATTGAAGTTGGGGCGAGGCGCAGATCGCGCTGCGCCCGGGCGCTAAGCGCCTAGCGCTCGACATCTACTCCTCCTAAGGCACTAACGGCTGGCACAACCAACTGAATTTCTAGCCCAATGTCTTTTAATCTAAAGTCTGTTCAATGCTTTATACAGCTTTACAGGAGACACGATGCTAGTGATGCATCTAGAACGAAACTGAAACTAAACCAAACTGCTTGTCTCTCACATGACCTCTGCTGGTCAGGCATAAGTAATCAATACATACAAACACGCTGTTAAGGCATCATAATCGAACAGGCAAATACCATCTCTATTTGCTGATATCATTACAGAGAGAGAAACACAAACTGAGGAAAGAGAGAAAAAAACAAACGGAGAGAGAGATAGAGAGAAAAATACAAAGAGAGAGAGACACACACACAAACCGAGGGAGAGAGAGAGAAAAAAAAAGAGTGAGAGAGAGACACACAAACCGAGGGAGAGAGAGAGAAACACAAACTGAGGAAAGAGAGAAAAACACACTGAGGAAGAGAGAGAAACACAGACGGAGGGGGAGAGAAACACAAACTGGGGGAGAGAGAAAAACACAAACTGGGAGACAGAGCAAGAAAAACACAAATTGGGGGAGAGAGAAACACAAACTGAGGGGGAGAGAGAAACACAAACTGAGCGAGAGAGAGAAGCACAAACAGGGGGAAGATAGAGCAGCACAAACTGAGGCAAGAGACAGCAACACAAACTGACGGAAGAGAGAGAAAAACACAAACTGAGGGAGAGAGAGAAAAACACAAACTGAGGGAGAGAGAGCGAGAAACACAATCTGGGGGAGAGAGAAACACAGACTGTGGGGGAGAGAGAGAGTGAAACACAAACTGAGGGGTGTTGTGTATGTAACCGTTTACCTTTAAGGGAACTATAGAATGTGACCGTTCGCCTTTAAGAGCACTACTTTAGGGTGGCACTATTTATTGGCTCATGTATACTGTAATACCGATAGTGACCACACCAGTATATAAGGGTTGTGATACGTTAACTAGATCAGAATCGCCCGAGCCTCTGAATAGTAAAGACGTGTTTTATTTTGTTAACCGTGGAGTCTGTGATTATTTATAATACAACCCACAGACTTAACATTGGCGACGAGTCGGTTCGAACCCTGCGGCAGTTATTCCACGGCGGCTTCGTCCAAAGACAGGACGTTGAAGAGAGGTTTCAATCCTCAACACCCCACTGAAAACTGAAGGGCAGCAGAAATCCTGACAGCTTCCAGCGACTGGAAGCGACAGGCATTAGGACCCTGAAGCCTCCATAACCTCGTGGGTAAGCCGAGCAGCGTTGGCTGCAAAGACAGGGCCACCGATCGGGAGATAAGGGCGATCGCAATCCCTGATAAGAGCCGCGGTGAAACACGCGAGCGGGTGAGCCAGAGGCCGGGAGCCGCTTCAAGCGGGAGGCGCTTAGCGGGCCAGCGATCGCACCGGTGATAAGGGCTGAGAACCGCTTCGGGTGGGCGGCGCACCAGCGATCGCACAGGAGATAAGGGCTGCAGTCAGGCTGAAAGTCAGCGTCGGGGAACGGGTGAAAACCGCCATTGAAGTGGGCGGAGAGCGACGAGAAGCGCGGGAAAACCGCCATTGAAGTGGGCGGGGAGAGCGAGAAGCGCGGGAAAGCCGCCATTTTTCGCGGGAAAACCGCTGGGGAAGAAGACAGAAGCGGGAAACCGCCATCTTAGAAAATTAATAAGAATTTTCAGAAACAAGAAATAAGTGAAGCAATACTTGTGGTGTTCTCAAGAAGAGAGGAAAAATAAGTATAAGTAAAGCAATACTTGTGGTGTTCTCAAGAAGGGAAGAAAATTAATAATAAGTAAAGAAATACTTGTACTTATCTCGAAAAGAGAAGAAGATGCCTAAGCGAGGAAATATTAATGATTTTAATGCTGAAATAGAAGACTGGGCCACGTATGTGGAACGCATAGAAATATATTGCGTAGCCAACGACATTGAGGATGACGACAAGGCAATAACTTTGTTAAATTCGATGGGAGCAAAAACATACGGGCTTTTGAAACATCTAATAGCACCAGTTAAACCAGTGGACCAGACCTTCAAAGAGATCGTAGCAGTGCTGAAGGATCACTTGAACCCCACACCGTTGATGCTGGCTGAACGATTTAAATTTTACGCCAGAACCCAGAGGCAAGATGAAAGCAATGCGGAATACTTAGTCGAACTGCGTAAGCTAGCGAAATACTGCCAGTTTGGAGGGAATTTGACAGAGGCGCTGCGGGACAAGTTCGTATGCGGCTTGGCCAAAGAAGGAACGCAGAAGCGACTTCTGGAGGAAAACGACCTCACACTGGACAGGGCTGTCCTCATAGCTTCATCGCACGAAGCCGCAGCGAAAGGAACGGCGGAAATGCAGCTAAAGGCGGCGGCACTCGGGGTGGACCAAATGACTGCAAGCATTTCCAAATGCTACCGTTGTGGAAAGACAACGCACGACCAGAATCAGTGCTGGTTTAAGAATCAAGAGTGCAGGAAATGTGGCAAACTGGGTCACATCGCGAAGGTATGCAGGTCCGGAAAGAAGACCAACAAACAAAGAAAGCCACCACCACAAGAAAAGTACAACAAGGTGCATCAGGTGGCTGAAAAGAGTTCAGACGAACAAAATTCAGACTCAGACCCAAACAGCCAGGAGTTGGATAGTCTGAGAATCCACAATGTGGGTAAAGTAACTGATCTACAGACGATCTGGGTCACACTAAAAATAGCTGGAGTCCAAGTACGAATGGAGCTGGACACGGGATCAGCTGTATCAGTCATCAACCAAAAGGACTATCACCGGCTATTCTCTCACATACCCTTAAGAAATACCAAATTCGTATTACAGACATACACGGGGCATCATGTATACCCCCTGGGAAAAATACGAGTCAAGGTGAGAGATAGGGGTAAAGAACACCCACGAATGTATCTGTACGTACTACCTGAGGGAGGACCACCACTTCTGGGACGGGAGTGGATCAAGAAAATAGACATGGAATGGCACTACCGACAAGCAATGACGAGTGAGGACTCGGTGCAGACAAGCAGCTCAGACTCCGAGCCGGAAGACGATAAGTCCAGCTTATGTATGAAAAACAAGGTTAACATGAACTCACGGACTAAGGTTGGGAAATTGATGGCGTGCATAAAGACAGAGAATTCTGAGTCTGTTCAAGCTACAGACATATGCATTACGGAGGAACACCGGGCTAGAACTCAACGTTATGTCAAAGTACAACGACAATTAGAACAGTTGAGTGCCCATCTCGTACAAGAGATGGAAAAGATGAAAAAGTTCTGGGACACCGAATGGGAGTCCCTGGAAAGACAACAGAGACAGCTCGCTCAAGCAGAGAGCGACCATAGAGCCATCGTGGCCAAGTACCAATCACATCTCCCTGAGGCTGTTCAGGAACTAGAATATACACAGAACGATCCAAAGGAAGAGGAATCTTCAGGAAGTCAGGATGGTATTCCAGTTCACCTCTACGACTTGTTGCAAGCAGAGTGTAACGAGTTGAAAGAACAGTATGAACAGGCTTGGACTACAATCCTGGAAGGGGTTAACTTGGCAACTTCCGAAAAGCTCGTGTTAGTGAAAGCATATGAGCAACTAAAGGTTGAACATGAACGACTAAAGGTTGACCATAAGCAAGAATTACAAAGTCTGCAGGAAATGTTTGATGAGCTTCAGGCCAAGGCTGACTCATCGTTAGGGATTCAATCCATAGAAAAAAAATTAGTGGTGGAAAACATACCAGAACAGGGAATACAGGATGTCCAAGAACTCGTTAAATTATTAAAGGAAACACAAAATAAATATGAAGCGGCAATGGCCGAGGTCCAACGACTTGAAGAACAGATGCGACTGGAAATCTTTTCAGTGGAAGAAAAGGGAACTGTAAGAAACACAGAGACCGTAAGAATGGGCCATGAACATGAGCTTAAATCGTCAGAGGAGAAGGGTTTGGAGCTCTCAAAAGTTATTGAAATAGCCGAGGTTGCAACACAGACTGAGAAGATGGCAGCAGAGCAACCCTTAGATACCAAAAGTACGCTGACTCATGTCAAGGTTGAACAACAGAACGCTGAAACAACTGCTCCGGTAGAGGGATTGAATAGTCCGATCAATCAATCTCCAAAGGAAGTTGAAGTATTAAAATCACAAATGAGGTCATTAGTAAACAACTTGCTGAAAGCCCAGAAAAAGTTAGAGGAAGCGGAACACGTGAAGAAGTCTCTTCAGGAAAGATGTCTGGATTTGGAACAAAAGCTGGCTGACGTCCAGCTGGGTAGGGAGGACATAGAAGACCCTCTCGCTGACCTGTCGGACGACTCCGAATATTACTATGTCCTGTCCTGTCCAACTTGTAACTTCGACTCCCACCATACAGAAATCATGGAGGAGCACCGAAAGTCTACGGAACATCGGGAGAAGGTGGCTCTACTACGGAAAAAGGAGGAAGAGAAGGAGGAACTGCGCATGCAGCTGGCAGCTGACAGTGGAGCCCAGAGAGTCTCCAAGAAGCAGAAAAGGAAAAGTCGAAACAGAAGATGACCCATCTGAACCATTATTACCTCTACCAGATCACACACGTGGTCCCTCCGAACGGAGCCAATTCAGTTCGGAAGTTCAAACTGTTAAATCCATGGAAGGACTATTGAATGAGTCACTCCAGCAATATGAACTGTTTTCCACAGAGACTGAATCTGTGATCTGTTTTGACATGAAGTTATATATGTTATTATGTTATGTTAAACATGAAGTTATATGACGTTGACTCCATCGAGAGTATATCTGTAAATTGTTATATGACGTTGACTCCATCGAGAGTATATCTGCAAACTGTTTATATAAAATTGAAGATTGTATGTTTAACGGGATTCTGTAAGTAATAAGCTAGGAAGGGAGGAGTGTTGTGTATGTAACCGTTTACCTTTAAGGGAACTATAGAATGTGACCGTTCGCCTTTAAGAGCACTACTTTAGGGTGGCACTATTTATTGGCTCATGTATACTGTAATACCGATAGTGACCACACCAGTATATAAGGGTTGTGATACGTTAACTAGATCAGAATCGCCCGAGCCTCTGAATAGTAAAGACGTGTTTTATTTTGTTAACCGTGGAGTCTGTGATTATTTATAATACAACCCACAGACTTAACAAGGGGGAGAGAGAGACACACAAAATGAGGGGGAGAGATAGAAACACAAAGGGGGAGACAGATAGAAAATCACAAACTGAGGGAGAGAGAGAAACACAAAGTGAGGGGAGAGAGAGAGTGAAATGCAAACTGAGCAAGAGAGAAACAAAAACTGGGGAAGAGAGAGAACCACAAACAGAGACACCAACTGAGGGAAGATACAAAGCACAAACTGAAGGGGGAGAGAGAGAGAAACACAAAGTGAGGGAGATAGGGAGAAACACTAACTGAGGGAAGAGTGGATAACACAGATTGAGGGAAGAGAGGGAAAAACACAAACTGAGGGACAGAGAGAGAAACACAAACTGGGAAGAGAGGAACACAAACAAAGGGGAGAGAGAGAGAAAAACAGAAACTGAGGGAAGGGAGCGAACAACACAAACTGTAGGAGAGAGAGAGAGAGAAAAACACAAACTGAGGGGGAGAGAAACAGAAACTGGGGGAGAGAGAACAACACAAACTGAGGGAGAGACAGAGAAACACAAACTGAGGGGGATGAGAAAAACACAAACTGAGTGGTTGAGAGAGAGCAAAACATAAATGGGGGGAAAGAGAGAGAAACACAAACTGGGGAGAAAGTGAAAGATAAACACAAGCTAAGGGAAGAGAGAGAAACACACACTGAGGGAGAGAGAGAAACAGAAACTGGGGAGAGAGAAACACAAACTGGGGAGAGAGAGAGAGAGAGAAACACAAACTAGGGAAGAGAGACACACAAACTGAGGGAAGAGAGAAAGAGAAACACAAAGAGAGAGAGAAACACAAACTGAGTGAGAGAGAAACACAAACTGAAGGAGAGAGAGAGAGAGAAACACAAACTGGGGGAAGAGAGAACCACAAACAGAGAGAGAAACACAAACTGAGGGAAGATAGAAAGCACAAACTGAAGGGGAGAGAGAGAAACACAAAGTGAGGGAGAGAGGGAGAAACACTAACTGAGGGGTGAGTGGGAAACACAGACTGAGGGAAGAGAGAGAAAAACACAAACAGAGAGACAGAGAGGAACACAAACAGAGAGAGAGAGAGAAACACAAACGGGTGAGAGAGGAACATAAACAAAGGGGAGAGAGGAAAACAGAAACTGAGGGAAGAGAGCAAACAACACAAACTGGAGGAGAGAGAGAGAGGGAAACATAAACTGAGGGAGAGAGAGAAACACAAACTGGGGAAGGAGAGAGAGAAAAACACAAACTGAATGAGAGAGAGAGAAACACAAACTGAGGGAAGAGAGAGCTAACCACAAATGGGGGAAAGAGAGAGAAACACAAACTGAGGGAAGAGAGAAAAAAACAAACTGAGGGAGAGAGAGAGAGAGAGAAAAACAAAGAGAGTGAGAGAGAGACACACAAACCGAGGGAGAGAGAGAGAAACACAAACTGAGGAAAGAGAGAAAAACACACTGAGGAAGAGAGAGAAACACAGACGGAGGGGGAGAGTAACACAAACTGGGGGAGAGAGAAAAACACAAACTGGGAGACAGAGCAAGAAAAACACAAATTGGGGGAGAGAGAAACACAAACTGAGGGGGAGAGAGAAACACAAACTGAGCGAGAGAGAGAAGCACAAACGGGGAAGATAGAGCAGCACAAACTGAGGCAAGAGACAGCAACACAAACTGACGGAAGAGAGAGAAAAACACAAACTGAGGGAGAGAGAGAAAAACACAAACTGAGGGAGAGAGAGCGAGAAACAGAATCTGGGGGAGAGAGAGAGAAACACAGACTGTGGGGGAGAGAGAGAGTGAAACACAAACTGAGGGGGAGAGAGAGACACACAAAATGAGGGGGAGAGATAGAAACACAAAGGGGAGACAGATAGAAAAACACAAACTGAGGGAGAGAGAGAAACAAAAACTGGGGAAGAGAGAGAACCACAAACAGAGACACAAACTGAGGGAAGATACAAAGCACAAACTGAAGGGGGAGAGAGAGAGAAACACAAAGTGAGGGAGATAGGGAGAAACACTAACTGAGGGAAGAGTGGATAACACAGACTGAGGGAAGAGAGGGAAAAACACAAACTGAGGGACAGAGAGAGAAACACAAACGGAGAGAGAGAGAAACACAAACTGGGAGGAGAGGAACACAAACAAAGGGGAGAGAGAGAGAAAAACAGAAACTGAGGGAAGAGAGCGAACAACACAAAATGTAGGAGAGAGAGAGAGAAACACAAACTGAGGGGGAGAGAAACAGAAACTGGGGGAGAGAACAACACAAACTGGGGGAGAGACAGAGAAACACAAACTGAGGGGGATGAGAGAAACACAAACTGAGTGGTTGAGATAGAGCAAAACATAAATGGGGGGAAAGAGAGAGAAACACAAACTGGGGAGAGAGTGTAAGATAAACACAAACTAAGGGAAGAGAGAGAAACACACACTGAGGGAGAGAGAGAAACAGAAACTGGGGAGAGAGAAACACAAACTGGGGAGAGAGAGAGAGAGAGAAACACAAACAGAGGGGGAGAGATAAAGACAAACTGGGGGGAGAGAGAGAGAGAGAAACACTGGGGAGAGAGAGAAGCACAAACTGGGGGAAGATAGAGAAGCACAAACTGAGGCAAGAGACAGCAACACAAACTGACGGAAGAGAGAGAAAAACACAAACTGAGGGAGAGAGAGATAAACACAAACTGAGGGAGAGAGAGATAGAACCACAACCTGGGGGAGAGAGAGAAAAACACAAACCGAGGGAGAGAGAGTGAAAAACAAAAACTGGGGGAGAGAGAGAAACACAAACTGGGAGAGGGAGAGAGAGAAATACAAACTGGGGGAGAGAGAGAAACACCAACGGGGGAGAGAGAGAGAAACACAAACTGGGAGAGAGAGAGAGAAATACAAACAGGGAGAGAGAGAAACACAAACTGAGGCAAGAGACAGAGAAACACAAACTGACGGAATCGAGAGAAAAACACAAACTGAGGGAGAGAGAGAGAGAAGCCCATACTGGGGAGAGAGAGAGAAACAAAAATTGGGAGAGAAAGAGAAGTACAAACTGGGGAGAGAGGAACACAAACTGAGGGAGAGAGATGGAGAAAAACAGAAACTGGGGGGAGAGAGAAAAACACAAACTGAGGGGGAGAGAGAGAGAGAGAAAAACACAAACTGAGGGAAACAGTGATAAACACAAACTGATGGAAAGAGTGATAAACACAAACAGAGGGAGAGCGAGACAAACACAAACTGAGAAAGAGAGAGAAAAACACAAACAGAGGGGGAGAGAACGAACAACACAAGCTGGAGGAGAGAGAGAAACACAAATTGTGGGAGAGAGAGAAAAACAAAAACTGAGCGAGAGAGAGAGAAAAGCATGCTGGGGGAGAGAGAGAGCAACACAAACTGGGAGAGAGAGAGAGAAATACGAACTGGGGAGAGAGAGGAACACAAACTGAGGGAGAGAGAGAGAAAAACAGAAACTGAGGGAGAAAGAGAAAAACACAAACTGAGGGGGAGAGAGAGAAAAGCATGCTGGGGAGAGAGAGAGCAACACAAACTGGGAGAGAGAGAGAGAAATACGAACTGGGGAGAGAGAGGAACACAAACTGAGGGAGAGAGGGAGAAAAACAGAAACTGAGGGAGAAAGAAAAAAACACAAACTGAGGGGGAGAGAGAGCAAAACACAAATGGGGGAAATAGAGAAACACAAACTGAGGGAAGAGAGAGAAAAACACGAACTGAGGGGGGGAGACAGAAAAACACAAACTGAGGGAAGAGAGAGAAACACAAACTAGGGAGAGAGAGAAACACAAATTGAGAGAGAGAGAAACACACTGAGGGAAGGCAGCAAACACAAACTGAGGGGGAGAGAGAGCAAAGCACAAACAGGGGAAAGAGAGAAACACAAACAGAGGGAAGAGAGAGAAAAACACAAACTGAGGGGGGAGACAAAGAGAAAAAGAAACTGAGGAAGAGAGAGAGAAACACAAACTGGGAGAGAGAGAGAGAGAAATACGAACTGGGGGAGAGAGAGAAACACAAACTGAGGCAAGAGACAGAGAAACACAAACTGACGGAATCGGGAGAAAAACACAAACTGAGGGAATGAGAGAGAGAAACACAATCTGGGGGAGAGAGAAAAACACATACTGAGGGAGAGAGAGAGAGAAAAACACATACTGGGGAGAGAGAGAAACACAAACTGGGAGAGAGAGAGAGAAGTGCAAACCGGGGAGAGAGGAACACAAACTGAGGGAGAGAGATGGAGAAGAACAGAAACTGAGGGAAGAGAGTGAACTGAGGGGGAGAGAAAAAAAATGAGCGGGAGAGAGAAAAACACAAACTGAGGGAAACAGTGATAAACTCAAACTGAGAAAGAGAGAGAAAAACACAAACAGAGGGGGAGAGAGCGAACAACACAAACTGGAGGAGAGAGAAACACAAATTGAGGGAGAGAGAGAAAAACAAAAACTGAGCGAAAGAGAAAAACACATACTGGGGAGAGAGAGAAAAATAGAAACTGAGGGAGAAAGAGAGAAACACAAACTGAGGGAAGAGAGAGAAACACACAAACTGAGGGAAGAGAGAGAAACACAAACTGAGGGACAGAGAGAGAAACACAAACTGGCAGAGAGAGAGAAACACAAACAGAGAGAGAGAGAGAAACTGAGGGAAGAGAGCGAACAACACAAACTGGAGTAGAACAGAGCAAAACACAAATGAGGGAGAGAGAGAAAAACACAAACTGAGGGGGAGAGAGAAAAACACAAACTGAGGGAAGAGAGAGAAAAACACAAACTGAGGGGGGGCACAGAGAGAAAAACACAAACTGAGGGAGAGAGAGAGAAACAGAAACTGGGGAGAGAAAGACAAACAAACTGAGGGGGAGAGAGAGACACACACAAACAGGGAGAGCGAGAAACACAAACTGATGGGAGAGAGAGAGAAAGAAACACAAACTGAGGCAGACAGAGAGAAACACAAACTGAGGGAGAGAGAGAAACTAAACTGAGGGATAGAGAGAGAGAAACACAAACTGTGGCAGAGAGAGACAAACACAAAATGAGGGGGAGATAGAGAAACAAAATGAGGGAGAGAGACAAAAACAAACTGAGGGGCAGAGAGAAACACAAACTGGGGGAGAGAGAAAAACACAAACAGAGGGAGAGAAAAACACAAACCAAGGGGAAGAGAGAGAAACACAAACTGAAGGAGAGGGAGAAAAACACCAACAGAGGGAGAGAGAGCAAAGCACAAACTGAGGGAGAGAGAGAAAGAAATGCAAACACAGAGAGAGAAACACAAACTGGGAGAGAGAGAAAAACACAAACAGAGGGAGAGAGTGAAAAACACAAACAGAGGGAAAGAGAAACACAAACTGAGAAAAAGAGAGAAAACACAAACTGAGGGGAAGAGAGCGAACAACACAAACTGGAGGAGAGAGAGAAACACAAACTGAGGGAGAGAGCAAACAACACAAACTGGAGGAGAGAGAGAGAAACACAAACTGAGGGGGAGAAAGTGAAACACACACTGAGGGAGAGAGAGGAAAACAAAAACTGAGCGAGAGAGAGAGAAATACAAACCGAGGGGGAGAGAGGAAAACACAAACTGAGGGAGAGAGGGAGAGAAACAAACTGAGAAAAAGAGAGAAAAACACAAACTGAGCAAGAGAGAGAGAAACACAAACTGAGGGGGAGAGAGAAAAACACAAAATGAAGGGGAGAGAGAGAAACACAAAGGGGGGAGAGAGATACACAAACTGGGGAGAGAGAGAGAAACACAAACTGAGGGGGAGAGAGAGAAACACAAACTGGGGAGAGAGTGTGAGATAAACACAAACTGAGGAAAGAAAGAAAGAGAAACAGAGAGAGAGAGAGGGAGAGAAACACAAACTGAGGGAGTGAGAGAGACACACAAACTGAGGGAGAGAGAGAAACACAAACTAAGGGACAGAGAGAGAAATGCACAAATTGTGGCAGAGAGAGAATCACAGACTGAGGAGAAGAGAGAGAAAAATGCAACCTGAGGGGAAGAGAGAGAGAGAAACACAAACTGAGGGAGAGAGAGAAACACAAACTGAGGGGGAGAGAGAAAAACACAAAATGAAGGGGCGAGAGAGAAACACAAAGGGGGGAGACAGAGAAAAACACAAACTGAGGGAGAGAGAGAGAAACACAAACTGGGGAGAGAGAGAGAGAGAGAAACATAAACTGAGGGGGAGAGAGACAAACACAAACTGAGTGAGAGAGAGAAACAAAATCTGGGGGAAGGGAGAGAACCACAAACAGAGAGAAACAAAGACTGATGGAAGATAGAAAGCACAAACTGAAGGGGAGAGAGAGAGAAACACAAAGTGAGGGAGAGAGGGAGAAACACTAACTGAGGGAAGAGTGGGAAACACAGACTGAGGGAAGAGAGAGAAAAACACAAACTGAGGGAGATGGAGAGAAAAACACAAACAGAGAGACAGAGAGAGAAACACAAACAGGGAGAGAGAGAGAGAAACACAAACTGGGGGAGAGAGAGGAACACAAACAAAGGGGAGAGAGAGAGAAAAACAGAAACTGAGGGAAGAGAGCGAACAACACAAACTGGAGGAGAGAGAGCAAGAGAAACACAAACTGAGGGGGAGAGAAAGAAAACAATGAGAGAGAGAAACACAAACTGGGAGAGAGAGTGAAAAACACAAACTGAGGGAGAGCGAGATAGAAAAACACAAACTGACGGAGAGAGTGAAAAACACAAACAGAGGGAGAGAGAGAGAAACACAAACTGAGGGAGAGAGAGAAAAACACAAACTGAGGGAGAGAGAGAGAGAAAAACACATACAAAGAGAGAGAAACACAAACTGAGGGAGAGAGAGAGAAACACAAACTGAGGAAGACAGAGAAAAACAAACTGAGGGGGAGAGAGAGCAAAACACAAACAAGGGGAAAGAGAGAGAAACACAAACTGAGGGAGAGAGAAAAACAGAAACTGGGGAGAGAGAGAGAAACACAAACTGAGGGGGAGAGAAACACAAACTGAGGGGGAGAGCGAAACACAAACTGAGGGGGAGAGAGAAACACAAACTGGGGGAGAGAGAGAGAGAAACAAACTGGAGAGAGAGAGAAACACAAACTGAGTGAGAGAGACAAGCACAAACTGGGGAACATAGAGAAGCACAAACTGAGGCAAGAGACAGCAACACAAACTGACGGAAGAGAGAGAAAAACACAAACTGAGGGAGAGAGAGAGAGAAACACAAACTGGGTGTCGGTTACTTCCCTGATATCTGGAACAAAGGACTCATAATGCCCATATACAAAAGTGGAGACAAAGTTGACCCAAATAACTATTGAGGCATCTGTGTGAACAGTAATCTGGGGAAGGTATTCTGCAGTATCATAAACCAAAGACTTATAAACTTCCTTAAGGAGCATAAACTTCCTTAAGGAGCACAATGTCTTGAGTAAAAGCCAAATTGGATTCTTACCAAATTATAGAACATCGGATCATATTTTCACCCTGCACACCCTAATTGACAAACATGTTCACCAAAACAAAAGCAAAATTTTTGCCTGCTTTATAGATTTCCAGAAGGCTTTCAATTCTATTTGGCACGACGGTCTATTCTTAAAACTTATTGAAAGTGGTGTATGGGGAAAAGCATATGATGTAATTAAATCAATGTATACAAACAATAAATGTGCAGTTAAAATTGGAGACAAACAACCAAAATATTTCTCACAGGGGCGTGGCGTGATGCAGGGCTCGTCTATCTCACTGACACTCTTTAATATTTATATAAATGAATTAGCAAAACTACTTGAACAATCCACAACACCTGGCCTCGCCCTATATGACTCCAAGGTTAAATTCCTCCTCTATGCAGATGACCTGGTTCTGCTCTCACCAACTGAGGAGGGTCTACAGCAGAACCTGGATCTGCTAGAGTTGTTCTGTCAGACCTGGGCCCTGACAATAAACCCCCAAAAATCCAAAGTTCTTGTGTTCCAGCAAAGATCCAGACATCAGGGACCCAGAATAAACTTCACATTAGGAGCAACTAAAATTGAACAAACTACAAATTACACATACTTAGGCTTAAAAATCAGTTCTACGGGAAATTTTCATTTGGCTGTGAATGAACTGAAAGAGAAAGCAAAAAGGGCTTTCTATGCCATTAAAATGTCAATCCAAATAGAAATTCCAATTGGCATTTGGCTCAAAATTTTTAAATCAGTAATTGAACCAATTGTACTTTATGGCAGTGAGGTGTGGGGTCCGCTAACACAACAAGAATTTGCAAAATGGGACAAACATCCAATTGAGATCCTACATGCAGAATTCTGTAAAAGTATCCTCCGGACTCAGAGGAAAACCGCAAACAACGCATGCAGGGCAGAACTAGGCCAATATCCACTACTAATTAATATCCAAAAAAGAGCCATCAAATTTTGGAAACACCTAAAAATGAGCAACCCCCACTGCTATCATTACAAAGCCCTGAAATGCCAAGAGATGATCATAGAGAAGAGTCCCCTCAGTCAACTGGTCCTGGGACTCACTGAAGTAACACTACTAATAATAATCAGCCCCAGGACAGTGACATCCTAGCACAGAGAATTCGACACAACACAATTATTACTAAACAAAAAGAAAAATATTTGACCTATTGGACAGAAACGACAAAAACCCAAAACAAACTCGATTGCTATTTGGCCCTAAACAGACAATACACCATGGCTGAATACCTGACCATGGTAAAAGATAGCAAACTGAGAAAAACCTTGACAATGTACAGACTTAGTGAGCATAGCCTGGCCATCGAAAAAGGCAGACACAGGCAGACCTGGCTGCCCAGAGAGGACAGGATATGCTCTCACTGCAGTCAGGGAGTGGTGGAGACAGAGATGCACTTCCTCACAACTTGTGGAAACTATCAGGACATAAGGGGGAATTTCTACCCAAAATTCATAAAAATATTCCCTGAATTCAAAAATTTGAATGACCACCAAAAACTCCCATACCTATTAGGGGAACAGAGAAAATGCGTAACTTTAGCGGCAAACTATGTTACAGCTTGCCATAAGCAGAGGGACAACCAGTGACCATTAAATCTAAGAGAAGATTATAAGTATATTATATGTGTGTATATTTATGTATACATGGGTATATTTGTCTCTACACTGTATGTCTAGATCTGCGTTTAGGTGTTCAATCATACATATTTTTCTGTGCTTTGGCAACATAAGATGTATCTTGTCATGCCAATAAAGCAATTTGAATTGAATTGAACTGAGAGAGAAACACAAACTGGGGGTAGAGAGAGAAATACAAACTGGGGGAGAGAGAGGAACACAAACTGAGGGAGAGAGAGAGAGAAAAACAGAAACTGAGGGGGAGAGAAAGAAAAAAATGAGCGCGAGAAAAACAGAAACTGAGGGAAGAGAGTGAACAACTCAAACTGGAGGAGAGAAAGAGAAACACAAACTGATGGGGAGAGAGAGAAACACAAACTGAGGGAGAGAGAGAAAAACACAAACAGGGAGACAGAGACAGAAACACAAACAGGGAGAGAGAGAAAGAGAAACACAAACTGGGGGAGAGAGAGGAACACAAACAAAGGGGAGAGAGAGAGAAAAACAGAAACTGAGGGAAGAGAGCGAACAACACAAACTGGAAGAGAGAGAGAGAGACATAAACTGAGGGGGTGAGAGAGAAACACAAAGTCAGGGAGATAGAGAAACACAAAGTGAGAGAGAGAGGGAGAAACACTAACTGAGGGAAGAGAGAGAAAAACACAAACGGGGAGATAGAGAAAAGCACAAACTGAGGGACAGAGAGAGAAAAACGCAGACAGAGAGAGAAAAACACAAACTGAGGGAGGAGAGCAAACAACACAAACTGGAGGAGAGAGAGATAAACAAACCGGGGAGAGAGAGAGAAAATCACAAACTGAGAGAGAGAAACACAAACTGGGGAGAGAGTATGAGATAAACACAAACTGAGGAAAGAGAGAAAGAGAAACACAGAGAGAGAGAGAGAAACACAAACGGAGAGAGAGAGAGAAACACAAACTGAGGGACAGAGAGAGAAAAGCACAAATTGTGGCAGAGAGAGAATCACAGACTGAGGGGGGGAGAGAGTAAAATGCAACCTGAGGGAGAGAGAGAGAGAGAAACACAAACTGAGGGAGAGAGAGAAACACAAACTGAGGGACAGAGAGAGAAACACAAAATGAAGGAGAGAGAGAGAAACACAAACTGAAGGACAGAGAGAGAAACACAAAATGAAGGAGAGAGAGAGAAACACAAAGGGGGGAGACAGAGAAAAACACAAACTGAGGGAGAGAGAGAGAAACACAAACTGAGGGGGAGAGAGAGAAACAGAAACGGAGGGGGAGAGAAAGAAACACAAACTGAGGGGGAGACAGATACACAAACTGTCGAGAGGGAGAGAGAAATGCAAACTGGGGGAGAGAGACAAACACAAACTGAGCGAGAGAAGAAACAAAATCTGGAGGAAGGGAGAGAACCACAAACAGAGAGAAACAAAAACTGATGGAGGATAGAAAGCACAAACTGAAGGGGAGAGAGAGAGAAACACAAAGTGAGGGAGAGAGGGAGAAACACTAACTGAGGGAAGAGTGGGAAACACAGACTGAGGGAAGAGAGAGAAAAACGCAAACTGAGGGAGATAGAGAGAAAAACACACGCAGAGAGACAGAGAGAGAAACACAAACAGGGAGAGAGAGAGAGAGAAACATAAACTGAGGGGGAGAGAGAAACAGAAACTGGGCGACAGAGAGAAAAACACAAACTGAGGGAGAGAGAGAGAAACACAAACTGATGCAGAGAGAGAGAGAAACACAAACGGAGGGAGAGAGGGAGCAAAACACAAATGGGGGAAAGAGAGATAAACACAAACTGAGGAGAGAGTGAGAGGAATACACAAACTGAGGGAAGAGAGAGAAAACACAAACAGAGGGGAGAGAGAGAGAAAAACACAAACAGAGAGAGAGACAGAGAAACATAAACTCTGGGAGAGAGTGAAACAGAAACTGGGAGAGAAACACAAACTGGTGGAGAGAGAAAGTGAGAAAGAAACTGGGGAGAGAGAGAGAGAGAGAGAGAGAGAAAAACACAAACTGGGGAGAGAGAGAGAAAAAAAAACTGGGGAGAGAGAGAGAGAGAAACACAAATGGGGAGAGAGAAACACAAACTGAGCGAGAGACAGAAGCACAAACTGGGGGAAGATAGAGAAGCACAAACTGAGGCAAGACAAAGCAACACAAACTGATGGAAGAGAGAGAAAAACACAAACTGAGGGAGAGAGAGAAAAACACAAACTGTGGGAGAGAGAGAGAAACACAAACTGGGAGAGTGAGGGAGAGAAATACGAAATGCGGGAGAGAGAGGATCACAAACTGAGGGGGAGAGAAAGAAATAAAATCAGCGGGAGAGAGAGAAACACAAACTGGGAGAGAGAGAGAAAAACACAAACTGAGGGGGAGAGAGAGAGATAGCAAAACACAAACTGAGGGAGAGAGTGAAAAACACAAGCAGTGGGAGTGAAAGAGAATCACAAACTGAGAGAGAGAGAGCAAAACAGAAACTGAGGGGGAGAGAGAGAAACACAAACAGAGGGAGAGAGAGCAAAACAGAAACTGAGGGGGAGAGAGAGAAACACAAACTGGGGAGAGAGTGAGAGAAAAACATAAACTGAGGGAAGAGAGCGAGAGAGAAACAAAATGAGGCGGAGAGAGAGAAACACAAACTGGGGAAATAGATAGAAAAACACATACTGAGGGAGAGACAGAGAGAAACACAAATTGGGGTGGAAGAGAGAAACACAGATTGAGGGAGAGAGAGAGAAACACAAACCGAGGGGGAAAGAGAGATACACAAACTGGGGTGAGAGAGTGAAACACAAACTGAGGGAAGAGAGAGAAATAAATGAGCGGGAGAGAGAGAAACACAAACTGGGGGAAGAGAGAGAGAGAGAGAGAAAAAAACACAATCTGAGGGAGAGAGTGAAAAACACAAACTGAGGGAGAGAGAGAGGAACATAAACGGGTAGAGAAAGAGAAAAACACAAACTGAGGGAGAGAGAGAGAAACACAAACTGAGGGAGAGAGAGAGAAAAACACAAACTGAGGGAGAGAGTGAGAGAAGCACAAACTGAGGGAGAGAAAGAAATACACAAACTGATGGGGAGAGCGAGGGAGAAACACAAACTGACGGGGAGAGAGAGATACACAAACTGGAGCGAGAGGGAGAAGCACAAACTGAGGGGGGAGAGAGCAAAACAGACATTGGGAGAGTGAAAGTGAATCACGAACTGGGGAGAGAGTGAGAGAAACACAAAATGGGGAGTAGAGTAAAACTTAAACTGAGGGAGAGAGAAACACAAACTGAGCGGGGAGAGAGAGAAACACAAACTGAGCAGGGAGAGCGAGAAAAAAATGAGGGTGAGAGAGAGAAACACAAACTGGGGAGAGAGTGAGAGAAATAAAAACAGAGAGAGAGAGAAATACAAACTGGGCAGAGAGAGAGAGAAACACAAACTGAGGGGGAGCGTGAGATACACAAACTGAGGGGGAGAGTGAGAAAAAAAATGATTCGGAGAGAGAGAAACAAACTGGGAGAGAGGGAGAAAAACACAAACTGTTGGAGAGAGCGAAAAACACAAACTGAGGGAGAGAGAGAGAGAAACACAAACAGGGAGAGAGAGAAAAACACAAACTGAGGGGGAGAGAGAGAAACACAAACTGGGGAGAGAGAGAAAAACACAAACTGAGGGAGAGAGGGAGAGAAGCACAAACTGAGGGAGAGAAAGAAAAACACAAACTGATGGGGAGAGAGAGGGAGAAACACAAACTGAGGGAGGGAGAGAGAGAGAAACACAATCTAAGGGAGAGAGAGAGACAAACACAAACTGACGGGGAGAGAGAGATACACAAACTGGGGAGAGAGAGAGAAGCACAAACTGAGGGGGGAAGAGAGCAAAACAGGCATCGGGAGAGTGAAAGTGAATCACGAACTGGGGAGAGAGTGAGAGAAACACAAAATGGGGAGTAGAGTAAAACTTAAACTGAGGGAGAGAGAGAGAGAAATACACAAAGAGAGAGAGAGAGAAAGACAAACTGAGGGAGAGAGAGAAACACAAACTGAGGGAAGAGAGCAAACAACACAAACTGGAGGAGATAGAGACAAACACAAACTGGGTGGGGAGAGCGAGAAAAATTGAGGGGGAGAGAGAGAAACACAAACTGGGAAGAGAGAGAAAAACACAAACTGAGGGAGAGAGAAACACAAACTGAGGGATAGATTGAAAAACACAAACTGAGGGAGAGAGAGAGAAACACAAACGGAGGAAGAGAGAGAAAAACACAAACGGGGAGAGAGTGAGAAAAACATAAACTGAGGGAAGAGAGTGAGAAAAAAACAAAATGAGGCGGGGAGAGAGAAACACAAACTGGGGAAGGAGATAGAAAAACACATACTGAGGGAGAGACAGAGAGAAACACAAATTGGGGTGAGTGAGAGAAACACAAATTGAGGGAGAGAGAGAGAGATAGACAAACTGGGGGAGAGAGAGAAACACAAATGGAGGGAAGAGAGAGCAAAGAACAAATGGAGAGAGAGAGAAACACAAAGTGGGGAGAGAGTGATAGACAAACACAAACTAAGAGAAGAGAAAGAAACAAAAACAGATAGAGAGAGAAATACAAACCGGGCAAAGAGAGGGAGAAACACAAACTGAGGGAGAGAGTAAAACACAAACTGTGGCAGAGAGAGAAACACAAACTGAAGGGGAGAGAGTGATACATAAACTGAGGGGGAGAGAGAGAAACACAAACTGAGGAGAGAGAGAGAAACACAAACTGAGGGAGAGAGCAAAACACAACTGAGGGAAGAGAGAGCAAAACACAAACGGGGACAGAGAGAGAGAAACACAAACTGGGGAGAGAGTGAGAGAAAAACACACTGGGGGGAGAGAAAGACAAACTGAGAGAAAGAGTGAAAAACACAAACTGAGGAAGAGAGAGAAACACAAACTGAGGAAGAGAGAGAAACACAAACTGAGGAAGAGAGAGAAAAACACAAACGGTGAGAGAGTGAGAAAAACATAAACTGATGGAAGAGAGCGAGAGAAAAACAAAATGAGGCAGAGAGAGAGAAACCCAAACTGGGGAGGGAGAGAAAAACACATACTGAGGGAGAGAGAGAGAGAGAAAAACAAACTGAGAGAGAGAGAGTGAAAAACACAAACTGAGGGAGAGAGAGAGAAACACAAACTGAGGAAGAGAGAGAAAAACACAAATGGGGAAGAGAGTGAGAAAAACATAAACTGATGGAAGATAGCGAGAGAAAAACAAAATGAGGCAGAGAGAGAGAAACCCAAACTGGGGAGGGAGAGAAAAACACATACTGAGGGAGAGAGAGAGAGAGAAAAACAAACTGAGAGAGAGAGAGTGAAAAACACAAACTGAGGGAGAGAGAGAGAAACACAAACTGAGGAAGAGAGAGAAAAACACAAATGGGGAAGAGAGTGAGAAAAACATAAACTGATGGAAGATAGCGAGAGAAAAACAAAATGAGGCGGAGAGAGAAAAACACAAACTGGGGAAAGAGATAGAAAAACACATACTGAGGGAGAGACAGAGAGAAACACAAATTGGTGTGAGAGAGAAAAACACAGATTGAGGGAGAGAGAGAGAGATAGACAAACTGGGGGAGAGAGAGAAACACAAACTGAGGGAAGAGAGAGAAATAAATGAGCGGGAGAGAGAGAAACACAAACTGGGGGAAGAGAGAGAGAGAAACAGACAAACTGTTGGAGAGAGAGCGAGAAAAAAAAACACCAACTAAGGGAGAGAGAGAGGAACACAAACGGGGAGAGAGAGAGAAAAACACAAACTGAGAGAGAGAGAGAGAGAGAGAGAAACACAAACTGGGGAGAGAGAGAGAAAAACACAAACTGAGGGAGAGAGGGAGAGAAGCAAAAACTGAGGGAGAGAGAGAAAAATACAAACTGAGGGGGAGAGAGAGAAACACAAACAGAGGGAAGAGAGAGCAAAACACAAACTGAGGGAGAGAGAGAGACACACACACCGAGGGGGAGAGAGACGTACACAAACTGGGGAGAGAGAGAAACACAAACAGGGGGAGAGAGAGAGAAACACAAAATGAGATACAAGAGAGGAGAAGCACGCAGAGAGAGAGAGAGAAATACAAACTGGGGAGAGAGAGAAACACAAACTGAGGGAGAGCAAGCAAGAAACACAAACTGAGGGAGAAAGAGAGAGAAACAGAAACAAAGGGTGAGAGTGAGATACACAAACTGGGGAGAGAGAGAGAAGCAGAAACTGAGGGGAAAAGAGAGCAAAACACACATCGTGAGAGTGAAAGTGAAACACAAACTGGGGAGAGATTGAGAGAAACACAAACTGGGGAGAGAGAGAAAAACTTAAACTGAGGGAGAGAGGGAAACACAAACTGAGGGAGAGAGTGAAAAACACAAACTGAGGGAAGATGGAGAAAAAGACAAACTGAGGGAGAGAGCGAAAAACACAAACTGAGTGAGAGAGAGAGGAACATAAATGGGGAGAGAAAGAGAAAAACACAAACTGAGGGAAGATAGAGAAAAACGCAAACTGAGGGAGAGAGAGAGAAACACAAACTGAGTAAGAGAGAGAGAAACACAAACGGGGAGAGAGTGAGAAAAAAATATACTGCGGGAAGAGAGCGAGAGAAAAACAAAATGAGGGGGAGAGAGAGAAACACGAACTGGGGAAAGAGATAGAAAAAGACATACTGATGGAGAGACAGAGAAAAACAAACTGCGGGAGAGAGAGAGAAACACAAACTGAGGGGGAGAGAGAGATACACAAACTGGGGGAGAGAGAGAGAAACACAAACTGAGGGAAGAGAAAGCAAAACACAAATAAGGAGAGAGAGAAACACAAACTGGGGAGAAAGTGAGAGAAAAACACAAGCTAAGTGAAGAGAAAGTGAGAAATAATAACAGAGAGAGAGAAAGAGTAACATAAACAGGGAGAGAGAAATACAAACTTGGCATAGAGAGAAAGAGAAACACAAACTGAGGGAGAGAGTAAAACACAAACTGAGGGGGAGAGAGAGATACACAAAATGAGGGTGAGAGAGAGAAAAAAATGATCCGGAGAGAGAGAAACACAAACTGTTGGAGGGAGAGTAAAACACAAACTGAGGGGGAGAGAGAGATACACAAACTGAGGGGAGAGAGAGAGAAACACAAACTGAGGAGAGACACACACACAAACTGAGGAGAGAGAACTAGGCAGATACCCACTGATAATAAACATCCAAAAACGAGCACTAAACTTCCTAAATCACCTCAAATCTAGCTCCCCAGACACCCTTCATTTCAAAGCCTTTCAAACCCAAGAGCTAAACCCAGAAAAAAGTCCCCTGAGTCAGCTGCTACTGAAACTAAGTACTCAGCCGGACCCTGACCAGCCCCAGACCAACACAGCCATCCAAACACCAATCCGAGTGAACCAAATCATTAAAAAATGCAAAGAAACCTACCTGGAACATTGGAACAAAATAACCGAAAGCCAAAGCAGATTAGAATGTTACCGGGCCCTAAAAAGAGAATATAAACTGGCAGACTACCTCACGACCATCAGAGACACAAAACAGAGACAGACCCTCACCAGGTACAGACTAAGCGACCACCAACTGGAAATTGAAAAAGGCAGATACAAGAAATCCTGGCAGCCTAGAGAGAATAGAATATGCGATCAATGTCTGGCTGGCGAGGTTGAAACAGAGATGCATTTCCTCCTAAAATGCGAAAAATTCAACACATCAAGAAACATATTATTCAACAAGCTAAGCCAAACAACCCCAGATTTCAAGGAATTGGATGACCTGTCAAAATTGAGATTAGTCCTAGGAGAAGGAGACAGACCATACCTAGGGGCCAAATATGTAACAAAATGTCACAACCTGAGGACTGTTTAAAATTAAGACTGTTTAAAATTAATATTGAACGTACCAAATGAAGTACAAAGACTGTTTAAAAGTAATATTGTTTAAAAGTAATATTGTATGTACCCAACAAATGTCAAATCGATTGACACCTACAGATTGTTGGAAAACTGTACCTTTTTGCTATGTAAGCTTTGGCAATATGGTTCTCTGTAAACTTTCATGCCAATAAAGCATTTGAACTGAACTGAACTGAACTGAGAGAGAAACACAAACTGAGGGAGAGGGAGCAAAACACAACTGAGGGAAGAGAGAGCAAAACACAAATGGGGTGAGAGAGAGAGAAACACAAACTGGGGAGCGAGTGAGAGAAAAACACAAACTGAGGGAAGAGAAAGACAGAAATACAAACAGAGAGAGAAATACAAACTGGGGGGAGAGAGAGAAACATAAACTGAGGGAGAGAGAGCAAGAAACATAAACTGAGGAAGAGAGAGACACACAAACTGGGGGGCGAGAGAGAAAAACACAAACTAAGGGTGAGAGAGAGAAACACAAACTGAGGAGAGAGAGAAATACAAATGGGAGAGAGAGAGAGAAACACAAACAGAGGGAGAGCAAAACACAAACTGAGGCAGAGAGAGAGACACACACACACACCGAGGGGGAGAGAGACATAAACAAACTGGGGAGAGAGTGAAACACAAACTGGGGGAGAGAGAGAGAAACACAAAATGAGATAAGAGAGAGGAGAAACACAAAGAGAGAGAGAGAGAGAAATACAAACTGGGGTGAGAGAGAGAGAAACACAAACTGAGGGAGAGCGAGTGAGAAACACAAACTGAGGGAGAGAGAGAGAGAAACAGAAACTAAGGGGGAGAGAGAGGAACACAAACTGAGGAGAGAGAGATACACAAACTGAGGGACGAGAGAGAGAGAAACACAAACTGAGGGCGAGAGAGCGAGAAACACAAACTGAGGGAGAGAGAATGAGAGAAACACAATGTAAGGGAGAGATAGAGAGAAACAAAAACTGAGGGAGTGAGAGAAAAACACAAACAGAGAGAGAGGGAGAGAATCACAAACTGAGGGGGAGAGAAAGATGCACAAACTGGGGAGAGAGAAAGAAGCAAAAACTGAGGGGAAGAGAGAGCAAAACACACATCAGGTGAGTGAGAGAAACACAAACTGGGGAGAGAGAGAAAAACAAACTGATGGAGAGATAGAGAGAAAAACACAGAGAGAGAGAAACACAAACAGAGAGATAGAGAAACACAAACTGAGGGAGAGAGAGAAACACAAACTGAGGGAAGAGAGCAAACAACACAAACTGGAGGAAAGAGAGAGAGAAACACAAACTGAGGGGGAGAGAGAGTAACACAAAGTGGGAGAGAGAGAGAAAATGCACAAATGGGGAGAGAGAGAGAGAAAAACACAAAACTGAGGGAGAGAGAGAGAAACACAAACTGAGGGAGAGAGAGAAAATCACAAACTGAGGGGGAGCGAGAGAAACACAAACTGAGGGAGAGAGAGAAAATCACAAACTGAGGGAGAGAGAGAGAGAGAAACACAAATGGGGGGGAGAGAGACACACAAACTGGGGGAAAGAGATAGAAAAACACATACTGAGGGAGAGACAGAGAGAAACACAAACTGGGGTGAGAGAGCAAAACACAAACTGAGAGAGAGAGAAACACAAACTGAGGGGGGAGAGAGATACACAAACTGGGGGAGAGAGAGAGAAACACAAACTGAGGGAAGTGAGAGCAAAACACAAATGGGGAGAGAGAACAACACAAACTGGGAAGAGAGTGAGAGAAAAACACAAACTAAGGGAAGAGAGAGTGAGAAATAAAAACAGAGAGAGAGAGAGAAACAAAAAGAGAGAGAGAGAAATACAAACTGGGCAGAGAGAGAGAGAAACACAAACTGAGGGAGAGAGTAAAACACAAACTGTGGCACAGAGAGAAACACAAACTGAGGGGGAGACAGAAAAAAATTATCGGGATGGAGATACACAAACTGTTGGAGGGAGAGAAAAAAACAAACTGACGGGGAGAGAGAGATACACAAACTGAGGGAGAGGGAGCAAAACACAACTGAGGGAAGAGAGAGCAAAACACAAATGGGGTGAGAGAGAGAAACACAATATGGGGAGCGAGTGAGAGAGAAACACAAACTGAGGGAAGAGAAAGAGAGAAATACAAACAGAGAGAGAGAGAAATACAAACTGGGCAGAGAGGGAGAGAAACACAAAATGAGGGAGAGAGAGCGAGAAACACAAACTGAGGGGGAGAGAGAAAAACACAAACTGAGGGAAAGAGGGAGAAACACAAACTGGGGAGAGAGATAGAAACACACACTGGGGGAGAGAGAGAAATACAAACTGAGGGGGAGAGAAAGAAACACAAACTGAGGGAAGAGAGAGCAAAACACAAACAGGGAGAGTGAAAGGGAAACACAAACTGTGGGAGAGAGAAAAATACACAAACTGAGGGAGAGAGAGAGAAAAACACAAACTGATGGAGAGAGAGAGAGAAACACACAATGAGGGGGTGAGGGAGAAGCACAAACTGGGGGTAGAGTGAGAAAAACACAAATGGAGGGAGAGAGAGAGAGAGAAAAACAAACAGAGGGAGAGAGAGAAAAACACAAACTGAGGGGGAGAGAGAGAAAGACAAACTGAGGGGAGAGAGAAACACAAACTGAGGAAAGATAGTGAGAAACACAAACTGAGGAAGAGAGAGAAAAACACAAACTGAGGGAAGTGAGCTAGCAACACAAACTGGAGGAGAGAGAGAGAGAGAAATTTAAACTGAGGGGGAGAGAGAGAAAATCAAACTGGGAGAGAGGGAGAGAAACACAAACTGCGGGGGAGAGAGAGAAACACAAACTGGGGGAGAGAGAGAGAAAAACACAAACTGTGGGGGAGAGAGAGAAACACAAACTGAGGGAGAGAGAGATACACAAACTGGGGAGAGAGGGAGAAACACAAACTGAGGAAAGGGAGGTAAAAACACAAACCGAGAGAGAGAGAAATACAAACTGAGGGGGAGAGAGAGAGAGAAACACAAACTGGGGAGAGAGTGAGAGAAAAACAGAAACTGAGGGAAGAGAGAGGAAAATCAAACTGGGAAAAAGAGAGAGAGAAAAACACAAACTGAGGGAAGAGAGAAAAACACAAACTGAGGGAAGAGAGAAAAACACAAACTGAGGGAAGAGAGAGCAAAGCACAAATGGGAGAGTGAGAGAAAAACACAAACTGAGGGTGTGAGAGAGAATATTAAACTGGGGTGAGAGAAACACAAACTGAGAGAGAGAGAGAAAACACAAACTGAGGGAGAGAGAGAGAGAGGGAGAGAGAAACACAAACTGGAGGAGAGAGAGAAACACGAACTGAGGGAGAGAAATAGAGAAAATCGCAAACTGATGGAGAGAGAGTGTGAAACAAACTGGGGCAGAGAAACAAAAACTAAGGGAGAGAGAGAGAGAGAAAAACACAAACTGAGGGAAGAGAGGAACAACAGCAACTGGAGGAGAGAGAGAGAGAGAGAAACAGAAACTGTGGGGGGAGAGAGAGAAACAGAAAATGAGGGGTGGAGAGAAAAACACAAACTGGGGGGAGAAAGACTGAAAAACACAAGCTGAGGGAGAGAGAGAGAAAAAAAGCAAACTGAGGGGGAGAGAGAGATACACAAACTGGGAAGAGAGAAAGAAACACAAACTGGGGAGAGAGTGAGAGAAAAACACAAACTGAGGGAGAGGGAGAGAAACGCAAACTGAGGGGGAGAGCGAGAGAAACACAAACTGAGGGTGAGAGAGGGAAACACAAACTGAGGGTGAGAGAGAAACAGAAACTTGGAGATAGAGAGAGAATCAGAAACTGGGAGAGAGAGGGAGAAACACAAACTGCGGGAGAGAGAGAGAGAAACAAAAACTGGGGGAGAGAGAGAGAAACACAAACTGCGGGAGAGAGAGAGAGAAACAAAAACTGGGGGAGAGAGAGAGAAACACAAACTGAGGGGGGGAGAGAGAAACACACAAACTGAGGGAGAGAGAGAGGAACACAAACAGGGAGAGAGAGAAACACAAACTGAGGGGGGGAGAGAGAGAAACACAAACTGAGGGAGAGAGAGAGAAACACAAACTGGGGGAGAGAGAAGCAAACTGGGGGAGAGAGAGAGAAACATAATCTGGGAGAGAGAGAGAAAAACACAAATTGAGAGAGAGAGAGAGAAAGACAAACTGAGGGAGAGAGAGAAGCAAACGGGAGGGAGAGAAACACAAACTGGGGAAGAGAGGGAGAGAGAAACACAAACTGGGGGAGAGAGAGAGAAACACAAACTGGGGGAGAGAGAAGCAAACTGGGGGAGAGAGAGAGAAACATAATCTGGGAGAGAGAGAGAAAAACACAAATTGAGAGAGAGAGAGAGAAAGACAAACTGAGGGAGAGAGAGAAGCAAACGGGAGGGAGAGAAACACAAACTGGGGAAGAGAGGGAGAGAGAAACACAAACTGGGGGAGAGAGAGAAATAAACACAAACTGGGGGAGAGAGAGATAAAAGCACAAACTGGGGAGAGAGAAGGTTAATGTCAGCCTGTGATGTGCGCCGTTATATACTGGCCAAAAAATTTGGTCGGAGGCTTCCCACGGATGCAAGCCTCCGACCTGCACTTACCTTGCGCGCCGGCCGTTGAGCTGTGGGCCCGTGTGGTATTCCGATCCTGGGCCTCCTCCAACTGCCGGCGCGCAGTGCTTGCGTATCCCTGGGGCGCAGTTAGTTCGAAGCGTCCCCTGGGATCACGTGGGTCATAGAGAGCCAATGGTAGCAGGGAATGCTTCATCCATAAATTTGACAGGAAGAGCTGTCAAACCTATAAATACTATAAGCCCCAAAACATAACTAAAACTTCAAATAATTTTTTTTTAAAACATCACATTTTTTAAATAACTATAGAATTACATGAAATAATTATTTTAAACAATAATTTAAATTTTCGAAAAAAATAATTACATTTTCTAACGGGGCTAAAAATAAACTTACCTTTCTTTAAAGTATTTAAAAATAATAAACCTGTGGAAAAAATGTTTTAATTTTAATTAATTCACCACTTACATTGTTAAAAGCAGGCCTTGCGCCTGCTTTTTAAAAGTGTAATTGCTGGAGACTTACCCTCCCGGAGAAACCTGCAAAAAAAACGTAAGTTCGATGCGCACACATTGCCTCTCCAAGCGCACGCGTTCCACCTGTCAACCCCTTCTTTCAAGGGAACGGAAGTTCCGGTTTCCCACGCATGCGCAGTGCATGCACGAAACCGGCACTTTCGTTGGGCCTACGCATGAGTACCTAGCGCGTACTCACCATGGGGACCCGAATTTCTGGGCCCATGTGTTTCGTTCCCAAAGTAAAGTCATCGGGGTCAATTTTCTGGCAGCTGTCTGGCGGCTTTTCATGCGGCCGGGGGCCGACAATCGGCGAAAAAGCGGGTCGGGACACCCCCCGCCAGATTCCCCGCCCCGTCCGACTTTCAGACCGCCATTTCTCCGCGACCCGCTTCAGTCCAGGCCGCCGCTGGCGGGACTGGTCGTCGGAGCACTAATGAGCAATTATCAGCTTGTTGAGGTAGATTTTCTGGGGCCGTTGCAACTTTGGGGCTTTCTCCACATCAAACACGCCTGCGGGGAACCCCGCTGCTGAGACCTGGCGTGAAGCTTGCCGGCTTGCTTGCTGTCAGCTGCAGGTCAATCGGAGAAGCTGCGATTTAAAGGGACAGCACTTGTATGTTGAAGGACCTTGTTGTTGCAGGTTTGGGGCTACTTCTTCAAGGCTTAGGCACAGCTGTGGAAGGTTGCAGCCTCACACACTTCTCCAGTGTGATCTACTGGGAAGCCCCTCTCTCCACCCTCACTCAGCGCTTCCTCAGCGGAGGCATCTACGAGAAGCATGGGACGCCTTTTTTTCCTTCCCTTCTTGCCATTAGAGGATCTCCAGTAGCAGAGGCGGCAGCAGCAGAACCAGGAGCAGCAGGATCAGCAACAGGAGCACCAGGCTGCTGCTCACTCACCTGAAGCAGCACAGGCCAGAAGGGGCCAACGCTTGGAAGTGGCTTCAGAGCAGCTTGCTGCGCTTTAGGGGGCCATGGGGACCCGTTTCTGCACTGGCAGTCCTACTCAGAAGGACTTCCATGAAGATCTGGTTTCTCTGTTCAACAGATGGCCAACGCTCCTCAAGAGATGTCATTCTCTTATGAGCACTCACCATGTTTTCCGTACCCTGGCGAGTTATCTCCTCCATGGAGGTTGCCAACCTTTCAATGGTGATGCGTTCATGCGCCAATGACTCCACAAAGGCTCTGCTCATGGTCGCTATGGACTCCTCCATTCACTCCGCACTCGCAGCGACCCTGGAGACAAAACCTGCCAGAGACTCCTGCATCTGTGCATGGAGATCCATCACCTCTTCTCTTGCGGATGGACCCAGAGGCAGAGGGTCGACATGCAGCGCAGCTGAGCTGAGCTGGCAGAGTCCTGCGCCCTCCGACGAGGACTCTCCACTGCTGTCCCTGTCTCCAGAATCTGCTGAGGCTCACTTGTGAGCTGTGAAACACCAGGTGACAACACTACTCAATGTCCCGAAGGTCCCCCCGAGGTGTGAGTGTCTGCGCTGGTGCTGGGTGCGCTGACGCTGCGCCCTCAGAGGTTGGAGCTTCCTCTGAGGAGTCTGGTTGCACAGCCTCTTCCTCCTCCACAGTGAGGACGGGGGCTCTGGATGGTACTGTGGGGGAGTAAAGGAAGGAGTTAGAGATGTAATGCCAAGGTTCTTCTGGTGACTCCCAGCGAGTTGGCATCTGCTGACACCTGCATCCATGCAGCATTGGTCTCAGTGGGAGGCCTCTTCCTCCCTGACCTAGGGAAGAGGACCTCCCTGTGGGCCCTAACCCCATCCAATAATGCCTGCAGTGAAGCCTCGTCGAATTTGGAGGCAGCTCGGTGTCTGGCACTGCCCACAGCTGCTGCAGGCTCCTCTGCCATCCTGTATGGTTCATTTGGAAGCCTTCAGAGGATGCAGTGCTTGCTATGGACCTTGAAAGCACCACGAATGATGACATCATACTGTGGGGATTTCTGACACGAATTGGACAATTAGCAAGGCTTCCCACATGCTGGGAATTAATTGGCCACATGAGGGAAAATTGCGTGGAGCTGGCTGACACTTTTTTATGTGTGTCAGAAACCCCACATTCGGGGAAACCCGACCATTTCCCACACAAGCCGAAAATCGGGGCCATCCTGTTTGATACACTGATTTCGGCTTGATTGAGGCAATAAATTATAACCTGCAGGTGTCGCGTCTCCAGTTGCGCAGTAGGCATGATGCACACCCACATGATGCGATCTCAAATCTATTGAAAAGAGATCTTCTTGTGCAGACAGAGGGCATGGCTGAAGTATTAAATGAGTACTTTGCATCTGTCTTCATGAAAGAAAATGATGCCACCAATGTCACAGTAAAGGAGTACTTTGCATCTGTCTTCATGAAAGAAAATGATGCCACCAATGTCACAGTAAAGGAGGAGGTAGTAGAGAAATTGGATAGGATAAACATAGATAAAGAGGAGGGCCTTAACAGGTTGGCAGTGCTCAAAGTAGAAAAGTTCCAGAGGTGAGGTGAGAGCAACTGCCCTTGACATCAAGGCAGCATTTGGCCGAGTGTGGCACCAAGGAGCCCTAGTAAAACTGTAGTCAATGGCGATCAGAAGGGAAACGCTTCACTGGCTGGGCTCGTACCTAGCACAAAGGAAGATGGTTGTGGTTGTTGGAGTGCACTCACTTCAGCCCCAGGACATCATTGCAGGATAGTTTTCTAGGCCCAACCATCTTCAGCTGCTTCATCAATGACCTTCCCTCCATCATAAGGTCAGAAGCGGTGATGTTCACTGTGTTCAGTTTCATTCACAGTTCCTCAGATAATGATAATGAATGCCTGTGTGCAGCAAGACCTGGACAACATCCAGGCTTAGGCTTATAAGTGACAAGTAACATTCGCGCCACACAAGTGCCAGGCAATGATCATCTCCAACAAGAGAGAGCCTAACCAGCTCTGCTTGATGTTCAATGGCATAACCATCACCGAATCCCCCACCATCAACATCCTGGGAGTCACCATTGACCAGAAACCAAACTGGACCAGCCACATATATACTGTGACTACCAAGAGCAGGTCAGAGGCTGGATATTCTGTCGCGAGTAGCTGACCTCCTGACTCCCCAAAGCATTTCCACCACCTATAAGGCACAAGTCAGAAGTATGATGGAAGATTCTCCACTTGCCTGGATGGGTGCAGCTACAACACTTAAGACTCTGCAACATCCAGGATGAATCAGTTGGCTCGATTGGCACCCCATCCACCACCTTAAATATTCACACCCTCCACCACCGGCACACCGTGGCTGCAGTGTGTACCGTCTACAAGATGGCACTGCAGCAATTTGCCAAAGCTTCTTCGATACCATGTCCCAAACGCGACCTCTACCACCTCGAAGGACAACGGCAGCAGGCACATGGGAACACCACCACCTCCAAGTTCCCCTTCAAGTCACACACCATCTTGACTTGGAAATATATCACCGTTCGTTCATCGTCGTTGGGTCAAAATGCTAGAACTCCCTAACAGCACTGTGGAAGTACCTTCACCACAAGGACTGCAGTGGTTCAAGAAGGTGGCTCACCACCACCTTCTCAAGGGCAACTAGGGATGGGCAATAAATGCTGGCCTTGCCAGTGACGTCCATGTCCCGAGAATGAATAAATAATTTTTTTTAAGTTTCCCAGCTCGGATGGGATGCATCCCATGTTGCTGAGGGAATAAGGGTGGAAATTATGGAGACTCTGGCCACAATCTTTCAATCCTCCTTAGATATGGGAATGGAGCCAGAGGAATGGAGGATTGCAAATATTAAACCCCTGTTCAAAAAAGGGGCGAGGGAGTAACCTGGCAATTACAAGTCAGTAAGTCTAATGTTGGTGGTGGGGAAAGATTTAGAGACAATAATCCAGGTCAAAATTAATTGGCACTTGAAAAAATATGGGTTAATAAATGAAAACCAGCATGGATTTGTTGAAGTCAAATCGTGTTTGACTAACTTGATTGAGTTCTTTGATAAAGCAATGGAGAGGGTGGATGAGGGTAGTGCGGTTGATGTTGTGTATATGGAAATTCAAAAAGGCGTTTGATACAGTACCACGCAATAGACTTTTTAGCAAAATTAAATCCCACGGGATTAAAGGGCCAGTGGCAGCAGTGGATACAAACTGGCTAAGGGACAGAAAGCAGAAAATAGTGGTGAACGGTTGTTTTTCAGACTGGAGGGAAGTATACAGTGATGTCCCCCAAGGGTTGGTATTAGGACCACTGCTCTTTTTGATATATATTAATGACCTGAACTTGGGTATACAAGGCATAATTTCAAAGTTTGCATTTGACACAAAACTCAGAAATGTAGTAAACAGTGAGGAGGGTACTAACAGACTTCAGGAGGACATAGACAGACTATGAAATGGGCGGACACATGGCAGATGAAATTTAAAGTAGAGAAGTGTGAAGTGATTAATTTTGGTGGGAAGATTGAGAAGTGGCAATATAAACAAAATGGTATAATTTTACAGGGGTGTAAGAACAGAGAGACCTAGGTCTGTATGTACACAAATCTTTGAAGGTGGCAGGAAAAGTTGAGAAGGCTGTTAAAAAGACATGGGCCCAGAACTTCGGGTCTCCACGGGTGAGTACGCACGGGGTGCTCACCCGTAGGCCCAATGGAAGTGCCGGTTTCCTGCATGCACTGCGCATGCGCGGGAAAGCCCTGAAAGAAGGGGTTCAGAGTTCGAACGCGTGTGCAGGAGAGGCTGCATGTGCACATCAAACTTACTTTTTTTTGCAGGTTTTCCCTGGAGGGTAAGTCTCCAGAAGTTACACATTTAAAAAACAGGCGTAAGGCCTGCTTTTTACAAGGTAAGTGGTGAATTAATTAAAATTAAAACATTTTTTCCACAGGTTTATTATTTTTAAATACTTTAAAGAAAGGTAAGTTTATTTTTAGCCCCGTTAGAAAATAAAATTATTTTTTTCAAAAATTTAAATTATTGTTTAAAATAGTTATTTCATGTAATTTATAGTTTATTTCAAAAATGTGATTTAAAAAAAAATTTATTTGAAGATTTAGTGATGTTTTGGGGCCTGTAGTATTTCTAGGTTTTGACAGCTCTTCCTGTCAAACTTATCAATGGGCATTTCCCTGCTCCGATTGGCTCCCCATGGCCCACGTGATCCCAGGGGACGCATCGAACTAACTGCACCCCTGGGATACGCAAGCAGTGCCCGCCGGCAGTTGGAGCAGGCCCAGGATCAGAATTCCACGGGGACCCACAGCTCAACAGCCGGCGCGCAAGGTAAGTGCAGGTCGGAGGCTTACACCCGTGGGAAGCCCCCGACCCGAATTTCTGGGTCATGGAATCCTTGGCATTATAAATATGGACATAGACTACAAAAGCAAGGAAGTTAAGCTAAACCTTATAAAACACTGGTTAGGCCCCAGCTAGAGTATTATGTCTAATTCTGCACACCACACTTTAAGAAGGATGTCAAGGATGCAGAAGAGATTTACTAGAATGGTACCCGGGTTGAAAGACTTCAGTTACGTTTAGAGAGACTTGAGTACCGTTGACGTAATAAAACTCACTACGCACTTGGTTTGAGTATAAAGCAAGGCTTTAATCAACTTGTTTCAGAACATGGAAGTCTAGTTGTATCCACTAGCTCCTTGTCTTTACAAAATGTCCCTGAGAAGCTGGGACCAATGTCCGAGTATTTATACTCCTTGGACGGCACCACCAGCTGGCCGTCCAGTGTTATTTCATAGGTAGTTTCTCGATGATGAGATTTATGACAACCGTTGTTCTCCTTAGAGCAGAGAAGGTTAACGGAAGAATTGATAGGGGTGTTAAAAACCATGACAGGTTTTGATAGAGTAAATAAGGAGAAATGGTTTCCAGTGGCAGAAGGGTCAGTAACCAGAGGTGACATGAGGAAAATAATTTATGTAGCGAGTTGTTATGATCTGGAATGCGCTGCCTGAAAGGATGGTGGAAGCAGGTTCAATAGTAACTTTCAAAAAGGGATAAATACTTGAAAAGGAAATATTTGCAGGGCTATGGGGAAAGAGCAAGGGAGTGGGGCTAATTGGATAGCTCTACCAAAGAGCTGGCTCAGGCACGATGGGTGGAATGACCTCATTCTGTGCTGTATCATTCTACAATTCTATAGCCCCGATATTAATCTGTAGGCTTCCGAGAGAGGGGGGGGGGGTGGCGGGGGAGGGGGCGATGTAATTGCATGGGTGAAATCGGGAAATTAACTCAGTGCATTGGAAACTGCAATCACAACTGAGTTGAAGCAAATAATTTTGACTCCTGGGTTTTGCATCTCCAAGCTGCGCACCCGCATGACGTGATCTCAGCTGTATTTAAAGGGACAATGTACAAACGGAAATTTGAGGTGATTACAATGGATGGAGCACATAGAGCAAGGGCAGCATCCAGATTCAATGATGTGTCACTGGAATTACTGCTGGGTGCAGTCAGGAGCAGGAGGGACATACTTTTCACCAGCAATGGGAGGAAGAAACCTGCTGGTCTGGTTGGAGGTAGCTGAGCAGGTGAGCAGCAGGAACGTTGTGCCCAGGTCTTGGATGCAATATAGGAAGTGGTTTACTGACCTAACCAGGTCAGGAAAAGTGAGTACATTTGCTGATTCCCCTCCATCCTGTGGTTTAAGCCCTCTGCCCCCTTTCTCGCTGTCTTTCCTAGCGTACTCCATCACTCAACTTTCAGAAGCACTCGGCCTTCAATTTCTATGCACTTCATCACCTCCCTATTTACTCATCCACCATTGCCACTCACCCCAATCCTTATGCAATTTGGTGCATCTGTCTCAATCACCCTCACCGAATTCACTGCATCAATCGGGTGAATAGTTGACCTTCACTCACAGGTCTGTTTTTCGCCCCTTGTAGGAGAAAAGAGCGCAAAACCCAAGGGCGAGGACTGGAGGTGGGCCGCCACAAATGGTCCAGCTCACAGATGCAGAGGAGGCGGCCTTGGCGATAAGTGGCACATCTGCGTCCCTCTCAGTCGGAGATGGAGCTAGTGACAGAATTACAAATATCTTTGATACACAAATGCTGACTTTATTTCATCAATGATTCAACTATGAGAAGATTGAGTCTGGTGATTGTCAAGATCCTGACTTTGCTACAACTAAATCATATCCCTTTCTTTTGTCTTCCAGGGCATTCAGACGTACAGCAAGTGTCACGGGACATGCATAAGGACCTCATTCCATCTGAGGATGCACCGTCACAGGACGTACAGCCATGCACCAGCACAGATACTCACACTTCGGTTGGTCCACTTAAACAGTTAGTTCGGTTTTCACCTGGTGATTCACAACTCACAAGTGAGCACGAGCAGACACTGGTGGAAGAGACAGCTGTGGAGAGTCCGCATCAGGGGCACAATCCTCCCCAAGCTGTGCTCAGCTGGACCCAGATGCTGAACCCCGGGGCCTATCATTGAGAAGGAGAATGCTAGAGGTGCATCAGCAACTTAGCCAGGTAGTGACAGACATGCCACGTACGCCCTCCACAGTAGCGGAGAGGATGGAGGAGTCTAACTCAATCGCTAGTGGATTGGTGGCGCAGGGAATTGCGAGAATGTCTGCCATGGAGAGAGAGGCCACCTCCATGGAGCTTCAAGCAAGGCTCTCAAAAGAGTCTATGCAGGTAAAGAATATGGGCATGCAGAAGATGTCTGCCGCCTTAAACAGGATGACAGATACCTTATCTGTGGCCTTGCAATGTCACACTGATCTTCACCAATCTGGTCTGCAGCAGAGTGGTAGGAGTGATGGGGCGCTGGCCCAGGATAGGGATAATGGGGACAGCGGACATGGAAGTGGGAACACGACTCAAAGCCCTCCGACTTCTCACCCGTTGCCCCCTTCTCAGCCAGTACCCGACATACTGCCTCGTGTCCCGATGGCCGAGTCTGCCCCTGCACAGGTGCAGGTGGCGCAGTCTTGGCAGAGCTCTGAGGGGCTCCAAAACCCAGAGGCTGTCGACCTAAATTATCACAGCAGTCAGGGATCTGAGCAGCCCACCTCTACCTCTGCTGAAGCCACACAGGATGCACCACATAGAAGCAGTAGGAAGCGCAAGAGAAATCTATTGTAATCACCAAGGGACCGCACATGTGTGTTTGACAAAATGTTATGTTGTTAAGTTTTCTTTTCTTATAACGACACATAAAATTTATTGATTAGCATCATTTCAACATCTTGCCCATTATTGCATTCCGAAGGCCAACTCACCCTTTCACTTGTTTCATGATGAATGTCAATGCATGACGGGACCCATTGGGCAGATGTGCACTGGGTGGATGTATGGTTGAAGGGCTGTTTAGTGCAAAGGGGGTGGGGGGCTGATTGGTGCTGGTGGTGGGAGTGGGCCGGAGGATTTCATTTGTGATGTTTTCCTCTGTGAGTCACTACTAGCTGAACCTTCGAGCTATTAGGGCATCCCTGGCACCCAGACAGCAATGTATGTGGCTGGTGTGCTGATGGGTGTCCCATCTTCATATTCCTTGTCCTCTTTAATGTTTTCCTCATCCAATGATACCTGATAAGTTCCTTTGTCCTACTGCACCTGCAGTCCTTTCTGCTGCACAATGTTGTGCAGGGCACAGCACACCACTATTATTCTGGACACCCTCGCTGGCAAGTACTGAAGTGCGCCTCCAGATCTATCAAGGCATCTGAAGCGCATCTTCAACATTCTGATGGTTTGCTCTCTGTCACACGTGGTGGTCATAAGGTTCTCGTTTTAACTCTTTTGTGCCTCACTGGTAGGGTTCTTCGTAGGTGTTGTGAGCCAAGTTTGAAGCGGGTATCCCTTGTCTTCTACGAGCCAGCCCTTAAATCTGCTTCCGGGAACGAAAAGGTCTAGAATGTTGGACTGCTGTTGTATGATAGCATCATGACAGCTTCTAGGGAATCTGGCACAGACATGCATAAACCTCCTCTTATGATTTCACATCAACTGCGCACTGATGGACTAATATCCCATGTGGTTGATGAAACTCCTGGTTGCTGTGGTGGTGCGCGGATTGCCACGTGTGTCCAGTCGATGGCACCCTGTACCCATGGGAATCCAGCCAGAGAGGCGAGTCCGAGTACCCACTCATTCTGGCTATAGTTGTCACAGGGGAAGTTTATATATCTCCCAGACCTGGCAAACAATCCATCCGTCACCTGCCTTATGAAATTATCTGCAGTGGACTGAGACCCTCGAGATTTCTCCAGTCGCGCCCTGGAAGGCACCAGAGGCAAAAAAATTGAGGGTGGTGGTGACCATCACAGCCACTGGTAATGTGTGGCCACCAGGTCCAGCAGGTAGGTCTTCTTCTCGGAGTCTGCAGATGTCAGCCACCACCTGACGTGACAACCTCAGCCTGTGGAAACACTGCTCTTCTGAGAGGTCAAGGAAGCTGAGCCTCTGTCTGTAAATCTTGTTACTGGGCAGAGCCTCCTGTGACCTTGGCCCCTCTGTTGGTCTCCTATCTCCTGTGCTGGTCCCACCACAGCACGTCGATGCTGCCATGGATGGTGATGGTCTTCCTCTTCTGATATTGTCAAAGGCATCCAAGGTGCCTCTCAACCTGCTGGTGTCTGTTTGATAGCCTTCAAACTTCTCCAAAACCTGTATATTGACAAGTACTTTCTGCTAAACGTTTGCCAGAGAGAACTAACAAAGCAGCTGTAAGAACTGAGCATTTATTAAGTTCAGGCTATCTGTAGTTGATAGACCTCCTATGAAGTACACCTGCAACTTGCCTCCTTTTAACTGGTCAGTTTCCCGAGCCCCGGGAAACCTGTGCTGGAAGTGTTAAGTCGGAAGGAAAGCTAAATCCATGTCAAAAGTTCCTCATTTGCATCCAATTATCACCTTAAATTATGTCTTCATTGCCCACCAGCCTGCACTAATGATCGTGCAACACTGCTGAGCAGGTTACTCGCATGCAGCCAAACGTGCCTCAGTAAAACCCGGAAGTCGGCACATTGGAGACGAGTTGCGGTCGCGATTCTTTTTTCTTTGAATTTACACACCCGACCAAACCCTTCTTGCTTGTTAAAATTCCCCCCAAAGAGTCATCTTTACTTGAGTAACATGTTCCCCATTTCAGTAAAATGACTTCCCCAAGTTCCATAAGGGCACTGTCCACGTTCTGTGGTATTAATGAAAATACAGAAACACTTACTTCACAGCCGGCACTACATTTCCATGCTTCTATGCTTTGCACCATTAGACAGGGAAATGAAAAATGTCTAACTGTTTAAGCACTCATACAGCTGATTAAACTGATTTAGTGCTGGTGAATCTAATTGTAAGATTTATCTTCTCTATTTTAGCCAGATTCTACAGTGTGCGCCTTCTCTGATTCTGGTCATAAAGGTAAATAAAGTGTGTTACAAAATGTTGACATCAATCAGTACTGGAATGTGTAAATGAGGTAATGATTCTGATAATTAGGAACTCTCCATTACAGACACCGGGGATCGGACTGGATGTAACATTGAGAAAGGAAACAATAACATCACCTGCAGGTGTGATCGTTTGGGCTCCTTCTTTGCTGTAACACTGGAATCGAAGGTATGAATAATGCTCACCTTTACAGTTTAAATAAACTTCAATATAACTTTACATTAGCCTGGGAGATCAGACTGGTTTTCACCTTCTCACTGCAGTCCAATAGAGCCCTGCCCAGGTCTTAAAGGCCCCTCTGCAAAATATTTGACGGCCCTCCCACCCCAATTTCTGCAATGTTGGCGCCATTGCCATTGGGGGCGGCACGGCCTCTAAAGTGACCCACAGAAACGGCGGGCTGCATTATCCTTAAATAAAATGTCTGTTTTCAGATGGGCTTGGTGAGGTCTGGTGAGCAAAATGGATGGGAGAGGCCCTCTGCTGGAACTCTGGATAACTTGATTTTCCTCCCGTGACCTTGCTGTGACCCTGATCCACCTGCCAGAAACGCGTCCCACTGCATTTAAATGAAGCAGGGACATGGTCAAGTGTCCTCCGAGATTTCCCTGCATTTCCGCCCACTTATCACAACATCAATAACAAGAACAATGCATTTGTATAACGCCTTTGATGTAGTAAAACGTCCCAAGGCACTTCACAGGAGTGCAATCAGAAAAAAATTGACACCGAGTAAAGAATGAGAAATTAGGACAGGTCACCAAAAGCTTGGTCAAAGATGTATGTTTTAAGGAATATGTTGAAGGAGGAGAGAGCAGTGGAGAGGTTTAGGGAGGGAATTCCAGAGCCTAGGGTCTAGACAGTTTAAGGCAGGGTGGGGCGAAGGAAGTCTGGATGCACAAGAAGCCAGATTTGGAGGAACTCAAGTATTCTCGCAGGGTTGTAGGACTGGAGGAGGTTACAGAGATAGGAAGGGGCGTGGCCATGGAGGGATTTGGACGTGAAGATGAGAATTTTAAAATTGAAGCGTTGCTGGGCCGGGAGCCAGTGTAGGTCAGTGAGCAGAGGGGTGATGTGTGAACAGATCTTGGTGCCCCTTCGAATCACCACTGTTGAAAAGATGGCGGTGCTGAGCATGTAGGGTGACCCACTGGCAGTAACAGATTGGGAAGGTGAGCCGTCACACAGCAGTGCAATTCTACATCATTGTTTTGACTAGGAGTCACTTCCACTAGCTTGAGGCTGCAGTTTCTGAGCATTGAAAGGTACTTGTGAAACTTGCTGGGAATTTAAAGGGAGCTCTGGATAGCAAAATAATGGATTTCTCTCTGAGGATTCCATTGTTCCTGAGCTTTGAGGAGGAGGATAATGAGGACATGGAGGAGGAAAGGATGGAAGCGAAGAGAGTGCAGCAGCATGTATGAAGGCAACACCCGATTTGCTGGTATCCACATCACAGATCTACAGACTTTGGAGGATCTTTCTGGAGTTTTCCTATAGGCAGTGTCTGAGAAGGCTGCGCTTTCCCTCTGACACCATCACTGAGATATGCCAGCTGTTGGAACCTGACTTGCAGACTCTTTCCATCAAAGTTCCTCCCACTTCCAGTTTCCCCCTTGCAAATCTCTTCCCCAGCTACAGTATCCCCTCTTCCCCGCCATTGGCTTCACCCCTACCTTCCACCCATTCTCTCCCTCAGATTGGTGAGTCCTCTTCTTGTTTTCCCTACCTCATCCATTGCCCCAATAATTTTCACCTCCTTTCTCCTCCCTACCCAGTCTGTGTTTCTCCTCTATCCCCTCCCGGGTCTTTGCCCCCACCCTGTATCCTACCCAGGTGCTCATTATCCATGAATGAGCTTCACCAAGCTATTCACCTTGTAAGACATAACAGCTTACGTTGATTCTATCTTCCCCCAAGATCCATTGATGGTTTCCAGCAGGGGCCACTGGATAGTGATCAGGAGCAGGAACCAGGGCTGATGTTCCCTCTCTCTAGTGCAAGGTCATAGGAACAGGAGTAGGCCATTCATCCTGGAAACAGACTGTTTCCAGTGGTTGTGGGGTCTAGAATGAGGGGCTGTAGATACAAGATTAAATGTAAAAGATATAGGGGGAGAAATTCGGTATCACCCCATTTGGGTCGCAAATATCGGCCGGGCGCAAAGATTTGCGCCTGGCGCTAATTATCGCCTCCGACTGCAAACTTGGCTTTTTTCGCCCCTGGGGATGATTGGAGCGCTAAATCAGGTGCTACACAACTCTCTTAAGACGCTAAAGCCGAGGAGCGAGGCGCTACCTCAGAGGGCGGGCACAGCGCAGGTGCTGTCAGTTAGCGATTGAACACAGACACACTGGCGCCGGTCAGTTCTTAAAGGGGAGGGTTGATCTTGCTCTGCAGCCACACCCTGCTCACTGGAGCCTTGAATCTCGGCCTGGGCAGACCTGTGGCTAAATCTAGCAGCCAGACACTAAGGAAAGGGCCAGGGAGTGAGCACAGCGCTTCTGCGAGCGGGCTTTGGAGGCTCTGGTTCGCGGGGTGGAGCGCAGAAGATCCATTCTGTACCCAAAGAGTGGCAGGAGGCCTTTGCCACGTGAGTACAGAAGAGTGTGGAGGGAGGTGGCGCAAAGCGTTTCCTCAAGCAGCATGGTGCCTAGGAATGTAGGAAAAAGTTCAACGACCTCAGTTGGGTCATCAGGGTGAGTGCCTTTTTTTTCAAAACCTCTTCATCCCTCCATCTCAACCTCACTTTATGGCCAGAGGGTTTTGAAAGCCCCAATGCCCAACACTCACCTAACACCTATGGCCCTTTCATCAAACACACACGCGCATTCCACACTTTGCATACAGTAAAGGCTATTCAACTATGGGAGGCACATCAGGCAAGACCATGGCTGCATACAGTAAGGGCTATTGAACTATGGGAGGCACATCAGGCAAGACCATGGCTGCATACAGTAAGGGCTATTCAACTATGGGAGGCACATCAGGCAAGACCATGGCTGTATATTTACTCAGATGCCGTCCTTTTTCTTGCAGGCCAAGCTGTCTCATAATAGGAGACAGCAGCAACGGACCGGTGGAGGGCGGCCTCAGCTTCAACCCCTCAGCGATCTTGAGACGCCGACCCCACTCTGGACAACAATGGTAAGGTCATCACCATTTTGTCCTCTCTCCTTCCACTTGTTCCTCACAACAGCAACCTTTGACACTTTCAATCCAAATCACTAAATCGCTGCACTCATGCCTCCCTTGCTGCCACCCTGTCCTCACGCTAAAGCCACTCTTGTACCTCCCTGCTTTCAGATGGTCATTCACCAGGTGAGGAGACGGGCCCTCAAGCTGCCAATGAGAGTGAAGCTGAAGGCGAGGAGGAAGAGGAAGCCGGACCATCAGCGCCACCCTCAACCGAGGCAGCCCATTCCCATACTTGGGACACGCCTTCCCTGGAGAGGAGCAGGGGGGAATGGTCTGATGAGGGTGAAGCTCCAGGACCCAGCGGGCTGCAGCAACGTGAGGGGGTTAGGGAAGCTCGGGGGCCTTCTCCCCGGAGGGAGAGTATGGCTTCGAGTCCTGCTGCACTGGATGCAGACGAGGAGCGGGTCCTCACTGAAATGAGCGCCCAGGCGGAGCAAAGGCACACTGAGCTCATGGCTGCAGTGGCAAGGTTGCCTGAATCCATTGAAACACTGGCAAGGAGTGTCGAGCACTTCACTGTAGCACAGGCGGCTGCCACGCAAATGCTAAGTGCTGCAACGCAGTCAGTGGCTGGTCTCATGCAGACGCAGATTGAGGCCACGCGAGCACTGACTGCTGCCACCCTCGCTGGATCGGGCACATTTCCCCGGGGCTCTCACCGCGCCGCAGCAGGCCAGCAATCTGTGCTCCATCAGATTGCTCCGGATGCTGAAGTGCTGCCCCGTGGGAGTGCCAGTGTGTCGGTCGAGCAGGGAGTTGCTGTCCTCTCTCAAGATGACAGCATTCCTGCTGCCACCACTGGCACTTCTCCACTGCAGTTGCCACCACCTGTAGGACAGACTGCTGCCGCCCATGCAGGGTTGGTGCAGTCAGCAGCCTGGCCCTCCAGGCCCAGAGCTGGTCCAGGCCATACCTCAAGGGCATCTGCAGTCTCAGATTCTGACACTCAGCAGCCTTCCCCCAGCCTTGCTCCAGCCACTGGGGTCCCATTACGGAGGAGCTGCAGGGTGGGAAGGGGGCAATTTCGCAAGGGAAGCAGATCACCCTCGAAGGGCAAAAATTAGGAGGTGTGGCAAAATGTTTTTCATTGTTTTATTGAAGGCCGAGGTTCGTGGTCGAATTTTTGTTACTGTTTTGGACATTGTCTCCAGGTTGTGAGAGCCAGTTATGTGAATGACTGCTTTTTTTTGTGTTTCTTTCTATTACTTTGTCATGCGGAAATGAGACACACAGAGTTTGTGAAATTAAGAAGTGTCTGTATTCAATATGTACATGTTTGGTCTTTGCACTCATTGTTGCCTTGACCGGCTTAGGGGTTGCGGGATGCTTTCATTCAGGTTGTTTGAATGGCAGAAGCCATTCCCTCAGAGGGGGCCTAGAAGCGACTTGCTATGAGCCTTTGACGGACGGCCCTTCCACTTTGTGCCTCCCTCCCGCCTTGGTGCTGCTGATGATCATCCTCATCATCCTCCTCCTCCTCCTCCTCTGGTGGTGCTCCAATGTCTGGTGGCATTGGCTGGGTCCTGAGATTGCAAGGTTATGCAGCATGCAGCACACAACAACGAAGTGGGAGACTCGCTCAGGCGAGTACTGAAGGGCTCCTCCAGAATGGTCCAGACAGCGGAACCGTTGCTTGTGCACGCCGATTGTGTGCTCAACGATGTTCCTGGTAGCTTGATGGCTCTCGTTGTATCGCAGCTCAGCAGGGGTGCTGAGCGAACGGAGTGGTGTCATCAGCCAGGTGCACAGAGGATATCCCTTGTCCCCGAGAAGCCAACCTCTTGGGTGATGCAGTGCCTGGAAAAGGTCTGCCACAGAAGTCTGACGCAGGATGAAGGCATTGTGGCTGCTGCCAGGAAAGTGGGCATTGACAGCGAGTATCAGCTGTCTGTGGTCACAGACCAACTGGACGTTTAGGGAAGCCCTTTTGGTTGCGGAAATCATCGGCATTCTCTTGCGGCGCACGCAAAGCCACATGCGTGCAGTCAATGGCGCCCTGCACCATGGGGAAGCCCGCTATCCTAGCAAAGCCCATTGCGCGTTCTTGCTGCTTGTCCGGGATCATGGGGAAAGAGATGTACTTGCGTCTCCTTTTAAAGAGGGCATTTGTTACCTGACGGATGCAGCAATGCACCGCGAACTGGGAGATATTGGCAATGTCCCCAGTAGCTGATTGAAATGAGCTGGTGGCATAAAAGTTGAGAGCCACTGTTATCTTCACTGCCACTGACAGAGACATCCTGCTCCTCAGTTGAGGCTGCAGATCTGGCTGAAGCAGGTGGCAGAGCTCAGTGACCACCTCCTTGCTGAATCGCAGCCTTCACAAACAGTGCTCCTCAGACATATTAATGTAGGAGAACTGTTGGCAAAAAACCCTGGGAGGGTAAGGTCTCCTGTACCGAGGCCTGTTGGCCCTCCTCCGTCTGGCCATGATTGCCACTCTCTCTCTGCGTCTCTGTGCCCTCCGAATGTGATGGAGAAGGATGACGTTCCCATCCATTGCAGCCCCCATAGTATCTGGGCAATCAAAGTTATGAAGGTCAAAAAGCAAAGTACCTGCAAAGTTATGGTGAGAAGCCAAAACTACCTCAGACAGCGTTGACTCAATGCAAAAGTCTCTCTTTCTCTCTTTGTCTCTCTCCAAATCTCTCTCTCTCTCAGAACGAGTGGTGCAAAAATGGCTACCACACAAAAGCCAGGAAGAGGCCCCCTTTAAATAGTGCCCCCCCAGCCCCACAGCGACTGGGATGCGTTCCAGTCAACCTGTAGTTGGTAGCGCCAGGCAAAAAGGAGGGGGTGCCACTGAATTTCCGGTCCGGGGTGCCCCACGGGCGTTGCACTGTTGAATGATGTCAAGATCTGCGTGCGCAGGAGATCGGGCGGTATTGTTTAGTGCCGCCGCAAAATGTCCGGTCAATTTCGCGAGAGGTGCAGATATCGCCACGCCAGGGCGCTAGTTGGTTTGCGCCCCACTTAGCTCCCTCTGAAGGCGCTAATGGGTGGCGCTACCAACTGAATTTTTCCCCCATAGAATAGAGCAAGAGAAACTTCTTCACACTGAGAGCTGGTAGGCTGTGGAACATAATTACAGGGTTAGTGGTTGAGGCAGAAATGATGTCAAGATTCATTATTAGATTGGACAGGTGGATGAAGGAAAAGGGGACATGGGAACAAGGTGAGTAAACATGATTAGAACTATTCACACACATGGAGGGTAAATGCTGACATGGACTGTTTGGGCCGAATGGCCTGTTTCTGTGTTGTAACTTGTATTTATTTCTGTGTATTTAATACCCCAGGACCATTCAACATATTTGAAAAGGAGAATAGTGGAGAAAATTAGGGGATGGTTTGGGAGAAGGTGTTCAATTTAGGATTGAAACTTTGAAACAAAGCCACTTCATTTTGGATCCAGATGTGGGACTGATGCAGATCTGTATGTGCTTCAGTTCTTAAAAACATTGTCATTAAATATTAAAAACATATTTGCATCTTAGCAGGTACAGCGAAACAGGAGTAGGCCATTCAGTCCCTTGAGCCTGAATTCAATTAGATCATGGCTGATCTGCACCTCAACTTCATTTACCTGCCTTTGCTCCATATCCCTTCATATCCTTACCCAACAAAAATCTATCGATCTCAGACTTGAATGCTTCAATTGACCAACATCTAAAGCCTCTTGGACGAGAGAGTTGCAGAATTCTACTACCTTTTGTGTGAAGAAGTGCTTCTTGATTTCACTCTGGAATGTTCTGGCTCTAATTGTAAGGTTATGCTCCCTTGTTCTGGAGTCCAATAAAGAGGAAATAGTTTCTTTCTATCTAACATATTGAATCCCTGTATCATTTTAAACACTTCACCCCCAGTCTTCTGTACTCAAGAAAATAAAAGTCAGGTTTATACAATTTGTCCTCATAATTTAATTCTTTTAGCTCCGATATCATTCAGGTGAATCTGCGTGCACCCACTCCAAGGCCAATATATCCTTCCTGAGATGCAGTGTCCAGAACTGAATACAGTACTCCAGATGGGGTCTGACCAAGGCTGTATACAGCTGAATCGTAACTTCTTCCCCTTTGTATTCCAGCTTGCTTGAGTTAAAGGCCAACATTTCATTAGCCTTTTTGATGACGTTTGAACCCGGCCACTAGCTTTGTGATTTGTATATATTGGCACTGAAATCTCTTTGCTCCTCCACAGATCCCAGTTTCTTACCAATTTGAAAATACTCCGATTTGTCTTGCTTGGATCCAAAGTGATGACCTCACACTTCCTCACATTGAACCCCATCTGCCACAGTTTTGCTCAATCTGTCTATGTCCCTTTGGAACTTTTATGTTCCTATCTGCACTACTAACTGTGCCTCCCAACTTAATATCATCTGAAATACAATCCGCTATTCCCTCATCCAAGTCATTGATATACATGGTGAAAAACTGAGGCCTCAGTACAGATCTCTGGGGAACATCACTGGTCACATCCTGCTAATCAGAGTACTTGCCCTATATCCCTACTCTCTGCCTCCTACCTCCCAACCAATTTCCAACTCGTGCTACAAGGATGCCTCCAATTCCATGTGCTTTTATTTTTGCTAATAATCTCTTGTACAGAACCTTATCAAATGCCTAATGGAAGTCCATATAGACAACACCCATAGGCATGCCTTTTATCCACCATGTTAGTGACCTCCTCAAAAAATTCAACTATATTAGTCAGACTTGACTGACTCTTCACAAATCCATGTTGACTCTGATTAGCTCAAAATTGTCCAAGTGCTCAGTCACACTGCCCAAATGACAGATTCTAGTAATTTCCCCACTATTAATGTTAGATTAACAGGTTCAGAAGAACATAAGAACATAAGAAATAGGAGCAGCAGTAGGCCAATCGGCCCCTCGAGCCTGCTCCGCCATTCAATAAGATCATGGCTGATCTGATCCTAACTGCCAATCCACTATCACAGAACTATCTCCTGCATCTAACAGAATTAGACACACGAAATAGGAGCAGGATCAGGCTACACGGCCCCTGGGCCCGCTCCGCTAACCACAGGGCCATGAACGATACGAACCTAGACTCATGTCCAAATTCCTGCCCGCTCCCCGTAACCCTTAATTCCCTTTACTTCTAGGAAACTGTCTATTTCTGTTTTAAATTTATGTAATGATGTAGCTTCTACAGTTTTTTGGGGCAGCATATTCCATGGACCTACCACCCTCTGAGTGAAGTAGTTCCTCCTCATCTCAGTTTTGAAAGAGCAGCCCCTTATTCTAAGACTATGCCCCCTAGTTCTAGTTTCACCCATCATCGGGAACATCTTCCCTGCATCCACCCGATCCAACCCCTTCACAATCTTATATGTTTCAATAAGATCGCCTCTCATTCTTCTGAACTCCAATGAGTAGAGTCCCAATCTACTCAACCTCTCCTCATATGTCCATCCCCTCATCCCCGGGATTAACCGAGTGAACCTTCTTTGTACTGACTCGAGAGCAAGTATGTCCTTTCATAAGTATGGACACCAAAACTGTACGCAGTATTCCAGGTGCGGTCTCACCAATACCTTGTACAACTGAAGCAATACCTCCCTATTTTTATATTCTATCCCCCTAGCAATGAAAGCTAACATTCCATTGGCCTTCTTAATCACTTGCTGCACCTGCATACTAACCTTTTGAGTTTCGTGCACCAGGACCCCCCGATCCCTTTGTACTTCAGTACTTTCCAGTTTCTTGCCATTAAGATAATAAGTTGCTCTACGATTTTTCCTGCCAAAGTGCATAACCTCACACTTTCCAGTATTGTATTCCATCTGCCAAATCTCTGCCCACTTACTTAGCCTGTCTATGTCCCCTTGAAGGTTTTTTATGTCCTCCTCACTCACTACTTTCCCCCCCATCTTAGTATCATCTGCAAACTTTGATATGTTACACTCGGTCCCCTCCTCCAAATCGTTAATATAGATTGTAAAGAGTTGGGGACCCAGCACTGACCCCTGCGGAACACCACTAGTTACTGATTGCCAGTCTGAGAATGAACCATTTATCCCAACTCTCTGCCTTCTGTTAGATAGCCAATCCTCTATCCATGCCAGAATATTACCCCCAATCCCGTGATTTTTTATCTTAAGCAATAATCTTTTGTGTGGCACCTTGTCAAATGCCTTTTGGAAGTCTAAATACACCACGTCCACTGGTTCCCCTTTATCCACCCTATATGTTACTTCCTCAAAGAACTCCAGCAAATTTGTCAAACATGACTTCCCCTTCATAAAACCATGCTGACTTTGTCCTATTAAATTATGATTATCCAAATGTCCTGTTACTGTCTCCTTAATAATGGACTCCAAAATTTTGCCTACCACAGATGTTAGGCTAACCGGCCTATAGTTTCCAGCCTTCTGTCTACTGCCCTTTTTAAATAAGGGTGTTACATTAGCAGTTTTCCAGTCTGCCGGGACCATTGCCGAGTCCAGGGAGTTTTGGAAAATTATTACCAATGCATCCACAATCCCTACCGCCACTTCCCTCAAGACCCTAGGATGTAAGCCATCAGGTCCAGGTGATTTATCTGCCTCGAGTCCCATTATTTTACCGAGTACCACTTCCTTAGTGATTTTGATCGTGTTTAGCTCCTCCCCCCCTTTAGCCCCCTGTTTGTCCAGTGTTGGGATATTCTTAGTGTCTTCTACTGTAAAGACTGATGTAAAATATTCATTCAGTGTTTTTGCCATCTCCATATTTCCCACCATTAATTTCCCGGTCTCATCCTCTAAGGGACCAACATTTACTTTAGCCACCCTTTTTCTTTTTATATAACTATAAAAACTCTTACTATCTTTTTATATTTTTTGCTAATTTACTTTCATAATCTATCTTCCCTTTCTTAGTCAATCTTTTTGTTATTTTTTGCTGTCTTTTAAAGTTTTCCCAATCCTCTATCCTCCCACTAGATTTGGCTACCTTATATGCCCTTGTTTTTTGTCGAATACTATCCTTAATTTCTTTACTTAGCCACGGATGGCTGTCTTTTCTTTTACACCCTTTTCTTCTCAGTGGAATATATACTTTTTGGAAGTTATAAAATAACTCCTTAAATGTACACCACTGATCATGTATCGTCTTACCCTTTAATCTATTTTCCCAGTCCACTCTACTCAATTCCGCTCTCATACCTTCATAGTCTCCTTTATTCAAGCTTAGCACGCTTGTTTGAGATCCAACCTTCTCACCCTCTAATTGAATATGGAATTCAACCATGTTATGGTCACTCATTCCAAGGGGATCCTTTACTAGGACATTTTTAATTAATCCTGTCTCGTTACACAGGACCAGATCTAAGGTTGCCTGCCCCCTGGTCGGTTCAGTTACATACTGCTCAAGAAACCCATCCCTAATACACTCAATGAACTCACCCTCAAGGCAGCCCTGCCCAATTTGATTTGTCCAATTAATATGATAGTTAAAATCCCCCATAATTATAGATGTTCCCTTATTACAAGCCTCCACTATTTCCTGATTGATACTCCGTCCAACAGAGTTGCCACAGTTCGGAGGCCTATAGACTACGCCCACTAGTGTTTTTTTCCCCTTATTATTCCTTACCTCCACCCAAACTGTTTCATTGTCCTGATCTTTTGACCCAATATCATTTCTCTGTATTACAGTGATTCCTTCCTTTTATTAACATAGCCACCCACCTCCCCTTCCTTCCTGCCTGTCCTTCCTGATCGTTAAATAACCTGGTATGTTTAATTCCCAGGCATTGTCACCCTGCAGCCATGTTTCTGTAATGGCCACAAGATCATACCCATATGTAGTTATTTGTGCCATTAACTCATCTATTTTGTTACGAATGCTACGTGCATTCAGATAGAGAACTTTCAAAGATGTTTTGTGACACTTAGTTCCTGCTTTTGCCCTTTTTATTACTTTACCTTTTACTCCATACCTTCTGCCGCTTCCTGACATGCTCTGGTTTTTAATTTCCCCACTGCTACCTAAGTCTATGACCTTCTCTGTTGTCATTTGTATTATTTGCTCTCTAGGAACTCCCCCCCCCCCCCCCCCCCACTAGTTAGTTTAAAGCCCTCTCTACAGCCCTAGTTATATGATCCGCCAGGACTCTAGTCCCAGCACTGGCCAAGTGAAGCCCGTCCCAACGGAACAGCTCCCTCCTGCCCCAGTACTGGTGCCAGTGTCCCAGGAAGCAAAACCCATTTCTCCCACACCAGTCTTTGAGCCACGCATTTAAATCTCTAATTTTATTTGTCCTAGCCAAATTTGCTCGTGGCTCAGGTAATAATCCAGAGATTATTAGTTCGAAGTAATCTGATTTTTCTCCTCACCCCGCCCCTTCTTAAATAACTCGGAGGCATGGAAACCATCAGGCCCTGGATGATTTGTCTATCTTAATTCTCATTATTTCCTCCATTACCATTTTTTTACTTTTATTAAATCCAATAAGTTCTTTCCATAGATTTATTTTTAGTTTCCCTTGTACCCGCTGGTATATTGTCCTCTTCCTCTACTGTGAAGAGGGCTGCAACGTACTTATTTAACAAGTCTGTCATTTCTTATTATCGATTACAGTATCTCCTGTGTCTGTCTTTAATGGCCTCAATTTTCCTTTAGCTGCTCTCTTTCTCTTAAATATACTTATAAAAGCTTTTACTGTTAGCCTTAACATCCCTTTTATTGGCATTCCCTTTTTGCAGTTCTTAATACTTTCTTTGTATCTCTTTATTGCTTTCTATATTTCTCCCAGTCTGCTGGATTTCCACTTTTCTTTGCATTTCCATCAGCCTTTTACCTTTACACTGAATCTTACCTCATTTGTTGACCATGGTTTCCTAACTACACAAGTGGAACTTTAGCCTTTTATGGGTTTGTACAGGTTTTGTGTTGTACCAAATTCTCTTTGAATACCTCCCACTGTTTGTTGGTTTACCCATTAACAGTTCAGCCCAGGTTACTGTGGTCAGTTTATGTCTCATTCTTTCAAAGTCAGCCTTCCTTAAATTTACTACCCTAGTTTGTGACTCCTCCTTCTCCCTCTCAAACTTTATATCAGGTTTGACCATGTTATGGTCACTGTTCACAAGATATTGCCTTACCGTCAGATTGCTTACTCGGCCTGGCTCCCTCACCATCACTAAATCTAGTACGGCCTGTCCCCTTCTCGGTACTAAAACATATTTTTCCAGAAAACTGTCCTGAATAACCTCTAGAAATTCACTGCCTTTATGACTTGTGCTGTTCTGCTTCTCCCAGTCCATGTGAAAATTAAAATTTCCCATTAGAACCGCTTTGCCTTTGCTGCATGTTTCTCTGGTCTCTGTATTTATGCATCCTCCTTCTATATCACGACTGTCAGGAGGTCTGTAAATAACTCCCACCAGAGTCTTGCATCCTTTGCTGTTTCATGATTCTCCCCAAAGTGTTTCCACTGCCCGCTCACCTTTACTGATATCCCTTCTTTCAACTGCTGTAATAGTCTTTAATCAATATTGCTACTCCTCCTCCTATCCCAATTTCCCTGTCCTTTCTAAAGACCTTACAGCCTGGGATGTTTAGCTCCCAGTCATATCCAGCTTGTAGCCAGGTCTCTGTCATGGCTACTACATCGTACCCTTTGAGCTGAATTTGAGCTTCAATTCGCTGGCTTTATTCCTTATGCTACGTGTATTTGTGCACAGGATTCTTATTTGGCTAACAGGCCCCAGTCTGCCCATTTACTCTGATGTATTTTTTTCACACTTTTTGACTTTTTTCATCACTCCTGTTTTATTTATATTAGGTATTTCATTATTATTTCCTATACTCTTTTTCTGAACCTGGAGTATTTATATTGTCTTTATCACTGTTTCTACTCTGACCTTTGCTCTCATTTATTTTTTTTCTTATCTTTAGATTATTATTTCTACCTGAGCCTACCCTCCCACCTTTATAGGTTTAAAGTCCTTTCTACAGCCCTAGTTATCCTTTCCACTAGGACCTTGGTCCCAGCTCAATTCAGATGTAGCCCGTCCCAGTGGTACAGCTCCTTCCTGTCCCAACACTGGTGCCAGTGTCCCATGAAATGGAACCCCTTTCCCCACATCAGCCTTTCAGCCACACATTTCCTTTCCTGATCTGTTTATCTATATGCCAATCTGGAAATTACCACCCTCGAGCTGTGAAGGAATAAGCCATCTAACCTATTCAGGAAAATACACTATCTTTTGAAAGAATTTTGGCCTTATTAAAACATGACAAGCTGGGTTTGGAAATCTAAAAACCTAACGATGAAAAAGCTGTCAAAGCATGCTGGCTATAGAGATAAGATAGTTATTGACACTGAATCAATAACCTTATTGAAACAGAAGGTTAAAGGCTCCTTTCGGAATGAAACAATGGGGTCAATTTTCTGGCAGCCGTCGGGGGCTTTTCATGCGGCTGGGTGCCGAAAATTGGCGAAAAAGTGGGCGGGGAATACCCCCCCCCTCCGCCCGCCTGATTCCCCGGCCTGTCCGACTTTTGGACCGCCGTTTCTACGCGACCCGCTTCAGCCCCAGCCGCTGCTGGCGGGACTGTTTGTCGGAGCAGTAATGAGCAATTATCTCCTTGTTGAGGTAGATTTTCCGGGGCCGTTGCGACTTTGGGGCTTTCCCCACATCAAACCCGCCTGCGGGGAACCCCGCTGCTGAGACCTGGCGTGAAGCTTGCCGGCTTGCTTGCTTGCAGCTGCAGGTCAATCGGAGAAGCTGCGATTTAAAGGGACAGCACTTGTATGTCGAAGGACCTTGTTGTTGCAGGTTTGGGGCTACTTCTTCAAGGCTTAGGCACAGCTGTGGAAGGTTGCAGCCTCACACACTTCTCCAATGTGATCTCCTGGGAAACCCCTCTCGCCACCCTCACTCAGCACTTCCTCAGCGGAGGCATCTACGAGAAGCATGGGACGCCTTTTTTTCCCTTCCCTTCTTGCCATTAGAGGATCTCCGGCAGCAGCAGCAGAACCAGGAACAGCAGCAGGATCAGCAACAGGAGCACCAGGCTACTGCTAACTCACCTGAAGCTGCACAGGCCAGAAGGGGCCAGCGCTTGGAAGTGGCTTGAGAGCACCTTGCTGCGCTTTAGGGGGCCATGGGGACTCGTTTCTGCACTGGCAGTCCTACTCAGAAGGACTTCCATGAAGATCTGGTTTCTCTGTTCAACAGATGGCCAACGCTCAAGAGATTTCATTCTCTTATGAGCACGCACCATGTTTTCCATACCCTGGCGAGTTATCTCCTCCATGGTGATGTGTTCATGCGCCAATGACTCCACAAAGGCTCTGCTCATGGTCGCTATGGACTCCTCCATTCACTCCGCACTCGCAGCGACCCTGGAGACAAAACCTGCCAGAGACTCCTGTATCTGTGCATGGAGATCCATCACCTCTTCTCTTGCGGATGGACCCAGAGGCAGAGGGTCGACATGCAGCGCAGCTGAGCTGAGCTGGCAGAATCCTGCGCCCTCCGACGAGGACTCTCCACTGCTGTCCCTGTCTCCAGAATCTGCTGAGGCTCACTTGTGAGCTGTGAAACACCAGGTGACAACACTACTCAATGTCCCGAAGGTCCCCCCGAGGTGTGAGTGTCGGTGCTGGGTGCGCTTACTTCTGCTGACGCTGCGCCCTCAGAGGTTGGAGCTTCCTCTGAGGAGTCTGGTTGCACAGCCTCTTCCTCCTCCACAGTGAGGATGGGGGCTCTGGATGGTACTGTGGGGGAGTAAAGGAAGGAGTTAGAGATGTAATGCCAAGGTTCTTCTGGTGACTCCCAGCGAGTTGGCATCTGCTGACACCTGCATCCATGCAGCATTGGTCTCAATGGGAGGCCTCTTCCTCCCTGACCTAGGGAAGAGGACCTCCCTGTGGGCCCTAACCCCATCCAATAATGCCTGCAGTGAAGCCTCATCGAATTTGGAGGCAGCTCGGGGTCTGGCACTGCCCACAGCTGCTGCAGGCTCCTCTGCCATCCTGTATGGTTCGTTTGGAAGCCTTCAGAGGATGCAGTGCTTGCTATGGACCTTGAAAGCACCACGAATGATGACATCATACTGTGGGGATTTCTGACACGAATTGGACAATTAGCACGGCTTCCCACATGCTGGGAATTAATTGGCCACTTGAGGGAAATTTGCGTGGAGCTGGCTGACACTTTTTTATGTGTGTCAGAAACCCCACATTCGGGGAAACCCGACCATTTCCCACACAAGCCAAAAATCAGGGCCAATGGTTCACCCTGGATAAGGTGTTCCAATTTACACTCTGTAAAGAAGCACATAAAAGTAAGAAACATCTGCCTTCGTAAAAATGACATCAAGTAAAATACACACCGTTTTTAATGGTAAACTTAGAACACCTAGAGAAGAGACATCATTCTGTAATGCTACCAGCTGAGGTGACTGTAAGACTTGCAGGGGTCAGCAGAAAAATGACTAGAGATAATTAGCTTACATCAGCAGAAAACCTTAAAGGAAATACCACTGGAAAAGGGTATGAATATTGAACTCTCAAATGGGATAACAGAATCGCTTTAAAGAGGCAAAATTATTCTCGGCTTCAGAGGTGGCTCTGTAAGTCTCCAACTCTTTGTACCTCGGGTATTTGATTTTGGTGGATATCCTGAATAGGACTTTAAGAACTGTAAAACTGTAGTGAAGTTAAGATTTGAAAGTAAGGTTCTCTGATAATAAGATTGCAAGCTTTCTCTTTTTGGAACTGTTAATGTTGCGATTGACTCACCAACTGTAAATTACATGTCGGTTCTTTAATAAATCTATATATTTTTAGAATTGTCTCACATAAGACTTCTGTATCAAAAACTCGCGAACTCAATCTCTGTACACTCTTTGGTGAGGAGTTGCAGAATTCTGGGGGATTTTACCGGACCCTCATAATATCCGGAATGTTACAGTCTAGCTAAACTTATTAAAAGTGCTATCTGGAGGACGGTAACATTTTCAGGTTGTTCCTTTCCTTTAGGGAGAGATAGTCTGGACCTTTAGACCCAATTAAGCGTCTTTAGTATTCAGCTACCTCCAAACTTTAGTTGAAAGTGAACATCTGAGAAATATGCCTGATCCGGGGTAGCCTTAAAGGGGCTAGGACTAGTAATTATCCCTTCAGAGGTTCTGCTTTTTAATTTAGCTCCTAGCTCCTGATACTGGTTATTAGGATCAGGAACCCTGGCTGATGTTCCCTCTCTCTACCCCAGGGTCACTGGTTATTGATCAGGAGCAGGAACCCTAGCTGATGTCCCCTGTCTCTATCCCAGGATCACTGGTTATTGCTCAGGAGCAGGAACCCTAGCTGATGTCCACTCTCTCTATCCGAGGTCAGTGGGTAGGGCTCAGGGTTAGAGTCACTTTGCCTACCCTCCTGGATTGTTGGGGAGTGTGTGGAAGATTAATCCCCAGATACTGCTTCGAGCAACCCAGGAGAAAGAAAAAACTTGCACTTCGTATTTGCTCGTACCCAAGGTTTGCGCCTGTGCACTTTCTGCGCTTGTTTGTGGGAGGCCTCCTGGTTCTCAGAACTTCTCACACAACAGCTGCTGGCATGAAACCATGAGCAAAGGTACTCAACTCCATTTAGCAGGTAAATGCCATAACATTTGCAAACTGTGGGCAAATGATACATGAGCAAATGTCATGTGGTCAATCCTCCAGGAATACCTCCAACCAGAGCTAGCTCACTCCTTGGGCTAGATATTAACTCAGGGGTGGGGAGAGAGGCAAGGGGGGAGGGGGGCTGCTTTGAGGCCGGGAAACCCAGAAGAACAGGTTTCTCGTAGGTCCTGCCGAATTTAACGGCCGAACCTGATTCTCATTTTTTCTCCCTGTTTCCCGGTCGCAGCCGGACAGATTGAGAGCCTTTGAGCTCCAAACCTCAGCCGGGAAGCAAAGAGGAGGGAAAGAGGTAGCGGAAAGGATGGGGAGTGGGCAGAGGGCAGATCGGAGGCCAGAGGCAAGATCAGAGGCCGTAGCGGGGGGAGATCAGTGGCCAGAAGGCAGATCGGGTTCCGGAGCAGGGGGAGATCGGAGGCTGGGATCGGAGGAGATCAGAAGGGCAGAGGGGCAGAATGGAAGGGTCAGTGCGGGTGCTTGGTGTCCCATCGCGGGAGGTTGGTCCAGCAGGTAAGTGGAAAGACACTGGATCCATCAGTCCGCACCTCTCTTTAGCCGCCGGGTTTCTCGAGGCCCGGAAAACTCGGCCAGTAAGGGTTAAATTTTAAATGGTGGTTAAATACGAGGCACGCCAGCCTCATTATGATATGTAAATTGCCACCCCACCTCCTGGAAGCTGGCCGTTTGTCCGCCTCTGTTAAAACCGGAAGTGGACAGGTTGGAGGAGGGTTGAGGTACAGGTTTTTAACATTTTAACATCACACCTGACCCAAGTCTGCTTTTTTTGGGGGTTAAAAATTTTCCCCTCATCTTTCTAAAATCTGCCCATGTCATATCTGGTGTTTGAATTTTCCTGCTGACTTTCCCTTTCTAGTTGGATCGTAAACCTTATCATGTTATGATCACTGCGCCCAAGTAGCTCACCCACATTTAGCTCATCTAAATCTGATCTATTTCATTACTCATGCGGAGGGAGTCCTGTACACATTTTCAGAATTCCATTCCTCCATTTACTTCCTTTCTGTCCCAATCGATACGTTGATTTTTAGGGCTCTATTTTGTCATTGGGGGCCTGCTGGGGCGTGTCAGGTGGTTTTCGTGCCAGGACCCCGACTCCAATGTGAAGTGGGAAAAAAGTGCGATTTTGCCCTAATTGGGCACTTGATTTCCAGCGTGTGGAAACCCCTGGCCCAATGAGTCTTTTCATACAGAATGTCGCCTCCGATGACGTCATCAATGCGGCTGGATTTAAGGCGTGCAAGCAGCCTTGCTTCTTCTGGAGACTTTAAACTTTATGCCCATTGTTTTGATCGCTTCATTCAGCAACTATGTCCAGCAATAGGCCAAAGTGTGCTCCAAGGTTCGAGGAGGCCTCTCTATGAGCTCTGGTGGAGGGAGCAAGATCAAATAAGGTGGTACTCTTCCCTTCCTCAGGGAGGAAAAAGTCTCTCCAGCAGACTAAAGCTGTGTGGATGCAAGTGGCCCAGGAGGTCAACTCAATCTCTATGTGCCACAGAACCTGGCTGCAGCGCAGGAAGAGGTTTCATGACCTTCTCCACACAGGAAAAGTGAGTATGACTTTCCCATCACCCTCAATCTGATTCCTATTGCCTCTCCTCACCAGCACTCTGCTTTGCCAAACTCTTCCTCCACATCCCACTTGACACTAACATCCCTGCTCCCTTACCCATTCTCTCGCTCTCTATCATCACATGCACTTAACTATTCAACCATGCAGCCCTCACACTCCCTATCATTGTGATGCAATGACAACAACTTACAACACACAGGGAGGGACCTTTGTCTCCTAAGCATCTATGCTATGGATTCTCTACACTCACTTCTTCATTCTCACTCAAACTCCACTTGTGTCCCTCATTGCAGGAAAAGAGAGCCCACAATAAGAGGGAAAGAGCGAGGAAAGGAGGGGGGCCACCTTCAGTAGCCCAGCTCACCACCTTGGGGGAGGTGGCCCTGGAAATTGCCGGTGTCGAGGAAGATTTGCAAGTGGGGGACGGACAGACGGGCGCATCACAGCAAGCTGGTGACAGAATAGTTTGGCATCTCTCTCATTCACATTGCATGAGTAACTGATAATGATTCTGATGCTCTAATAGATTGACTTATGATCATCTGCACAATTCAATGTGCATGCAACCTTTACCTCACAACTCTAACTCTTTCCTTTACACCCCCACAGGGCCATCGACAGCCCCCATCCCCATTGTCCAGGAGGAACAGCCTGAGCTTCAAGACTCCTCAGAGGAAGCTGCAATCTCTGAGGGCGCAGCGTCAGCAGAATTCAGCGCACCCAGCAACAGCGCAGACACTCACACCTCGGTGGGACCTTCACGAGATAGAGTAGTGTTGGCACCTGGAGACAGGGACAGCAGTGGAGAGTCCTCAACAGAGAGCACAGGACTCTGCCAGCTCGGCTCAGCTGCATGTCGACCTTGTGCCTCTGGGTCCATCCAGAAGGAGAGCGGTGCTGGAACTCCAGGAACTGGTGCAGGAGTCTCCGGCAGGTTTTGTCTCCAGGGTCGCTGCAAGTGTCGAGCGAATGGAGGAGTCCATCGCGAACATGAGCAGAGCCTTTGTGGAGGCATTGGCGCATGAACGCATCACCAAGGAAAGTTTGACAAACTCCGTGGAAAGGATGGCTATGGTGGAGGAGAGTATGGCTACTGCCATGGAGATGCTAAGTTGCTAGAGTGTTGAAAACATGGTCATTGTTCAGAATAGACTGACATCTCTTGAGGAGCAATGGTCAGCTATTGAGCATAGAAACCAGACCTTCATGGAAGTCCTCTGGAGTAGGACCTCCAGTGCAGAAACGGGTCCTCATAGCCCCCTTGAAATGCAGCAAGGAGCTCTGAAGTGGGGCTGACCCATGAGAGGGCTGTTGGTGGTAGACAACAAGGAAGTGGGGGCTCCTCTCCAAGCGCTCACACGACCATGCCACTGCAAAGCCCACATTCAGAGCCCCACCAGAGTCCCCACCCAACTGAGATCAGCGTCTCAACCCCTGCACAGCCACAGGAGCAGCAGACTGTTGACGAGCCCTCACAGGTTCGCAACCCCAGTGGACGGCCGCCAAAGGTGTTGAGACAGGAGCAGCAAGAAAGTGAGCAAGGGGCCTCCACATCTGCTGAAGCCACAGGGGAAGCACCATGTAGGAGCTCGCGTAAGAGGAAGATAATGCACAAGTAATTACAAGGGTAGTTACTTGGGTGTTATGTTGTGTTTATTTTTGAAATACCATCAGTTGCTTGTGATAAAAAATTCTGATGGCAAACTGTTGAGGTTGTGTCCTGTGTCATTTTGCAAATGGGACTTCCACATTGAGGGCTTAGAGCGACTTGCAATTGTCAGTATGGTGGTCAGAGTGATAGGAATCCGCAGGTTCTTGTCCATTGTCGATGCTCTGGTAAGAAGGTGTGAGGCAAAAGTGTAAGCAAACCTGGCCAACATGAATGCGTCCCTTGCATCCGGGCAGCAATGTGGTTGCGCGCTGGCGCCTTCTGGCCTGTGCAGCTTCAGGTGGGTGAGCAACAGCTTGGCGCTCCTGTTGTTGCTGCTGCTGTTGGTGCTGCTGTTGTTCATGGTTCTGCTGCTGCCACGGCTGGTCTTCGTCCGAGTCTGATGTCCAGGAGGAAAGGAAATAAATGGCTCCCATGCTTCTGGTATATGCCTCAGTTGAGGAAGCGCTCAGTCAAGGTGGGGAGAGGGGTGTTCCAGGAGGTCACACTGGAGATGGGTGTCAGGTTCCAAACTTCCAGAACAATGAGTATGCCTGGTCAAAGTTCCCCCAGACCTGAGACAACAAAGTTCTGCCACCTGCAAATGATCATTGGTGAAAACTCCTTTTTAATGGTGGAGCTGCAGCTGTTAGTAAGCAATCCACTTGTGAGGCCGCCAGGATTAATTGGCGTGTTCCAGAGGAGACGTGCAGGATGGGGGAAAAGTGTTAAAATCAGAAAGGCCTCTCAAAATTGGATTATAGAGGCAATTAACTGGTTGTTAAGGGCCTATCCCCCTCTTGGAGGTGGGATGGAAATGGGGTCTGAAACCCCGATTCTGGGAAAATTGCTCGGAGACGGGCTGGAGGCAGGATCGGAGCCACCCGCCATTTTTTTGCAATTTTAACACCTCACACGCCTCCAATTCCACCTCCTTGGGCCTGGCAAAATCCAGCCCTTAAAATCCAGAATAACAATTTTGTTATTGCTACTCATTTTTTCCATTTTCTTCCCACAATTTGGAGGTCTGTAATACATCCCTACTAATGTATCCTTAACTTCAGTCTTTTCCCCCCATTTATAACTAGTCCATTTGATTTTATTCCTCTATTCCATGTCCCTCTTGCTAAATAGTTTTTTGCATGAATATTATCCTCATCTATTTCGCCCTTCGCTATTAGCTGATCTTGGTTGGTTTTATTTTCCCAGCCCTCCCTTCCTAGTTTAAATACCTCATAATTTCCCTAACTGAAGATGTCAGTGTGGGCTGAATATTGAATGATGAATGCATTGTGACAACTTCCAGCATATCTGACATGTAGCATCCTCTGAGTGCTGTCACTCACAATCTGTACACTGAGGGATTGGAAGCTCTTCCTGTTGAGATAGTTAAGGGGTGTTCTGTAGGCGACATAGATTACACCCCAGGCTTTGCGAAGACCAAAACCCTGTAAACTGGATGACCCTATCTCACAGTTGCCTTGCTGTGATGTGAAAGATGATAAAATCCCCAGCTCTCCTGTAAAGTGCATCAATCACCTGATGAATCCATGCCTGTACTGCATCCTGGCTGATAGATCAGAGATCGTTTGTGGCTGCCTGAAATGACCTGATGTCATAAAATTTGAATGCACTTCATAGCCACAGAGAGAGCAATTAGAGTAGCAGAGTGTGGCTGCAGGTACTCATGCAATAGGTTAAAGAGGTGCCCTATTATCTCTATGAAACTCACTCTTATACACACCTGACCCCACAAAACCTTTAAAAGTGCCACAATTACATTAGTACATGAGCAGGATAAAAACCCACCCAGTGCATCTCCTACAGGCCTAAATCACAGCTCCTTAGTGGCTATAAAATACTGGCTAAAATCCTGCACCTGACCCTAACACTAAGCCCGACAGCCGGCACATCACTGAAGATGCCCTTGGGTATTTCATCACTCCTCAATCTGGCACAAAGGGAATCCCCCACAAGTGCTTGCAAGGAGCAGACTGAGAACCTGGCATGAGCGGGGAACTGGAGCCTGAGGCCAGATCCTTGATGAGAAATAGAATCATAGAAACTTACAGCATAGAAGGAGGCCATTCGGCCCATCGTGCCTGTGCTGGCTCTTTGGAAGAGTAGTCGTGCTTAGTCCCACACTCCCGCTTTTTGTCCATAACCCTGTAAATTCCCCATCCTCAATTACCTGCCCAACTCCCTTTTAAAATTATTTGTGGAATCAGCTTCCTCCACCTTTTCAGGTAGAGCGTTCCAGATCCAAGAACTCTGAGTGAAAAGATTTCTCCTCATCTCTCCTCTAGATCTTATGCCAATTATTTTAAATCTGTGACCTCTGGTTATTGACCCACTCGCCAGAGGGAACAGCCTTTCTCAATGTACTCAATCAGAACCCCTCATCATCTTGAAAACCTCTATTAGGTCACCACTTAACCTTTTCTCTTCCAAGGACAACAGTCCTTACTTTTCCAACCTCTCCCCATAACTGAAGTGCCGCATCCCTGGTAACATCCTGGTAAACCTCCTATGCATCCTTTCTAAGGCCTTTGCATCTTTCCTGAAGAGTGCTGCCCAGAATTGTCCACAATACTCCAGCTGAGGCTTAACCAGTAATTTATAAATTTCTAGCATGATCTCTTTGCTTTTATATTCTATGCCTCTATTTATAAACCCAAGTAACCTTATCAACTTGCTGTGGCACCTTTAAGGATTTGTGTATATGGACACCAAGGTCTCTCCGCTCATGTACACTTTTCAAAATTGTGCCATTTATAGTATATTGTCTTTCAATTCACACTTCTCTGCATTGAACTCCGTCTGCCATGCTTCTGCCCATTTCACCATCATGCCTATGTCATCCTGAAGTCTACAACTATCCTCATCACTATCTACTACATTGCCAAATTTTGTATCATCTGCAAACATTATAATGCTGCTCCCTACACCTGAGTCTAGGTTGTTTCTAAAATTTGAAAAGAGCAATGGACCCAAAACTGACCCTTGGGGAATGCCACTGGAAACCACCTCCCAGTCTGAAAAACATCCATCCACCACCACCCTCTGCTTCCTGTCACTGAGCCAATTCCATATCCATACCGCCACTTTCCCCTTAATTCCATGGGCTTCCATCTTCTTAACAAGCCTCCTGTGTGGCATTTTGCCGAATGCCTTCCAAAAGTCCATATAGACAACATCTATTAATCAACCTTCTCTGTTACCTCATCAAAGAATTCAATCAAGTTAGTCAGACACGATTTGCCTTTAACAAATCCATGCTGGCTCTCCTTGATTAACCCATGCCTTTCCAAATTAAAGTTTATTTTGTTCCTAATAATTGTTTCCAATAACTTCCCCACCACCCATGTTAGGCTGACTGGCCTGCAGTTTCCTGGTTTATCTCTCTCCCCTTTCTTGAATCATGATAAAACATTAGCATCCCTCCAGTCCTCTGGCATTACTCCTGTATCCATTGAGGATTTAAAGGTTGTGACCAATGCCTCTGCTATTTCTACCTTTGTTTCTTTCAGCAACCTAGGGTGCATTCTATACAGACCAGGTGACTTGCCAACATGCAGTAGTAACGCTGTCTTCTCTATCTATTACTATCCATTACTATCCTTCTCCTCTTCCCTCTCCTCTTTTAGGGTAACATTAACATCATCTGCGTCCTCTGTGAAGACAGATGTAAAGTAGTCATTTAATACTTTAGCCATGTTCTCTGCCTCTATATGAAAATTTCCCTTTGAGTCATTAATAGGTCCAAATTTTTCCCTAGCTAATCTCTTACACTTTATGGCCAGAATTTTCTGTACCTGAGCGGGTCGGGTGCGGGTGGTTGGCGTGGTGGGTTGCGATCCCGTTGTTGCTTCCATCCCATTGCAGAAATCGACTGCGCTAATGGGGGCTATTAAGCCCGCCCTGCGCGTTACCTGGCCCTTTTAAATGGTGCGGGTCTGGTGATGTCATCGACGATGCGTTTTCAGCTGGGATATTTAAAGGAGCCATGGCCACATTGCATTTGAAGGTTCATCTAGGAGTGTGCAGGCAGCAGACTGGAGGTTTTGATTGCTTCGAACAGTTGGAGAGATGGCTGCACAGAGGCAGAGGGCTGCACCCAGGTTCTCCAATGGTTCCCTCCATATGCTTGTGGAGGGAGTCAGAGCAGTAAAGGAGGTCCTCTTCCCTTCCAATGGGTGGAAGAGACCTCCCCAGGAGACAAAAAGAGCCTGGCTCCAAATTGCAGAGGTCAACAGCAGAGATGTGGTCAGGAGGACCTGGGTGCAGTGCAATAAATATTTCAATGATCTCATTAGATCAGGAAAGATGAGTACAAAGCCACACTCAACTTCACCCTGCTGTGCCTCTCATCACATCCCCATCACTCTGCCTTCCAAACCCTACTCCTGCACATCGTTACTCACACCAACATACCTTGCACATCCACCTCTCTATCTACATTATCACATCCCCATCTTATTAGCCACTCCTCACACTCACCCTCATCCTAATACGATCATACCAACTAACAACACACAAGGAGGCCACTTGGCAGTGCCACCCCAATCCATCATAGTCTTCCTCTAAAGATGTAACCCATTCATTCCTTACACTCATTCCATCACTCTCACTCAACCTTCTCTTTCCCTCCTTGCAGGAGAAGAGAGCACACAATAAGAGGGAGAGGGAGAGAACTGGAGGTGGGCCCCCATCATTTGCCACCCTTACAACAGCAGAGGAGGCTGCGTTGGGAGTATTGGGAGTGGCTGAGCAGCTGGTGGTGGGAGACGGAGAGAGGAGGCATCTCAGCAACCTGGTGACAGAATTACACATCATACAGCTACATGGGATACATCAGTCACTCATATGGGGACTGATGTCATTAGCCACTGAATGGTAATCATGTGCATAATGGTATCTGTACCCATTCTTCATATTACATATCTAACTCACCTCTTTACTCTCCCACAGGTCCATCAAGATCCCCCTGCCCCCCATTGTCCAGGAGAAAGAGGAAGATGACTCCTCAGAGGAACCTCCAGCCTCTGAGGGTGCAGCGTCACCAGACATAGGAGCACCCAGCACCAGCGCAGAGATGCACACCTCTGTGGGTCCCATGCGAGTTAGAGTAGCGTTGTCACCTGGTCTGTCACAAGTGAGCAAGAGCAGATGGTGGAAACAGGGACAGCAGTGGAGACTCCTCGCCAGAGGACACAGGATGCTCCCAGCTCTGCTCAGCTGCATGCAGACGCTGAGTCTCTGGAACCATCTGGAAAGAGGGCGATCCTGGAGGTGCAGAAAGAAGTGCAGGAGTCTCTGACAGGTTTAGGGAGCGCGATGTCTGCAAATGTGCAGAGAATGGAGGAGTCCATCTCCAACATGAGCACCACCATGTCGCAGGCGATGGTGACTGTAGGCTCTTCCATGGATTGGATGGCCACCTGCATGGAGGAGCTAATGCGTCACTCACAGGAGCGCATGATCTCTATAGAGAATTGATGGCTATCTATGGAGAATAGATGGCAGAGGCTCATAGAGCTCATGTCTAGGAGGGATGTCAGCGTAGACCTGGATCCTCATGGCCCCACTGATGTGCAGCAAGGTGCTCTCCAGCTCCTTGCTAGCAGGGAAGTGCAGGTGGTCCATGAGAGTGATGATGGTGAGAGGGGACATGGAAGTGGGGGCTTCTCTGAAAGCACTTACACTTCTCCCCCATTGCCTCCCCTCAGCCAAAGCCCCAGATGGTTTCTCAGATTGCGATGGCTGAGTCTGCCCCTGCACAGTCACAGGAGGAGCAGACTTTGGCGGGGCCATCACAGTTTCCAAAACACAGAGGACATCCGCCAAAAGTGTCTAAGCAGTCGCAGCAGGGAAGTGAGCAGCTTGCCTCTACCTCTCCTGAAGCCATAGGGGTTGCACCTCATAGAAGCACGTGGAAAAGAAAGGTGATGCACAGATAGATTCACAAGGGTAGCCAATTGGGTGTTCTAGTCAATGTTAATATCAAGTTTCCATTAATGTATTGTCAACCATAAAAATCTTTATTTTCACCACTTTCCCATCTTGGACACATTTGTGTGCACCTTTGGAAGTGGCTTAGTGAGTTGCAGTGAATGGTGAGACGTAACAGTACCTCCAGCAATGGTGGTCAGTGTGAAAGGAATTGCTTGGTCATTGTAGGGATCCTTTATGAAGTTGCTGCGGAGTGGTGCTAACCTGGCGCAGCATGTGACAGCCATATGTGTGTACTGCGTAAAGTTAAGTAAATCTGGACATGATGAGGCCATCCCTAGCCATCTGAGTAACAATGTGCTCAGGTGCGAGTGGGATCTGGTCCACAGGTTCCTCCTGCTCCTGCTCCTCCTAGTCTTCCAGCTGTTGCTCCTCCTCCTCCTCTGAAGAGGCTGTGCGCTCAGTGCCATACTCCTCATGCGGCGCTAATCCTCGCTGCTGCGCTATGTTGTGTAGGGCGCAGCAAACCACGATGATTCTGGAGACCCTGGCTGGTGTGTACTGAAGGGCTCCTCCAGATCTGTCAAGGCATCTGAAGCGCATTTCGAGTATGCCTATTGTCTGCTTTATGACACATCTGGTGGAAATGTGACTTTCATTGTATCTCTCCTAAGCCTCAGTACTTGGCCTCTTCAAGGCTGTCATGAGCCACATCTTCAATGGCTAGCCCTTGTCTCCAAGCAGCCAGCTGGAAAGTCTGTTTGGAGGAGCGAAGAGCAGAGGGAGGGTGGACTGGCAATGGATGCAAGAGTAATCGCATCTTCTAGGGAATTTGGCACACACATGCATGATGATCTTCCTATGGTTGTAGAACAGCTGCACATTGAGGGAGTGGAAGCCCTTGCGGTTGACAAAGTTTCCTGGGTTATGATGGGGTCCCCTGATAGCCACGTGTGTGCAGTCGATGTCAGAGAAATCAACGGCTTAAATCAAACATGGCCACAGTAAATAATAATTCTAAAAGGTCTAAGAGCGTTAAAAAAAACAAGCCTGAAGGCTTTGTGTCTTAATGCGAGGAGCATTCGTAATAGGGTGGATGAATTAGCTGCGCAAATAGAGGTAAATGAATATGATATGATTGGGATTACGGAAACATGGCTCCAGGGTGGCCAAGGCTGGGAACTCAACATCCAGGGGTATTCAATATTCAGGAAAGATAGGCAAAAAGGAAAAGGAGGTGGGGTATCATTACTGGTTAAAGAGGGGATTAACACATTTGTAAGGAAGGATATTAGCTCTGATGATGTGGAATCTGTATGGGTAGAACTGAGAAATACCAAGGGGCAGAAAATGTTAGTGGGAGTGGTATATAGACCTCCAAACAGTAATGCGGAGGTTGGGGATGGCATTAAAAGGGAAATTAGAGAAGCGTGCAATAAGGGCACAGCAGTTATCATGGGTGACTTTAATCTACATATAGGTTGGGCTAACCAAATTAGTAACAATACTATGGAGGAGGAATTCCTGGAGTGTATACGGGATGGTTTCCTGGACCAATATGTCGAGGAAAGAACTAGAGATCAGGCCATCTTAGACTGGGTATTATGTAATGAGAAAGGATTAATTAGCAATCTTGTTGTACGAGGCCTCTTGGGTCAGAGCGATCATAATATGATAGAATTCTTCATTAAGATGGAGAGTGAAGTAGTTGACTCAGAGACTAGGGTCCTGAATTAAAATAAAGGAAACTACGATGGTATGAGGTGCGAGCTGGGTAGGATTGATTGGCGAATGTCACTCAAAGGGTTGACGGTGGATAGGCAATGGCAAACATTCAAAGACCGCGTGGATGAACTACAGAATTTGTTCACCCCAGTTTGGCATAAAAATGAAAACAAAAAAGGTGACTCAACCGTGGCTAACAAGGGAAATTAGGGATAGCATAAGATCCAAGGAGAGGACATATAAATTGGCCAGAAAAAGCAATAAACCTGAGGATTGGGGGCAGTTTAGGATTCAACAAAGGAGCACAAAGGGATTAATTAAGAGGGGGGAAATAGAGTATGAGAGTAAGCTTTCAGGGAACATAAAAACTGACTGTAAAAGCTTTTATAGATATGTGAAGAGAAAAAGATTGGTGAAGTCAAGTATAGGTCCCTTACAGTCAGAATCAGGAGAATTTATAATGGGGAACAAAGAAATGGCAGACCAATTAAACAACCTCCTTGAGGACACAAATAACCTCCCAGAGATGTCGGAGAACATAGGGTCTGATGAAAGGGAGGAACTGAAAGAAATCACTATTTGTAGGGAAATGGTGTTGGGGAAATTGACGGGATTGAAGGCCGACAAATCTCCAGGGCCTGATAATCTACATCCTAGGGTACTTAAGGAAGTGGCCCTAGAAATAGTAGATGCATTGCTGGTCATCTTCCAACATTCGATAGGCTCTGGAATAGTACCCATGAATTGGAGGGTAGCTAATGTTACCCCACTCTTCAAAAAAGGTGGTAGAGAGAAGACGGGGAATTACAGACCGGTAAGCCTGACATCGGTAGTGGGGAAAATGCTAGAGTCCATTATAAAAGATGTAATAGCAGAGCACTTGGAAAACAGTGACAGGATCGGACAAAGTCAACATGGATTTACAAAAGGTAAATCGTGATTGACTAATCTACTGGAATTTTTTGAGAATGTAGCTGGTTAAAATAGATAAGGGAGAACCAGTGGATGTGGTGTATTTGGACTTTCAAAAGACTTTCGATAAGGTCCCGCATAAGAGATTGGCGTGTAAAGTTAAGGCACATGGGATTGGGGGCAAGGTATTGACTTGGATAGAGAACTGGTTGGCAGACAGAAAGCAAAGAGTTGGAATAAACGGCTCTTTTTCCGACTGGCAGGCAGTGACTAGTGGGGTACCGCAGGGATCGGTCCTAGGACCCCAGCTATTCCCAATATATATTAATGATCTAGATGAGGGAACTAGATGTAATATCTCCAAGTTTGCAGATGACACAAAGCTGGGTGGGCGTGTGTGCTGTGAGGAGGATGCCGAGAAACTTCAGTATGATTTGGACAGGTTGGGTGATTGGGCAGAAGCATGGCAGATGCAATATAACGTGGATAAATGCGAGGTTATCCACTTTGGTGTCAAAAACAGGAAGGCAGATTATTATCTGAATGGCAATAGATTGGGAGAAGGGGAAGTGCAATGAGACCTGGGTGTCCTTGTGCACCAGTCGCTGAAGGTAAGCATGCAGGTGCAGCAGGCGGTTAAGAAGGCAAATGGTATGTTGGCCTTCGTAGCGAGAGGGTTTGAGTACAAGAACAAGGGCATCTTGCTGCAGTTGTACAGGGCCTTGGTGAGACCACATCTTGAGTATTGTGTGCAGTTTGAGGAGAGATTGGGTCGATTAGACTTATACTCGCTGGAGTTTAGAAGAATGAGAGGGGATCTCATTGAAACTTATAAAATTCTAACAGGACTAGACAGACTAGATGCAGGAAGGATGTTCCCGATGGTCGGGGAGTCCAGAACCAGGGGTCACAGTCTAAGGATAAGGGGTAAGCCATTTAGGACAGAAATGAGGAGGAATTTCTTCACCCAGAGAGTGGTGAACCTGTGGAATTCTCTGCCAAAGAAGGCAGTAGAGGCCAATTCATTAAATATATTCAAGAAAGAGTTGGATATATTCCTTAAGGCTAAAGGGATCAAGGGATATGGAGAGAAGGCAGGAACGGGGCACTGAATTTGGATGATCAGCCATGATCTCATTGAATGGCGGAGAAGGCTCGAGGGGCCGAATGGCCTACTCCTGCTCCTATCTTCTATGTTTCTATGTCGCCCTGCACCCGTGGGAAGCCAGCCAGTGTGGTAAAGCTGAGCGCCCGCTCAGTAACACTAGCTTCATCAGTGGCAAAATTGATATAATTGGCTGACTTGTCCAACAGGGCATCAGTGACCTGTGTGCTGCATTTCTGGGTGGCCGACTGCGAGATGCCGCAAATGTCTGCTGCAGAGCCCTTGAAGGAGCCTGAGGTGAAGAAGTTGAGGGTGCTGGTGACTGTGACAGGCACTGGTAAGGCGTGTCCACCCGCTCCTCTGGGCTGCAGATCTTGCTCGAGCAATTTGCAATTGTCTGCGATGACCTGACACAATAGCCTGAGCCTCCTTGAGGAAGCTCATCCTCTGCCTGTATTCCCTGTGTTAGGGGTTTTGCCTTCGGCACAGTGCAGCCCTGCGCTGATGCCTTCTGTCCTGTGCAGCATCAGGTGGTTGAGGAGAAGGTTGGTGGTGTTCTTGTTGGTGCCGATGGTGTTGGGGCTCATCGTGGTCTGATTCTGAGGACCAAGGTGAGACAGTATAAATGGCACCCATGCTGATGGAACAGATGTCAGGTCAAGTAGAGATCAGAGGAGCAAACTGTCAATGGAGTGATAGGTTGTAACAATAAGGTGAGACTGGATGGCCACTTTGTTGGAAACACTTGTAGCTTGTAGAAACCTAAATGTTTGCTGGGAATGCAGTCAGCAACAGCTTCTGCCTGAGGAAAGTGACCAGCTGTGAGGTGGGAGGTTTTATAGTATATTTCATGCTGTCATCTAATCAGTTGCAGCAATAGCCACTCAACTCCCGCCTCAAATTGACAGATGTGGCTCCCGAGCTGCGTGAATCCCGTGGGCATCCAGGGAAATTCAAAAGGTAGACTGAAGAACACTCTGAAGGGTCTGACAACTACCTGTTAATGATTTGAATTAGGTCACCTGCCTCTGCCAGTCAGGTCACTGCCGCACCGGCAAACCCGCCCGATGGAAAGGTACGTGGGGGTGAGATGATGGTGGTTCCCGACCCGCTGCAACTTACTTCAAATTTCCCACCCGACCCTCCTCCAATCGCACCTGCAACCTCAGAAAATTCCAGCCATCATGTTTATAAAATGTTTTAGGGTGCAATTTAATGTTGCCCGCTAATCTTTTCTCATAACCCCTCTTTGCCTCCCATATTAACTTTTTCAATTCCCTCCTGTACTTTCCATAATCTTCCTGCTTATTAACTGAATCTTGCTCCTGACATTTATCATAAGCCACCTTTTTCTGTTTTACTTTAACTTTTATTTCCTTTGTCATCCAGGGCACATTAGTTTTGGATGCTCTAGCATTTCCCTTCAAAGGAATATGCCTAGCTTGTACCTGAACTATCTCATCCCTGAATGCCTTCCGTTGTTCTGTTACTGCTTTACCCTGCAATCGCCTTTTCCAATCTACCTGTGCTAGGTCCCTTCTTAAATCACTGAAATTAGCTCTTCCCCAGTTGAGCATTTTTACCTAGTTTCTGGTCTCTTTCCATAATTACTCTAAACCAAATTATGTCTGGTCACGGTTAGCTAGATCATCTCCTAATGTAACGCACTCCAGTTACACTACTTCATTTCTCAGAACTAGACCAAGAACTGCTTTCTCCTTCTTGGACTGGAGACATATTGATCGAAAAAGTTCTGCTGTACACATAATCAGAAATTCTCTCCTTCCCTACCCTCAGCACTATGTTTTTCCCAGTCTATATTAGGGTAATTAAAGTCTTCTAATATTACTACTCTATTTTTGTTACACCCCATTGACATTTGCCAACAAATTTGGTCATCTATCTCCTTCTCACTGTTTGGAGCTCTATAAAAAAATCTCCCAGCAATATAGCAGCTTCCCCTCTGTTCGTTAACTCAAGCCAAATAGGTTCAGTCCTAGAACCGTCTAGTATATCCTTTTAACTGTAAATAGAACTAAATCGATCACGGCCTTCTAACAACTGGCTGATATGTTTCACTTGGCTAGTCTGACCTGTTCCATTACCTCTAGAATGAGCAGTCGCTCCAGACCTGGCAGCACTCTGTAAACTCCATGGCAAAAACTCCCCTGGAGCTCTGCCCCCATAAATCCAGGAAACTCTACAGACTCACCTTTACCCTGCACTGCATAATCACCACCATGATGCCAGGTTATACAGAAACCCTGAAAGATACTGAACTAAAAAAGTAGATAGTGGAGGAGGAATGGGAAGGGGGATGAGGCAAACACTTACAACTCTACTGGCAGCAGAAATGGGGGGGAGGTTAGCTCAAAATGTTTCACTAAACCCACACAGGCTCCATAACTGAAATTGGGATTGAAATGCTGGAGTCTCCGATTGGAACTGGGAAAATGCCAGCCCCCTTCTGGAGGTACACATGATATAAACACCAGCAATGCCCCTGTGACCAGTGCCACCTGAGCAGAGGAGGCAGGCAACACAACACCCCTGAAGCCCACAGTAGGAGATGACCAGGTCCAGTATGCCCAGCCAATGACCTCAGCTGCCTATTGATACACAACTGATGACTCATTCCAACATCCCCTCCCAGAATGTCACCCAAGCACACGCAGCCTGTTTGATGACTGAAATGTTCATTTATGTGAATTTAACAAAGACCGGCCGTGGATAATTACCCACTCAGTATCCGGTACCTGTTGTCAAAGGGATAAGAAATTAAACAGTATTATTTAGCAAGCTCCAAATATACACTGTATGAGTCTTTACTTTAGGAGCAGTTGTAATATTTTTATCGTGTTTCTTTAAAGGGCCTTCTTGACATTTTCCCAAGTGGTGATCGATTTAATGTTACAACATGGAGTAACCATCCCAATAATGTGAATGTCAATGTCACTACAACAGTGGCAGACATCCCTTGTGAAACATCCCTGGTAAGATAGAATTAACATACTTCACCTACAATTTCTTAGAATAACCTACTTCATTGAAAAATGATCTGATGTTGTAAATTTCTACCTTAGGAATCCATAACCAGTATCTCCTCTTCAACAGGTAAATAAATGATTTTTTAATCTGTCATTCAGGTCTGGAAAATGTAAATCTAAAGTAAAAGCAGTTTAAATAGACAACTTTCAATTGGTTTCAGCAATAAAACTAATATCAATAACCATAATTGAAATATTTCAGGGTGAATTATCCTCCCAAAAATATCAATCCCTTTGAGGTTAGCCTGGAGCCTGATCTGCCTCACGGAAATGGGGTTAAGGGAGCATGGGTGACTCCTCCAGCCCATTTCCACCCCACTTCTGCCCCAAACCCACCCCAAATAATTACCGGCACTATACAAGTGGTGGTAGGAGCTGCAGGAAAATTGTCGCTTTGCTTTTTCCGCCTCCGTGCAGAACTCTGAGGTGAATGACCCAGAGCCACCAGCGCTGTGGATGGCTGGTGTTCATCATTGCTAAAACGTCCTTTGGGCATGATACATTAATTATGAGCTGCATAACAGTGTGTCATGCTTGACTTAGTGGTCGCATTCTTGCCTCTGAGTTATCAGGCTCTGGATTCAAGTCCCATTCCAGAGTCTTGAGCACATAATCCAGGCTAAATATCCTGTGCAGTACTTCTTCTTCCATATGGTAGTAGCAAAGCAAATCAAATGTCAATATCTAAGTTGGATATCCAGGCCAAAGCTTATTGACGTTAAGACCTCCTTGAAGTTGCAAAAGGCGCTATATAAATGCAAGTTCTTTATTTCTATAATATGTCACAGCGGTCCATTAATCTATGTGAGATCATATAAAATGGGAAAATAATGCTTCATGCAGCAGGATCTGTGTCTATGACACCTGTAGCTAATGAAGAATCAACTCTAGCCAAGGAAGAATCAATGGCTATGTATGTAGATCTCAGCCAAGTTAAATCAATAAGTTAGATGTACATGAGTACACCTAAAAATCTAAGTGGTCCGTGCAGTGAATAAAAATGGTTGAGTGTTAGGGCAACAGTTAGAGTCTGCTGTTGAATGGTGTTACCTCGGAGACACTAGGGGGCCAATTTTCATTTCCAAAAATAGAGCAGGAAATTTGGCAGAGGCCAGTCCTGATTTATCTCTGCCTATTCTTTGCCCCGTTAAAGTTTCCAGTCAGGGTGGGGCAGGCTTCGGAAGTTCCTGTGCCAAATAGGTAGGTCTTCTGTTACGTCAGTATGAAAGAGGACTAGGAGATGCTACATGTGGTTTCCCAGTGTGGGGGCATCAACGGCATCAAGCACTAAATACCCCAGGAAACCAAGCATCCAGAGTTGCGAGTGAGTAAGGTTAATTTAAAGGGCACAGTGATGTAAAGGAAATGGTTTTAGACAATCTCTGGGCCATTTTCTTATTTTATTTCCTGTTTGCACTTAGGCTCTAAACAGCCTTTGTGCAATTTGTTTTCAATTATTTTTTTCCCCCATTACTGGCACCAGTGGGTTTCCAAGTGGCGAGAAATACTGTGGAGGTTATATTTCCCTCATTAACATTTAACGTGCATGTGCCTGTCCACATGGGCAGGTTCATTTTAAGCCGTTGGGTCTGCCCACTGAGAAATGGTTAAGAGCAATAATTGCTTTAGCTGCTACTGACACTGCTGCTTTATTGGTAGAGCGTGGCTGCTTGTAACAGGTGGTCGAGGTTAGTCATGGTCGGTCCCATGTACAAATTTACAAAGTAAAAGACTGGATTGAGCCACTAAGCACACTTTTGGATGACGACAGATCTTTCTTGACCGGTGATGACCAGTGGTTCAGCAAAATCCTTGGAGTTGCACCTTAATTAGCTTCATTCACACACAAACTCATGGGAAGCGCACAAAGTTCTGAAAATGAATCGTAATTCACTGAATGAAAATAAAGACCCATCAGTGGATAAAGAGAGAATGAGACCCCAAAGTGTCCTGAACATGTAAATGAGGGCACAAACCTTGAAAAGTGCCTGTAAAATTAATTTGCTCCATTTTTGGGGAGTGACCATGTAGATCTTAATATAAAGAAGCACAAATGATATCTCTGTCAGGAAATGGAATGCCAGCAGGCACAGTAAATGATTATTCAAGTGTGTTAGAACATCTCATAAATTCCAGTAATTCTAGGAGAATGGATGTGACCCCTCAGTAACATGATGGAATTGTTACTCTGCATTATTTATAACAAGCTGATTAATGTGTCTGGTGAAGTGCCTCTGTTCACTATTTGAATAAAGTCATTATTAATCCACTTAGTTTAAAATGGGGAAATTTCCCCCCAAATCATTAACCGACTTATTACAGAGCTGAGAAAGGAATTTCACCCCCAAAATATAGTAGCCACGTGAAGACTTTATTTACATTGGGGCCATGCTCTGGGGTGTTTGTTACAGCTTTCCAGTAAGGATTTCAATGGACTCGAGCTTATTTGTATTGACCTCTTCATTATATCCTCTCCTTTTCCATTTAGGTCTGAACCAAACTTGTCTTTCCTTGCACCGCCAACTGACTTCTATTGATGGAAATGAACAACAGTTAGAAGCAGCTAGAAAAGTGGACACAATCATAGAGCGATGTATTGGTCAAATTTCTAACATGTAGGTAACCATTCTTCTAGAATGCATTGTCAGTCTCAAAACACAATCAATTTCTGATACATAACAGAAAAAAGCCATCTTTCTTGGATTGTCTTTGTATCAAATAATGCCTGATGTTTTCCTGACCTTCCCCAAGTCTCCAGTCTGCTGCTGTGCTAGGCTCCCAGTCTTGAGGAGATACCTGGCCTCCCTCTAACATAATATATGAAAATACTTTTCCAACTCTCATAGTGACAAATAGGAGAGAAATCCTATTTACAACAAATTAGGGTTTGTATTCCTTATTTTGTCTTCAGCTAATTCATTTAAAATTGATATAAAATGTTAAACTAGCAAGTTCCTGTGTTGCATTAATGGAATGGTCACTAAACTTTGCACATGCCCCTAAAATTGCTTCTATTCTATGTAATTGCATGGCCAGAGGCCCCACACTTCAGGACAATGCTGAAAACTATCATAGAACAAGCGGTCGCATAGTGGTAATGTCAAGAGCGGGAGTCGCGGAGAGCGAGAACGGGAACCGGGGAGAGAGAGCGGGAGTCGTGTAGAGAGCGGGGGTCGAGGAGAGAGAGAATGGGGGTCGAGGAGAGAGAGAATGGGAGTCGGGGGGAGAGAGAGAGCGGGAGTCAGGGAGAGCGAGAGCGGGATTTGGGGGGAGCAAGAGCGGGAGTCAGGGAGAGAGTGGAAGTCGGGGAGAGAAAGTGGGAGTCGGGGAGAGGTCGGGGGGAGAGAGTGGGGGTCGGGGGGAGAGAGTGGGGGTCGGGGGGAGAGAGTGGGGGCCGGGGAGAGCGAGAGCGGGAGGGTGAGAGCGGGAGGGTGGGGGCGAGAGCGGGAGGGTGGGGGCGAGGGCGGGGGGCGAGAGCGGGAGGGTGGGGGCGAGGGCGGGGGCGAGAGCGGGAGGGTGGGGGCGAGGGCGGGGGCGAGAGCGGGAGGGCGGGGGCGAGAGCGGGAGGGCGGGGGCGAGGGCGGGGGCGAGAGCGGGAGGGCGGGGGCGAGGGCGGGGGCGAGAGCGGGAGGGTGGGGGCGAGGGCGGGGGCGAGAGCGGGAGGGTGGGGGCGAGGGCGGGGGCGAGAGCGGGAGGGTGGGGGCGAGAGCGGGAGGCGGGAGGGTGAGAGCGGGAGGGTGGGGGCGAGAGCGGGAGGGTGGGGGCGAGAGCGGGAGGGTAGGCGGGGGGAGCGGGAGTCCGGGGGGGGGGTGGTGGAGCGGGAGTCCGGGGGGGGGGGAGAGCGGGAGTCGGAGGGGAGAGCGGGAGTCGGGGGGGAGGGGAGAGCGGGGGGAGGGGAGAGCGGGGGGAGGGGAGAGCGGGAGTCGGGGGGGGAGAGAGCGAGCGGCAGTCGGGGGGTGGGGGGGGAGAGAGAGAGCGGGAGTCGGGGGGGGGAGTCGGGGAGGGGGGAGTCGGGGGGGGGAGGGGGGAGTCGGGGGGGGAGGAGGGGGGAGTCGGGGGGGGAGAGAGCGGGAGTCGGGGGGGGGAGAGAGCGGGAGTCGGGGGGGGGAGAGCGGGAGTCGGGGGGGAGAGAGCGGGAGTCGGGGGGGGAGAGAGCGGGAGTCGGGGGGGGGAGAGCGGGAGTCGGGGGGGGGAGAGCGGGAGTGGGGGGGGAGAGCGGGGGGGGGGAGAGCGGGGGGGGGGAGCGGGGGGGGGAGAGCGGGGGGGGGAGCGAGCGGGAGTCGGGGGGGGAGCGAGCGGGAGTCGGGGGGGGAGAGAGCGAGCGGCAGTCGGGGGGGGGGGAGAGAGAGAGCGGGAGTCGGGGGGGGGAGAGAGAGAGCGGGAGTCGGGGGGGGAGAGAGAGAGCGGGAGTCGGGGGGGGAGAGAGAGAGCGGGAGTCGGGGGGGGAGAGAGAGAGCGCGGGAGTCGGGGGGGGGAGAGAGAGCGGGAGTCGGGGGGGAGAGAGAGCGGGAGTCGGGGGGGGGGGAGAGAGCGGGAGTCGGGGGGGGGAGAGAGAGCGGGAGTCGGGGGGGGGAGAGAGAGCGGGAGTCGGGGGGGGGAGAGAGAGCGGGAGTCGGGGGGGGGAGAGAGAGCGGGAGTCGGGGGGGGAGAGAGAGAGCGGGAGTCGGGGGGGGAGAGAGAGAGCGGGAGTCGGGGGGGGAGAGAGAGAGCGGGAGTCGGGGGGGGAGAGAGAGAGCGGGAGTCGGGGGGGGAGAGAGAGAGCGGGAGTCGGGGGGGGGGAGAGAGAGAGTGGGAGTCGGGGGGGGGAGAGAGAGCGGGAGTCGGGGGGGGGAGAGAGAGCGGGAGTCGGGGGGGAGAGAGAGCGGGAGTCGGGGGGGGGGGGAGAGAGAGCGGGAGTCGGGGGGGGGAGAGAGAGCGGGAGTCGGGGGGGGGAGAGAGAGAGCGGGAGTCGGGGGGGGGAGGAGAGAGAGAGCGGGAGTCGGGGGGGGGAGAGAGAGAGCGGGAGTCGGGGGGGGGAGAGAGAGAGCGGGAGTCGGGGGGGGGTGGAGAGAGAGCGGGAGTCGGGGGGGGGGGAGAGAGAGCGGGAGTCGGGGGGGGGGAGAGAGAGAGCGGGAGTCGGGGGGGGAGAGAGAGAGCGGGAGTCGGGGGGGGGAGAGAGAGAGCGGGAGTCGGGGGGGGGAGAGAGAGAGCGGGAGTCGGGGGGGGGGAGAGAGAGAGCGGGAGTCGGGGGGGGGGAGAGAGAGAGCGGGAGTCGGGGGGGCAGAGAGAGAGCGGGAGTCGGGGGGGGAGAGAGAGAGCGGGAGTCGGGGGGGGGAGAGAGAGAGCGGGAGTCGGGGGGGGGGGTGGAGAGAGAGCGGGAGTCGGGGGGGGAGAGAGAGCGGGAGTCGGGGGGGGTGGAGAGACAGCGGGAGTCGGGGGGGGGGGAGAGAGAGCGGGAGTCGGGGGGGCGGGGAGAGAGAGAGCGGGAGTCGGGGGGGCGGGGAGAGAGAGAGCGGGAGTCGGGGGGGGAGAGAGAGAGCGGGAGTCGGGGGGGGGAGAGAGCGGGAGTCGGGGGGGGGAGAGCGGGAGTCGGGGGGGGAGAGCGGGAGTCGGGGGGGGAGAGCGGGAGTCGGGGGGGGGGAGAGCGGGAGTCGGGGGGGGGAGAACGGGAGTCGGGGGGGGAGAGAGAGAGCGGGAGTCGGGGGGGGAGAGAGAGAGAGCGGGAGTCGGGGGGGGGAGAGAGAGAGCGGGAGTCGGGGGGGGAGAGAGAGAGCGGGAGTCGGGGGGGGGAGAGAGAGAGCGGGAGTCGGGGGGGGGAGAGAGAGAGCGGGAGTCGGGGGGGGAAGAGAGAGAGCGGGAGTCGGGGGGGGGGAGAGAGAGAGCGGGAGTCGGGGGGGGGAGAGAGAGCGGGAGTCGGGGGGGGAGAGAGAGAGAGCGGGAGTCGGGGGGGGGGAGAGAGAGAGCGGGAGTCGGGGGGGGCAGAGAGAGAGAGAGCGGGAGTCGGGGGGGGGGAGAGAGCGGGAGTCGGGGGGGGGAGAGAGAGCGGGAGTCGGGGGGGGAGAGAGAGAGAGCGGGAGTCGGGGGGGGGGGGGGAGAGAGAGCGGGAGTCGGGGGGTGGGGGGGAGAGAGAGCGGGAGTCGGGGGGGGGGAGAGAGAGCGGGAGTCGGGGGGGGGGAGAGAGAGCGGGAGTCGGGGGGGGGAGAGAGAGCGGGAGTCGGGGGGGGGAGAGAGAGCGGGAGTCGGGGGGGAGAGAGAGCGGGAGTCGGGGGGTGGGGGAGAGAGCGGGAGTCGGGGGGGGGAGAGAGCGGGAGTCGGGGGGGGTGGAGAGAGCGGGAGTCGGGGGGGGGAGGGAGCGGGAGTCGGGGGAGGGGGGAGAGAGCGGGAGTCGGGGGGGGGAGAGAGCGGGAGTCGGGGGGGGGAGAGAGCGGGAGTCGGGGGGGGGGGAGAGCGGGAGTCGGGGGGGGGGAGAGAGCGGGAGTCGGGGGGGGGAGAGAGCGGGAGTCGGGGGGGGGGAGAGAGAGAGAGAGCGGGAGTCGGGGGGGGGAGAGAGAGAGAGCGGGAGTCGGGGGGGGAGAGAGCGGGAGTCGGGGGGGGGAGAGAGCGGGAGTCGGGGGGGGGGAGAGAGCGGGAGCCGGGGGGGGGGGGAGAGAGCGGGAGTCGGGGGGGGGGGAGAGAGAGCGGGAGTCGGGGGGGGGAGAGAGAGCGGGAGTCGGAGAGAGAGAGCGGGAGTCGGGGGGGGGAGAGAGAGAGAGCGGGAGTTGGGGGGGGAGAGAGCGGGAGTCGGGGGGGGGAGAGAGCGGGAGTGGGGGGGGGGAGAGAGCGGGAGTCGGGGGCGGAGAGAGTGGGAGTCGGGGGGGGGGAGAGAGCGGGAGTCGGGGGGGGGAGAGAGCGGGAGTCGGGGGGGGGGAGAGAGCGGGAGTCGGGGGGGGGGAGAGAGCGGGAGTGGGGGGGGGGAGAGAGCGGGAGTCGGGGGGGGAGAGAGCGGGAATCGGTGGGGGGGGGGAGAGAGAGAGAGCGGGAGTCCGGGGGGGGGGGGGGAGAGAGAGAGAGCGGGAGTCGGGGGGGGGGGGGAGAGAGAGCGGGAGTCGTGGGTGGGGGGAGAGAGAGCGGGAGTCGGGGGGGGGGAGAGAGCGGGAGTCGGGGGGGGGGAGAGAGCGGGAGTCGGGGGGGGGGAGAGAGCGGGAGTCGGGGGGGGGGGAGAGAGCGGGAGTCGGGGGGGGGAGAGAGAGAGAGTGCGGGAGTCGGGGGGGGGAGAGAGAGAGAGCGGGAGTCGGTGGGGGGGAGAGAGCGGGAGTCGGGCGGGGGGAGAGAGCGGGAGTCGGGGGGGGGAGAGAGCGGGAGTCGGGGGGGGAGAGAGAGCGGGAGTCGGGGGGGTGATAGAGAGCGGGAGTCGGGGGGGGGAGAGAGAGCGGGAGTCGGGGGGGGGAGAGAGCGGGCGTCGGGGGGGGAGAGAGCGGGCGTCGGGGGGGGAGAGAGCGGGAGTCGGGGGGGGAGAGAGAGCGGGAGTCGGGGGGGGGAGAGAGCGGGAGTCGGGGGGGGGGGGAGAGAGCGGGATTCGGGGGGGGGAGAGAGCGGGAGTGGGGGGAGGAGAGAGCGGGAGTCGGGGGGGGAGAGAGCGGGAGTCGGGGGGGGGGAGAGAGCGGGAGTCGGGGGGGGGGAGAGAGAGAGAGCAGGAGTCCGGGGGGGGGGGGGGGGAGAGAGAGAGAGCGGGAGTCGGGGTGGGTGGGGGGAGAGAGAGCGGGAGTCGGGGGTGGGGGGAGAGATAGCGGGAGTCGGGGGGGGGGAGAGAGAGCGGGAGTCGGGGGGGGGGAGAGAGAGCGGGAGTCGGGGGGGGGAGAGAGAGCGGGAGTCGGGGGGGGGAGAGAGAGCGGGAGTCGGCGGGGGGGGAGAGAGCGGGAGTCGGCGGGGGGGTAGAGAGCGGGAGTCGGGGGGGAGAGAGAGCGGGAGTCGGGGGGGGGAGAGAGAGCGGGAGTCGGGGGGGGGAGAGAGCGGGAGTCGGGGGGGGAGAGAGCGGGAGTTGGGGGGGGGGGAGAGAGCGGGAGTCGGGGGGGGGGGAGAGAGCGGGAGTCGGGGGGGGGGGAGAGAGCGGGAGTCGGGGGGGGGGAGAGAGAGAGAGCGGGAGTCCGGCGGGGGGTGGAGAGAGAGAGAGCGGGAGTCCGGGGGGGGGGGGGGGAGAGAGAGAGAGCGGGAGTCGGGTGGGGGTGGGGGAGAGAGAGAGCGGGAGTCGGGGGGGGGGGGAGAGAGAGCGGGAGTCGGGGGGGGGGGGAGAGAGAGAGCGGGAGTCGGGGGGGGGAGAGAGAGCGGGAGTCGGGGGGGGGAGAGAGAGCGGGAGTCGGGGGGGGGAGAGAGAGAGCGGGAGTCGGGGGGGGAGAGAGCGGGAGTCGGGGTGGGGGAGAGCGGGAGTCGGGGGGGGAGAGAGAGCGCGGGAGTCGGGGTGGGGGGGGAGAGAGCGGGAGTCGGGGGGGGGGAGAGAGCGGGAGTCGGGGTGGGGGAGAGAGCGGGAGTCGGGGGGGGGGGAGAGAGAGAGAGCGGGAGTCCGGTGGGGGGTGGAGAGAGAGAGAGCGTGAGTCCGGGGGGGGGTGGAGAGAGAGAGAGCGGGAGTCGGGGGGGGGGGGGGTGGAGAGAGAGAGCGGGAGTCGGGGGGGGGGAGAGAGAGAGCGGGAGTCGGGGGGGGGGAGAGAGAGCGGGAGTCGGGGGTGGGAGAGAGAGCGGGAGTCGGGGGGGTGGTAGAGAGAGCGGGAGTCGGGGGGGGGAGAGAGAGAGCGGGAGTCTGGGGGGGGAGAGAGAGAGCGGGAGTCGGGCGGGGGGGGAGAGAGAGCGGGAGTCGGGGGGGGAGAGAGCGGGAGTCGGGGGGGGGGAGAGCGGGAGTCGGGGGGGGGAGAGAGAGAGAGCGGGAGTCCGGTGGGGGGTGGAGAGAGAGAGAGCGGGAGTCCGGGGGGGGTGGAGAGAGAGAGAGCGGGAGTCGGGGTGGGGGGGGGGAGAGAGAGAGCGGGAGTCGGGGGGGGGGGCAGAGAGA